>NW_027362765.1:420400228-421000228 GCF_046119375.1 Phyllobates terribilis
AATGCTACGATTACTGTATCATCTAGAGACAAATCTCTCCCGCATATCCGCCGCACACATTTTGAAATCCACCTCATCAGAGCAAATGTGTCTAAGATGTAAAAATTGTCCTGTGGGTACTGCACTAATTGTAGATCTTGTGTGTGCAGACGAGGCATGCAGGAGAGATTTAACCAAGGTCTCCTTCCTGAATATGGTTGTGCCTTCCTCACCATCCCCATGAATTGAAATCTTGATATCCAAGAAGTCAATACTTTGCAAATGATGTTTATAAGTGAGGTTGATGTTGTAGTCATTCACATTCAGGGAGGAGATGAATTCCTCCAGCTCGGGGACCGATCCATCCCAGATGATCAGGATGTCGTCAATATACCGAAACCAGCACTGCGCATGGGCCGTGGCTAGAGCCCCGCCACCGAAAACCTCCCTCTCCCAGAATCCGAGAAAAAGGTTTGCGTATGATGGGGCGCAGGCCACGCCCATCGCAGTGCCCCTCCTCTGTAGGTAGAACCGGTCCCCGAACTGGAAGAAGTTATGCTTAAGTACAAAGTCTAGTAGTGTAAGAATCAGAGAGCAAAGGGACGCCTCCAAACTGCTCATCTCCAAAAAGTATTTTACCGCCCTCAGTCCGTGATGGTGCTCAATACTGGTGTAGAGGACCTCCACGTCAACAGCAACCAGCTACACCCCACCCTCCAATATAAGCCTATCTAACAACTGCAGGACGTCCGAAGTGTCTCTGACATAGGAGGGCAACGTCTCACCCAATGGATGTAAATAATATTCAATAAACTTACATGTCATATCGCACAGCCCTCCAATGCCAGAGACAATCGGATGACCCGGCGGAGTCAGTGGGTTTTTATGGATCTTCGGTAATAAATAGAAGGTGGGGATCACCGGAGCCTTGACGAGGAGGCACTCCAACACCTTTTTGGTAATGACACCCTTATCAAGGGCATCCTCGAGAACACTGGCAAGTTCAGTTGAAAACGAAATCATGGGGTTGGAATGGGGTCGCTCGTAATATGATTTATTACACAGTTGGCGCATCACCTCTTTTTCATACATATCCGATGGCCAGATAACGACGTTTCCTCCCTTATCAGCCGGCTTTTTAGTCATCACATTGTGTCTTAACTATGTCGTATTCTGGGGTGTTTGAAACACTTAAGGCCTTACCTGTGTAAGAAGGCTAATGGATGTTTAGAAAACCATTGCACAAGTGTGTTAGCCCAGTTGAAAACAGTTTGGCTGATTTGAGAAGCTATAAAATTGACCTTCCTTTGAGCTAGTTGACAATCTGGAGCATTACATTTGTTTGTTCTATGAAACTCTCAAAATGGCCAGAAAAAAGAGAACTTTCATGTGAAACTCGACAGTCTATCCTTGTTCTTAGAAATGAAGGCTATTCCATGCGAGAAATTGCAAACAAACTGAAGATTTCCTACAATGGTGTGTACTACTCCCTTCAGAGGAGAGCACAAACAGGCTCTAACCAGAGTAGAAAGAGAAGTGGGAGGCCCCGCTGCACAACTGAGCAACAAGACAAGTACATTAGAGTCTCTAGTTTGAGAAATCGACGCCTCACAGCTCCTCAACTGGCAGCTTCATTAAATAGTACACGCAAAACGCCAGTGTCAACGTCTACAGTGAAGAGGCGACTCTGGGATGCTGGCCTTCAGGGCAAAGTGGCAAAGAAAAAGCCATATCTGAGACTGGCTAATAAAAGGAAAAGATTAATATGGGCAAAAGAACACAGACATTGGACAGAGGAAGATTGAAAAAAGTTTTATGGACAGACAAATCAAAGTTTGAGGAGTTTGGATCACACAGAAGAAGATTTGTGAGACTCAGAACAACTGAAAAGATGCTGGAAGAGTGCCTGACGCCATCTGTCAAGCATGGTGGAGGTAATGTGATGGTTTGGGGTTGCTTTGGTGCTGGTAAAGTGGGAGATTTGTACGAGGTTAATGGGATTTTGAATAAGGAAGGCTATCACTCCATTTTGCAATGCCATGCCATACCCTGTGGACAGAGCTTGATTGGAGTCAATTTTTTCCTACAACAGGACAATGACCCAAAGAACACCTCCAAATTATGCATGAACTATTTAGGGAAGCAGCAGGCAGCTGGTATTCTATCTGTATTCGAGTGGCCAGCGCAGTCACCAGATCTCAACCCCATTGAGCTGTTGTGGGAGCAGCTTGACCATATGGTACGCAAAAAGTGCGCATCAAGCCAATCCAACTTGTGGGAGGGGCTTCAGGAAGCATGGGGTGAAATTTCCCAAGATTATCTCAGAAAATTGACAGCTAGAATGCCAAAGGTCTGCAATGCTGGAATTGCTGCAAAGGGAGCATTCTTTGACAAAATCAAAGTTTGAAGGAGAAAATTAATCTTTCTAATAAAAATCATTGTTTCTAACCTTGTCAATGTCTGGACAATATTTTATAATCATTTTGCAACTCATTTGATAAATAAAAGTATGAGTTTTCATGGAAAACACAAAATTGTTTGGGTGATCTCAAACTTTTGAACGGTAGTGTATATATATATACAAATTTGTCATCTACATCTGTCTACTATCTATCTACAACTCCCTATTACCTAATTATAATGTATAGAGTGATCTACTATCTATCTATAAAGATAAAAAGAGTCAGCACTCCATTATTAAGCAAAAAGTGTGGACTTTACTAGCCCATATATGCCACATGGGCTAATAAAGTCCACACTTTTTGCTTATTTATGGAGTGCTGCCTCTTTTTATCTTTATAAATCTGACGGATTATGAGATTGTATGTCCAGGAGTCTTGCACGTTGAGTTTTTTTTACATTTTTTTAATTTTTTGCATGTTGTACTGCTTCATTTTTCTCTATGTACAGTGGGGAAAATAAGTATTTGATACTCTGCCGATTTTGCAAGTTTTCCCACCTACAAAGAATGGAGAGGTCTATAATTTTTATCATAGGTACACTTCAACTGTGAGAGGCAGAATCTAAAAATAAAAACCAGAAAATCACATTTTATGATTTTTAAATAATTAAATTGCATTTTATTGCTTGAAATAAGTATTTGATCACCTACCAACCAGCAAGAATTCTGGCTCTCACAGACCTGTTAGTTTTACTTCAAGAAGCCTTCGCACTCTGCACTCATTACCTTGATTAATTGCATCTGTTTGAACTCGTTACCTGTATAAAAGACACCTGTCCGCACAATCAATCACACTCCAACCTCTCCACCATGGCCAAGACCAAAGAGATGTCTAAGGACACTAGGGACTAAACTGTCGACCTGCACAATGTTGGGATGGGCTACAAGCCAATAAATAAGCAACTTGGTGAGAAGGCAACAACAACTGTTGGCACAATTATTAGAACATGGAAGAAACACAAGATGACTGTCAATCTTCCTCTGTCTGGGACTCCATGCATGATCTCGTCTCTTGGGGTAAGGATGATTCTTAGAAAGGTCAGGAATCAGCCCAAAACTACATGGGAGGACCTGGTCAATGACCTGAAGAGAACTGGGACCACAGCCTCAAACATTACCGTTAGTAACACACTACACCGTCATGGATTCAAATTCTGCAGGGCACACAAGGTCCCACTGATCATGCCAGCACATGTCCAGGCCCGTTTGAAGTTCTCCAATGACCATCTGGATGATCCAGAGGAGTCATGGGAGAAGGTCATGTGGTTAAATGATATCAAAATAGAATATTTGGTATCAACTCTGTGTTTGGAGGAAGAAGAAGGATGAGTACAATCCCAAGAACACCGCCCCTACCATGAAACATGGCTAGGGAAACATCATACTTTGGGAGTGCGTTTCAACAAAGGGGACAGGATGACTTCCGCGTTTTGAAGGGAGGATGGATGGGGTCATGTATCGCGAGAGTGAGATTTTGGCCAACAACCTCCTTCCGATAAGTAAAAGCATTAAAGATTGTAGTATCGGCGTCTCTGCCCCCTGACAGGCAGAGACGCCGTCCCACTTACCGCCGCGCTCCCTGCCCGGCATCCTCCGGTGCTCCTGCCTCTGTTGCTGCCTGCGCACGCAGCTTCCCGGGCACTGTGCTTAGGGCGTGCGCGCACGCTCCCTCCCTCTTGAAGGGGCAGCGTGTGCCATCCTAAGGAGTCCCCGGCCAATGGCCGGAGGACCTCTCATATAAAAGGCACCTCCTCCAAAATGGAGGTGCCTGTGCAAGGTTGTAGCTTTGTGTGTAACTCTGCTTCAGCCCTCAGGTCCAGTCCGCCCGCCTGACTACCAGTCCTGTCCGCCAGCCTGACTACCAGTCCAGTCCGCCAGCCTGAAGAACCAGTCCAGTCTGCCAGCCTGACTACCAGTCCTGTCCGCCAGCCTGACTACCAGCCCTGTCCGCCAGCCTGACTACCAGTCCTGTCCGCCAGTTTCTCTGCTCTCCAGCCCAACAGTCTGTCTACAGTCCAGTCCGCCAGTCTGTCTAGGGGCCCTACCCGCCTGCTTACCTGGAAGCACCTGCCTGTTACCTTCGCTGCCTACTAGCCAGCCTTCCTGGAGGCTCCTGCTTGTTACCTGCCGTGCCGACCTGTCAGCCTACCTGGAGGTTCCTGTTTGTTACCTGCCGTGCCGACCTGTCAGCTTACCTGGAGGTTCATGCTTGTTACCTGCCGTGTCTGCCAGTCCGTCTACCCGGATCACCTGTCTGCCTGTCTGCCGTGCTCATCTGCTGTACCAGTCAGTCCCTGCCTTCTGACCCATGGGAGTCACCTGCTCTCATATAAGGACGGTCCCCAGAGTAGCACCTGGTCCCTCTGCTCGGTCCTTCCCTGGTCACGGAGTCGATTGAGCCGCCGTACGACAAAATCTGACCATTCTGTGTTCATTAAATGATCAATATTTCAGCATTGATGCCAATTTATTTTCTTAACCTGAACCAAATTTGGGAGGGTTTCAGCTTTTAAAAGAGTAATTTATAAAACCAATGGATGAATTTAACATCAGGTTATAAACTTTTATTTACATAACATGGATAAGCGACATAACTTCTGTCAGGGAGTGTATTTGTATATCTATTTTTCGATCTGTTGATCTAGATATTTGTCCATCTGATAAATAATTCACAGGTCTGCGACTAAAAAGCTGTTTGATTATTTTCATATAATTTCCATATATTTTGGTGTTTTGATAACGAAAAAAATATTCAAAAAGATCCTAACCGTCAGCACTTGCCACAAACCTGTAGGTTCTTCTGAAAACTCTTGTGTGAATCATCGGCAGGCAGCTTATTTTCTTTCCCCATTAACATCAATAGGAACTGCATGATTGGCTGGTGGCAGTCAGGTGGTTAGTCACATAATGAAAGGTTCTTATGCTTTCAAGAAACTAGCATTGGAATTTCATTCATCAACCGTGTTTCCCCAAATTAGTGTTATGTCTTTGCAGAAGTTTATTAATTCTCCTGACCGTTTGTTTCATTTGTGGTGAATATACAGTGTTTAATCAAAAGCTGAATATTACAGACTATGTGAAAAAAGTATACTTCGCATACTTTGGACTAAAACTTGGAGATCAAGATAAAGTTTGGACACCTCATAAAGTGTGCAAATGGTGTGTTGAGGACCTCCGAAATAAGTTCAAGGGTAAGAAAACAGCTTTCCGTTATGGGATTCCTATGGTATGGCGACAGCTAAAGAACCATAGTGACGACTGTTACTTTTGTTTATGCAATGTGAAAGGGTATAATTCAAAATGGAAGCATTCCATTTCATACCCAATCTTCACTCAGCAATTTGTTCCCTCCCCCATGACACAGATATACCAGTACCCAAGGCCCCTGCTACCTTGGAAGAGATACCTAGCTCCGATGAAGGTGGAATCATACCTAAACCAGATGACAAATCAAGTTCTGACTTGGAAGATAATGCAAGTCCAAAATTTTTTCCAAGGAGGACATGAAGGATTTAGTAAGAGACTTGAATCTTCCCAAAATTTCCACTGAGTTACTCGGATCAAGGCTCAAAAGCATGAATTTAGTGTTACCAGGAGTGTCTTTTTCATGGTTTAGACATCGTGAAAATGAGTAATTTTCACCAGATAGACAAGTTGATTTATTGCATCGATGTCAAAGGTTTGATGGGTCAATTCAAAATACAATATGATTCAGTGCAATGGCATCTTTTTATAGATTCTTCAAAAAGAAGTCTCAAAGCAGTTTTACTCCATAATGGTGGTTTTTACGCTTCCATCCCTGTAGGTCATTCCGTTCTTGAAGGAAACCTACAAGAACTTGGAATTGGTTCTTCGTAAACTTAAATATGAAGACCATGGTTGGCTAGTGTGTGGGGATTTGAAGGTCTTGAGCATACTGCTTGGGAAGCAAGCTGGGTAAACCAAGTACCCTTGTTTTCTGTGTCTGTGAGACAATCGAAACCGACAAAATCACTGGACCAAGAAGAGTTGACAGCCAAGGGTGCTCATAGTTGGTGAAAAAAATGTCCTCCGAGAAACTTTGGTACCTCCCTATAAAGTTCTCCTACCACCTCTCCACATATAATTGGGCTTGATGAAGCAATTTGTAAAATCACTTCCAAGAGTTGGGGAATGCTTAAAATAATTGGTCAACAAGTTTCCAAGCCTCTCGGAGGCAAAATTGAAGGAAAGTATGTTCGTCGGACCAGACATTAGCTTATAGCTGATAAAGAGTTTGTCAATACCATGAAGGATCCTCAAGAAGAAGGGTGGATTACATTTAAAGAGGTCGTAGAGAAATTTTTAGGCAATAAAAAAGATCCTGACAACAAAAAGATCGTCGGACGAATGCTGAAAGCATTTCAAGCTTTAGGTCGCCTGATGAGTTTGAAAGTGCATTTCCTCCATTTCCACCTTGAATACTTTCCTGAAAATTTGGGAGCGTTGAGTGAAGAGCAAGGTGAATGATTCCACCAGGACATTAAAGAGATGGAAAGAAGATACCAGGGAAAATGGAGCATTACAATGATGGAAGATTACTGTTGGATGCTTCACAGAGACATTCCAAATGCTACTCACAAGCGTAAATGTAGCAAGAGGAGCCTCAAAGGGAAAAAAAATATTTTAGCGAGTGTTAGTGAGCTCATTTCAGTTCAAAAATGATTTTCATGAAAAATTTGTAAAAAAAATGTTAAGTCTATTTTCATTTATTTGGCGGTATTGCCTTATTTAATATATTTACTTAAATTGTCAGGAAACGTGATGTCCTATGACAAAATGGAGGTCATTTTCAGATTCAGCACACCAAAAAACATAAAGATTATGTGGAATAACCAAAACAGCTCTTAAAATCTTATTTTTTGCCGACCAATCAGTCTATCTATCCTATCTATCTACCCATCCTATTTATATATGTCAAAAAGTGCAATATAACACTAAGAACAAGTAGCAAAAATAGTTTATCAATACAGATAAATATTTCTTTATTAAATGGTACTCAAATTATACGCAATTACCATATTTTACCATATCATGTATTGGAAAACGGGAAAAAAATTCCAAGTGCGGTGAAATTGCAAAAAAAATGCAATTCCACCGTTGTTTTTTGGTTTTTGTTTTTACCACATTCACTGAATGCTAAAACTGACCTTCCATTATTATTCTCCAGGTCATTACGAGTTCGTAGACATCAAACATGTATGGGTTCTTTTTTATTTAAGTGGTGAAAAAAAAAAAAAAGTTTGCTAAAAAAAAAAAATGTTGCGATTTTCCGAGACCCGTAGCGTCTCAATTTTTCGGGATCTGGGGCCAGTTGAGGGCCTATTTTTTGCGTATCGAGCTGACGTTTTTATTGATACTATTTTGGGGCAGATGTGATGTTTTGATCACCCATTATTGCATTTTATTTCAATGTTGCGACGACCAAAAAAACCTAATTCTGGCGTTTAGAATTTTTTTCTCGTTACGCCGTTTACCGATCAGATTAATTCTTTATTTATATTGATAGATCGGGCGATTCTGAACACGGCGACACCAAATATGTGTATGTGGTTTTTTTTTTATAATTTTATTTTCAATGGGGCCAAAGGGGGGTGATTTAAACTTTTATATATATATATTTTTTTTATATTTTTAAAAACATTTTTTCCACTTTCTGCATTCTTCAATAGTCTCCAATGAAGACTAGAAGCTGCAGTTATCTGACCGGCTCTGTTACATAGAGGTGATGAGCAGATCGCCTCTGTGTAGCAGAAATGTTCACTTGCTATGAGCGCCGACCACTGGGTGTCGCTCACAGCAAGCGAGACATGACAACCACAGGGGTCTGCTGCAGACCCCGGGTTGTCATGCCCACCCATCGGTGACCCACGATCACGTGACAGGGTCACCGATGGGCAGGGCTAATGCCACGCTTCCGGCGCGGCACTGTTAAATGCCACTGTCAGAGATTGACAGCGGCATTTAACTGGTTAACAGTTCCACCCGCGGCTGTTGCGGGCACGTGTCAGCTATAAGAATCAGCTGACATGTGCCCGGTTCAGTGCGGGCTCACCGCTGGAGCCCCCGCTGAACCGGGGGTTATGGCCTGGGGCGTACTAATACGCCCCAGGCCTGTAAGGGGTTAAAACTGCATTACTGGTATACCATTGGTCTATCTGTTTATCTATCTATACAGAAAAAATCTATCTATCTATCTATCTACAGTGGGTACGGAAAGTATTCAGACCCCTTTAAATTTTTCACTCTTTGTTTCATTGCAGCCATTTGGTAAATTCTAAAAAGTTCATTTTTTTTTCTCATTAAAGTACACTCTGCACCCCATCTTGACTGAAAAAAACAGAAATGTAGATATTTTTGCAAATTTGCTAAAAAAGAAAAACTGAAATATCACATGGTCATAAGTATTCAGACCCTTTGCTCAGTATCTACTATATAATTGTCTTATCCCGTCTGTCTGTCTCTGTCTGTCTATCTGTCTGTCTGTCTGTCTGTCCAGGAAATCCCGCGTCGCTCATTGGGCAGCGCCAGTGACCAATCAGCGATTTTTAACACAAATGTCCGGATCTTTGTAACACCATGCGGATACTGTGGGGACATCAGCGGCTAGGGTGTGAAGGGAAGACCGGGGAGCGGCGCTGCCTGTGCGGATACTTCCGCTGCGAGAACCCGGGACATGAGCGGGCGCTCGCAGCAGAAGTATCCCGACCCGCAGCGCCGCTCCCCGGTCCTCCCTTCACACCCTAGCCGCTGATATCCCCACAGTATCAGCATGGTTTTACAAAGGTCCGGACATTTATGTTAAAAATCGCTGATTGGTCGCTGGCGCTGCCTGCGACCAATCACCGATTTGGGCGCCAAATTTAAATATGGGCCGCGACCAATCAACGATCTTGGCTCCACATTTAAACACCGCTGTACTGATTGGTCACGGACGATATTTAAATGTGGCGCCAAAATCGGTGATTGGTCGCGCCCAGCGTCGGCGACCAATCAGCACAGCGGTGTTTAAATGTGGAGCCAAGATCGGTGATTGGTCGCAGCCGATATTTAAATTTGGCGCCCAAATCGGTGATTGGTCGCGGGCAGCGCCAGCGACCAATCAGCGTTTTTTAACACAAATGTCCGGACCTTTGTAACACCATGCGGATACTGTGGGGAGATCAGCGGCTAGGGTGTGAAGGGAGGACCGGGGATACTTCTGCTGCGAGCAGTCGCTCATGTCCCGGGTTCTCGCAGCGGAAGTAGCCGAACAGGCAGCGGCGCTCCCCGGTCCTCACTAATACGATTCCGCTCCCCGCTCCTCACCAATACGATTCGCTGATTGGTCGCGCTCTCAGCGAGCTTGGCGCCAAATTTAAACAACGCTCTGCTGATTGGTCGCGGACGCCAGACGCGTCCAATCAGCGAGATTGGCGCCAAATTTAAACCCCACTCTGTATCGCTCTGCTGATTGGTCGCGGTCGGCGGCCGCGACCAATCAGCAGTATTGGTGTCAAATTTAAATACCGCTCTGCTGATTGGTCGCGACCAATCAGCGAGATTGGCGCCAAATTTAAACAACGCTCTGCTGATTGATCACGGTCGCTGGCCGAGATCAATCAGTAGTATTGGCGCAAAATTTAAACAACGCTCTGCTGATTGGTCACGGCCGTCAGCCGCGACTAATCAGAGATTTTGGCGCTAAATTTAAACACCGCTCTGTTGATTGGTCGTGGCCGCCGACCGCGACCAATCAGCAGAGCGATACAGAGTGGGGTTTAAATTTGGCACCAAAATCGCTGATTGGTCGCCGGCCGCAACCAATCAGCAGAGCGGTGTTTAAATTTTGCGCCAAAATCGCTGATTTGTCGAGGCCGCCCGCAAAATTTAAACAACGCTCTGCTGATTGGTCGCGGCCACCGCCCGCGACCAAATTAGCGATTTTGGCGCCAAATTTAAACACCGCTCTGCTGATTGGTCGCGGCCGCCATCCGCGACCAATCAGCGAGACTGGCGCCAAATTTAAACAATGCTCTGCTGATTGGTCGAGGCCGGCGACCGCGACCAATCAGCAGAGCGATGCAGAGCGGGGTTTAAATTTGGCCCCAAAGTCGCTGATTAGTCGCGTCTGACGGCCGCGACCAATCAGCAGAGCGTTGTTTAAATTTTGCGCCAAAATCGCTGATTGGTCGTGGCCAGCGGCCTCGACAAATCAGCGATTTTAGCGCAAAATTTAAACACCGCTCTGCTGATTGATTGCGGCCGGCGACCAATCAGCGATTTTGGTGCCAAATTTAAACCCCACTCTGTATCGCTCTGCTGATTGGTCGCGGTCGGCGGCCGCGACCAATCAGCAGTATTGGTGTCAAATTTAAATACCGCTCTGCTGATTGGTCGCGACTAATCAGCGATTTTGGTGCCAAATTTAAACACGCTCTCCAGTCCTCACTAACACGGTTCGCAGATTGGTCGCGGCCGCCGCCCGCGACCAATCACCGATATTGCCGCCAAATTTAAACACCGCTTTGCTGATTGGTCGCGGTTGCCTAACGCGACCAATCAGCGATTTGGGCGCCAAATTTAAACGCCGCTCTGCTAATTGCTCCCCGTCGGCCGTATACCTATTCTAGAATACCCGATGCGTTCGAATCGGGCCACCATCTAGTTGAGTAGAAGCACCCTTTTGAGCTAGTACAGCCATGAGTCTTCTTGGGAATGATGCAACAAGTTTTTCACAGCTGGATTTGGGGATCCTTTGCCATTCTTCCTTGTAGATCCTCTCCAGTTCCATCAGGTTGGATAGTGAACGGTGGTGGACAGCCTTTTTCAGGTCTCTCCAGAGATGCTCAATTGGGTTTAGGTCAGGGTTCTGGCTGGTCCAGTCAAGAATGTTCACAGAGTTGTTCTGAAGCCACTCCTTTGTTATTTTAGCTGTGTGCTTAGGGTCATTGTCTTGTTGGAAGGTGAACATTCGGCCAAGTCTGAGGTCCAGAGCACTCTGGAAGAGATTTTCATCCAGGATATCTCTGTACTTGGCCAAATTCATGTTTCCTTCAATTGCAACCAGTCGTTCTGTTCCTGCAACTGAAAAACACCCCCATAACATGATGCTGCCACCACCATGTTTTACTGTTGGGATTGTATTGGGCAGGTGATGAGCAGTGCCTGGTTTTCTCCACACATACCGCTTAGAATTATAACCAAAAAGTTTTATCTTCGTCTCATGAGACCAGAGAATCTTATTTCTCATAGTCTGGGAGTCCTTCATGTGTTTTTGAGCAAACTCTATGCGAGCTTTCATATGTCTTGCGCTGAGGAGAGGCTTCTGTCGGACCACTCTGCTATAAAGACCAACTGGTGGAGGGCTGCAGTGATAGTTGACTCTGTGGAACTTTCTCCCATCTCCCTACTGCATCTCTGGAGCTCAGCCACAGTGATCTTGGGGTTCTTCTTTACCTCTCTCACCAAGGCTCTTCTCCCACAATTGCTCAGTTTGACTGGACGGCCGAGTCTAGGAAGACTTCTGGTGGTCCCAAACTCCTTCCATTTAAGGATTATGGAGGCCACTGTGCTCTTAGGAACCTGAGTAATGCAGAAATTATTTTATAACCTTGGTCAGATCTGTGCCTTGCCACAATTCTGTCTCAGAGCTCCTTGGGCAGTTCCTTTGAGCTCATGATTCTCATTTGGTCTGACATGCACTGTGAACTGTGAGGTATTATATAGACAGATCTATCTATCTATCTATCTATCTATCTATCTATCTATCTATCTATCTCCCTATCTACCTATTTGCCCTGTTTGTCTATCTGTCCTGACTGTCTATCATTTGCCCATTGTGGATATAACACACTAGCTGTTGAACCCGTGCTTTGCCCGGGTGGCGAGCATTTTTATTGGTACATTTCCAGTGCCATTTTTTATTGAGACACTGTCTTTGCAAATTCGCACATACATTGTGTTCAATAAAATGGCGCCGGAGATCGCGCTATGCGCAGGCGCTCACTCTGGCGCCACACTCCTCCTCCAGCCTCGCCGGAGATCGTAGTATGTCCTCATGGCGCTGGAGATCACGACATACGGTCATCACCTACGCGTAGAGCGATCTGCGGCGTCACACTCCTCCTCCAGCCTCAGCCTCCTCCCGGTCTGAATGGTGCTTTTCATATAGATACATTATAGAAAGATATGTGAACACTTTGTGGCATTATCTCAATACTATATATTCGTTCTCTTGACATT
Source organism: Phyllobates terribilis (assembly GCF_046119375.1). Classification (NCBI taxonomy): domain Eukaryota; kingdom Metazoa; phylum Chordata; class Amphibia; order Anura; family Dendrobatidae; genus Phyllobates; species Phyllobates terribilis. The sequence goes on from NW_027362765.1 coordinate 420,412,911, forward strand.
TTCTGGAGCATTTTTTATTTGTGGTGTAAACACTATTTTATACTTTTTTGGGGGGTTTATGACAAAAGATTGTTTAGTAAGAAAAGGATGGTGATGTTATTTCTTCTATCGTCACCACTTCTTATTAATATCATAGTATAATAAAAATAAGATTACATTAGTAATGACTGAGGTGAAGCAATGGATACAGTTTAATAATACATAATTACATGGTGAGGAGAGCAAACATTACTGAAGTATTCAGTATTCTCTGCATCATTGATTCAATCCTGCAAACAAGTGAAATCTGCAATTAAATGTGCAAACACTTGTTTGGGGGATGAAACTTACCAAAATTACACACAGCTCAGCACCATCAGATTCATTAGCCAGACTGAGAAATGGATCCTATGGAGGAGGCTGGAAAATATTTATGCAGAAACTGGAAATGTCTTGAAAAAAATAATGTGCAGATGATAAGTGACATCTGTAGACTCTTCACATGAACCGACGCTGGAGTTTAGCTTGAGAGATGCTGACTCTCTTTTCCTGCATGAATTCTAATACGGACACCTTGTTATGACCCACTCCTGATGTGTTTGCCCTTAGAGTTTGCTATGGCAGCATTCTCTATAGGAAGTAATTTTGAGTATCTATGTTCTTACAACAATATGTTTTTACAGTTTAGAAAGGATGGATAAGCAGCAGAGTAAACTGTGAACTAGTGCTGGACACATACTGCTGTCCATGGTCCTGATCCTTCCTGAGTCAAGGGCAACCGCTGTACAGTCATCCCTCAGTAAGAAAGTAAAGGAAGAGATCTATTCACCATATTAGAAATGACATGATATATATACACTGCTCAAAAAAATAAAGGGAACACTTAAACAACAGAATATAACTCCAAGTAAATCAAACTTCTGTGAAATCAAACTGTCCACTTAGGAAGCAACACTGATTGACAATCAATTTCACCTGCTGTTGTGCAAATGGAATAGACAATAGATGGAAATTATTGGCAATTATCAAGACACCCTCAATAAAGGAGTGGTTCTGCAGGTGGGGACCACAGACCACATCTAAGTACCAATGCTTTCTGGCTGATGTTTTGGTCACTTTTGAATGTTGGTTGTGCTTTCACACTCGTGGTAGCATGAGACGGACTCTACAACCCACAGAAGTTGCTCAGATAGTGCAGCTCATCCAGGATGGCACATCAGTGCGAGCTGTGGCAAGAAGGTTTGCTGTGTCTGTCAGCGTAGTGTCCAGAGGCTGGAGGCACTACCAGGACACAGGCCAGTACACCAGGATATGCGGAGGGGGCCGTAGGAGGGCAACAACCCAGCAGCAGGACTGCTACCTTCGCCTTTGTGCAAGGAGGAACAGGAGGAGCACTGCCAGAGCCCTGCAAAATGACCTCCAGCAGGCCACAAATGTGCATGTGTCTTCACAAACAGTTAGAAACCGACTCCATGAGGGTGGTATGAGGGCCCGACGTCCACAGATGGGGGTTGTGCTCACAGCCCAACACCGTGCAGGACGCTTGGCATTTGCCACAGAACACCAGGATTGGCAAAGTCGCCGCTGGTGCCCTGTGCTCTTCACAGATGAAAGCAGGTTCACATTGAGCACATGTGACAGACGTGACAGAGTCTGGAGACGCCGTGGAGAGCGATCTGCTGCCTGCAACATCCTTCAGCATGACCAGTTTTGCAGTGGGTCAGTAATGGTGTGGGGTGGCATTTCTTTGGAGGGCCGCACAGCCCTCCATGTGCTCACCAGAGGTAGCCTGACTGCCATTAGGTACCGAGATGTTATCCTCAGACCCCTTGTGAGACCATATGCTGGTGCAGTTGGCCCCGGGTTCCTCCTAATGCAGGACAATGCCAGACCTCATGTGACTGGAGTGTGTCAGCAGTTCCTGCAAGATGAAGGCATTGAAGCTATGGACTGGTCCGTCCATTCCTCAGACCAGAATTAGATTGAGCACATCTGGGACATCATGTCTCGCTCCATCCACCAACGTCACGTTGCACCACAGACAGTCCAGGAGTTGGCGGATGCTTTAGTCCAGGTCTGGGAGGAGATCCCACAGGAGACCATCCGCAACCTAATCAGGAGCATGCCCAGGTGTTGTAGGGAGGTCATACAGGCACGTGGAGGCCACACACAATACTGAGACTCATTTTGACTTGTTTAAAGGACATTACATCAAAGTTGGATCAGCCTGTAGTGTGTTTTTCCACTTTTGTGTGATTTTGTTGTCAGCACATTCAACTTTGTACAGAACAAAGTATTCAATGAGAATATTTCATTCATTCAGATCTAGGATGTGTTATTTGAGTGTTCCCTTTATTTTTTTGAGCAGTGTATAAATATATATATATATATATATATAAAAAAAATCCTAACTATACAATGTTATACAAGAGGAGCATTAAAATGTACATCAAGAGAGAAACACCACAATTACATAGCCTAATTAATCTTATAATCAACATTATGTCCCTTAGGTCGCAAAGTATCAAGTCTATGAATCCATTGTACCTCTTTAATTTTTAATAATTTCTCACTACTGCCTCATCTTCTTAGAGGAGGGACATGATTATTATTATTTATTATTATAGCGCCATTAATTCCATGGAGCTTTACATGTGAAAAAGGGGTATACATGGCAAACAACAAGTACAATAGTTTGAACAAAAACGAGTCAGCGACTGGTACAAGAGGAGCGAGGACCCTGCCGCGAGGGCTCACAATCTATAAGGGATGGGTGAGGATACAGTAGGTGGAGGCAGAGCTGGTCGTGCAGCGGTATGGTGGAGCTGTGGTTACTGCAGGTTGTAGGCTTGTCAGAAGAGGTAGGTCTTCAGGTTCCTTTTGAAGGTTTCCACGGTAGGCGAGAGTCTGACGTGTTGGGGTAGAGAGTTCCAGAGTAGGGGGGATGCACGGGAGAAATCTTGTATGCGATTGTGGGAAGAGGAGATGATCCATGATTCTAAATTTAAGATTTTTTTCATTATGACCATGCTCAACAAAATGCTTTGAGACTGGCAAGTCCATTTTCTTTTTTCTAATAGTATATCTATGGTGGTTTAACTTCGTTTTCAAATCCCAGGTCTTTTCGCCTACATATAATAAATTGCAGGGACATTGTAACAGGTATATTATGAATTCGGAGTCACAGGTAAAGTAATAATTAATTGTAAATTTTTCATTAGTGAGCGGATGCCAAAAGCAAGGTACTCTTCAATAGATTATTAAAGTTGATACAATTTAGGCAAGGAAAACAACCTGTCCTCTTGATTCCCGTCAATGTTGATTGTATGACTGCCTTCAGGGGTCCTACATCTGCCTGTACCAATCTGTCTTTGAAATATCTTGCATGTTTATATGAGAATAATGGAGGGTTTCTATTCTGTATGATACATACAGTACATACATATGATACATACATACATATGATAGATACATACATACATACAGTACATACATATGAAACATACTTACAGTACAGTACATACATACAGTACATACATATGATACATACATACGTACAGTACGTACATACACATGATGCATACATACGATGCATCATACATACCTGTACATATGATACATACAGTACAAACATATAATACATACAGTACATACATATGATACATACATAGATACAGTACAGTACAAACATACAGTACATATGATACATACATATAGTATACTGTATACATACAGTACATACATATGATACATCATACATACATATGATACATACAGTACATACATACGTACATACAGTTGTGCTCAAAAGTTTAAATACCCCAGCAGAATTTTTGCTTTCTTGGCCTTGTTTCAGAGAATATGAATAATAACAAAAATACTTTTTCTCCACTCATGGTTATTGATTGGGTGAAGCCATTTATTGACAAACTGCTGTGTTTTCTCATTTTAAATCTTAATGACAACCAAAAACATCCAAATGACCCTGATCAAAAGTTTACATACCCCAGTTCTTAATACCGTGTATTGCCCCCTCTAACATCAATGACAGCTTGAAGTCTTTTGTGGTAGTTGTGGATGAGGTTTTTTATTTTCTCAGATGGTAAAGCTGCCCATTCTTCTTGGCAAAATTCCTGGGCTTTCAATACCCATAAAAACCTGCGTTTACGTAAACCAGATTTTTGAAAAGAGGATGTAAAACAAATAGTATTTAAAAATTATTTATTTTTATTGCATCAAATTTAAAAACTTCAGTAAAAACCATAAAAAAGCAGTGGCCTGTTGATCCCATGCAAGAAGTCATCCAATTAATGAATCACAATGTTAATACAGTAAACACTGCACTATTGCACAAGAAAATAAGGGGGAAGGGTGATGTAAACATAAGACCAATAAATATAATATTATAGTGTCAATTACCGCTATACACATAAATAGGTCAAGTATTAATGAAATATATATAAGTGCAGAATTTCCATTCAGCAATGTGCTATGGATTGCAAAATTCTCAAAGAGTTCATGAAAATATGACTGATAGAAGTACCAATAAATTGATTACAAGTGTAAAAGTAAGTTTCCATCAGTCAAATTATTAAGTCAGACTATTCTAATTTATCAAGACAGCGCTTAAAACAATAAGTATTCATTAGAATCATGCATGAGCAATCAGCATCAATGAAGTCCAAACAATACACTTACATGAATGTTTCAGGAATATGGAGATAATCTCGCAGGGATCCGCCCGACGACGCTGTTTCGCATGTGTGCCCCATCGAAGAAGCACACATGCGAAACGGCGTCGTCGGGCGGATCACTGCAAGATTGTCTCCATATTCCTGAAACATTCATGTAAGTGTATTGTTTGGACTTCATTGATGCTGATTGTTCATGCATGATTCTAATGAATACTTATTGTTTTAAGCGCTGTCTTGATAAATTAGAATAGTCTGACTTAATAATTTGACTGATGGAAACTTACTTTTACACTTGTAATCAATTTATTGGTACTTCTATCAGTCATATTTTCATGAACTCTTTGAGAATTTTGCAATCCATAGCACATTGCTGAATGGAAATTCTGCACTTATATATATTTCTAAAAACTGTGGATTATATATTTATAATATTTTCTATGGGGACAATAATTATTTGATTAATACTTGACCTATTTATGTGTATAGCGGTAATTGATACTATAATATTATATTTATTGGTCTTATGTTTACATCACCCTTCCCCCTTTTTTTCTTGTGCAATAGTGCAGTGTTTACTGTATTAACATTGTGAATCATTAATTGGATGACTTCTTGCATGGGATCAACAGGCCACTGCTTTTTTATGATTTTTACTGACGTTTTTAAATTTGATGCAATAAAAATAAATAATTTTTAAATACTATTTGTTTTACATCCTCTTTTCAAAAATCTGGTTTACGTAAACGCAGGTTTTTATGGGTATTGAAAATCTTTATTGAGGTGGTTTATGTTTATGGCCTTTTTGATAGAAACAAAATTCCTGGGCTGTCTAGCATGAACTGCGTGTTTGAGATCTCCTCAGAGTGGCTCAATGATATTGAGGTCAGGAGACTGAGATGGCCACTCCAGAACCTTCACTTTGTTCTGCTGTAGCCAATGACAGGTCGATTTGGCCTTGTGTTTTGGATTGTTGTCATGTTGGAACGTCCAAGTACGTCCCATGCGCAGCTTCCAGGCTGATGAGTGCAAATTTGGCTCCAGTATTTGCGGATAACGTGCTGCATTCATCTTTCCTTCAACTTTTACCAAGTTTCCTGTGCCTTTGTAGCTCACACATCCCCAAAACATCAGCAATCCACCTCCGTGCTTTACTGTAGGAATGGTGTTATTTTCATCATAGGCCTTGTTGACATTTCTCCAAATGTAACGTTTATGGTTGTGGCCAAAAAGTTAAATTTTGCTCTCATCACTCCAAATTACCTTGTACCAGAAGTTTTGAGGCTTGTCTCTGTGCTGTTTGGTTTATTGTAGGCAAGATACTTTGTGGCATTTGCGCAGTAATGGCTTTCATCTGGCGACTCGACCATGCAGCCCATTTTTCTTCAAGTGCCTCCTTATTGTGCATCTTGAAACAGCCACACCACTAGTTTTCAGAGAGTCCTGAATTTCAGCTGATGTTTTTTGTGGGTTTTTCTTCGCATCCCGAACAACTTTCCTGGCAGTTGTGGCCCAAATTTTTGTTGGTCTACCTGACTGTGGTTTGGTTTTACAGAGCCCCTGGTTTTCCATTTCTTAATCACAGTTTGAATGCTGCTGACTGGCATTATCAATTCCTTGGATATTTTTTTGTATCCCTTTCCTGTGTTATACAGTTCAACTACCTTTTTCCGTAGATCCGCTGACAATTCTTTTGCTTTCCTCATGACTCACAATCCAGAAACATCAGTGGCTGGATGAAAGATGCAAGAGTCTTTCTGGATCCCAGAAACTCACTCAGCTTTTATGCACACACACTGATTACAAGCAAACAGGTCACAGGTGAGGATGATACCTTTAGTAGCCATTCAAACCCATTTGTGTCAAATTCTGTGCATGTTATTAGGCCAAAATCACCAGGGTATGTAAACTTTTGATCAGGATCATTTGGATGTTTTTGGTTGTCATTAAGATTTAAAAAGAGAAAACACAGTAGTTTGACAATAAATGGCTCCATCCAACCAATAACCATGAGTGGAGAAAAAGTTTTTTTGTTATCATTCAAATTCTCTGAAACAAGGCCAAGAAAGGAAAAATTCTGCCGGGGTATGTAAACTTTTGAGCACAACTGTACATATATGAAACTGTCAGGCATACATCTGCCTAACATTGGCCAATGCTTTTTAATAACCCCCGTGATCAAATTACTCTCTTCACAGTAGGTAATAACGCTTGAAAAAGGCTCAGACTTGGAGCCGAAACGTCGGCCAGAAGCCCTTATAGGCCAATAGATCACCATTCATTTTTTGACAGCAAGCAGTACTGTCTTCGTTTTTGTGGTTTAGATAGATATATAGATAGATAGATAAATAGATAGATACAGAGATAGATAGAATAGATAAACAGACTTTTATTTCACATACAGACTATATGAATAAGCTATAGTTATTATTGAATAAATAATGGAATGTAGCCGTACATGTAGAGAATATGGCTGTGTGGATGCATGTGTTTTCAAATGATTTTATCGTCCTAAAAAATAATGTAGATGAAAGATTCTCACCTATTGTTATAATGGCATCCACCATCCACCTTCATTTACACTCCACAAAGGAAGAGGCCATGCATGTATGGCCAACTCATCTACTCCTGTGTGACCCAGGCTCAGTCTTACCTAACACGTTGGTTCCGGAGATGTCCGGTCAGTGCACCAGTAGTACTTACCCATCCTTGCTCCTGTCCTATACATCACTACACTCCATACTATCTTGGGCATAATGTTGCTAAACTGATAATATTTGCAAAGGTTTGTAAGAAAAGATTTAGTATAACCTGTCTTTTATTATTTGACACCCCTGCTCATTCTGGGCTCGGCAGTAAAAGGATCGGTTCTAGTAAGTGATTGACAATCTTCACTAATTAGTGGTTGACTTCCTTAAGACCACCCCCTTGACTGCTGATCCTAGAATGAGCAGAAATGTCAAATAAGAAAAAAACAAGTTATACTGAATATTTTCAAGCATGCCTCCATGTCTGAGTGTTCATTCCCTGCAGATCAGATTGCATTTTTAATGTAGCAGGTTCCCATTGAATCAATGTTTGTGCTGTAGATATAGAGAATCATAAAAACTGAGCTCTGACCCTATGAGCATATTTTCACATGTGGCATATCTGCTGCAGAAATTTCTACGATGGAGGATCCATGCCATTCATCTGAATGGAGTTGTTTTGGTGGCAAGCACATTGAATTTTTGCAAGCAGCATTCAGATTAATAGGAGAGAGACAATTCTAAATGTAAAGATATAACAAGAAAATATGCAGCACAACGTGGCGATAACAGGTGGAGATTCACTTTAAAGAGAACCTGTAAGCACGATTTTGTAATGTAAAGTAAAGACACTGCTGTAATGGTGCTGTAATAATGATTACATCGATACATTTGGTGAAGAAATCCGCTTGTAGTTATTATTTATTCACTATTTGAAGTGTTCTGCTAATTAGATTTCGGTGCACAGGGGCCGGACTGTGCACTGGGTCTTCTCTTCCCAGTCTGTGATTCCCCGGCCCCTCCGCTGCCTCCGGTCTGTGTCACTGCTCAGATTTCAAACAGAGGAGGCAGGTAAGTCACAGATTGGAGGCAGCAGAGGGGCCGGGAAATCACAGACAGGGAAGAGAAGACCTAGTGCACAGTCCAGTCCCTGTGCACTGAAATCTAATTAGCAGAAAACTTCAAATGCTGATTAAAGAAGAATCACAAAGTGGATTTCTTCACTAAAGGTATCAATTTAATCAGTTTTACAGTCTCATTAAAGCTATGGCTTTACCTTACATTACAAAATCTTACTGGCAGGTTCTCTTTAAGATGAACATTCAGAAAATAAGGGAAGATAAGAATAGGCCACACAAATGCAGTCTGATGACTTGAGAACCAACGTTTTTGAAAATTGTCAACAATCTCAAAGTTACAAGTCCATCTCCAGAGATCTTGATGTTCTTTTGTCCACGGTGCGCAACATAATCAAGAAGAGTACAACCCATGGCACTGTAGCTAATCTCCCTGGATGTGGACAGCAAAGAAGAATTGATGAAAGATTGCAATGCAGGATAGTCCAGATGGTGGATAACAGCCCCAATCAAGTTCCAAAGAAATTCAAAGAAATTCAAGTTCATCAGTGTCAGCACGAACTATCCATCGATATTTGAATGAAATTAAATGCTTTGGCAGACTCAGAAGGACCCCACTGCTGACACAGAGACATAAAAAAGCTAGACTGCAGTTTGCCAAAATGTGTGTGAGCAAGCCAAAATCCTTCTAAAAAAGCATCTTGTGGACAGATGAGACAAAGATGGAGCTTTTTTGTAAAGCACATCATTCTACTGTTTACCAAAAAAGGAATGAGGCCTAAAAAGAAAAGAACACAGTACCTACAGTCAAATATGGTGGAGGTTCAAAGGTATTTTGGGGCTGTTTTCCTGCCTCTGGCACTGGGTGCCTTGACTGTGTGAAATCTGAAGATTACCGAAGGATTTTGGATAGCAACATAGTATCCAGTGTCAACAAGCTGGGTTTGAGTCCTAGGTCATGGGTCTTCCAGAAGGACAATGACCCCAAACATACTACAAGAAGCCCCCAGAAATTTATGGAAACAAAGTGCAGGAAAGTTCTGCAGTGGCAGCAATGAGTCCAGATCTAAATCCCATTGAACACCTATGGAACAATTTCAAGGGTGCCAACACTTTCTGTCATGACTGTAAATACTACATGATAACAAACCAAAATAATAACAAATAGTTAAACTATCCTAAAAATAGGGTATCAAAACAAGACATGAAATATAAAAGTTCTGGCAAATAAATTAATAAGTTCTACAAACAAAGCCAAAGCACCACACAAAAATAAAACATATACAAGTAATTTTACATGTAATTAATACAAAAGATGAAATCCAAAACCTACCCATGAAACTCCTATAATCTGTGCCACTTTCAATACCTTCATCTGGGGTGGGGGGGACCACCAGAGTGTGCATCGTAGTGGAGGACTTTTTTTGGGTAGGTTTTCACTATCATATATTTGTATTACCTGAATAATTACCATTTATCTGTTTAATTATCTTGGGTTCTACCATTCGATTGTACCATTAGTGTTACTATTGATTCAGGATTTGGCTGAAAATAAATCTGTTTGCGACATGTTTCCAGTATTTAATCGCTAGTGTTTATAGCAGTGCATAATTTTTTGCACATGGCACTTTGCCTATATTACGATAAACATCTCTACTATGATAAATCCTTGATTTAAGCATATGGCACTTTGCGTAATTGGCACCTTATTTATATTTAATCTATTTTTTTTTTGCTGTATTTGTACATCCCCTTATGCTGTCTTGCTGCCCTTTTTTCCGTGTTTCACGTTTTAGTATATGTCCCTTTTTATATTTTTTTAAATATTACAAATTTTTTAGTCTTTGGGTGGTGTTTGCCATTGTTTGTAAGATTTATTATTAGGAGACCGGAGGGCAGGATCTTGTCATTTCTGTGTGTGCTGTGTATGCAGCTAGTCTTCACCCACTAGCTCAGAGACAACTGAAAATTAGAGATAGAGCCTGCAGAAACCTGGGGGAAAGGCGGGATAAAAGTCATACAGTGGATAGTAGTGGTGGTATTCCTCATATTCAAACACAACAACTTAAAAGTCACTGAACAGTATCTAGAAGCCAAGAAGCGGCTCCAGTTTTGGTGGACCTATTCTGTTCAGCCATCATGCCGACACCATGCAGGGGCACAACCAGATGGGTCTTTCCCAAAGAAAATCAGCAGTATGCCTGGGGTATTAAAAGTCAGGGGCAATCAGTTGATCATTATTATGGCTCTCATAGTAAAGGGGTCAAGATATAAGACTGTGGACATTTACTTGTCAGCACCATCTTCTGGCAGAAGAAAAAAAGGAAGGAGGGAAGGAAGGAGGGGAACGAAGGAAGGGAGAGTAGGATAGAAGGAAGGGAAGGAGAGAAAGGGAGAGAAAAAGGAAGGAAAGGAGGGAAAGAGAGAAAGAATGAAGGAAGGAAGGTAGGGAGGGAAGGAAAGAGAGTAGGGGAAAAAGGAAGAGATAGAAGGAAAGAAGAGAAGAATGGAAGGAAGGGATACATGGAGAGAGGGAGAGAAAAAAGAAGGAATGAAGGAAGAAAAGAAGAGATGGAAGGAAAGAAGGGATAGAGAGAAAGAAGAATGAAGGAATGGAAGGAGGGAAGGAGAGAGAGAGGAAATAAGGAAGGAAGAAAGAGATGGGAGGTAGGGAGGGGAGGAGAGAGGGAGAGTGAGGGAGGGAAAGGAGTTAGAGAGCAAAAAAGGAAGAAAATAGTCAGGAAGAAGGGGAGAGAGGGAGATAGGGAGAGGAAGGAAGAGAGGGAATGAAGGAAGCAATGAAGAAAGAGATGGAGGAAGGGAGGGAGAGAGAGAGAGAAAGAGAAAGGAAAGAAGGAAGGGAGGAAGGAAAGGAGGAAGAGAGTAAGGAAGAGATGAAAGGAAGGAAGGGAAGGAAGGAAAGAGGGGAAGGAGGGAGGGAAGGAGAGAGGAAGAGATGGAAGGAAGGAAGAGATGGAAGGAAGCGTGAAAGAGAGGGAAGGAAGGATGGAAGTGAGTAAAGGAATAAAGAAAGAGAGAAAAAAGGAAGGAAAGTAAGAAATCATTGATTGCCAAATTGATAAAAGCTGCTTGCAACAATGTAGCAAAAGCAGCTATGAAGCTGAAATAGATGTCCGTGCTCTGATGAGCTACAATTAGCCATAACTGTAACAAGTAGCTGATATCATTTAGCAGACATATAAAACTGACTGTAGACACAATAGGACGGAGCAAGAGAATGAAGAAAGGCATAAAAAAAGCAGTGTAATATAATCATATATGCATGTAAATGTCTACTCTGGCACCTAAGGGAAATCTCCTTGAAATGGAATCTGTAAACTTGGTAATTATACATAATAGCAGAACACAGTGGATAATAAAAATGAGTGGAGTGCTCAGAATGGGGAGGTTGGAGTCTGCTTTTTCCTATGTTTTTTTTGACTAATTCCCTCTTTCATGAGCGTCTTTGTGAGTCTGGGCTTTGAATTGTTTTTAAAGGTCTACCCCCAGTGACGTTAGCATCCTAAGTGGTATATATGAGGGAATAACAAGGGATTAACTCCTTAGCACCCATGAAGTTTGAAACCCCTTCTACATCCCCGGAAGCTTTTTCCCTTTCAGCTAAATCCATCAAATACAAAAGTATTCAAGGATCAAGCTGCGTCTAAGCGTTCCTTGCTTTCAGCCGTTTGCACTTTTGTCACTGTCTCGGAGCAAGATCTTGTTATTAAATCATTCCATCTTGAAGACCCGTCCGTAATGCACGAATGTGTTATTTCACGCGAGGGAAGGGGGGGAGCAATGTTGCATATCGTGAGTCTTATCTTCACACTGCATTATCCTCCTTTTTTCCAAAATGATTCCTGCATCCCTTTAAAGCTTTGCTTTGCAAGCGGAGGCTTTAATATAAGTTGTCGGATTCTGTATTAAGTGAAGGAGAAAACCTGGTAGAGGTTGTCTCTTTAAATCAGATCTGCAGTGTTGATGGACCCTCTAGCAGGCATGGTAAGAACCATTCTCACCTCTGCAGCAGGGAGCTTGACCATACAGACTTACACATGCGATGGAAATGCTTTCCCCGTTAATATGCGCTCTACCAGTCTTATTTCCATGGTTACAGCTCCCGCTTGTATGGTTGCTTCCATTCTGCAGGAAAAAAGAATTAGGAAGCGATCGCATATTCTTAGTGCCGTAGTTTTAAAAAATCTAATGAAAGCAGCCCTGTTGTGACTTGCATTTTCAATTTTTTCTTTTTTTTTTTTCTCCCTCCTGCTCTCTCTCTCCCTCTCTCTCTCGCTCCCTCTCTCTCTGATCTACAGAACACTGTAGCCATCGCTTCCATTCATTTGCCACAGTCTGCCTTTGCACAGTCTCCTTCATTGCAATCTGTTGATAACTCCACTTGCAAGCTCCAGCTCATTGTCTTTCGGAATGGAAAACTCTTTCCGATCACTGGGAACACATCCTATCTTGCAGATCAGGGAAAACGTCGGGCGGTTGCTACACCAGCTGTGCTTTCTAAAATAGGTAAGTTGTTCTTGTTTTTTTTTCCCCCATACCTAACGTGTAAATTTGCAGATGGGGGGGGACGGTGGTTTTTTTTTTTTTTTTACGGTGAGACAAGTCGTTCATACAAGTAACCTAGACTTGGCCAAGTTGGGAGATTAAAAAATTAATTAGACTTGACTTTGGGCACCATGGATAGTCAGCCTAGGACTCCTAATGTCATAATTGCACTGTATTAATGAGGAAAGTTATTGCAGTACCTATGAATGGTAGTACCTTGCTTCTTGCATATTAATGCCCATTCATGCAGTTCGACGAGGAGTAAGAGAGAGTCATCCTCAGCCTCTTGCTGTGTCGTGCTGCAGAGAGAGCTGAGGCTTCTGCTGAACGTCAACGCTTTACATGTGTGATGGGATTACGAATGGTTACATAAGACGTAGATTAGAATAATCGGTGGTGAGCTCAAAGTTGACGCCACGACAATTAAAAGTGCAATTAATGGACGTAAAACTTTTCGGAATGCCTCGAAGAGCAGTAATCACGATGCCCAAGGTGTAAAAATGTTCACAATTGTCCATGACCCCCTTCTTTGCTTCCATAAAACCTTTTATCGTGTGTTTTCTTATTTTGCAGATGGGTACAATTTCGGAAACCTCAGTCATCCATTGACCATAGCCCTGAGACACTTTACAAGTGGTATAGACCCTTTTGCTGCCTTTTGGGATTTTGACCTTCTTGACGGAAATGGGGGCTGGTGCGGAGAAGGTTGCCACATAATTACCTCGACTGCCAATATAACCACCATTCAGTGCACTCACTTCGGTAACTTTGCCGTGCTAATGGTGAGTACTTTTTTTCTAACAGTGACACAGGCTGTAAACCCCCCCCACCCTTCCAAAAAATGCCAAATAATTCTGATAATTGTGTGTGTTAAAGACAAGGGAAGCACTCTTTTCAATTTGCATTTGATTCCTTACATAAAAGTTAATAGGCGGTGAATGATTCAAGCCTGACCGGGGCAACTTGCGCTCTTTAACCCTTCGCGTGCTGGAAGGTCTAGACGGGGAAATACTTTGCATGGCTTCTTTTTTTTTTTTTCTCTTATCTATGAATGGATTCACAGCTGGCCTCTATGCCAGAGCTTTTGGGCAGGAGTTGAGGACTGATTGATTAACATCAGGCAGTTATACATTGCAGGACTGCACCCGAGATGGTTGTCTGCTTTGTTCCTGTCTTGCACTGTGTTGATCATACTAATTAGTTGCAGGAATACCGCAATGTTGAATCATTTAATAAATGGTGGAAGGAATAGAATTGAGAGATCCACTTTGAAGATAAGAGGTTCTTCTTGCTCAATGAATCTGCCGGGTAGGAATAAGTGCATTGTTGGCGGATGGGGGAAAAAAAAAAACATTTATCTTTTCTAATGGAAGCATTTTCCTCTGAGCTGACTGTGTGGATGGTCTTCATTGCAGTCTTTTTTATTTTACTATCTCTCCATAGAAAGTTATCCCATTGGGGTTATTAGGAGAACATTTAACTTAATAATAAGCAAATCGGATTCTCTTATTATTTTAGCGTTGTGTTTATGATGCCGATAGGGATTTTAATAACGGCGTTTCTCGGAATGGTTTGTGGTTTCTCTTGGATTAAGCGTAGTAATTGGCAATAATGCGTAATGCAATACACAACGTGTCGGAGGCTCGTTGTTGCATCGGCTGTTTGTATTAAGTTAATGTCGCTTTTTATGGGTTTGGAAAAGGACGGGCACAGACGACAGTGAGATTGTGAAGACGTGTGCAGAGAATTCCAAGCTGCTGCAGTCACAGAGAGCACAGACGTCAGCCAATCATCACGGGAGGCTGTGACCGAAGCCCGAGACTATATCCATGTGATTATTGCTGTCTACTTCATGAGAAACCAAATTGATTACGAGCCTGCTCCACCGTCGTCCATTAAAAAAAACATTGGACGTGCACAAATCTTAGAATTGTACAGTATCCACGTCCCATCATATGCGATACAGTAGTCAAACCCTGCTGTGGAACTACAAGGCTCAGTATGATAGTCCTTGTGCTTCCATGCTATTGGCAACATGCCAGCCTCCCCTATGAGCCGCATACTGATTTTCCTATAAGATGCGAATACAATACTTTTTGGTGTTTACTGCACTTTGCATTGATTATTTTCTTGTATTTTCACATTAGGTTCGGAATATTAAGGTGTCCAGTTGTGCACACATGGCTAATTTACATAGTTTTTGGCTCGGTGGAGAATGCCTATTTGTGAACATTATGACATACTGGGACCGTTAAACAGTGTAGAGATGGAGCAGAATTTATTGCAGCATTTGGATGTGGATATAGAGGGTCACTGGTGAGGTCGGGTCATATACTGTTCATTATTTTATGTACTGTATATAAGGCCTCAGTCATGGATAGAACACTACTAGTCTATGGTGGTGTTCACATATGTGTGGTTTCTTTTATGCAAACCAATTTTACATAAAAAAAAAATGCAATCTATGACACTGATGGCAAAAAGTTTTTTTTCTCTTTTGCAAAATAAATCTCTTGTAATAAATTGCAAATTGGAGTTCAAAAGGCATTGAATAAAGGGCTGAAGGTGTTTGAGGCCAGAGTTTCGTGGCGATGCGTTACACTACATCGTAGCCTGTGGCCTACCCCAATACAGAGTCACAGAAATATCAACCCTGTGGTAACTCGTACATGACTATGATCCCATAGACTTTAATGTAAGGTGGTGCAACTTCTTTTTATTACAGAATTGCTATGACTGTCAGAAACAAATATGCTGAATAATATGGTGGAAAAAATATACAAATGACCATAAAAAAATAACAATAATAGAGCTCTTGAAAAAAGACAGGAAGTGTTCACGTGTTCAGTACATCTAAACAGTGATTGGTTACTGATAACGATATAGGAGTAGCCATGTGTTCTCCCGCGAGCACCCGTTTATATATTGCATGTGTCTTCATAAAATATGGAGCATCTTTACATATATATTGTATTACTCTGTGTAATTCTCCAGAGCTGCATTCACAATTTTGCTGGTTGTTATTGGCAAAAGTAAGCAAGTTTATTAACAAATACCACCCAAGTTGCTTAGATGAGCACCTATACTGCTGTGGGTCTGTTTGGCCGCTTTCACGTAGATGTCATTTACATAAAGCCTGTAGAAATGTAACATCTGTGCTAGTTCCTGTCCTCTCTGTTTCTGCTTCGACCACAAGGTGATGGCCCATTTTGGTTTCAGGTGACTTGTGACTGGGTCAGTCCTGTTTTATTTCTGGAACTTTGGGTGTCGCTAGATCAGGGAGCTATGGGGTTAATTGTTTGGTTTTGATTACTCCTTCCTGAATGCCCTGGGCCTGCTATTTAAACCCCTATTTCTCTGACTTCCACCGCCAGTCAATGAGTTCTGCTTACCTGGTTTAATGCACTGGTCTTTGCTCTTGTGTTGTATTCCTGATTTCTCCTGTTTTCTGACCTTGGCTTACATTTTGACCAGCCACTCTTTTCCTGATCATGTCCCTGATGTGACCTCTTGGCATTGACCCCATGTGGTGACCCTTCTTGTTTCCGGTTCACTTCTCTAGCTGGAATCCCTTCCATGGAAACAATTCAGTGGAACCCATTGTATGGCCAGATTCTTGTACAGGGGATAAAGTGTGAAGGTCCTGGTTCCTCTGGAATCTGCCAGATGGAGTGACTTGTGCCAAGTCTGTCTGAGGTAGCCTTTTTGAGCCCGTAGTCTCTGACAGATATGACAAAAAAGATTTAACTTTAGTTAATGGAGACATTCAGTATGGAGTCATTGGCACTAGACATAGATTATAGAATACCTTAGTATTGGTGCCAAAATTACACAAGCCTGTGTGCATGAGCACTAATGCCCCCCCCCCATATCATTTAGCTGCCAGTTATCTTGTTTGACTCCCCCAATTTGGTTCAGTGTTCCTGTGTTTCACAAGAGAGCTGCTGCTAGACATCTCTAGGGGAAGCTTACCTCTTAGACAATAAAAGGATCATGAATCCGAAATATTGAATCCTTCTGTCCCTCAACATCATCTGTAGGGTGAAAGTTGGGAGGCCGCCATACATATTAGACTAACAGCCGAACCGGTTGATATAGGTGTGTTCAGTCAATGTTAGTCTACTCTGTATGGGAGGGGGGCTCTAGTTTTTCCAGAACGAGATTACTGAACAGATTAGGGTAATGGATCAAGCTTTTTAGAATGTAAATGAACATGGTCTTGCAAATGTAAAAAATTATGAAAAAGGAGTACTCCCATCTTAATAACTGATGATGTATTGCTAGCATATGCCATCACTTTATGAGGACTGGAGTTTGTCCCCTACAACCCTCACCAATCTCGGTCAGAAGTGATGCCATGTAGGGAAAAACTGGACTGAGTATACTTAATTCTCAGATTACATGGGGGTCCTAAAGGTCAGAATCTCAGTAATCATTAAGAAAATGCATATCCAGTGATTTGGAATTACCTACTGAAATGGGAGTAACTAAATATGTTCTGCCATCCACCTAGGCAACCACTAATTCATTGTAAATGTTATAAATGTTTAGGGGGAACTCCACCTCTGAGACCACCAACTCGACCTTGAGAATATCAACTAATGTTACTTATGTGTGTGTATACCATGCACATTTGAGGCCAACCTCAAACATCCATCATAGGATTCTGTAAGAAAAGTTTCTCATGGGGAAACCAATTAATTAGAATAAATCAAGCTATTGCTGGTCCGAAAATTGAGATAAGTCTCTACGCATATGCAGAGTCACCTGTAGTGCAAAGTGTAACATTTGGTGACACATTTGACATGAGCATCGTCATAGTTAAATGGCTGAAATAAATTACCCACTGCATGTATGAGGAGTCAGAACTAATTTGGAGAAAATACATTGGCTGCCAAGTTCCACTTCAAAATACCTGATGTTGTGCCAAGTATGATACTCACAGTAATATCTTCTCTACCAAGCTCTATCACTTACTAAGTCTAATGTCTGCCTGTGTTTAATGCCAAGTCTAATACTGATAGCCATATGTGGTTCTGTACCAAATCTAATATGTGGATTAATTAATGCCAGTTGTAATTTACACAACCATACATAGTAAAATAACATGTCTGAGCACAGCGATGAATCCAGTTACGGGCTGTTCATCATGTACATCTAGCCAAATCCTTAGGTTGGATGATATCTCAATGCTAGACCATTGAAGGCAGAGATGGAACCTACTATGGTATACCCAACACAGTGTAAGTGTAGCATGCCCAAGATCCACCAGTCTACTGTATGTAAGGCATGTAGGTGTCTACTATTAAGTTCATCTTAAAGTCTATCTATTATTTTATAAAACTTTTGACCTGATCAGTTGGGGTCCAATTGCTATGACCCCCAGCTATTAGTAAATTGAATAGGGCAGAATCGCTCAGCTGAGCACTGTGCCATTTTGGCTTTAATCATCTTTTATATGCCCCCCTACAAACTCTTTATGGATCACTATGTGACGACACCAGGGTCAATCTGGCCACTCTTTCGAGGATGAACTATTCTCGGTTATACCAGTCATAATGTTCTTTGTTCAGTAAGTCAAGGGGGTACATGAGCCATTGTTTCATGTGAGACTGTCCTTTGACCCTTGTTGTATGTTAATATGTGGAATGCCTGCTGATTATGTATTGAATCAGCCAACTGTGGTATACTAGTCTGCACAACTTGGAAGACACATGTGCAGTCTAATTGAACAATCGAACAATGAGGGATTACATCCTCCCATCTTCCCCTAATCCTGTTGGAAAATGCCCTGAAATTAGAGCTGTGGGATATAAAATGACACTGCTCCTGTCACAGGCGTGACTCTATGGGAAGTCAGCCTGGGAACCATGGTTATAACTGGTGGAAAACAGATCTGCGTCACTGCCCATCACTGAACCCACAAAGTCGTTTGGAGAACCCAGGTTGGGACACTCAGATCACCTGGCCACATGCCTCCCTGTGCTCGGTCAGCTTCCTAAGCTTTTTGCTACTTCTTCTTTGTGGGTGCCCGCCAAAAGCAGGGTGCTACTGGTTGGAGTAATAGGCCCTGGATGCCCTGAAGTTGTGGAGGTTCTAATCCCGGCGAGCCAGCGGAAAAGTTAGACTGTCACTTGCACCATCTTGTTTACTTGCTGGGAATGTACTATATTTTGTTGACTATTGGTGATCCAATGGTACCCTCACCCTGTGTTGTCTGAGTAGTGTAATGCCCACAGGAAAGGAGTTTAAGAAACGTTCAGTAGGATGAGCCCTTTTCCATGGGGTCTTTCTAAAGAAAGCCAGGCCAGCAGACAAGAGCACCCACTGACCCTCGTGTCTCCACAACCTACATAGCATACTTGGTTCTCCAAGTAGAGAGGAGCAAAAGCTAAAGTGACACAGCCACTCAACTTAGAGTTTTTGAACCTTTACTTAAATAATTGAAAAGGGTCTCAGGTCTCGGCTCACCAAAATCAAAATTTCTGACATGTCACTTTTCACTAATGTCATCATACTATAAGAAATGTCCCCAATTGCAAATAATGGGGCGCCAATCTTCTTAAAATAGTATTGGCTTTTGTTGGACCTTTGGTATCCACTATTGTGCAAGAATCTGAATTTATCAAAGAATTCCCTTGTTCATTGATAGGAAAGTTCTGGTACAATCTTAAATGGTTATTCCCAAGATAATAATTATCCCCTATTCCTTGGATGGTGGATAACTTACTGATTGCTGGAATTCCACTGACCCTGAAAGCAAGGCTCTGGAACCCAGACACTTTGATCTGAGAGTCCTGATTTGAAAGGTGCAGAGGTGCACATATTTGACCTCCTCTTCATTAATTGCTTTTAGGATTGTTGGAAAAAGTCCAGCACCGTGCTTAACTTTCTCTGTTTATACCCCAAGTGATCCAATGATCAGTAAGTTATGCCCTATCGTTTGGGAATAGCCGCATGAAAACCATGATGCAATCAGATTTTTGGTAGTGATGTTGAATAGTTGGGCTTACCATTTACCAGGCAACTAAAGGTTTTTAAACATCCAAGAAGAAGAGAGAGAGATGTAATAAAGATAATGCTGATGTATAGAAAGAACATCGCCCTCAGTAATTAACGGCCAGAGATATAGCTGTTATTGCAAAATACTGTATCTTTATTAAATAAAATACAACATGTAATATATAACAGTAAAAAACAAATAAGAGTGACTAGGATGAGAGACCCAATAGGGGTTAAGATCGAAAAAAACCCTAAAAGAGAAAGGAAAACCTTAACCCAATTGCAGGTGTAACTCCATAATTAATACCCAGGTGTTATACATAATCAGGCAATGTGGTCAGAGTCCGACTTGTTGGAGAGACACCTAGGCTATGAATCTGAGTTTGATCAAAAGATGCAGCAAGCAGATAAAAGTGTCTAAAGTGATCTGCTTATAATAATCAGAATAGCCGCACATTACCTTGTGACATAGTGATGACCGGGTAAGAGAAGTCTGCAAAGGGGAATGAATAGCGCGCCTCACCGAAGTGGCTTCGTCAGGAGGTTTTTCCTGGGCTTTTGAGCTAAGTTTTAAGCTATTATAGTTTGGTTGTAGTAGAACAAAGATAGAATTTATTCACTAGGTTTGAAATTCTTGGTGAACCATAGTAACTTATATTGGCGAGAAACTTATGCAATTCACTTATCCATAAAGTCCACATCTCTTCTTATGAACAATGTCCTTCCTCTTCATATTGTATATTTTAAAACTGACTTAAAGAGGTTGTTCACTATTATATATATATATATATATATATATATATATATATATATATATATATATTGATGCTCTATCCTTAGGATAGGGTATCAATGTCTGATCGGCCGGGATCCGACACCCGGCACCCCCGCCGATCAGCTGTCATCAGTGGCGGTGGCGGCCGCCGGCCGGAAGTACTTACTGGCTGAGCTTGGCCGTCTAGTTGTAGTGGCCACTGCAGGGTACTACACATCTGCCTCCTATTCAATTTAATGGTGAGTCAGCTTTCACTGCACAGTTCGGCTACTTATTTATATATGGGAAATGTCTGATATTAATCTAATTCTTCTGAACTGTCTGCTTTACCTGTCACCTCCGGTCTGCTCTTTTCTTATGGCGTTACCTTGTCATGCATAGGGCTAGTTTTGGCCACCCTTCCTTATGCAAAGACTTAGTTGCTTGCAGCCTTATTTTTGACACTGGGCTCAGTTGATTATCTATACTTGCTGCATTGTGACTGTTGGGCATTCTTTGGATAACTCCTGTTTTTAGATTTGGTCTGCAGATCGCACATATTTATTTTATATGTCTCACTATGAATTTATATTGTAATTAATAAAGCTCTTTTTATACGCCTTATACTCAGTTTTTCTCAGCGTCTCAATATTCTATGGATAGGGCATCAATGTATAAGTAGTGGACAACCTCTTTAAAGAAGCACTCCCATCAAAGATTTTATCTTAATATATTGATATCATCATATTATATAGCAATGTGTACTTATAATTGCTCATTTTTGCCTTTCCACCCAGCTAATTCTTCTACCCAGCTTAAAGGGATTGTTCGTTTTAGAAAACCTGTTTTCATCTATACCATATTAGAATTGTAAATTAAGTTAATAGAGGAAAATACTCAGTTAATGGGAATCTATCAAAACAATTCAGCCCCACAAATGTTTATATAGTCATGTTGCTCTCTATAATTCCATCCATACCTTTATTTATTCAATCTGTTGCTCCAGGACTCAACAAATACTGTTTTAATCCATTTGCAAATGAGACCTAAGTGCTCTGGGTGTTATCAGAGCCTCTGCCTCCCTGGCTATATTTCCTGTCCAGCCCCAACTTCTTTTGCTGTGAGCTGTCAGTCAAGGAGAGGAAAGTGGGGCTGGGAGGGGGATAGAATTGGGGATGCTAAGTTTTGGGAAGTGCTCTGATCATACCCAGAGCACTTAAGCCTCATTTGTATGTAAATGAAAGCAGTCATTTTTCAGTTAGGGGGCAACAAATTATAAAAATGATGATAATGGTATGAATGGCATTATCTTTCAGAGAGCAACCTGACCATATCGATATTTGTAGGGGTGGATCACTCTGACAGATTCCCTATAAGGATCCTTAGTTTTTGTACAGCGTGAAGAACATTTTCAACACGCATCCAATGCTTTGGAGGGCCTTTGCAGAGAAAGAAGACTAGAGCACCTATTAGATGCAGCGATCCTAAAAGACAATATTGACTCCTTAACAAGCCTTGCAGTATGACTTAGGATAAAAGCCAAACCAGAATCTCAATTTGCAGACACAGTGTTTCGGGGCGTTGCCCCTCACCAGTGCAACCTATGAGATCTGATTTGGCTAGGTGAGAGGCTCTGGACTGTGGTTTAAGGGGTAACATTTTTCCTTGTGGAGAGTGACAATCTTTTATCCTAAATCATATTGCAAGGCTCGTTAAAGAGTCGATATTTAACTTTTAGGATAGCTGCTTCCAATAGGTGACGCTAGAGTTCTAGTCCTTTTACTCTCTGAAGGGACAATTTGCATATTTAATATCCAGAGAAGCATGCATGGCTTATAAGTCTCCTCACTCCGAAATGCCAGGCTTGGCTTGTCACTCTCCACAAGGAGAAACATTACCACTGAGGGCCTTTGCACAAACAATTTATTAATTTAAATGGGTGTAATACTTATTCCCCCTGAGGTGGCGCAGCAGGGAAACTGAACACTTAGAGTTGATTGCTCTGAATCCCAACAAGGGACAATTTGTAATCAACATATTGTCAATAGACCCTTCTAACAAGAAAGGATTATAAGAAAGTGGAGAAACAATTTAATTATATGATGCAGAGATCCCCCTGCTAACTTCACTGTAGTACATAAACTAAGCTGTCTGTAAGCTGGTAATATATATTCTTAATAAACTTTATAAACTGATGTTATATCAGAGGAAAGGCATGGAGAGTCTGATTGCAAAATCATACATAAAAAAATATTTTTGGTTTTACTGTTGCTGTCCTGGATAATTGCCCAGTTTGACCATCCAGGGACCAGTCCAAGAAAAACCTTCCTGTTATTTTATACTCTCTTACCCATTATTGCTGTTTTGTGTTATTTGTTTGTTGGCTTTCTCAGTTAATTTCAATGAATGTAAGTAATAAAATAAAATGTTCTCCAGCTTTATAGTCTATGCAGAAACACGAGTTCAGCCATGAAGCTCAGCCATGTGAGCCACAGAAGTAGAATAGCTAATACCCATTACGGGGATTACAAGCGAGGTATCTATTCTGTAACAATGGGGGAAGCTCGACAGCTCAGATAAGAAATTGATTAAACATAAAATGATACAAAATATGTATTTTATATTTTATTTTCATATGTTTTAGTTAGATATAAAGTGTGGCAACTATTTAGATTGAAATAGTCGATTGGTCTGGGGTCGGAATAAATTAAGAATGTCGTTTTGAAATTGATTTAGGTGTCTAGCGTTGGGTCTGATTTAGGGGAATGGCCTCGAATTTGAATAATTTAGGGGTCTGAATTTATTTTGAGGTTTGATCTGTGATATGATGTGTCCAATATCCCATCTTACAATTTCTTCATATGTGGTCGATGTGTACGGTATGTGGTTCTGTTGTTCCAACATGCTCTGATCTTTTACAAACTTATGCAAAGAGTTTTCCCTAACCTTAATGGTCCATTACTAAACCAACTTAGGTTTCCCTAACCTTAAAGGTCCACTACTTTAAGGTTTCTCTTCAATCGGAGCTAATCTGAAGTATCAACAGTGAATGTAGCTGTGTTGTTCTGGCTTTGTACGCTTATATTCAGGTGCCTTCAGAGATGATAACAGCTGGCTGTTGGGTGTGCCAAGCTTTGGCCCTTTTCCGACCTTTTGTTGATGAGCTATCCTTAGGATAGGTCATCAATATAAAAGTAGTGGGCAACCCCTTAAAATTTTACATAAAGCTAGTAAATGAAGGCAAGGGATATAGGAGCTTAGGGGCATGGGGCTTATCAATAGTTTTATATGTGCCCCAGCATTTTTTAGTTACACCTTCTTAATCTTTTTCTTTGATGGGTCCAAGAAATTTCCCCAGTTCAAAACTGATAACTTTTTCTCAATATTTCTCACATGCATTAAAGTACTGTAATGTCAGCGGCCAAGAAACACTTCTAGAAGTGAATGGAAATGTGTATCCTTATAGAACATACTGTTGAAATCAAAATTATTATAGGTTTATTCACAAAATGTACAAACTATCTGTTGTTTGCAATAAATCAAACAAGCACAATATAAATAGGTGAACACAACTAATGTAAAAACTGGTTTCTCCAACTTCACCACAAAATGTCTCTTTTATTGACTACTGCGGTTTCAGAATTATTAAACCCGTTCTTGACCCGAGTCCATAGTAGTTAGTAGAGCACTTTTTGCCTGTTATGTCCTGCTATAAACGTGATTCATAGCCAATAACCAGCTTCTGAAAGTGTTTTTGAGGGATATTAGCCCATTCCTGATGGGTAACGGCCTCCAGTTTGCAAATATTCTTGGATTTGTGTGCTGCAAACACCTTATTCTAATCCCATCAAAGATTTTCTTTGGGGTTTATGTCAAGCAACTGTGATGGATACTGCAGAATTTTTCAGGTATTCCCCTTGGAATCATTGTCCTCGTGAAAGGTCCAATGATGCAAAAGCTTCAGCTTCCTCTCAGAATGCACACATTTTCTCCTAGGATTTCCTGATACTCGATTAAAGTCATCGTGCCCGCCAAACACTGCAAGTTTTCAGTGCCAGCAGAAGCAAAACAGCTCCAGAGAATCACTGAGCCATCGGCATGCTTCACTATAGGCATCACCAAGCCACTGCAATGGTTCACTGTTAATATCACCGAAAAAGCCACTGTCATGCTTCACTGCAGGCATCACTAAGCCACCACTATGCTTCACTGCAGGCCGGGTATTCTTTTCAGCTTATGTTTCATTCTTCCTCCTCCAGATATACTGCTTATCCATAGGCCTGAAAAGTTTCAGTTTTGTTTCATCGCTCCACAAATGAGGATCAAAAAACATCAGTAGGTTTTTTTTATATGATTTTAAGCTTATTGAAGAGACTTTTCTTGTGCTTATTGGGCATTAGAGGTGCCTTTCTTGTTTCAGGCATAGAGATCTTCAACATTTAGTTCTCATCTTATTGCCACCAAATCTTTCTGTATCCTTTTCTTTTTTGTACAAGGCAATGATCTCGTCTTTTAACTTTTTGAACCACTCTTTTGACATCCCCAGAATATTAATGAACTGGAGGCCAATACCCATTAGGAATGGCAAATGGCGTAAGATTCATCAGTAACGGTGACATAAGCTGATGTCATGTTCTCAGCAAGTCATAACAGCTAGAACATGGGCTCTACAAAGTACAAGGGGGCTGAATAATTCGAAGTCAGCAGTAGTCAGTAAAACTGGAATTTTGTGTTGAATTTGGATTAAACACTTATTATATTCATAGTTTTGAACTATTTACATTATTCTCGTTTGATTGGTTTACTGCAAACAGCAGACACTTTGTAAATGTTGCTAATTAACCAAATTCGCAATGGGGATTGAATAAGTATGATTGCAATTTTATTAGTCTACAGCTTCAAGTATGGCCATTTCTGTCTCAAAAAAGGACTATCTCTTTAATGGAAACCAGTCAATTTCTGTATAATAATGTCTGTTGGTTCTTTTTTTAAAAAGGAACTTTTATTTGCTGCTCGGACATATGTTAATGACTCAGAACTAGTGATGGGCGAGCACTAAAATGCTCGGATGCTCAATGCTCGGCTCGAGCAAATTGGAATACTCGGGTGCTCGACCCGAGCAACGAGCCCAATATAAGTCTATGGGAAACTCAAGCATTTTTCAGGCGCCTCCCCCCGGTGGTCTGCAGAGGCCTAAAACTTGCCCAAATCTATAGAAACAGTGCTCAAATGACATGGGAACAGCATGGGGAAGACCCCTGGAAGCATTTCTGACTCCTAGGTCACTGCTGTCAACAAAGCTGTCAGAGGTATCACGCCACTTTTACGGACTCACAATAAAACATACAAAAACGAAACCAAAATGGATTTTCCTGGGAAATATGTTAAGGAACATCCTTTCCAGGGTAATGACTTGTATATAAGGCAAAATAAATAACCAAGACCAAAAATACTCCTCCACACCTTGGGCTATGTTCACACATAGCGTTTATGATGCGTTTTTGCACGTTTGCATTGCTTTCAACCGTGACAAATGCATTCACCGGGAGATGTCATTTTAACATTTTACAATCTTATCTGGCCATATGGTGTGTGACACATCATCAGACACACCCTGTTTCATTTATGAAAGAGGGACTCTGAAAGTCACAAAGCCTATTTTTATAGGGCCATCAGGTTGCCTTTACTATTCTTAAAGGGCCAGCAGTTGGCCCTCACTATTCTTAGAGAGCCATCAGCCGGCTATGCTTTGTTGTTCCCATTACTAAAGAGTGGGTCTCCTATACTGTTATTGCATATGCAATGAGTGGCAGGGCTGCCCAAAATTTGGACGCACCTCAATACCCCTTGGAAAATTTGGACGGACCCCAATACCCCTTTGAAGAGACTTAGAGGAGGGCCTGCTGAAAACAATGTTCCCATTATTAGAAAGTGGGTCTCCCATACTGTTTTCCTATGCAGTGAATGCAAGGGCTTGCAAAAATTGGGAGGCACTCCAATGCCCCTTGGAAGAGACGTGGAGGTCAGAGGGCCTCCTGAAAACAATGTTCACATTATTAGGAAGTGGGTCTCCCATTATGTTTGCCTATGCTGTGAATGCAAGGGCTGAAAAAAAAACTGTGAGGCACTCCAATGCCCCTTGGAAGAGACGTAGAGGGCCTCATGAAAAAATGTTCCCATTATTAGGAAGTGGGTCTCCAATTGTGTTTTCCTATGCAGTAAATGCAAGGGTTGCCAAAAATTTGGAGGCACTCCAATGCCCCTTGGAAGAGACGTGAAGGTCAGAGGGCCTCCTGAAAACAATGTTCCCATTATTAGGAAGTGGGTCTCCTATTGTGTTGGCCTATACAGTGAATGCAAAGGCTGAAAAAAAAACTGTGAGGCACTCCAATGCCCCTTGGAAGAGACGTAGAGGGCCTCATGAAAAAATGTTCCCATTATTAGGAAGTGGGTCTCCCATAGTTTTGGCCTATGCAGTGAATGCAAGGGGTACCAAAAATTGGGAGGCACTCCAATGCACCTTGGAAAAGATGTGGATGAGGGTATCATAAAAAAAGTTCCCATTAGAAAGGAGCGGGTCTCCTATACTTGTAATGCCCATGCACTAAGCATATGGTCTGACAAACATTTACCCCTGGGGGGTATAAATGAACATAGTGTATAAAAAATTTTTTTTACATCTATCATAAACACCCTTTAAAAAAATTATGTGGGTGTTGCATCATGGACCACGGTCACTCTGGCAATATGGTGGTGGAGGATGAGGATGAGGAGAAGGAGGAGGACAAGAGCAAATAGCCAAAATCTGGAAGCATATACCCATGTGTGGGTGTGAAAAGGTGCATGGGAATACACTTCCCCAAAAAAAACCACTGGATTTGAGTTTATGTTACGCTGTTATCATTCAGTGGTGTTGAGAAGTCTGGCCCAATCCAGCCCGTGTTCATTTTTATAAGAGTCAGGCTGTCAGCATTTTCAGTTGACAGGCGGATGCGCTTATCAGTTATAATTCCACCAGCGGCACTAAAAACCCGCTCTGATAAAACGCTGGCGGCAGGGCAGGCCAGGACCTCCAAGGCGCAGAGAGCCAGTTCATTCCACATGTCCAGCTTGGATATCCAATAATTATAAGGCACAGAGGAATCACGGAGGATGTTGGTACAGTTGGCAAGGTACTCCCTCAGCATCTTCCCAAACTTTGCACTCCTTGTGAGAGTAACCCGCGCCTCAGGGCCTGTGCGATGGGAGGGTCAGAGAAAACTGTCCCAGAACTTTGACAGTGTTCCCCTGCCTCTGCTGGATTGGAGTTGTCTCTCTCGACTGTAGTCCTTGGTTGTGCAACGAACTGTGACCTCTGCCACCAGCGTTTTCAGATGGGAATTTCAGTTAGGCAACAAGGGCCTTCTGGTACAGCCCCATTTTTGTAGACCTGTCTGCCTCAGGAATAAGAGATATAAAGTTCTCCTTGTAGCGTGGGTCTAGAAGTGTCACCAAACAGTAATGACTGTCACCCAAAATTTGGACAACGTAAGGGTCACGGGAAAGGCAGCGTAACATAAACTCTGCCATGCGTTCCAAACTGCTAACAGGCAAGACTTCCGTGTCCTCGCCAACAGGACGACTGACCATGCTCTTCTCCTCATCCTCATCCTCCTCTCCCCTGTCCTCAGGCCATCCACGCTGAACAGACGGTATGACAGTTGTGCAGGTAGTACCATCTATAGTGCATGAAACTAGCTCCTGTACTTCCTCCTCCTCCTCCTCTTCCTCATTAACACCCAATCCACGTTGGGATGAGATGAGGCTGAGCTATGTGTAATCACCCTGTATGGTTCTTTGCTCCATCTCATCGTGCTCCGCCTGCAATGCATCCTCTTTGATTGTGAGCAGAGAGCGTTTCAGAAGACAGAGAAGAGCGATGGTGACTCTAATTATAGCAGCATCGCCACTCACCATCTTGGTGGAGTCCTCAAAGTTTTGGAGGATGGTATAGATGTCTGACATCCATGTCCACTCCTGGAGTCTCATGTGTGGAGTCTGAACTGAATACCGACAGCTTTGTTGATGCTGGTAGTCAACAACTGCCCTCTTCTGCTCAGAAATCCTTCCCAACATCAGCAGTGTAGAGTTCCAATGCATGGGGACATCACACACCATTCGGTGAGCCAGAAGCTGCAAACGCTGCTGAAGCACGGCAAGGGCAGTGGAAGCTGTAGCTGACTTTCTAAAATGGGCACACAGGTGGCGTATTTTGATAAGCAGATCCAGCAGCTCTGGGTAGGTTTTGAGAAACCGCTGAACCATGAGGTTAAGCACATGGGCCAGGCATGGTACGTGTGTGAGCTCGCCTCGCCTCAGAGCCGCCACCAGGTTTCGGCCATTGTCACACACAACCATGCCTGGCTGTAGGTTCAGCGGTGTCAGCCACAGATCTGTCTGCTCTTTCAGAGCTGTCCACAACTCTTCAGCTTTGTGCGGTTTGTCACCTAAGCATATTAGCTTCAGCACAGCCTGTTGCCGCTTGGCTGAGGCAGTGCTGCAGTGCTTCCAGCTTGTGACTGATGTGGTCATTTCGGAGATGGAGGCTGAAGAGGAGGAGGAGGCTGAGGAGGATGAGGTGCAGGAGCTGTAGACTGTGGGGGCATCCCTGATTGACCTAGGGCCCGCAATCCTCGGCGTCGGGAGGATGTGTTCCGTCCAAAGGTCCGACTGGGTTCCGGCTTCCACTATGTTAACCCAATATGCCGTCAGTGAGGTGTACTGTCCCTGCCCACAAGCACTTGTCCACATGTCCGTGGTTAGGTGGACTTTACCTGTAACTGCATTGTTGAGGGCACAGCTAAAGTTGTGGGACACGTGCTTGTGTAATGCGGAGATGGCAAACCAGGAGAAATAGTGGCGGCTGGGGATGGAGTACAGAGGGACAGCCTCCGCCATCAGGTTGCGGAAAGCTTCCATCTCCATGAGCCTAAAAGGCAGCATTTCGAGTGCAAGCAGTCGCAAAATGTGGGAATTTAGTAGTGTGGCCTGTAGGGCATTGGCTGCGTATTTGTGCTTGTGTTCCAAGGACTGGGGTATGGACAGCTGAACGCTGCGCTGGGATAAGGATGTGCTTGCTGATGGTGCTAGTTGAGAGTGTGCAATGTCAGGTGCAGGGCAGGAGGCATCTTCGCATGCATTATGGACAGGGGATTGGCTTGCACGCACAACAGCGGAAGAAGCAATGGTGCCACCCGCAGACACTGTTCCCGGACCCTGGGGTTCGGCCCACAAAGTCGGGTGCTTTGCTGCCATGTGCCTGATCATGTTGGTGGTGGTCAATCTGGTAGTTTTGCTACCCCTGCTGATGCTGGCCTTGCTGGTGGTGCAAATGGTGTTTTTGGGGTTATCGGCAGAGTCTTTATAAAACAACCAGACTCGGGAAGACCTAACAGTTGTAGTGGCAACTTCCGTCGTGTTGGTGTTACGGGGGAACGGTGGCCCGCCTTCTGTCTGCGGCCACCACACTGCTTCTTCCTGCCTGTTGGGGTGCTCTGCCTCCCTCCCACTGTGTGCTGCTGTCCTCGCTCTGCATGTCCTCCTGCCAGGTTGGGTCAGTTACTATATCATCCACCACCTCATCTTCCATTTCTGCACCCTTGTCCTCCTCCTGAGTTTCTGGCAATTGTGTCTCATCATCATCCACCTCTTGTGACACTTTCCCACCGTTGCCTTCATATGACCGTGGCTGCTCAAATATTTGGGCATCACTACATGCGATCTCCTCTTGCCCTGCTTCAAGTAGACATGGTGAGAGGCCCGAATCTATAAATGGAAAAGTGAACAGCTCTTTGGAGTGTCCAAGTGTGGGATCAGTTGTCTCTGGGCACTCGGCATGGTGGGAGGAAGGAGGATCAGGGTGAGGAATAGACTCACGGCTACTGAGACTTGACTGTGTGGAAGACAGGGTGGTGGTGGTGGTGGCTAAGTGACTGGAAGCATTATCTGCTATCCAACCAATAACCTTTTCACACTGCTCTGTGCTCAATAGTGGTGTTCTGCGGTCCTCTATTAATTGGGACAGGAAGGTCAGGCGAAAAGATGTGGGTGTTTGTTGTGGCAAAATTTCAGCTTGCCCACGGCTTCGGCCTCTGCATGCACCATCACCATCACGTCCAGTTCCCCGTCCCTTGCCACGTGCCTTGCCCATTTTAAATGGAGGGCAATATCTTCCAAGCTCACTACAAATGACTGAGTTTGGAGCGAACTTATATGTGATCCATGTGACGGACAAACCACAGTTTTAAATACCTGGCCTGTAGGTAACTATTTTTAACAGCAAACTTGTGTCAATAGCTTCACTGACACACTGAAACAACATTTCAATGGAAGCCAGAAATGGCAATATTTTCAGAGCAATTATGTTATCCGTGTGACGGACAAACCAGTTTTAAATAGCTATACAGCTGTAATATGGAAAGGACTTGGCTGTATTCTGCAGTGCCAACAAGCAAATGGCGCAGAAAAACTGTGTTCTCTGGATTGCTTTTTAAGCAAATAATCAGGATTAAAATAAAATGAAATTATTCCTGGCTCCAGATACCTGGGGCTATTTCAACAAATATCTGTAAAAGCAGCAGACAAATCTGGAATGGACCCTCTTGCTATATGCACTGCAGTCTGTCACATACACTGCAGCTGGATTAGTCCTCAGAAGGACTGTTAGTTGAGATGGATATTTGTCTTTATAGTCTGGTATACCTACACTAACTAGAAACAAGCAAATCTCTCCCTAGCTCATCAGCAGCTCTCCCTACACTGTCTGATTCCGGAGTAACTGTGACGAGCACGGCGGCACCAGGTCTGATATACACCTGATGACGCTGTGCGGCCAGCCAATCACTGTAATGCCACAACCAACATGGCTGAAGCATTACAGTGAGTGGCAGGCAATCCCTGCATGTTCATTGGCACTGTAAATCGGACAAACATGCAGGGAGGAGACCCGAGCTCCCGCCGAGCAACCCAGGAAATACTTGGCGAGCGCCGAGCATCTCGAGCAGTGAGATGCTCGGGCGAGCACCGAGCAGTAGCGAGCATGCTCGCTCATCACTACTCAGTACTAGTCCGACCAGGCATTTCTTCCACCAGAGTCTTATCTCTAATCACTTCTCCCTGGTCATGATTGACAGTCTACATACAATACCCATCATAGTAAGATTGACGGAAATCTTGAACATGGGTGTGATGTACCGGTCATGCTATGACGCGTTGTGTATACAGGCTGTCAATCACAGCCAGAGAGGCGTGATTAGAGGAACAGAGCCAGGTCTAGTTTTGGAAGAGATGCCTCGTCAGACCAGTCCTGCCTCATAAGCAAACGCCTGAGGAGCAAAACAAATGTTCATTTTTAATAGATTGAATCATTAGTATGGCAAATAACATTAATAATCTGAATACAGAATCAGCATGCATACCGCTATAGTAGCAGCTGGGGATAGTCAGGAGACCTGACCGGTTCCCTTTAAACAGGCCTCGTTAGGGTCTACTTTAGCTGTTTAAACCCTGGAGCATGATCGTGACTCCATTAAAATGATGCAAATTTGCAACATTCGGTAATGATTCACAAAGCACTCAGATCAATTGTTCTGGCTTATTGACTTGTGTATTTGTCATGTCACCCTTGGACTTGCACTATAATTGGATGCCCCTGGGAGTTTTCGGCCTTGTGACTCCTTCTCTTCCCAGAGATACTTCACGTAAATTGGATTAGCAGCCGGCAACATTTTACTCATAATTTCCACACTGAGGTTTATTTGCGTCCAACTTAGTTATGGGTTATTCATTCTTGTGGAGCAAGCGAGCTGATCCTTATCAGGTAATTAGGCACGTAGCGGTTGGACAGTCTCTCTTCTTTTTTTCTCTCCCCCCGGTAAATGTGAACTGTCTGTAAGCAAATCGGCACTCGACAATTGATTTCTTTTAATGACCAATTCTAGTTCACCTTCTCTTCTGTTTGTTTTGTCGGAATGAATAATATTTTCTCCTATGTATTTTAATCAAGCTCTGAAATTACAATTTAGCTCCATGCTATTATCTCCACAATTAATGATCCCATTACGGTTGCCCTCTACTTGAATATACACAGAATCAAAGAAAATATTTTTTTCATAATTACGGTAGTAATTATCCCAAGTGTAAATTTCATCTCTTTTCCTCGTCTGTGAAAGATAAATAGTGTTTATGGCTACACTAGAGACTAATAGTTTGTATATACTAAAAAGTAAACTCCGACGTACAGTGTCACAATTACACTCGAGCTGCCGGCAGGAGCTAAAATGCTCTATATAAGTCTTACAACAAGAGCAAGCTATGTATCCTGCAAAAACTACAGCAACACAACAAGTATTTGATTTTTTAGTATTGGGTGGGATATTGTATCCTAAATAAGTAATGATAAGAAGAGTCACTGAAGGCATTTTTCGACTGAAAATACAAGATATTATTAAAATTAGTGGTCATCTGTACACTGGGATCCAACCCAACTCCAAGGACTACATCCCTTTTGAGTTATTAAAAGGAATCTGTCATCAGGTTTTTGCTACCCCATCTGAGAGCAGCATAATGTAGGGGCAGAGACCCTTGGGTTCCAGATCAAAGGTGGGAAAAATGATCCAAGTTAGAAAAGAAGATCATTTAAAGGGAACCTGTCACCAGCTTTTCTCCATATAAAGTAAAGCCACTATCATTAGGACCTCTTTTATAGTGTACTAGAATGCCGTAACAAAAGTCCACAATCCACTCTGCTGACCCTAAAAAATACATTTTATTATACTCAGACGACACAGTCCGGCCCATAGGCGTCTCTGGTCGTTATCCGGCACCTCCTTTCTTCTAATGATCGCCGTTCTCTTTTCCTGCTTTGTGTGTATGAGGCGTCCTACATCATCCATAAAGTGTCCCATATTGCGCTCCTGTGCAGGCGCACTTTTCTTTACCCTGCTGAGGTCAGAACAAAGTACTGTAATGCGTAGGCGCCGGAGAAGGCTAAAGCGAGCAGATGAAAAGTGAGCAGAAGTAAAGCCGGCGCATGCGCACTACGGTACTTTACTCTACCCTTGTCTGGGCCGAGAGACGTGTGCTTGTGCAGGAGCACGATGGAGGACCTTGTGTGGATGACATAGGACATGTCATCCAGATGAGGCAAACTGGAGGACGCCAATTGTAGGAGGAAAGGAGAAGTGGGATCGAGACCAAAGACTCCTACCATACGGTACTGTGCCATCTGTGAGTATAATAAAAGCTCTTTTTTGGAATCTGCAGGAGGGATTGGGGAACTATTTTAAAAGAATTCTAGTATTCTGTAAGATACCTTACTGGTGATGGTCGTACTTTATATGGGCAAAACCTGGTGACAGGTTCCCTTTAAGCTGCATGTAGCACGAACATGAACTGTGGAATGGAAAATCACTCCAGGAATGAAGCTGTGCTGATACATGAGAGCTAATAAAAACAGCAACATTCTGGATTTACAGACCTCACATCCAGAATGTATCACAGAGGGGACTCACCCACATGAGAAAAGTCTGAAACTAGGAGAAAGCTACAAACTGAATTTCAGGGGAGGTCTGAAAATGAAGGAATAAAAAAAGATGACTTACTGAAATGTTTAACAAAAGGTTACCATTAACAAGTCAACGGTAAAAGGTATAATGAATCTTAAAGACAGGAGAAGAAAAATCTTTATTTTATACCTCTCCTTTTGATGAGATTCATCCCTCAAGCCCTACGAACAAAACAAAGTGAAGACTACCATACAACACATTGCACGAGCCCTTTTTTAATCCTGAAAGGCTAAACTTTCAGCATCAAATCCTCGTTTTTTGATTAGACAAGTTATTTAGCCATGGTTAAACACAAACAAATGGCGATGCCATACTAATGTGGTTTTAATAGAGACTTTGGTCAGATTAAGAGAATGGAATTACAAACAAGGCGGATTAATGAGACTGATGAAAATGAACTGTGTCTGAGTCACTGTAATAGGAAGCTGAGGGGGAATGTTGATCGGCTCAGCAAATCGTTGTGGGGAATAATGGAAATATTGCCTAATCTTATGCTACTCACAGACAAGTGCATATAACTCTACTAACTAATTAAATATTGACTGTGCACCTATGTATATGGTTGAAATGTAGAAAGTAATTTAATTCGTAGATAACTCCTACATAAGTAATAATCGCATCTCTTTAAATCCTTTTTTTTGCCAGCTTTTTCATTTGCCCCCATTAATACAGTTAGTTTTTAAAATTATTTTTTGAAAATATATCAAGAAACTAATATCCGGATGATCTAAACCCAATATATAATTGAAGGAGTTTCCGAGACTTTAACATTGATGGCTAATCTTAGGATAGGTCACCAATGTCTGATCGGTGAGGGTGCGACACCCAGCACCCCCGCCAATCAGCTGTTCATTTTGTTGGCAGCGGTTGGAACTGTTAGTCAGTAACGGAGATACACAGCTCTGTACTGTGTATATTGGAAGCTGCAGGGTACTGCACATCCACCCATATACAAATCAATCTATCCTAAGGATAGGCCATCAATGTTACAATCCCGGAAACCTCTTTAATTCATTTGTATCACAGGTTTCACATTTTTAATAATAATAATAATAATAATAATCATAATAATAATAAAATTGTAATGTCTATTATTTCATACTTTGATAAAATGGTGCATATTAGATAAAATAACTAGTGTAGGTATTCACGCTCGCAGGCCGGCAGTGGGCAGTGTTCACACAGGCACTGGATTCTTGGATAAAAACATTGTGACGTTTAGTTTTCACAGTACCAAAACAAAACCATAAACATGAACCCTAGCCTTGTCCAAGCGCTAGCTAAAAAACACAGACCCTGGCTGCTCACACACGGCTGAGCTAGTCCCAATCTGGTCAAACAAAACAGCTATTGTTCATAGAAACCAGTGATACTTGCAGTTTGGTGCACATGGCCTGTGCAGCCTCTCTCTCTTAAGCACCAACACTATCCACTCTGGTCAACTTCTCACAGCTGACTGACTAAGGTGAACACCTAGCCTGGTTAAATGCAGAACCAGCCAGGTGAAAACAATCAGAGCCTGTAGAACTAGGGTTTAACCCTAGGCTACCTGGCTTTGCTACACTAGATAAAGTATATAACGTACATTGGTGGATGTTAAAGAGAGATCCTCAGCTCAATCTATTTATCTAGTTATTATGTAAATGTTGATCAATTTTTCTAATTAGCGTTAAGGAAAAATTTGACAAATAACATCTAAAACAAAACTGCAAACTGTACTGTAAATGATTTGACTTCTATAAGGGTGCAGCTTAATGATTAAGTAATTGTCAAATTGCATAAAAATGAGAATTTTGCCTAATTAAATGTCAAATTGTACATGTATGTGAATTAGATGACTATAATGTGTAATTAATGTTAATCGTGTTGTGCTTGGAGGCAAAGCCTTGATCGGCAGTTTTTTCTCTGAAGCTTGCAATTTGGAAAGAAAGACCATTATCCTACTTGAATTATTTATAAAAATTGGGAGGCGTGAGTACATTTACCATAGATGAGCAAATCAATTTAATACAAATCAAATTGATGTAGAATTTTAGGAAATTCCCAAGTCTTACGAATTCGAATAATTTTCTATTTGATATGTGCAAATCTCTAAAAAAAATGTACACTACTGTTTTATATGATATGAAACATTGCATAGCCCAGAGAAGGTTCACATAATCTCAGCAGCAGCTATGTCGGTTTATCCATAATGCCTTGCAGCTATCACATGACGACGTATAGCACAGCCAATAAGGAGGACTTTTCAGAGATTAGATAAAACCCGAGGCAGAGAATGCAGCAGTCATTTCAGGGTGTTCCAGGACAGAGAGAGGATGTTGGAGCTCCCAAATCAGCAAATAAATTTATTTGATAGGGGGAAAGAGAGATAGAAGAGGTGCCAGCAACAGTTCCAGACACTGCGTGATTGATCAGTGGAATTGGCAAATGTACTACTGCTTTTGAATTACCGTATTTTTCGGATTAGAAGACCCACTTTTTCACCCCAAATTTGGGAGGAAAATGGGGGTGCGTCTTATAGTCTGAATGCAGCTTACTAAGAGAGAAGCGGCGGTGTAGCAGAGTCACAGGAGGCAGGGCCACCGCTGCAGGAAGCCTGCGGCGGCAAGAGTGGGGCTATGCTGCAGGCCCTGAGCTGGGAGGAGGGGATGTCCCGGCAGTGCTAGGCAGGATCCATTGATCTCCTGGCGATGGACATCAGGAAAATGGCGCCGGTGCATGCGCAGATTTAGATCTTGGCTCAATGACGAGCCAAGATCTTAATCTGTGCATACATCAGCGCCATTTTCCTGAAGCCCACCACCGGCCCACAACATCGCCCCACTCCTGCTGCCGCTGGCTTCCTGCAGCGGTGACCCTGCTACTTCCTCTTGTTACCCCACTCCACAGCCGCCGCCCCTGGTAAGCTAAATACGGACTATAAGACGGACCCCCATTTTCACATTAAAATTTTTTTTTCCTATCTTCCTCCTCTAAATGTGCGTCTTATGGTCCGGTGCCTCTTATAATCCGAAAAATACTGTAAATAAATTTCTTTTCTTCAGTCTTAATCCATTGCAGCAGCAAGCCATCACAGTATTATAATTACTATTATTATTACTTTTTACAGGAAAAAATCAATGTGCTTGCTTGCACAAGTGACTGTACTGAGGTTTTGCATTTCTTGTGCAATTCTTTTTGTGAAGGTGGAGTAATTGTTTCTTTAAACATACTAAATAAAATTCCCAAAAATTCAGAAAATTAACAGCAACTATCTACTTCACAAAGTGTGCATGTCGCAAGCAATTTTTTTTGCACACCTGTTTTACTAGTCAAATTTTACATCCATACATACCACATCAATAGAAATGAGCGAACCTGAGCGTAAAAGTTCAGGGTTCGTATCGGACAGTTAGTGTCCGGTGCTAATCGCCGAACATGGACTTCTCCCGGAACTTTGTTGCAATGTTCGAAGTTCCGCGGGAAGTCCAAAAGGAGAGAGACAAAGAACTTTCCAAATCAAAAGTCCCTATTGTTTTCAATGGGGCTCGAGTTCTGGCTCAAGTATTGGAACAGTTCTGGTACCCAAACCGAACTTTGGAATAAAGTTGGGGTTGGGTACCAGAACCTGAACTTCCACGGGTCTATCAGTCAGCTCATCCCTACACATTAATGCAGCACTCCATCTAGTGTTTCTTATTACCTCCTATTTCAGAACTGGGATTGAATTTTGTTAATTTTGTTAAAAAAATAGAAAAAATAATGTTTAAAAATCTTATTTAACTATGCATGTCTGTTTTTTAAACCTTTCTTTCTAGTCCAATTTTACAGCCATGCACACCACACCTATACTGTGTCCTGCTGCTGCAGTTTGCTTTTGTCCTTGTACCTACCTACCATTTTTTGTTTTGTCCTTTTTGGCAAGAGTTGAATAATTTGGGTTGAAAAGAATGTCAAAACTAAATTATATTGTACAAAATCTATGCTACCAGAAGAAGTGGGAATGGCAATTCTTGTGGTAGTGTAAAAGACAAAAAAAAAATCCCATACTAAGAATGTTGGAAGTGGTTAGCCATGGTGGTAATAATAATAATAATGTTTTTTATTGATATAGCACCAATATATTCCGCAGCACTTTACAATTAAGCATGGACATGTACAGACAATAAATTCAATACAAGATAAGACAGTTTAAACAGTTACATTAGGAGTGAGGTCCCTGCTCACAAACTTACAATCTACAAGGAAATGGAGGAACACAATAGGAGAAAAGGCGGTGGTAGGGCAGTGGTAGCAGAAGTCATAGTGGCAGTGGACAAGTTAGGGCAAATCTAGATGTGGGTATCGGATGGGGAGGTTCGGAGCTCAGCAGATTTCCAACACTGAGGCAACTATTAGCCGAGTTGAGGATGATGATGATGATGATGATTGTACTTGGATTGTACTGCCTGTTGTGAAATTATAGAATGCAATCAGCCTTAATGGAAGATACCACACCTGTACATAAACTGAGTCAGGTGATGCAGCTTAACTACATTGAAGTAAATGTTGCGAAGTTGCAGTACCTGACAAAACCTGGAGATTAGTGTGGTGCTAATTCTGTGTGAGTGGAGCTGTACTGCACATGCGATCACTACTCCATTTACTTTTATGGGTCTAGGAGAGCATTAAAAATGTCCTATAGATATATATGCATGTGGACTATTGTTCTATTCACATAAGGGACATGGTGTCCCAACTTTGGGGATCAGGATCCATTCCAGTGGTCTTTGAATAGGTGGTAAATGCATGATTGATGGGGGTCTGACTACTGGGATCCCTCTCGTGTGAATAGAGCATTAATGCCCATGTGTGTCCACCATTCCCATACACAATGAATGGAATAGTGGTTACGCCTAGACACTACTCTTCCATTTACGTGGGAGACATAGGATCTCTGCTCTCAAGATCAGGAAAGTTCCCAGCGACCTATGGATAAATGATGCTTGGGGGACAACCTCTTTAATATGCAGACACATAGGCAAGGCTGGCATCAGCACCAGGACTCACTGGGCTTGGGGACCCATCATTGTGTGTGGGTAAACAGGCTTTATGCTGGTCAAGCTGACTGTTGAGTAGATAGTGACTCATTCTGGCTCTGTCACTGTCACGGGTGTGTCAGGTGTAATAGACAGTCGCTTTGGATCTGGTTGTAGAAGGTCACAGCGCTTGGCATTGCAGACACCTTCTTAATCCTTCTCCCTTTAAGATGCAGTGGCGATCTCCCTCCTGCTGCTGATTGACACACCCTTGCATGGGAGTTAAAAACGCTCAGTTTGCTACAGGCATTTGCCGGTGATACTTCTATGTTCTTTTGTGCATGCTTGGACCACTAGCTGTTGGCTGGCTTCTCTTTTGGTGCCCTTGGAGGACAGTTGTTGTTACTCCTCTGGTGTCTGCTCAGGCTAAATTAATCCCCTTTGTTTGTCTACCTTCTTGTCTTTAGTTTGTAGTGGGACCTGACCAGTGCTCACCACTCCCCTTCCCTATCTAGGGCCAAGCTCTAGGGATATACAGGGTTTAGGGTCCTGCTCGGCGATTGGTACTGAACTAATATAGGGACCGTAGGGTAGGCAGGGTGTTATTAAATCTGCTTGGGGTCTCCACTCCCCCTTTCCCTAGTGTTTGGGCTTCCTCCCCCTCTTCCCTTCGTGTTGCACTTAGTCTTTCCCACACCTTGTGTGACAGTCACCCCACAGACAGCCTTGCACCTATTTGATATCTAATTCCCATACAAGCTAGTTATTATGGTTCCCTCACACCCAGAGACTGCAATATAGAATCAGGCTTCAACATCCTAACTTTGTGTGAAGCAAACGCCCTTTATGCACTTTATGTACTTTACATACAAGTACTTTGGCTCCTGCAATGTCATTTCATTGTGCAGTGTGTACAGTTCAATCAATGATCCTCTTGCCTCCAGCAGTCCACCCTGAACCAAGTCAACCGCTCCTTGTTTGCTCTGTAATTCAATCACAGACGCTTTCCCCGTACAAGCACACATTCAGGCACCATAATATACAGAGCTCAGTTAAAGGAGCTATAATCCGAATGGTATGATCCCATATATAAAAAGCCATTTCCAACCAACCATAACAGATAAAGGAGAAACAGAGACAACTGTGCTGCACTCATCTGATTGTGGCAGGTCATTGTATTGCCTTTCAAAACTTCATTACAGGTAAATCCAACAGGAGGACATTATAGCACTTGGCATACGGCCATTTCGCATCACCAGATGCTGGGTCAAAGCTTTGAAAAAGTGTCTAAGGACTTTCTTGTCCTATCGATGAAATGGTGACCCAGTGTCCTCCATTTAGATTGAGATGCAGTTGAACTGTACACTTCCACAACGTGTATAGGACTGACAGGGACAGTGAGGTGCAGCACTCACTTATCTCCATCAGCGCCATACATACAAGTAGGGCTGTAGTGCACATGCTTGAGGACCTCTCCAGTCATACAATGGATACGGGACCCCGGTTCTAGTCTGAACCTCCAACTATTGAACATCTGGTACCTATTCTATAGTAATGTCCTACTGAAATTAGAAAAACCAGCATAATGTACAGACAGAGACCCTGGTTCTGGCGATGTGTCACTTACTGGGATGCTTGCTGTAATTTTGATACAATCACTGTTTTATTAGCAGGAGATAAAGGTCTGGTAAACCTGCTGCCATGTAGACCTCTATATCCAGGAGCTCTGTATATCCATGCCCCCCACCACTGATTGGCAGCTTTCTGCCTATACACAGTGTACAGAGAAAGCTGCCAATCAGTGGTGTGGGTGGAGTTATACAGAGCTCAGCATTCAGAGAACTGGTAGAGCTGTACCACATCAATGGTATCAGGATCTCTGCCCCTACATCATGCTGCTTTCAGATGGGTAGCAAAAACCTGGTAACAGATTCACTTTAAAGGGGTTGTATAGGATGAGAAGAGAATATAGCTATTTCCATAACTAGGGCTTCATCTGTCCATGGGTTGTGTCTTGTATTCCAACTTAGCTCCATTGAACGAAATTGGGCCACAAAATCAAACACATCCCATGAATAGGTATTGCCGTGGTTCCAGAAGGGAGACACCAAAAAAAACATTATTTTCTATTTCTATACATCATTTATATATTATATTTTACTTCTTTCATTGTTTTAAGATACAATGAAGGAGACTTCCTTGGCACTGTAGCTGTAATGGGTGCCGGTGTTACAGTTTTACCCAGGTCCTGGAACCTAGGGGTGACCTAAAAGGTCCCTTTAGCCCATATGAGAAGAACAGTACTATTAAAGACCCATGATATATGGGGGTCCTGTTGGAGATTTTGCACTGGGTCCCATGGGCTTCAGTTTATGCCACTGAACTCATTCCTTCTTTGCAATAGATGGTGTGGTTTATAGAATATAAAATTCATAAAACTGTACCTTTTTATTTTATTACATGCATAGATATCAGTGCTGACAGGAAATGTGTGGATCTGTTCTGCAAACTGATCTTTTCCTCTAGAGATCTTATTAACCAGTTTTCCACAGCAGCTAAAGTAGTATTATGCTAAATACTGAGCCTAAATCCAAATGTGTAATTTTTAGCCCTCCATCTTTCACTTGCCTTTTATAACACTGGTGTCTTCATACGTGGTAGACAAGTCTTTATGCTCCCTCTGGCACTGACACCTGGTGCTACTGCTACCTCTGCACTCCTTATATCTGTACTCCTATCACAGCCTATACTCGCATTGTACTGCTTGTCCTTAATGTATATTTGATTTTCAGCAGATGTGGAAAATCATCCGACTGACTCTATTATTAACCTTCATATCTGAAAATGTGAATGCATTATTTAATAGTTGGGAATATTTTCTCCCATGAGGCACCTAAGACAGTATTAACTACAATAAGGAGCCTTAATCCATAGCTACCAACACTTCATCTTTCTGTAACGTCTACTATAATCCATCTCTTCCAGCTTCTATTATATTCTTTAATATTAATATACTATTAAAGTTGATGCTTAGCAACAGCCTGTGTGACTGCAAGGTGACCATGATCGCTGTGAATGGGTCTCAGGTGCTTTAATATAGATTGGTTGGGTAAGACTGCGAATTTAGATGCAATACAGGTGAATGCGGTTGCACTGCTACCACGACCATAACAAGCAAGTCGAAAGAAGTCAGTACCAGTTGGATTTTTTTGCAACCTTAGTCTGGTTTTCAGTACCTTGAGGATTGTAGTGCGACCTCATCCACATGCATTATACTGTGATGTAGCCGTGGTGCAGAGAGATCTATGACTGCCACAGCACAGCATATTTTAAAGGGAGTCTCGGTCTTCTCCTAATTGAAATAGGTCTTGATTCTTCACTACTAGACTATAACGATTGGGATAATATCTCTAATTTACTAAATTCGTAAAAGTTGTCACGAATGGCACCGGAGAGATCCCGCAGAATCCCACTGCTGCCACCACATGTGAAGGATCCACTCCTCACCACCCGCCTGATGTCACAATTAATACAGATGGATCATGTGATACGGATCTGCCCTTTGCACGAACGTGACGTTCCGCACCCCTTCGAGGACGCGTAAGGTCAGATTGGTACAGTTCTACACAGACACCCTCTGTCCACACGGGTACAGGAAGGCACCAGGAGTGAGAAAAGGTGGCACACTCGGTCACTGACGTGGCACCACACTTGCTCACACCCCTGACAAGCTGAGAGGCCCCTTCACTAGCCCCAGGGAAGCAGAACCTTGTCGGCCTGGTAGAGCTGCCACCAATTCCTATTAAATATAATTCCTGCTACCGGACCGGGGGATTATATCGGGCCCGGAACCAACCCCAGTAGCGTGTTCGTTGTACCGAACAATGGACATGAGAGTTCGTGTATCGAGATAAAAGAGCAGCCCAAGGTTAAATTATATATTTAATTGACCTAAGGGCACACTAGAAAATACACTATATACATAAGGGTTATACATACATAATGGTCAGCGATGCAAACACCATAGTAGGGATATAAAAGTTATAAGCAGTTATTGAGAGTCAGTTACCAGTCAGATGAAAGGCCTGGCTTGCAGGGGAGGGGCTGCCATATGGGAAGCTTGTGGTCCCCTTTGTTGCAGGACTTCTCCCATATGATGTGTTGTCATGACCTCCCAGGGAAAAAGACACTGGGCTATAGCTGCTGGAGCACTTAACCCCTCTGGGTCACTCCCCCTCCTGCCCCCTGGCTGGACCTAAATCTCCACCCCTGGTCTCTCTCAGCTACAAACTCCAAAAACTAAATTGGGCTATACTTCCTTAATGGAAGGTCCTAGGGAACCGTTACTGGTGTTTTCGGATCCGGCCGAGCCCCTGCTACGCGGGGAGACCAAACACAGTGGCCCTAGGGGTTTCTGAAAGGCTGGTTGTGCATCTCCCCATCTCTACATGCTAGACTGTGCTGGAAGCAAGAGTGGCATTCCTCCTGTTTGTGTGATTCCAAAAATCTATTTGGTGTATCGCTGGGATGTATCGTATTCCCGTAACTCAGTATTGCATTATACTTGTCTGACACAAAGGACATGCCGCATGGCTGGGGTCGACAGGGGGTCTTCCTGTGGCAGCTCCACAGCAGAAGGTGGGGGTTTTGTCACTCACTGTCCCTCAGCCCCCTCCCTTCTTCTTTAGCTGCAAAAGTGTCTAGTTACAGCTGTACATTGTAGACCTCTATAATCCCCCGCTAAACAGGGCACAATGATTGACATGGGATTATATCTACAATATTCTTCACAGTTGTACTACTGTCCTTGGTGCTCACCTGATGATGCCGTCCAATATGATCCAATTTTCACGAATGTGGAGAAGATGGAAAAATCTTCTCAGTCAGTCTGTGAATTTTTTTTCGCACGGACTCAGTTATTGATTTGCATGGCCAAGTGTGATCCGAATATTCGTTCTGTCCGAGGAAAAAAATCAGACATGTGCAAGACCTAATGAAAAACATTGGTCTGAGTGCGATCTGATGCTTTGTCGGATTGCCAATGGGCCAAAAATATGGTCATCTGTACAACTCCTATATGTGATATGTTTCGATGCCATACCGGCTTCATCAGATATACAGCAACAATGGTTTAACCGATAAAAAATGTGATACATTAGCAAGCAGTATAGTGAGCAGAAAGTGTTGCTACAAAATGACTCTGTACCACAAGCGGTCTTTGGAGCATTAGCGGGAAACTGTCATCTTCATTTTTTGGTGTCAACCAGAGTAGTGCTATATGGATCAGTGTTCCACAATTCAAACAATACCACTTTAGTCTGGATTTATTGCTTCATTGTTGAGAAATCTTGCTTTTTATCTTTATCCTGTTTTTTAACTTTAGACTGCAAGTACACAAGGGAGAACATTTGTTCACTTGCAGTCCATGGCTCATCTTCTATTTTGTTATTTATCACTAAACTCTTGCACCTGCGTCATTTTTCATGTACACTCCAGCCAAAAAAAGAGCAGCGGATGCACAAGATTTCGGAATGGGGCAGAGCTGACAACATACATAAGACATTCTATCTCCACTGTCAAACAATCAGAAAAAGGTGGCACTGACAAATAATCAAGGAAGGGAAAACAGAAGAGGAGCCATGAATTGCAAGTGTACTGAG
This sequence comes from Phyllobates terribilis, assembly GCF_046119375.1. Lineage (NCBI taxonomy): Eukaryota > Metazoa > Chordata > Amphibia > Anura > Dendrobatidae > Phyllobates > Phyllobates terribilis. The sequence continues at coordinate 420,457,768 of NW_027362765.1, forward strand.
ACGCCTCCTCCCAGTGCACTGGCAGTCTAATTGCTTAGAATAAAATATAAAGAAGGATTTCTCAACGTTGGTTCAATGGGTCTGGAGTAGAAATGAGTGGATTGACCCACAGAGGATCGTGTTCTAGTTGAATTTCCTGAAATTCGCAGTTTCATGTGAATTGGAACATTTTGAGATTTGTTTCGCCATTCTCAAAAAACCTAGAAGCATTTCCCACAATGTAATATCTGGGCCATCACAGATCAGCGGATCCCAGAGGAGCTTTCTCTCTATCTCCACTGATAGCTAATTGCTGGATAGGTGATAGATTGCTTGGGAGGTCTGAGTGCTGGGATCTCCACCATCATTAGAAGTCCACCATGTTAATGGAGCGAGCATGTCCACTATCACGCAATTCAAAGTCTATGAGATTTGTGGAGATGGATTTTACAGCCTCAGCTTTCACCTTTCTATCTTAGTGACATATTGCCACTCGGCTCCATACTGTTCCCTTCCGGATAATGATGCCTTGTTGCTCCACATTTAAGGGGTTGTACCAGGATTACAAGTTATTACCTATCCACACAATACGTGATAACTTGCTGATCTCTGGGCATCGAAGCGCCGGACTCCTACCGTTCATGAAAACAGGGTCCCTGGTCCACCATGGCCCACCAATAGAATGAACACCAGCCACTATTCATTGTCTGTGGGACTGACAGAGATAGCTGAGTACTGCATTTTAGGCAGCCCTAGTAGACTTTGAATGGTGCACATGTGCTGCCACTCCATTCTAATGGGGGACACAAATCCCCTGTTCTTGTGATCAGTAGGGTCCAGTGCTCGGACGCCCAGTGATCAGTAACTTGTTCCTTGTCACAACCCTCTTAATGTGGAGAAGGAAGGTTGAATTATCTGGAAGTGCACATTACAGAGATGGCTGGTGCTGTATATTATTAACCAGTTGACCTTGCTTTCTAGATAGTTTAATTCATGTTCTAACAATCTGAGCAATAATGTCCTTAGGGTGGTAGGGGATTGATACCTCCTTTGAGTTTGTACATAACAAAGGCTAGTCAGACATCACAGAGCCGGATATTGGCCTAATCCCCAAATGTCTGGATATCTGTCCAGTTTGGCTTATGCTCAGTACTCAAAAACCTGCAGACGCTGCTTTGTCTCAACTAAGCACACAAAGTAATATTTGAAAACAAAGGGAAAAAAAATAATGGAATTTTCCAATGCCTTCCCATGTGATTACTTTATATGTGTAATAAATATCTTCAAATGCTCATTCGACCAAGTGCAGAGAATGGATATTACGCTACGTCAATGGTGTGTTCATCTGCTCCTAAGCCTTAAATTATTATTAACGCGTAAAAAAAGTATGTGAAAAATATTTTAGGAGAAGTACTGATGTGGACAGACTCAAATCAATATAATTTTGACCACATTGCCATTGGGGAATACTCAAGGTTAGATTTCCATTTTACATTTTTTTTGTCACATTTTCCAAATAGTTTACAGCCATGGATCTAAAGACATACTGTATTCCCATAATACACCTCCAATTTTTACAATGAAGCCGCTTTATGGCCCTGAAACCCATAAAGAGCTCAATATATTCACCAATATGCCAGAGTATTGAACATACAGTGTCTGTCAAATTTTCACTGTAGGTAATCCATTTGTGGTGGGCCACTGACAAATTGTCTTTTCTTAAGCAACTTCTTCCATGCCTGTTCTCTACCTTTCTTTACCTCATTTCGTGCTTTACTAAATGAAGGAACCTCCCAAATTGGCTGGTTTGTAGGAGGTTTTTGGCAAGTTTGACCAGGGACAGAAGATGAGTTGACTGGTGGCTTAACTATAATAGGTGTATGGAGAGAGGTTGTACTAAAGCCCTGGAGTCATGGGGAGACTGAAAGGTCCCTTTAGCCTATTTGAGACCAATACTGTTAAAGACATAATATAGCTGTGGGCCCTGTTGTAGATTTTGCATTGGGACCCACAAGCTCTAAGGTTACACCAAGGGTGGTGCTGTCTCTTCCAAGAGTCAAGAAAGTCTCCCGTTATTCCAGGATGGTCAGTGGCACCCATTGATTGAAGCACAAAAAATGGCTAACTGTGGTACCAGGCTTGTACTCCAATGTTTTGACTGAAATTGACTCCGAATTCTGGCACTTTTATCGTAGTAAATCTCCCCATTAATGTATTAGTGGTTTGAAAAAATTGTCTCCTTTTGGCAATTAATTTTTGCTAGAAGGGACAACGGAAATTAACCTTTAGAAATCCTGGGGAACTGAGAGTAATTGTTCAATTCCTCTGCGATGTCACCACTGGGGAAATTAATTATTTCAAGCTACTTCTTGAAATCAACGTATAGATGTGCTCTGTCCCCCTAAACAGTAGTAGCCATTCTCCATAAATGAATCGATATCTGATTATTCTAAGTGCCCCTAAGTCCCCAAACAAGGGAACTTCAAAAATTTTTTTTTGATCCATAAAACCCCTATAAAGGGCTTTTCCAGTTCATTGGTTAAAATAATAAACTCAGGCATCACTCACCCTCATGATATCATGACTACAGCAGAAGCTGATGGGATTGAAAACTTATACCCAGAAAACCCCTTTAAAAGGGTTATTCCCATCTAAACATGCGGGCATTTTCTGCATGTTTAACGGCTGTGTATCAGCTATGATACATGCGGCCGTGGATACCCAAGCATTTGACTCGAGCACGCCGGCTGCTCTATCCAAACCCAAGCACACTTGGACTACTCCTTGTCTGAGCATGCTCGCTTATCCCTAATTCTTAAGATACATGCTAAAAAGAAAGAAAGAAATGTTTATTAAATGGAAAGAGGGAGGCATATCTAAAGAAGATTATAATGCAGTCTGCAGATCCTGCAGGGCACGTATCAGGTTAGCTAAAGCTGACAATGAATTAAGGCTTGCAAGAGATGTCAAAAGCAATAAAAAAGGATTTTGGGGGTATGTCAAAAGTAAAAGAAAAGTCAAAGATGCTATAGGATTTTTACAGGATGAAAATGGAGAAATGGTAAGAGAGGATGTTGAGAAGGCCGAACTTTTTAATTCCTATTTTGCATCTGTTTTCTCTCAGAAAGAAAATGTAACATCAACTGATCTTCACTGTCCTTTTAAAGGAATAGAGGAATCCAAGTTATCAGTAAACAGAAAGATTGTGAGGGAATATTTAGCTAACATAAATGAGTTCAAGTCTCCAGGTCCAGATGAATTACACCCCAGAGTACTGAAGGAGATTGTAGAAGAAATTTTAGAACCACTCTCCATAATCTTTGAAAATTCTTGGAGAACAGGAGAAGTCCCAGAAGACTGGAGAAGAGCAAATGTTGTTCCTATCTTCAAAAAGGGGAAGAAGGTGGACCCAGGGAACTATAGGCCGGTGAGTCTGACTTCTATACCAGGAAAGATCTTTGAACAAATTATTAAACAACATGTATGTAAGTACATGGATAAGAATGAAGTGATTAACCAGAGTCAGCATGGGTTTGTAACTAACAAGTCATGTCAGACTAACTTAATTTCCTTCTATGACAGAATCACTGACTGGGTGGATCAGGGAAATGCTGTAGATATAGTATATCTTGTCTTCAGCAAAGCATTTGACAAAGTATCTCACATCATCCTTATTGAAAAAATGACCAAGTATGCAATGGACCAGGCAACTGTTAGGTGGATTCATAACTGGCTTAGTGATCGGACTCAAAGGGTGGTTGTAAATGGCTTCACATCCAGCTGGATGAATGTCTCAAGTGGGGTACCACAGGGCTCCGTCCTGGGACCTGTATTGTTCAACATCTTTATCAATGATTTAGATGAAGGAATTGAGGGTAAACTGATTAAATTTGCTGATGACACAAAGCTAGGAGGGATAGCTAATACTAGAGAAGAGAGAGAGAGGATTCAAAAAGACCTAAATAAACTGGAGCAGTGGGCAGCAACCAACAGAATGGTTTTTAACAGGGAAAAATGCAAAGTACTACATCTGGGCATTAAAAATAAAAAAAGCATATACAGAATGGGAGGAATAGAGCTAAGCAACAGTACATGTGAAAAAGACTTAGGTATACTAATAGATCATAGACTGAACATGAGTCAACAGTGTGATGCAGCAGCAAAAAAGGCAAATACAATTCTGGGATGTATTAACAGAAGCATACAGTCTAGATCACGTGAAGTCATTATCGGTCTTTGCTCCTCTTTGGTCAGACCTCATCTGGAATACTGTGTACAGTTTTGGGCACCACATTTTAAAAAAGACATAGACAAACTGGAGCAAGTTCAGAGAAGAGCGACCAGAATGGTGACTGGTCTGCAAACCATGTCCTATGAGGAACGGTTGCAGGATTTGGGAATGTTTAGCTTGCAAAAAAGAAGACTGAGAGGAGACTTAATAGCTGTCTACAAATATGTCAAGGGCTGTCACATTGTAGAAGGATCATCTTTATTCTCATTTGCACAAGGAAAGACTAGAAGCAATGGGATGAAACTAAATGGGAGGAGACACAGATTAGATATTAGAAAAAACTTTTTGACAGTTAGGGTGATTAATGAGTGGAACAGGCTGCCACGAGAAGTGGTGAGTTCCCCTTCAATGGACGTCTTCAAACAGAGGCTGGACAGACAACTGTCTGAGATGATCTAGTGAATCCTGCTTTGAGCAGGGGGTTGGACCAGATGACCCAGGAGGTCCCTTCCAACTCTACCATTCTATGATTCTATGATTCTATGATTTTATGATATTAAAACTTTTCTTTTGTTCATAGCTCATTGTCTTGGAGACCGACCACCATTGCTAAGTTGCAGAACATGTGAAGCGTTTACAAGCTCTTTCTTTATTGAGCTTGTAAGCGCTGTTTTGAAGCTGACCAATATCGATGGAGCGCACTATTACCTCCTAATCCCGGCCTGCTACAGTGCTGTGCTTTCAAGCTAGACAGCAGGGATGGTGGGTCTCCTAGGCAAAGAGCTGTAAGCAAAATATCTCAAGGTCAACTGCAAATTTTAAAAAGCAGTAAATTGTAAAAGTGCTTGTATTTACAAGTACTATACGACAATGTCCATCTATGAAGATGGGAATAACCTTTTAAGCTATCAATGGAATTTAGTTTGTTTTTGGATTATTATTTTACCCTACTTTATTCAACCTTGTTTATGAGTTAAGTAGAAGATGAAGTTCTCTGGCCTATTATATTATGCAGCCTATTAAGAAATTATACACAACAGTATCCATTATATAAAGTAGTAAATAATATCAACTATCAAAAGAGAGATCGAGAAAAGGAAGAGAAAGGAGGGTGAAGTTATTAATAAAAGTGGCAAGTATAAAGAAAAGATGCCAAAGATGCGCTCACCGTACAGACACTCCGTCGAGAAAAGTGGGTCACAAACGGCAAATGAGGACATACTGGTTTTTCAATACGCTTTCCTACCTCGCCGCATATGGGAAAGCTGACTCCGTCTCACCTTAAATCAGTGGGGTTTGTTTTCGCTGCACTTTTCTGACATATTAGTCAAGTATCCCTATAGGGGCTCGTACTGACGCCCCACACAAAAACTTCTTCATTAAGTGTTTCTTACCTGCAGTTACTTCTGCGGAGAAGAATACAGAGGGCTATCCATACTCAACATAAATGGAGGTCCTAGAGGTGGGATCCCATTAATCAAGTGTGCTATGTTTATTAGATATTCTATAAATGTCTGAAGGCCGAGAGCCACACATATGAATTTCTCCATTCAGACCTTTCTTACATGTAGATACTTCTGGCCACCTTGTCTTGCTTGGCAGATTTCCGGGAAGTACCCATTTTTCTAACATATCGGGGTCCCAGCATTAAGTCCCATCGAAACATTTATCGATCGTTCACAATATATTTTATAGGTGTCTGAAGGCAGAGGTGTAACGTGAAACACATGTTCCCCAATGTAATATCTGAAAAAGAGCTGTCCCCCACCTATCATGGACCACTTGTGCATGTAGATAACAAGAGAGACACCGGTTCTTCCAAGTTGCAAAAAAGTAATGTTTCTTTCATAGGCAGTCCCAAAAGTTTACCTGACGTTTCGCTGTATGTAACAAGATCTTCATCAGACTCATTGATTGTCACAGTCTTTGTAGGGGACAGGTAAGTAGAGAGCAGCGCTAATGGAGAGAAGCGATAATCATCGCTAGTAGGTAATGCGCTGTGACAATCTGTGAGTCTGATGAAGCTCTAAATACATAGATCGAAACGTTGTGGGAAACTTATGGGCTTGCCTATTAAAGAAACATTTTTTTTTCACATTTAGAGTGCCAAAGTTATCTTCATTACAGAGTGGTATCGTACCCATCCACTCGATATGCTTCATATGTAGGGATTAGCGGACTCATGGAAGTTCGGGTTTGACCAAACTTTACTACAATGTTCGGATCGGGTACCAGAACTGTACCCGAACTTGAACCCGAACCCCATAGAAATGGGGACCCGAACTTTGGATATCTCTCTCCTCCCTGAACTCCGGAACTGTAAAATGGACTTCCAGGAGAAGTCCGTGTTCGGAATTCAGCACCAGAGTCCGGTATGAATCCCGAACTTTCCAGGTCGGGTTCGGCAATCTCTATCCATATGCAATGCCACCTGGTGTACGCGTTCAGTAGAAAGTCTATGAGCTCATGCACAGAGCAGCGTATGGGTTTATAGACTTTTTATTGAGCTCATACACTACTCTAAACGCACGATGCAAGCAGGAGCAGCACATTTCAACATCCAGAGCTGTTTCTTGAGGAACACAGCTTCCTGAGGATACAGCTGTTTCTTGACTTTTTCTCACGACCTAGACCACCACCGATCAGGAGGAATAATATATTGAAACTTAAATAATAGGTAAACTTTTAGGTCCCATTAGACTCCAGGGTCTAGGTTCAACTGCTACCTTTGTCCCCTATAACTATACCCTTATAGAACTCTTCTATTCAGACATTCATAAATATATATTTAGTAATAGATTTTAGTGAAGGGATCACTGTAATTCCCACCCCAGCTGAATGTACCATAAATTCTAGCATAGCTGAGCCGTTCACTCATTAATTCAGGCTGCTATTGGAATCAATGACCTCCTTCCTATAATTGAACATTACCCTTGCAGGACGCAGTGACGATATTATATAATACAAATTATTCTCAATAGCACAGTAGTATCATTTAATCAATTTCATACGGGGCTCAGTTATTTCTGCTGAGATATTTAGTTTCTGGTTAGTGATCTCATCCCATTAAGTAACAAGAATAATCGATCCAAATACTAATTACGAATGTCGCAGCGCTGATTTTGCCCTTAGTAATACAGTATCCAACCACTACGTTTGTTTTTTACATAGGACTGCTGACATGGCTAGTATCTTTTCAAAAGTTAGAGATCTATCAAGGGGAACCACACAATGTGACAAGCCTCAACAACTTATCACCTATCCACAAAATAGGTGATTTTGGTCATCATGGGGGGTCTGACATTTAGGACCCCAAGATTGGGGCTGTAGGGACCACTGTTTGACATACGCGATGGTCCTGCATGCTCACCATGCTCTTTTCATTGTTTGTAGGTCTAATGGAGACAACATAGTAACATAGTAACGTAGGTTGAATAAAGACCTAGGTCCATCCAGTTCAACCTTTCTCCCCCAACTGTACTCCCTACACTAACACTACACTAACTTACTGGGACTACGCCTCACAAATGTATTACCACTTTTATTATTGCTGCACTATTACAATTAAAAATGAACCCGTTTATAATTTTTTAAATTAATTTTATATTTTGTATTAGCTTTGTGATTCTAGTAATGGTATTACTAAAATCCATATACATAAATCTGTGGATCCAGAAAAAGGTAAAAACCCCAGGACACATTCAGCCAATTTGCATCATGGGGAAAAATTCCTTCTTGACCCCGAGAAAAGGCGATCAGTCCTAGAACCCTGGATCAAACCTAATTATGATACTAGTTATGTAATTACTATTACCGTATTAAATGTACTACTATAGGTGTAATACTTTGTCTAATTTAACTGTAGCCCACAATGTTATGTGTATCGAGGAAATCATCCAGCCCTTTTTTTGAAAGCTGTTATAGTGTCGGCCATCACTACCTCTTTTGGTCAGATATTCCACAGTCTGACTGCTCTGACTGTAAAGAACCCTTTCCTGTTTAGGTGACGGAATTGCCTTTCTTCCACCTGTAATGAGTGCCCCCTGGTCCTTAGTATGGTCTTTGGAAGGAATAAGTCATGTGCTAGTCCTTTGTACTGACCACATTTATATTTATAAATGTAAATGAGATCCCCTCTGAGGCGGCATTTTTCTAAGCTACTTTTTTAACCTCTCAATCATATGAGAGACCTTCCATCCTTTGTAATAATCTAGTTGCCGCCTTTGAACTGACTCTAACTTCTGAATATCCTTTTTAAAATGTGGAGCCCAAAACTGGATCCCATATTCCAGATGTGGCCTCACCAGTAATTTTATAGATGGGTAACAATACATTGAGGTTATCATATTTTATTCAATTTTTTTTTTAAACACCCTAAAATCTTGTTTGCTTTTGCAACTGCTGCCTGACATTGAGTACTGCTGCTCAGCTTACTTGTAACCAGAATACCCAAGTCCTTCTCCTGTTCTGTAATCCCGAGTATACTCCAATTTAATGTGTATGCAGTAATAGGATTACTCCATCCTAGGTGCATTACTTTTATTTCATTTATCTACATTAAACCTCATCTGCCAAGTGTTTGCCCATTCAGACATCTTATCCAGATTGTTCTGCAATATCGCAATGTCAAGATCAGATCTTAATATCAGTGATGAGCGAGCACTAAAATGCTCGGGCACTCGTTGCTCGGGTCGAGCAAATTGGAATACTCGGGTACTTGACCCGAGCAACGAGCCCAATGTAAGTCTATGGGAAACCCGAGCATTTTTCAGGCGGTTCCCCCCGGCGGTCTGCAGAGGACCTAGAAATTGCCCAAATCGATGGGAACAGCATGGGGAAGACCCCTGGAAGCATCTCTGACTCCCAGGTCACTGCTGTCAACAATGTTGTCAGAGTATTATGCCACTTTTACGGACTCACACTAAAACATACAGAAATGAAACCAAAATGGATTTTCCTGGGAAATATGTTAAGGAACATTATTTTCAGGGTAATGACTTGTATATAAGGCAAAATAAATAGCCAAAAACAAAAATGCACCTCCACACCTTGGGCTATATTCACACGTAGCGTTTTTGATGCATTTTTGCACTTTTGCATTGCTTTCAACCAAGACAAATGCATTCAACATGAAATGTAATTTTAACATTTTACAACCTTATCTGGCCATGTGGTGTGTGACACATCATCAGACACATGCATACAGTGCTGAAAAGACATGGGAACAGCAGGGGGAAGACCTTTGGAAGCATTTCTGACTCCCAGGTCACTGTCTAAAAGTGTGCCCATCATAAGTGATCCTTTGCGCATACGAAGATGCCTCCCGCCATGCACCTGTCGTTGCAGACTTGCAACAATCACCGTCCACATCCTTGTCCCAGTGCAGCATTCAGTTATCCCTTCCCCATTCCTTGGAATGCAAGCGCAAGTATGCAGCCAGACACCCACCCACCCACAGGCTACACTATTATACTGCTAAATTTTTGACATCTGCTTGCACTTGAAATGTGGCCTTTTTGGCTCGTGGAGGTGGAAGCTTTTAATAACCTCATGCTGGCGGCGGCCGGGTGTCCATACTCGGTCCCCAGCTGCCACTGTTTCTCCCGGTGTCGTCTCCGCCTTCCACAAGCACGGGTCCCACAACATTACCCGTGCCCTCCCCAGTGCACTTACTGGGAAGGACCGCCTAACCACAAACACGTGGACAGGTGAATGTGGCCAGGGACGTAACGGAGCCAGTCCACAGCTTTTTTTCCTGAGTTGTATTTCACCACAGCCATATTCTTTAGCTTGGTGAAAGGACTTGGGAAACCATATCCACCCAGCTGTCATTTCTCCCAGGAAGTCCTCTAAAGCTGCTTTCTCTTGAAATGTGGCCTTTTAGGCTCGTGGAGGCAGAAGCTTTTCATAACCTCATGCTGGCGGCGACCGGGTGTCCATACTCGGTCCCCAGCCGCCACTATTTCTCCCGGTATCGTCTCCGCCTTCCACAAGCACGGGTCCCACTACATTACCCGTGCCCTCCCCAGGGCACTTACTGAGAAGGACCACCTAACCACAAACATGTGGACAGGTGAATGTGGCCAGAGACGATACGGAGCCAGTCCACCGCTTTTTTTGCTGAGAGTTGTATTTAGCTCAGTGAAAGGACTGACATAGAGGGAAACCGTATCTACGCTGGGTGTCATTTCTCCCAGGAAGTCCCCTAATGCAGCTTGTTGCAGAAGCAATGGCAGCTCGTCCAACATCAACTCGCACTTGTCGGTGGTGCTTTGACACACAAACATCTTTCTTTGCTCATTTAATTTCATGAATACAGAGTTGGACAATGGCCTGATCTGCAATGCGGTTTAAGAAATAACATGCATAAGCATGTCCGATCCACATTAAAAAAGCAGCCATAGAATGTCCGGGAACCTTCCCCCACACTTTTCTTAGCCAGGGCTGCTTCTCAGAAGGGTTGGACGGGCCCACCAGAGACTCCTCCGGTGGGCCCAGGCTTCTCCTTCAGGAGAGTTCAGAGTGCCGAGGTGAGGCCATGATGATGATAGAGGCCACCATCTGCTTAGTTTTCTGTTACTTGGAATGCAAGCACAAGTATGCTGCCAGCCAACAGGCCACAACACTAAACTGCCAGATTTCTGGGCTGCTGCTTGCACTTGAAATGTGGCCTTTTAGGCACTTGGAGGCGGAAGCTGTCCACAATCTTATGGCGGCGGCAAACGGGTATCCATACTCGGTCCCCAGCCGCCATTATTTTTCCCGCTATCGTCTCCGCCTTCCACAAGCACCGGTCCCACAACATTACCCGTGCCCTCCCCAGTGCACTTACTGGGAAGGACCGCCTAACCACAAACACATGGACAGGTGAATGTGGCCAGGGACGGTACGGAGCCAGTCCACAGCTTTTTTTGCTGAGAGCTGTATTTAGCTCGGTGAAAGGACTAGCATAGAGGGAAAGGAAACCGTATTTACTCCGGCTGTCATTTCTCTGTCACCATGTTCTGCCCATTGTCACACACGACCATGCCTGGCTGTATATTCAGCTGTGAGAGCCACAGATCAGGCTGCTGTGTTACAGCTTTCAACAACTCTGCAGCGCTGGGCGGTTTGTCAATTAAGCACTAAGCATGTTATCTTCAGCACAGCCTGTTGCCGCTTGGCCAAGGCAGTGCTGCAGCTTGTGACCGATGTGGTCATTTCGGAGATGGAGGAGGAGGTGCAGGAGCTGAACAATGTAATTACATTGAGGTTAAATTGGTGACGCTGTTTTTTATACTAAAGAAAGATCCTATTGTTTTCTTTTTTTTTACGTTATTTTTTAAGACAAATGCATTCACCGGGAAATGTCATTTTAACATTTTACAACCTTATCTGGCAATGTGGTGTGTGACGCATCATCAGATACATCCTGCTTTATTTATGATGGAGGGACTCTGAAAGTCATAAAGCCTATTTTTATAGGGCCATCAGACGGCCCTTACTGTTCTTAAAAGGCCAGCAGTTGGCCCTCACTATTGTTAGAGACTAATAGAGAGCCATCAGTCGGCTATGCTTTGTTGTTCCCATTATTAACAAGTGGGTCTCCTATACTGTTATTGCGTATCCAGTGACTGCAAGGGATGCCAAAAATTTGGACGCAACCCAATACCCCTTTGAAGAGACATAGAGGAGGGTCTCAGTAAATAAAATGTTCCCATTATAAAGGAGCGGGTCTCCTATAGTGGTAATGCCCATGCTGTGACTGCGAGGTCTGCCAAAATTTGGGAAAAATCCCAGTAAGAATTTAAAGACACATAGAGCAGGGCCACAGTAACAAGTACGACATGTTCCCATTAAAAAGGAGAGGGTCTGCTATATAGCTATAGGGTATGCAGTGAGTCCAACGGCTGACCAATTTTAGGAAAAACACCACTAAGAATTTAAAGACACATGGAGCAGGGCCACAGTAACGACAAATTCCCATTCGAAAGGAGAGGGTCTGCTATACAGTTATAGGGTATGTAGTGAGTCCAAAGGCTGACCAATTTTAGGAAACACCCCACTAAGAAATTAAAGACACATGGAGCAGAGCCACAGTAACAAGGTACAACATGTTCGCATTAGAAAGGAGAGAGTCTGCTATACAGTTATAGGGTATGCAGTGAGTCCAACGGTTGACGAATTTTAGGAAAAACCCCACTAAGAATTTAAAGACACATAGAGCAGAGCCACAGTAACAAGGTACGACATGTTCCCATTAGAAAGGAGAGAGTCTGATATACAGTTATAGGGTATGCAGTGAGTCCAACGGCTGACGAATTTTTAGGAAAAACCCCACTAAGAATTTAAAGACACATAGAGCAGGGCCACAGTAACAAGGTACGACATGTTCCCATTAGAAAGGAGAGAGTCTGCTATACAGTTATAGGGTACTAGATGGTGGCCCGATTCTAACGCATCGGGTATTCTAGCATATGTCTCCCAACCCTCCTTTATAATGCCCCATGCAGGAAGTCACATCCCCTGTATATAATACCCCATGCAGGGTGTCACATCCTCCGCATATAATGCCCCATGCAGGAAGTCACATCCCCCGTATATAATACCCCATGCAGGAAGTCACATCCCCCGTATATAATGCCCCATGCAGGATGTCACCTCTCCCCCATATAATGCCCCATGTAGGATGTGACCTCTCCCCCCATATAATGCCCCATGCAGGATGTGACCTCTCCCCCCATATAATGTCGCATGCAGGATGTCACCTCTCCCCCATATAATGCCCCATGCAGGATGTGACCTCTCCCCCCATATAATGCCCCATGCAGGATGTCACCCCTCCTGCAAATAATGCCCCATGTAGGATGTTACCTCTCCCCCCCATATAATGCCCCATGTAGGATGTCACCTCTCCCCCCCATATAATGCCCCATGCAGGAAGTCATATCCCCTGTATATCCATCCCCCCATAGTGCCCCATGCAGGTCCCCTATGGCCCCATACAAAAAAAAAAAATCCAATACTCACCTCCCTTCTCAGCTGCTTCTCTGGACTCCAGCGTAGCTGGCATGTTGATGCTGTGCGCTGTGACCGGTCAGGAGAGAGCGTGGTGTAAAGACGTCACCGCGCCCTCTGACCTGAGACATCACAGAGCATCAGCGGAAGACACAGGAGCTGCTGCGGAGGCACGGGAAGGGGTAAGTATGACGCCGGTGCCGGGGTTCTGATCGAGCGGGGGGAGGGACGGGAGGAGAGGGGAGGGACGGGAGGGGAGGGGAGAGGAGGGGAGGGGAGGGGTAAGTATGACGCCGGGGTCCTGATCGAGCGGGGGGAGGGACGGGAGGAGAGGGGAGGGGAGAGGAGAGGAGGGGAGAGGAGGGGAGGGGAGGGTTAAGTATGACGCTGGGTGCCGGGGTCCTGATCGAGCGGGGGGAGGGACGGGAGGGGAGGGGAGAGGAGAGGAGAGGAGGGGAGAGGAGAGGAGGGGAGAGGAGGGGAGGGGAAGTGCGTCACACTTGTCCTCGGGAAATAAGCGGTCGTAGCCGCTGATCTCCCGACGATAGCCGCATGTAGGTCAGCGGCGCCTGCGGTCGGGGGACTTATGCTGCGAGTAGCCGGCTGCATCTCCCGGCTGCATCGCCGCTGACCTCCGTGCCGCACATGAGCCGTTAACAGCCGCCACATTTTTCAGAAATGCCGCATCGCTGATTGGCCGCGGCCAGACCAATCAGCGACCCGGGATTTCCAGGACAGACAGACAGATAGACAGACAGACAGACAGACGGGATAAGACAATTATATAGTAGACTAGATGGTGGCCCGATTCTAACGCATCGGGTATTCTAGAATATGTTTGCGGCCAACCGGGCGCAATCAGCAGAACGTTGTTTAAATTTGGCGCCAAAATCGCTGATTGGTCGCGGCCGGCAACCGCGACTAATCAGCAAAACGGTGTTTAAATTTGGCGGCAATATCGGTGATTGGTCGCGGGTGGCGGCCGCGACCAATCAGCGAACTGTGTTAGTGAGGACCGGAGAGCTTGTTTAAATTTGGCAATAAAATCGACCAATCAGCAGAGCGTTGTTTAAATTTGGCGGCAATCTCGCTGATTGGTCTCGGCCGGCTGGCGGCCGGGACCAATGAGCAGAGCGGTGTGTAATTTGGCGCCAAAATCGCTGATTGGTAGCGGTCGCCGGCGGCCGCGACCAATCAGCACAGCGGTGTTTACATTTGGCGCCAAACTCGCTGATTGGTCGTGGTCGGCCGGCGGCCGCGACCAATCAGCAGAGCGGCGTTTAAATTTGCAGCCTACATCGCTGACTGGTCGCGGCCGGCCACCGCGACCAATCAGCAGAGCGGTGTTTAGATTTGCCGCCCATCTCGCTGATTGGTCACAGCCGGCTACCGCGACCAATCAGCAGAGAGGCGTTTAAATGTGCCGCCCATCTCGCTGATTGGTCGCGGCTGGCCACCGCGACCAATCAGCAGAGCGGCGTTTAAATTTGCCGCCCATCTCGCTGATTGGTCACGGCCGGCCACCGTGACCAATCAGCAGAGCGGCGTTTAAATTTGCTGCAAATCTCGCTGATTGGTCGCGGCCGGCCACCGCGACCAATAAGCACAGCGGCGTTTAAATTTGCCGCCCATCTCGCTGATTGGTCGCGGCCGGCCACCGCGACCAATCAGCACAGCGGCGTTTAAATTTGCCGCCCATCTCGCTGATTGGTTGCGGTGGCCGTCCGCGATTAATCAGCAGAGCGGTGTTTAAATTTGCCACCCATCTCGCTCATTGATCGCGGTGGGCGACCGCGACCAATCAGCAGAGCGGCGTTTAAATTTGCCGCTCATCTCGCTGATTGGTCGCGGCCGGCCACCACGACAAATCAGCAGAGCGGCGTTTAAATTTGCCGCCTATCTCGCTGATTGGTCGCGGTGGCCGGCCGCGATTAATCAGCAGAGCGGCGTTTAAATTTGCCGCCCATCTCGCTGATTGGTCGCGGCCGGCCACCGCGACCAATCAGGAGAGCGGCGTTTAAATTTGCCACCCATCTCGCTAATTGGTCGCGGCCGGCCACCGCGACCAATCAGGAGAGCGGCGTTTAAATTTTCCGCCCATCTCGCTAATTGGTCGCGGCCGGCCACCGCGACCAATCAGGAGAGCGGCGTTTAAATTTGCCACCCATCTCGCTAATTGGTCGCGGCCGGCCACCGCGACCAATCAGGAGAGCGGCGTTTAAATTTTCCGCCCATCTCGCTAATTGGTCGCGGCCGGCCACCGCGACCAATCAGGAGAGCGGCGTTTAAATTTTCCGGCCATCTCGCTGATTGGTCGCGGTCGGCCGGCCACGACCAATCAGCAGAGCGGCGTTTAAATTTGCCGCCCATCTCGCTCATTGGTCGCGGCCAGCCACCGCGACCAATCAGCAGAGCGGCGTTTAAATTTGCCGCCCATCTTGCTGATTGGTCGCGGTGGCCGGCCGCTACCAATCAGCAGAGCGGCGTTTAAATTTGCCGCCCATCTCGCTCATTGGTCGCGGCCGGTCACCGCGAAAATCAGCAGAGCGGCATTTAAATTTGCCGCCCATCTCGCTGATTGGTCACGGTGGCCGGCCGCTACCAATCAGTAGAGCGGCGTTTAAATTTGCCGCCCATCTCGCTGATTGGTCGCGGCCGGCCACTGCGACCAATTTAGCGTCGTATTAGTGTGTGCCCCGGAGCGGCGCTGCTTGTGCGGCTCCGCATTACCAAGGACCGGGGAGCGGCGCTGCCTGTGCGGCTCCTTCTGCTGCGAGAAGACGGGAGATGAGCGGCTGCTCGCAGCAGAAGCATCCCGACAGGCGGCGCCGCTCCCCGGTCCTCCGTTCACACTTGCTGTCGGGAGATCAGCGGGCCAAGCCCCTGATCTTCCGACGTTAGCCGCATGGAGGTCAGCGGCGCCGGTCGGGGTAGTTGTGCTGCTAGCGCCGCTCATCTCCCCGCTGCATCGCCGCTGACCTCCTTCCGGCAGATGAGCCGCTAACGGCTGCCATCTTTTTTCAGAAATCCCGGGGCGCTGATTGGCCGCTGCCTGACCAATGAGCGACGCGGGATTTCCAGGACAGACAGAAAGACAGACAGACAGAGAGACAGACGGGATAAGACAATTATATATATAGATGCAGTGAGTCCAACGGCTGACGAATTTTAGGAAAAACCCGACTAAGAATTAAAAGACACGTAGAGCAGGGCCACATTAACAAGGTACGACATGTTCCCATTAGAAAGGAGAGGGTCTGCTATACAGTTATAGGGTATGCAGTGAGTCCAACGGCTGACCAAATTTAGGAAAAACCCCAGTAAGAAATTAAAGACACATAGAGCAGGGCCACAGTAACGACATATTCCATTTAGAAAGTAGAGAGTCTGCTTTACAGTTATAGGGTATGCAGTGAGTCCAACGGCTGACCAATTTTAGGAAAAACCCCACTAAGAATTTAAATACACACAGAGCAGGTCCACAGTAAGAAGTACGACATGTTCCCATTAGAAAGCAGAGGGTCTGCTATACCGTTATAGGGTATGCAGTGAATCCAACGGCTGACCAAGTTAAGGAATAACCCCACTAAGAATTTAAAGACACAGAACAGGGGCACAGTAACAAGGTACAACAAATTCCCATTAGAAAGGAGAGGATCTGCTATACAGTTATAGGATATGCAGTGAATCCAACGGCTGACCAATTTTAAGAAAAACCCCACTAAGAATTTAAAGAGACATAGAGCAGAGCCACAATAACGACAAATTCCCATTAGAAAGGAGAGAGTCTTCCATAGTGTTGGCCTATGCAGTGAATGCAAGGGCTGCCAAAAATTTGGAGGTACTCCAATGCCCCTTGGAAGAGACGTGGAGCAGGGCCTCATAAAAAAATAATCCCATTAGAAAGGAGCGGGCCTCCTATGCTTGTAATGCCCATGCACTAAGTATATGGGCTGACAAACATTTACCCCTGGGGGGTATACATGAACATACTGTATAAATTTTTTTTTTTACGGGCATCATAAACACCCTTTAAAAAAATTATGTGGGTGTTGCATCACGGACCACAGTCACCCTGGTGACATGGTTGTGGAAGATGAGGAGAAGAAGGAGGACAAGAGCAAATAGCCAAAATCAAGAAGCGTATACCCATGTGTGGGTGTGAAAAGGTGCATGGGAATACACCTCCCAAGAAAAGACACTGGATTTGAGTTTATGTTACGCTGCTATCATTCGGTGGTTTTGAGAAGACTGGCCCAATCCAGCCCTTGTTCATTTTTATAAGAGTCAGCCTGTCAGCATTTTCAGTTGACAGGCGGATGCGCTTATCAGTTATGATTCCACCAGCGGCACTAAAAACCCGCTCTGATAAAACGTTGGTGGCAGGGTAGGCCAGGACCTCCGAGGCATAGAGAGCCAGTTCATTCCACGTATCCAGCTTGGATACCCAATAATTATAAGGCACAGCGGAATCACAGAGGACGTTGGTACAGTCAGCAAGGTACTCCCTCAGCATCTTCCCAAACTTTTGCACTGCTTGTGAGAGTAACCCGCGCCTCAGGGTCTGTGCGATGGGAGGGTCTGAGAAAACTCTCCCAGAACTTTGACAGTGTTCCCCTGCCTCTGCTGGATTGAAGTTGTGTCTCTCTCAGCTGTACTCCTTGGTTGTCCAACGAAGTGTGCTCTCTGCCGCCAGCGTTTTCAGATGGGAATTTTTTTAATAGTTCCGCCTTCTGGTACCGCCCCATTTTTGTAGACTTGTCCGCCTCAGTAATATGAGATATAAAATTCTCCTTGTAGCATGGGTCTAGAAGTGTCACCAACCAGTAATGACTGTCACCCAAAATTTTGAGAATGCGAGGGTCATGGGAAAGGTAGCGTAACATAAATTCAGCCATGTGTGCCAGACTACTAACAGGAAAGACTTCTGTGTCCTCACCAAGAGGATGATTGACCATGCTCTCCTCCTCCTCCTCCTCTCTGTCCTCTGGCCATCCACGCTGAGCAGATGGTATGACAGTTGTGCAGGTAGTACCATCTATAGTGCATGAAACTAGCTCCTGTCCTTCCTTCTCCTCCTGTTCCTCATTGTCACCCAATCCACGTTGGGATGAGATGAGGCTTGGCTGTGTGTAATCACCTTGTATGGTTCTTTGCTCCATCACATCGTGCTCCGCCTGCAATGCATCCTCTTTGATTGTGAGCAGAGAGCGTTTCAGAAGACAGAGAAGTGAAATGGTGAAGCTAATTATGGCGTCATCGCCGCTCACCATCTTGGTGGAGTCCTCAATGTTTTGGAGGATGGTACATATGTCTGACATCCATGTCCACTCCTGAGGTCTTATGTGTGGAGTCTGAACTGAATACCGACGGCCTTGTTGATGCTGGTACTCAACAATGGCCCTCTTCTGCTCACAAATCCTTGCCAACATCTGCAGTGTAGAGTTCCAATGCATGGGGACATCACACACCAGTCTGTGAGCCGGAAGCTGCAAATGCTGCTGAAACACTGCAAGGGCGGCGGAAGCTGTAGCTGACTTTCTAAAATGGGCACACAGGCGGCGTACTTTAACAAGCAGATACGGCAGCTCCGGGTAGGATTTGAGAAACCGCTGAACCACGAGGTTAAGCACATGGGCCAGGCATGGTACGTGTGTGAGCTCGCCTCACCTCAGAGCCGCCACCAGGTTCCGGCCATTGTCACACACGACCATGTCTGGCTGTAGGTTCAGCGGTGTGAGCCACAGATCTGCCTGCTCTTTCAGAGCTGTCCACAACTCTTCAGCATTGTGCGGTTTGTCACCTAAGCATATTAGTTTCAGCACAGCCTGTTGCCGCTTGGCTGAGGCAGTGCTGCAGTGCTTCCAGCTTGTGACTGATGTGGTCATTTCGGAGATGGAGGCTGAAGAGGAGGAGGAGGCTGAGGAGGATGAGGTGTAGGAGCTGTAGACTGTGGGGGCAACCCTGATTGACCTAGGGCCCGCAATCTTTGGTGTCGGTAGGACGTGTTCCGTCCCAAGGTCCGACTGGGTCCCGGCTTCCACTATGTTAACCCATTGTGCCATCAGCGAGATGTACTGTCCCTGCCCACAAGCACTTGTCCACGTGTCCGTGGTTAGGTGAACTTTCCCGGTAACTGCATTGTTGAGGGCACAGCTAATGTTTTGGAACACGTGCTTGTGTAATGCAGGGACGGCACACCTGGAGAAATAGTGGCGGCAGGGGACCGAGTACCGAGGGACGGCCGCCGCCATCAGATTGCGGAATGCTTCCATCTCCACGAGCCTAAAAGGCAACATTTCGAGCGAAAGCAGTCGTGAAATGTGAGAATTTAGTAGTGTGGCCTGTGGGGCGTTGGCTGCATATTCGTGCTTGCGTTCCAAGGACTGGGGTATGGACAACTGAACGCTGCGCTGGGACAAGGACAAGGACGTGCTTCCTGATGCTGCTACTTGGGATTGTGCAACGACTGGTACAGGGCAAGAGGCATCTTCGCATGCACTAAGAACAGTCAATTGGATTGCACGCACAACAGCGGAAGAAGCAGTGGTGTCACCTGTAGACACTGCTCCTGGATCCTGGGGTTCGGCCCACAAAGTCGGGTGCTTTGCTGCCATATGCCTGATCATGCTGGTGGTGGTCAGGCTGGTCGTTTTGCCACCCCTGCTGATGCTGGCCTGGCAGGTGGTGCAAATGGCCTTTTTGGGGTTATTGGCAGTCTTTATAAAACAACCAGACTCGGGAAGACCTAACAGTTGTACTGGCAACTTCCTTCGTGTTGGTGTTACTGGGAATGGTTGCCTGCCTTCTGTCTGTGGCCACCATACTGCTTATTCCTGCCTGTTGGGGTGCTCTGCCTCCCTCCCCCTGTGTGGGGCTGTCCTCGCTCTGCATGTCCTCCTGCCATGTTGGGTCAGTTACTATATCATCCACCACCTCGTCTTCCACTTCCGCACCCTGGTCCTCCTCCTGACTTTCTGGCAATTGTGTCTCATCATCGTCCACCTCTTGTGACACTTTCCCACCATCGCCTTCGTGTGACCGTGGCTGCTCAAATATTTGGGCATCGCTACACGCGATCTCCTCTTGCCCCGCTTCAAGTGGACCAGGCGAGAGGCCCGAATCTATAAATGGAAAAGTGAACAGCTCTTCAAAGTGTCCAAGTGTGGGATCAATTGTCTCCGGGCGCTCGACATGGTGGAAGCAAGGAGGATCAGTGTGAGGAATATGCGGTTCAGACTCACTGCTACTGAGACTTGACCGTGTGGAAGACAGGGTGGTGGTGGTGGTGGCTAAGTGACTGGAAGTATTATCCGTTATCCAACCAACAACCTTTTGACACTACTCTGGGTTCAATAGTAGTGTGCTGCGGTCCCCTAGAAATTCGGACAGGAAGGTCAGGCGAGAAGATGTGGGTGTTTGTTGTGGCACAATTTCAGCTTGCCCTCGGCCTTGTCCTCGACCTCTGCATGCACCATCACCATCAGGTCCAGTTCCCCGTCCCTTGCCACGTGCCTTGCCCATTTTAAATGGAGGACAGTATTTTCCATGCTCACTAAAAATGACTGAGTTTGGAGCGAACTTATATGTGATCCGTGTGACGGAGAAAACAGAGTTTTAAATACCTGGCCTGTAGGTAAGTAGTTTGAACAGCAAACTGTTGTGAATTGCTTCACTGACCCACTGAAAGAAATTGTTAATGGAGGCCAGAATGGCAGTATTTTCTGACAACGTATATGTGATCCGTGTGACAGAGAAAACAGAGTTTTGAATACTTGGCCTGTAGGTAAGTAGTTTGAACAGCAAACTGCTGTGAATTGCTTCACTGACACACTGAAAGAAATTGTTAATGGAGGCCAGAAATGGCAGTATTTTCTGACAACGTATATGTGATCTGTTTGACGGAGAAAACACAGTTTTGAATAGCTGTATTTCTAGCGCTCTAATATGGAAAGGACCTGGCTGTATTCTGCAGTGCCAACAAGCAAATGGCGCAGAAAAACGGTGTTCTCTGGATTGATTTTTAAGCAAATAATGAGGATTAAGATCCAAATAATATCCAAAACCAGGGGAGGAGTCCTGAGGAGATAATTTGCATATTCCCACTGCATTTTGGGGTAAGTGAAGAGTCTCCGTGAGCTCAAAGAACACTGGATTTTGGCTGTTGGAGCTGAAAAGAGGACATCGGTAAACCGCGCGCCGGTAGGCGCGCGCATTTTGAAGCTTTTTTCACAGTTTTCAGAACATTAACAGTAAGAACATGGAAGAGTCCAGGAGCCATTTGGTGAGCTGCATATCCTGCTACATGTTCACAGACTTGCCAGTGGAAAAGCCAAACTTCACATGCCAGAAATGCAAGCTTGTGTCCCTGTTGGAGGAAAAGTTGCGAAATCTAGAAGAGAGGTTAACTACCTTGAAAATCATTAAGGAAGGTGAAGAGTTCTTAGACAGAGCAGAATTATCTCTTCAGGATTCAGAAAGAGAAGAAATTCGAACTGCACCTGAGGAAACAGAGGAATGGAAGCATGTGACCCAGAGAAGCAGGAGGATAGAGAGGCAGTCAGCACCTATACTGCTCAGGAACCAGTACCAGGCTCTCTCGCAGGAGAACCATGAAGAAATACAGCAAGATAAGACTTTGCCAGCAATGAATAACCTTGTAAGCCCTCAGAATCCTCCTGGATGGAGAAAGAAGAATGTTGTGAAGAAAAAACGGAGAGTGGTGGTCATGGGGGATTCCCTGTTAAGAGGAACAGAGGCTGCTATCTGCAGACCAGACATAACCTCAAGAGAAATGTGCTGTCTTCCAGGAGCAAAAATTAAAGATATGTCTGACAGGATATCAAGACTCTTCAGACCTACAGATCACTACCCATTCCTGCTAATACATGTAGGGACAAATGACACCGCAAGAAAGGACCTGGAAACCATCTGCAGTGACTTTGAAGACTTAGGCAAGAAAGTGAAAGAATTGGGAGCGCAGGTGGTCTTCTCATCCATCCTCCCAGTGGATGGCCATGGAACAATGAGGTGGAATAAGATTCTACAGGTGAACAACTGGCTACGTCGATGGTGCCGTCAACAAGGATTTGGATTTCTGGATCACGGAATGAATTACCTATACGATGGACTACTTGCTAGAGATGGGGTGCACCTTACGAAGACTGGAAAACATGTATTTGGAAGTCGCCTTGCTACACTCATCAGGAGAGCTTTAAACTAGAACAATGTGGGAAGGGAAGCAAAAGGCCAGAAAAAGCCATACAGCTGACAAATACTATTGAGATCTCTGCTACTGGAAGTGGAAAGGAAGAACAAAGACAAAACAATTTAAATAATAAAAATATGGGAGGAAGAGAAACCAATCACAAACTAAAATGTTTTTATACAAATGCACAAAGCATGGGCAACAAACAAGGAGAATTGGAACTACTAACGCAGGAAAAGAAATATGATGTCATTGGAATCACTGAAACTTGGTGGGACGATACACATGATTGGAATAAAAGGCTAAAAGGATACAACTTATTTGCAAGAAACAGACTTGATAAACGAGGAGGAGGTGTCGCATTGTATGTTAGAAAAGCATATATCTGCACAGAGATTGAAGCTTCAGAGACTGGGAGTTCTGTGGAAACTGTTTGGGTAAGAATACAAGGAGAGAACAACGGAAAGGACACCATTGTAGGCATTTACTACAGGCCACCTGGGCAAGCTGAAGATATGGATGAACTCTTTATGTACCAAATGACCAAGTTCTCAAAAAAATATGACATAGTGGTCATGGGAGATTTCAACTATCCAGACATTTGTTGGGAATCTCTCTCAAGTAAAACTAACAGGTCAAGCAAATTCTTATCCTCTCTTGCTGACAACTTTATCTTCCAAAAGGTAGGGGAGAAAACAAGGGGATCTGCTACTTTGAATCTAATCCTTATAAACAGGGAGGAAATGGTTGAGGAGGTAAAGGTGGCTGGGACCCTAGGAGGCAGCGATCATGCTATTATAGAATTTTGGATAACTAGAGGAGGAAGACATGTGAAGACTCAAACTTCAAGGTTAGATTTTAGAAAGGCAGATTTTAAGAGACTCAGAAAGAGAATAGGAGGGATCCAATGGCTGGATGTCCTTAAGGACAAAAATGTCCAGGAAGGATGGGAAATTTTTAAAAATGAGATTCTCAAAGCACAATCGTTAACAATCCCGAAAAGTAGGAAGAATGGAAAGCATTTAAGGAAACCAGGATGGATGAACACAGAACTTAAACACATGCTAAAAAGAAAGAAAGAAATGTTTATTAAATGGAAAGAGGGAGGCATATCTAAAGAAGATTATAATGCAGTCTGCAGATCCTGCAGGGCACGTATCAGGTTAGCTAAAGCTGACAATGAATTAAGGCTTGCAAGAGATGTCAAAAGCAATAAAAAAGAATTTTGGGGGTATGTCAAAAGTAAAAGAAAAGTCAAAGATGCTATAGGATTTTTACAGGATGAAAATGGAGAAATGGTAAGAGAGGATGTTGAGAAGGCCAAACTTTTTAATTCCTATTTTGCATCTGTTTTCTCTCAGAAAGAAAATGTAACATCAACTGATCTTCACTGTCCTTTTAAAGGAATAGAAGAATCCAAGTTATCTGTAAACAGAAAGATTGTGAGGGAATATTTAGCTAACATAAATGAGTTCAAGTCTCCAGGTCCAGATGAATTACACCCCAGAGTACTGAAGGAGATCGTAGAAGAAATTTTAGAACCACTCTCCATAATCTTTGAAAGTTCTTGGAGAACAGGAGAAGTCCCAGAAGACTGGAGAAGAGCAAATGTTGTTCCTATCTTCAAAAAGGGGAAGAAGGTGGACCCAGGGAACTATAGGCCGGTGAGTCTGACTTCTATACCAGGAAAGATCTTTGAACAAATTATTAAACAACATGTATGTAAGTACCTGGATAAGAATGAAGTGATTAACCAGAGTCAGCATGGGTTTGTAACTAACAAGTCATGTCAGACTAACTTAATTTCCTTCTATGACAGAATCACTGACTGGGTGGATCAGGGAAATGCTGTAGATATAGTATATCTTGACTTCAGCAAAGCATTTGACAAAGTATCTCACACCATCCTTATTGAAAAAATGACCAAGTATGCAATGGACCAGGCAACTGTTAGGTGGATTCATAACTGGCTTAGTGATCGGACTCAAAGGGTGGTTGTAAATGGCTTCACATCCAGCTGGATGAATGTCTCAAGTGGGGTACCACAGGGCTCTGTCCTGGGACCTGTATTGTTCAACATCTTTATAAATGATTTAGATGAAGTAATTGAGGGTAAACTGATTAAATTTGCTGATGACACAAAGCTAGGAGGGATAGCTAATACTAGAGAAGAGAGAGAGAGGATTCAAAAAGACCTAAATAAACTGGAGCAGTGGGCAGCAACCAACAGAATGGTTTTTAACAGGGAAAAATGCAAAGTACTACATCTGGGCAATAAAAATGAAAAAAGCATATACAGAATGGGAGGAATAGAGCTAAGCAACAGTACATGTGAAAAAGACTTAGGTATACTAATAGATCATAGACTGAACATGAGTCAACAGTGTGATGCAGCAGCAAAAAAGGCAAATACAATTCTGGGATGTATTAACAGAAGCATACAGTCTAGATCACGTGAAGTCATTATCGGTCTTTACTCCTCTTTGGTCAGACCTCATCTGGAATACTGTGTACAGTTTTGGGCACCACATTTTAAAAAAGACATAGACAAACTGGAGCAAGTTCAGAGAAGAGCGACCAGAATGGTGACTGGTCTGCAAACCATGTCCTATGAGGAACGGTTGCAGGATTTGGGAATGTTTGGCTTGCAAAAAAGAAGACTGAGAGGAGACTTAATAGCTGTCTACAAATATGTCAAGGGCTGTCACATTGTAGAAGGATCATCTTTATTCTCATTTGCACAAGGAAAGACTAGAAGCAATGGGATGAAACTAAATGGGAGGAGACACAGATTAGATATTAGAAAAAACTTTTTGACAGTTAGGGTGATTAATGAGTGGAACAGGCTGCCACGAGAGGTGGTGAGTTCCCCTTCAATGGACGTCTTCAAACAGAGGCTGGACAGACATCTGTCTGAGATGATTTAGTGAATCCTGCTTTGAGCAGGGGGTTGGACCAGATGACCCAGGAGGTCCCTTCCAACTCTACCGTTCTATGATTCTATGATTCTATTCCTGGCCCCTGAGACCTGGGCCTTTGTATAGAAATATCTAACAGCAGCAGAAGGCAGAATTGGAATGGAGCCTCTTGTGCTATATGCACTGCAGTCTGCTATATACACTGCCTGCCTATATACACTGCCTGCCTGATATCTCTGCAGATGGATTAGTTAGTTCTCAAAAGGACTGTTTGTTAAGATGGATATGTGTAATGTACGGTTTTTCTCCCTACACTACCTAATACACGATCAAATCTCTACCTAGTTCAGCAGCACCTCTCCCTACACTGCCTGATTCCGGAGTGACTGTGACGAGCATGGCGGCGCCAGGTCTGATATAGACCTGATGACGCTGTGCGGCCAGCCAATCACTGTAATGCCACAACCAACATGGCTACAGCATTACAGTGTGTGGCAGGCAATTCCTGCATGTTGATTGGCGCTCTAAAGAGCGCCAAACATGCAGGGAGGGGACCCGAGCTTCCGCCGAGCAACTTCGGAAATACTCGGCAAGCGCCGAGCATCTCGAGCAGTGAGATGCTCGGGCGGGCACCGAGCAGTAGCGAGCATGCTCGCTCATCACTATTTAATATCCTACATAGTTTGGTGTCGACAGCAAAAACTGACACTTTACTCTCAATGCCATCCCCAATGTCATTAATAAAGAGGTCAAAAAGAAAAGACTATTCTCCATTTAGAGAACTTACCATGTATGATGACTCTTAAATAGAGATAGGTCAGTATAGCTGTGTTTTTGGGACAGGGAGGGTCTCAGAAGTGCTGACCTATCCTGTGGAAAGGTGATTAGTTGTTATGGTGGACAAATCTCTTAAAGGGGTTATCCAGGAATTTTTTTTTTACTATGGGCATAAAACTAGCTACCTGTCTGTTGTGCCCGGCACCTATATTTGCCAACACAGAGCGATCACAGACCACTCCTGCCGGCGATTCAGTGGGTTCCACATCGACAGAGCTGCGGCGTCTCATCTACTCTGCCTAATTTTGGGGAGCCGACTGTCAATGAGCATGATGGTGGCAGTCATGCCCCTTTGACAGAGCAGCCCAGAAGAGGAAGAGAGGCTTTGTTGATGTTGAGCAGCTAAATGGCTGTTGCAGGGGTCAGTGACCACTCTGAGACAGTGTTGAATAGGAAGGTAATTAGCAACTACCTGCTAGTTAGTTTTGAGGCCCATAGTGAAAAATAAAAAATAGCCCCGGATAAACCCTTTAAATGACCCAGGGTGCCATCATACTGCCATACAGTGACCTTCATAGGCTCCCTGCCACGATATTGTAACTGGATCCCGAGACAATGGACTCCTTCTCTATCACTAATGCTCGGCATCCAGCAATCCCTGGTCCCCAGATTCCCTCTAATGGTGAGGATGCTGGGGCCACGTGCCTTAATCAGCACCTGAACAGCGACAGAATCTCTTGTAGCTCAGCGGATAGAGACCCCGGCAGACAAACGCAAGACTGCTAGATCAAATCCTGAGGCATGACACTCCCATATTAAAAAAATATATATACTATGGGTTTCATTAGTCAAAACTATGCAAAGCAAAACAAAAATTATATACACATGTGGTCAAAATTGTTGGTATCCCTCGTTTAATGAAAGAAAAACCCACAATGGTCACAGAAATAACTTGAATCTGACAAAAGTAATAATAAATTAAAAATCTATGAAAATGAACAAATGAAAGTCAGACATTGCTTTTTAACCCTGCTTCCACAGAATTTTTAAAAAAAATTAAACTCATGAAATAGGCCTGGACAGAAAGGATGGTACTCTTAACTTAATATTTTGTTGAACAACCTTTTGAGGCAATCACTGCAATCAAACGATTCCTGTAACTGTCAATGAGACTTCTGCGCCTCTCGACAGGTATTTTGCCGCACTCCCCATGAGCAAACTGCTCCAGTTGTCTCGTGTTTGAAGGTTGCCTTTTCCAGATGGCATGTTTCAGCTCTTTCCAAGGTGCTCAATAGGATTTAGGTCAGGGCTCATAGATGGCCACTTCAGAATAGTCCAATGTTTTCCTCTTAGCCATTCTTGGGTGTTTTCAGCTGTGTGTTTTGGGTCAATATCCTGTTGCAAGACCCATGACCTGCGACTGAGACCAAGCTTTCTGACACTGGGCAACACATTTCTCTCTAGAATCCCTTGATAGTCTTGAGATTTCATTGTACCATGCAGAGATTCAAGACACCCTGTGCCAGATGCAGCAAAGCAGCCCCAGAACATATCAGAGCCTCCATCATGATTCACAGTAGGGATAGTGTTCTTTTCTTGGTATGCTTCATTTTTCTGTCTGTGAACATAGAGCTGATGTGCCTTGCCAAAAACTTCCATTTTTGTCCCCTCTGTTCATAGGATATTCTCCCAGAAGCTCTGTGGCATGTCAATATGTAGTTTGACAAATTCCAGTCTGTTTTTTTTATGATTTTTTTTCAACCATGGTGTTCTCCTTGGTCGTCTCCCATGAAATCCACTTTGGATCAAACAACGACGGATGGTGCTATCTGACACTGATGTTCCTTGAGCTTGAAATTCACCTTTAATCTCTTTAGAAGTTTTTCTGGGCTCTTTTGTTACCATTCGCATTATCCGTTTATTTGATTTGTCATCAATTTTCCTTCTGCGGCCTCGTCCAGGGAGGTTGGCTACAGTACCATGGATCTTAAACTTCTGAATAATATGTGCAACTGTAGTCACAGGAACATCAAGCTGCTTGGAGATGGTCTTATAACCTTTACCTTTAACATGCTTGTCTATAATTTTCCTTCTAATCTCCTGAGACAACTCTTTCCTCTGCTTCCTCTGGTCCATGTTGAGTGTGGTACACATCATGTCACCAAACAGCACAGTGAGTATCTGTAGCCCTAAATACAGGCCCACTGACTGATTACAAGATTGTAGACACCTGTGATGCTAATTAGTGGACACAACTTGATTTAACATGTCCCTTTTGTCACATTATTTTCTGGGGTACCATCACTTCTGTCCAGGCCTATTTCATGAGTTTAATTTTTTTTTAAATTCTGTGGAAGCAGGGTTGAAAAGTAAAGTCTGACTTTCATTTGTTAATTTTCATAGATTTTTAATTTATTATTACTTTTGTCAGATTCAAGTTATTTCTGTGACCATTGTGGGTTTTTCTTTCATTAAACGAAGGGCATCAACAATTTTGACCACGTGTGTACAAATGTATACTTTCCTGACAGAGACCAAAGGGGCATTCCTTTGACCACCATAATGTAAACGCGAGCTTATGAATATATTTAATATATGCGCCAACTTTCCTGCTGCATGCACCTCCCATTTACTGCATATGCAGAGTGAATGCATCCTAATTCAGTTCCTTTACATCTGTATTTTATATATATTTATATATTTTAACTTTGGACACCGCTGTCATATAAATCAATAGGTTGTGTGGGCATGCTGGAAGTTGTATTTTCACAATACCTGCAGGTGGTAATATGTAGCATTTTGGTGATGAATATTTTGCTATCCAGCCAGGAGGAAAATTTGCAGCACAGAATATGTGATGACGATGACAAGCGGCTAACACAGGCCAGAACTGCAGGGTGTGACCATCCGTAGCTCTGTGCGTGCAAAGTCCCCGAATGTCTCCGAGTGGGCTTTGAAGTTAACACGACTTGACAAACAATGTCACCCACAGAACAGCGGGAGGAGATAGTAGGTTAAAACGTGAATATTCTCCACTATGGGAACATCCGCATTGCTGCATGGAGATAGTGCTGGAATATCAGCAAAAACAATAGATGAAAATGACCAGAGGGCGACTATTGATCCGCCATGTGTAAAAGATAAATTGTAATTGGCTTTGCCCTTTTTTCTTCTTTGTTTTTCATTTCAGCATCATTTCCAAAGCTTATTATAAAGCCCACTCCATCATTATAAGATGGAGAGTAATAATTATAATTGTATTTGTGAGCTCCGCTCAAGTTTCCAGCCTCGATCTATCGGACAATGCAATGATAGAACATGAAGGCTGATGAGAAAATTGCAAAAAGTAATGGCGTCCTATAGAAAAGTCCCTCCGTCCCTTGTAAGACCTGGGCTACACGGCGGCGTGTCGCACAACACTCAGATCAATTTTTCACATTGCGACATCGCATCTAATTATTTCCTCTGGTTTCACACTGCGACCTGCCACGACTGTGGCAGAGTCACAAACCTTTCCAAATGTGTTGGATTTTCTGTTACACATGACTGCGGCTTGTATGTGATTTGTCTGCAATTTGATCATTTTATTTTCAGTAATTCACAGCTCTATAATGATCACTCAACAGCATGTTGCAGACAAGTTGCACAAATGTTTTTGGTCGCTGTGTAGCCAAGGCCAAACTGTAGAGGTAAAGTAGTTAGAGTATCCCTCGTAGAGAGGGTGGTCAAAAAGATTCGAAGGAACCTGGTCTAGTGGCCACATCAGTAGTCAGTGGTCGCCAACCCCAGTACTCCAAACTGCCTACTACCTATGGCATCCCCGGTGCCTCTTATGTTTTGTCAGCCTGCACAAAGTCATCATTGTGGTTTGAAGCAAACATGACGCAAAGTCATCGTTGTGGTTTGAAGTAAACATGACGTTGCACAGGGTCTACTAATCAGAAGAGGTGGCTTGTAGGGCTGATGTGGTCACTAGACCAGGGTCCTGCACATTTTCTTGCCCAACTCTAACCCCTGATAACATTTATTGTGACCTTCACTGGTTTAAATATTAAAGGGATTGTCCAGACATCTAATATTGATGACCTTCCTCAAAGAGAATCTGTCAGCAGAACTTCATACCCAGAAGTATTTATGTGTGCATGTAAAATATTAAGATTTGAGAGTCCTCAGTGGTTGATACCTTTTAATGGCAAACTGAAAAGATGGTAATAAATTGCAAGCTTTCGAGGCTACTCAGGCCTCTTCATCAGGCTAGTATAACACAAAATCTGAAGAGTCACATATTTATACACAATAGGACACAGAAATAATGCAATAGATGAGACAGGTAGCGTTAAGCAGAGCTATTACTGTGGGAAAAAGATAAACAGTTCTGGTTAAATATTGCATTGGTTCATAGATAAGGACTGTTATGATGACAAAAATAGATCTACCTGTGGCCAGGCATTTTTGTTTCCCTGATCACAACATCACAGAAATGAAATTATTGATATTAAAAGTTAATTTCAAATCTCAGAGAGACAGAAAAGTTTGGGAATATAAACTGATGGTGACCTTTGACACCTTCAATGCAGGAATGAATGTGTCACATGGATTTATTTCATTCTACATCAACTAAGGAATGTGGTTCTCAGAGTTTGGGGTCATCATAACAGTCCTTATCTATGAACCAATCCAATATTTACAGCCAGAACTTTATCTTTCTCCCACAGTAATAGCTCTGCTTAACGTTACCTGTCTCATCTATTGCATTATTTCTGTGTCCTATTGTGTATAAATATGTGACTATTTAGATTTTGTGTTATACTAGCCTGATGAGGAGACCTGAGTAGCCTCGAAAGCTTGCAACTTGTTACTTGTCTTTTCAGTTAGCCATTAAAAGGTATCAACCACTGAGGACTCTCAAATCTTAATATTTTTCTATCTACTGGCAAACACGGTACAAAAATATATATTTTCCCTGTTTGCATGTAGTAATTTCAAAGACCAAAGTCCAGAAATTCATGGCCAGTCCGTTCCTCCGTAACTGAGAATTCAGCGTTTGAATTGATATGCAAATGAGGCTGAAGGACTATTTGTAGATCTGAAGCCTCTGTCACTCCAGCTCTATTCCTTGCCCAGAGCCACATCCTCTTGTTTGGCTGACAGCTCCTTTGCCTGACGTCACTCAGAATAGAGGCTGTAAGTCAAGAAAGAGGAGAAAGCGCTGGGCATGGAGACAGAAGCTTCAGATCTACCATAGCTCTTAAGCCTCATTTGCATATCAATGCAATTCATGATTTCTCTGTAATGGAGGAACAGATTGGCCAGGTAAATGTATTGCTAGACTTGTCTTTGATAGAGCTACAGGCACATATAAATAGTTTGGGTGTGAAATCCAATTGACAGATTCCCATTAATATATCCATCATTGACCTATCCCTAGTATAGGTCATCAATATGAGATCACTAGGGATCCATTACACGTTGAACGGAACTGTGGTGTTCAGCTCCATTCAATGTTTACATCCGGCCACCGCCAGAGCTAGTAACAGGGGATCTGATCCTAACCAAAGGATTGATCATCCATGTCAGATTCCTGGACAGCCCCTTTAATATCTATAGTGGTGTATTGAAGAGATTACCTGTAGTATCCAGGGTGCTTTACGTTAGTTATTTGTTAAAAAGGGAATCTGTCAGCAGGTTCTTGCTGTGTGCAATACTAAGGAAATCCTGAAAACATGACATGTTGGTGGTCGTGAGAACCAGAGTTGAGAAACTTTAGTCTAGACTAAGAAAGGAGTGGGAATCAGAGGAACCACACCTGAAAAAATGGAAAGGACGACACTATGCATTAGGCATATAGGGCAAATTTTGCATTATAAGGCCACGGCCTCACCATCAGTATTTGGTCAGTATTCAGTCAGCATTTTTTCTCGGGAGTGGGAGCCAAAACCAGGAGTGGGTGATAAATGCAGAATTGGTGACTTGTTTCTATTATACCTTTTCTCTGATGATTCCTCATCTGGTTTTGGCTCCCACTCCTGAGAAAAAATACTGACCAAATACTGATAGTGGGGCCGTGGCCTTAGGTGGAGGGTCATTTTAATTCCATATTATTGTAGCTACCAAAGAGCACACTTACTATACAGAAAATTCAGGAAGGCATTTGGAGTCTCCAATATGGTCAGGAATGTGTTTAAAAACGAAAAAGCTGCAAATTAAAAAAAAAAAAGTACACAATTTTTCTTCTCCAGACTTACCTTTTATTATATTGACTTGGGACATAATTTAAAATTAATCTCTCACATAGGTTGCAATAAATACTGGATGATTGGACTGACATTGGTAGTCCAGCCTGATGATGACTATACTGGAAAAAATAGTTCATTAACTCCACAAAAAATGCTTGTGACCTGCAATGTTCAATTATTTATTAACGCAGGAGAAGACAGATTGTTCCATTTTCTTCCTTTCCCATCCAATAGTTGACACTTCCAATCTATGGAAATAATGAGGTTATTGCTCAGTGGGGACAGCTGCGCCTCAGTGATCACTCTATGGTCCACGTATGGTTGTACACTTGTTGGGCAAACATTTGGATGATATATATTTAATCAGTGGGATGGCTCTGCTCTGTACAGTATTTCATTGGGTTTGGAAATCCCATATTCAATTACGCTTTTAGTGAATACTGAGTTAAAAGATAGGGATCCTCTGCTCAGCACTTTTATCTATTTGCAGGAGCAGCGTTTGACTACAAAAAGCATCGCTCACTCTCTGGAGCAGCTAGTAAATTCATGCATTATTAAAATAGTCCATTCATTTTAATTAACATAGTGTGATGCTTCATTTCTCCAGTGGGAGTGCTGCAGGGAAATTAAACACTTGCTTTACCTACAAATTAAAACTGATCTTTGGTTATCTCAATGATCGAGAACCTTCTAGCAAAAGGTGGACGATCTTAGTTAAAGGTTTGCAAATGATAAATCTCTATAGCCATATCATCTCGGTGGATAGGAAGGATCAGGCAGTTTGATTTCAACATGCCCAATCCTTTTGCTGTCAGGGGAAATAAGCTGCATCATCAGCTTATTCTCCCATCACCATATTAAACACACTCACATGCTCAGCCCTACTGAGCATGCATGTCTGGGGAAGTTTTTGGCTGACAAGTATCTAATGTGTATGACGAGCCCTACAGAAGTGTATATATGCAGATGAAAGCACTTATGAAGGAGCTGTATCTGGGTCTCCACATGATTTCGGGCAAATTTAAATTTCCTCTTTTTTCTTACTAAGAATATTACAAATCTATCTTTAAAAAATTCCCTAAACAAAGGACTGGATCAAGGTTCATTCTCCAGTCTTAATGAGGGGCGTACATGAGTAAGACGCACCTACTTGATAAAGAAACGCATGCACAAAATGAATTCGGCACAGCATATCACTAGTGTGCACCTCCGTTCACCTGGCCAGAAATGGTACTCCAGTCAAGGACTGGAGTGCATTTCTGGCATTAGGTTACACCACTGAATTGGTAGAAAAATCAAATAAAAGGTGACCCTTTTATTTAAAAACACAACGTGTTTCGGCTGGTGTCTATGAGTTGGTAACAAAATGGGCTGATATATACCTCTCTTCATATAAAGTGGGTAGAGCTTATTATAATCCTCCCTGATTGATATCTAATAGCTCCTCACTTTTCTGCACAGTGCGGTGAGGAGGCTGCTTCAGGCTGCCCCATAGCTTGTGGAAGGACCTACACAGAAGATTGAATAGCTGCAGGCAATCGGGAAGGATTATAATATGCTGCACCCACTTTATATGAAGAGAAGTACAATTATATGAAAAAGTTTGGGCACCCCTATTAATCTTAAGCTTAATGTTTTATAAAAATTGGTGTTTTTGCAACAGCTATTTCAGTTTGATATATGTAATAACTGTTGGACACAGTAATGTTTCTGCCTTGAAATGAGGTTTATTGCCCCACCCTATCCCGTCTGTACTCCACCTACTTTTTTAGATTTGATGGGAATGGCGTGAAAATGGCCAAAGTCGCACAAACTTTTGCTCAACTTCTGGTTGCGCAAACATTTTATGACTTTTCAAAGTGTTTCACATCAAAAATCTGGCGAAAACACTTTGATAAATTGGGGCCGTAGTGTTAGATCTGGAGGCAATGTGCTATAGAGCAGGAGTTGCTGGAAAGATTATTGTATAGTTTTATAGGAAAAGATTCAGTGTAATTTCATTATTATTTTTAGATCCCTGCTCATTCTAGGTTCTGGAGTCCAGTAGGTGGGCCCTGATTGATGGTCTTTCTTGTATGGCTGAACATGCCTGTCAATCACTAAGTAGGACTGTCCACTGAACTCCTAAGCATAAAATAAGCAGGATTTGAGTTACTATAATAACAAGTTATCAAGAGTAATCAAGTAGAGTAATCTATAAAAATCTGTAATTTTTCGTGGGTCCCCTTGTCCTTGGGCCTCTGCTCAGGTGCATGGGATACACATTTTCTATGTAAACCCTTTGATATTTTATAATCCATGCAGCAAAATTGAATCCATCCAATATAATTATTTTACCTCTCAAATCTTGTGTAGCAGAATTGGCATCCACCGAGAACCGACCAGCTAAGAACTTTGCAAAAAAAAAGTGTTTAAACTGATAAAGCATCTGCATTGGAAGGTGATTGGATTGATTTTTGTGACAGACATCTAATTCAGCCAGCGGGTGCGTCTGCATTTATGAGACATTTGATGAATGAGAACGTACAGCATAAACTAACGTAATCACACATATAAATTGTATTTTAAGCATTGGCAATGTTTTGCAGAGGAGATAAAACAAAAGGTATGGCTTTGTATTGGAGACTGGCACGCTTTGAACTGGCTTACGATTGACAGTTACGTTGATGATTATTTTATAAAACAATGTTACCGAGAGTTTACAGCATTCAATCCATCAAAAGAAAATGAATAACCTGGATTGTGGATAAGAGATAGTGAGAATGGAATCGTCTGCGTCTGGCGAAGGCAGAATTCACCATATGAGGTCATACGTCTTACTTTCAGCAAAGGAACATGTTAGTCTTTTATTTCAGCTCAAGGTGAATACATGTATATTAAAGACATCGTCAATATAACTGCACTCTCTGTTGTTAGGTAGAATTTTTTTTTTTTGCTCAGTTTGACATAATCCGGCTTGTTAAGATAAGTTGAAGCTTTGATGAAAGTCAGTAGGAAGGTTTAAAGGCGACCGACCCATCATGTTGAAAATTCAGTTTAATCTGAAAGGCATTGTGTTTAATAGCAAAATGAACAGAGAAGATGAATATAAAATATATATTTTAAGGGAAAAGATTTAGTAGAACTAAAAAATATACAAATTTTTGGGATAGGAGTCCAGTGGGCGGTCGTACTTAGTTGATGACTGTCTCTGTAAAGGGAAGACCGCCCACCGGACTCCAAAACCTAGAATACAAAATAGACAAATTATTAGTTACACTGAATCATTTCTAATAGATATGTATATCAATCATCTCTGCTCTCCTTGCTCTATAAGCTTCTGCCATCAGATTGGACTGCAATTTTAACGTGACAGGTTCTCTCTAAGGAACATTTTCACCAAGGGAGTACCTTCCACAGAATCTGGTCACTTACCGACAGCGCCCTCACAAGAGGTCACTCACTGCATAGAGATTTATACAGCTCTATCTAGCATTCAGTGCCATGACATTTCTACTGACAGATGTAGTCTACTTGGTAGAACATTTAAGGCCGTGAGTCTTTGGAAGAACCGCCCACTGGACCCCTAAGCTTAAAGTGTTCAAGAATAAATTTTAACAATTTTCTGTAATATTAAATCTTATTAAATCTTATCTCAGCTCTAGAGATGAGCGTTGTTCTACTCGAACTGTTCGCCAATCTCAAATTCGAGCTGTTTTGGGTGGTGTTCGAGCCGTTCGGCGAACACGAACAATTTGAGAAAAATTCGGCTGTTCGAGGTTATGTTCGATAACTGTTCGTGCACCAAAATCATAACTGGATTTTTTCTCAGTAATGATGAAAATTAATGTTAATATGCAGTTTGAGTGTACAGCGGGGTGGGGGGAGGGGCAGGGGATGGATCTCTGCAGGAACAATGAAGATCTCCATTTTTTTTTCTCTTTCCCGCATTTACAGTGGGGAGGTGCAATCTGTCAGCCTATCAGCAGCGCACACACGGAGCGAAGTGCTTTTTTTCACACAAGCAAGGGCATGTGTCATTGGCAGTGTATGTCACATGTCCTTGCCCTATAAGACCAAGCCATTTTCCCCGTCGCCACCATTTTCTCACTGCTGCAGCTGCGTGTTAGACGGCACCGCTGTTGCTGTGTGCGCTATACCTTGTTAATTTCAAGCCAATTTTCGCACAAATCTACAGAGAGCTTGGGAGTAGGGAATAGTTGTGATTGCAGTCCTTTTAAGGACTAGGTTACAGCATTTCCTACGATTTTTATCAGGCAGGTCTGTGCTCTTAAATAGATAGATTGTGGGAGTAAAGACTAATTGTAATTGGAGTCCTTTTCAGGACTAGGTTACATCAGTTCCTATCAGTTTTTGCCAGGCAGGTCTGTACCAGTGCTGTGCAAGTTTTTTTCACAGCATTTGGCTGAATCTAGCAAAGCTAATCCTTTTTGGCCTATTGCAGAGTGTGTTAGTCAGTGGAGTAGCCTATCTGTGTTGCAAGATATACCACCTGTGTATAGAATACCAATTTTTTTACTGCACCTAGTGAAGTAAAATCTTTTGGGCATAGCATCATTCTATTAGTCCATCTATACTGACCTCTATCAGGTTGCAAATTGAATATAATTTTTTTCTGCATCTAGCTCTGAAAAAATATTGGGCTTCTAGCTGTGTGTGGGACTTGTTGTATTAGTCCATCTATACTGACCTCCATCAGGTTGCAAACTGAATATATTTTTTTCTTCATCTACCTCTGAAAAAATATTGGGCTTCTAGCTGTGTGTGGGACTTGTTCTATTAATCCATCTATACAGACCTCCATCAGGTTGCAAACTGAATATATTTTTTTCTGCATCTACCTCTGAAAAAATATTGGGCTTCTAGCTGTGTGTGGGACTTGTTCTATTAATCCATCTATACAGACCTCCATCAGGTTGCAAACTGAATATATTTTTTTCTGCATCTACCTCTGAAAAAATATTGGGCCTCTAGCTGTGTGTGGGACTTGTTGTATTAGTCCATCTATACTGACCTCCATCAGGTTGCAAACTGTATATATTTTTTTCTGCATCTACCTCTGAAAAAATATTGGGCTTCTAGCTGTGTGTGGGACTTGTTCTATTAATCCATCTATACAGACCTCCATCAGGTTGCAAACTGAATATATTTTTTTCTGCATCTAGCTCTGAAAAAATATTTGGCCTTCTAGCAGTGTGTGGGACTTTCTCTATTAGTCCATCTATACTGACCTCCATCAGGTTGCAAATTGAATATAATTTTTTTCTGCATCTAACCCAGCCAATAGTTTTGGCCTAATACCACAGTTTGGCCACTCAGCTCTGCTCGGTTCCCATCCATTGTTTTTTTGTGCAAACAACTCCAGAGTTGTGAATTAGTTAACCACCAAAATGAGTGGAAAAAGGCCTGCTGCTGGTGGAAAGGGGAATAGGCGTGTTGGGAAGGGGAAAAAAGGTTGTGTCCGTGGGGTAGGTGTTAAAGCAACAGTAACATCTGCAGAAGAAAGACCATCTTCCAGCCAAACTAAAATGTCTACTTCTTTTAGCGGACAATGTGATAAGATCCCTTTCTTACGGCCACGCCAATCGCTACAAATTCCAGATGAGGCACAAAAACAGCAGGTGCTTCAACGGATATCAAGTGCTCCTTTAAGTGGGCTCTCCTCCACATCAACTTCAACATCACAAATACTCCAGTCCTCAAAGGTGTCACCCCAATCGCACTTGCTTCCTCACAGCTCCCAAATCTCCAGCTGCCCGTCTGAGTATGAGGTAGAACAGATGGTTGAGTCTGCAGAGCTGTTTACTCATACTATAGCCTGGGAATCAGAGGTCGACTCCAGCGCTTCTGTGAATCCAGACGAGGAAATGATCTGCACTGATGCCCAGAATCTTTATGAGTCGGATCCAGGACCAGACGCAGAAGGTTCTGACCATAATGTAGACCCTCATTCCCAAACTGTAACTCCTGTTGGTGGAGACAATGAGGAAGACGATGATAAGACTCAAATACCTGATTGGAGCGACAACTTTAGTTTTTTGTCAGGGCAGGAACAGGTTGGCTCTGAGGACGACGGGTGTGATAACGCACAGGGTGATGATGATGAGGTTGGAGATCCCACTTACTGTCAACCCACAGTCAGCCAAGAGATGAGGTCAGCAGAGGAGGTGGAGGAAGATGCTAGTGACGACGAGGTCAGGTTGCGCCTTCCTGGACAGAGACGTAGTACTGGAAGCACGTCAACAACTGCATCCTCAAACACAACTCTGCCTCTCACCACAAGTCGTGGTGGCTCTTCAGGTCGCATGGGTGCTAAGCCTTGCATAGCCTGGGCATTTTTTCAGATCGATAAAGATGACCCAACTCGTGTTATCTGTAACATTTGTCAGCAAAAGCTAAGTAGAGGCCAAAAAATACATAGTTTGAGTACTTCATGCATGAACCGGCACATGGACATGAAGCATAAGTTGCAGTGGGAAGCTCAGTGTGCTACAATGCGGCCTAGCCGGCGGGGCCAAGCACCGTCTGCCATATCTTGTGCATCCGCGGCCTCTTCATCCTCTGTGACTGGGGGGACAGCAGTCACACCTGTTTTGGGGCGCAGACCTGCCACCTCTTTACCCGCAACAGCCAGCGTGATTGGCAGGTCATCATTTTCTTTGGAGGTGGTAACACCAGCTGGTGTTGAGCGCTGTCCGACATCGATAGCACCACCTTTGGATCAAGGCAACCTAACATGTCCGCCTGCATCTTCCTCACAGACCGGCAGTTTGCCGGGGACACCCTTATCAACCCCGTCTAAGCACAATAGCCAGCCCTCGGTCCCTCAGATGTGGACAAGTAAAAGACCATTTCCTCCTAGCCATGAGAAAGCTAAGAGGTTGAATTTCACCATCTGCAAGTTCTTGGCTACAGAAATGCTGCCTTTCCGCCTGGTGGACACAGAGGATTTTCGAGACCTTATGTCCGTCGCAGTGCCCCAGTACCAGATGCCCAGTCGGCACTACTTCTCAAAGAAAGGTGTGCCTGCGCTCCACCAGCATGTCGCACACAACATCACCGCTTCTTTGAGAAACTGTGTGTGACAGGGTGCATTTCACCACAGACACTTAGACGAGTAGGCATGGACAGGGGCGTTACATGTCGCTGACTGGGCACTGGGTAACTATGGTGACAGCAGGACAAGGGGCTGCTGTCCAAGTCTTGCCGTCCCCACGAGTTGTGCGTCAATCCTCTTTATGTCAAAGTTCCTCCACTGCTTCTGCCTCCTCAACCTCCTCTTGGTCTTCCACCTGCACCCAAAGCCTGTCTGGTCATGCCACAAGCTTTCTAACTGCGCAGAAGGGATCCTGCACACCTCCTTGCTATGCTGGCAGTAGGGCTCAACGTCATCAGGCGGTTTTTACATTGAAATGTCTGGGAAATGTGAGTCACACAGCTGAGGAGTTGTGGTCAGCTCTGGAGAACCAATTTCATGAATGGTTGTCTCCACTGGACCTGAAACCAGGGAAGGCCGTGTGCGACAATGCTGCAAACCTGGGTGCGGCCCTTCGCCGGGGCAATGTCACACACGTGCCTTGTATGGCTCACGTGTTGAACCTGGTTGTCCAGCAATTTTTAGCCCACTATCCCAGACTAGATGGCCTTCTGCAGAGGGCACGGTCGCTGTGTGCTCACTTTCGCCGTTCGCATCCCGCAGCTCAGCGACTTACATCTCTACAGAAGTCGTTGGGCCTGCCACTTCACCGGCTAAAATGCGATGTGCCTACCCGGTGGAATTCAACTCTGCACATGTTGCAGCGACTGTGGCAGCACCGACAAGCCCTGGTGCAATACGTTCTGACGTATAGCCTGGGCCAACGAGATCCAGAGGTGGGGCAAATCACGCTGGAGGAGTGGTCTCAGATCAGGGACCTATGCACCCTTCTGCACAGTTTTGAAATGGCGACGAAGATGTTTAGTGCTGACGATGCCATTATCAGCATGACTATTCCGGTGATTTACATGCTGGAGCACATGTTGAACAGAATTCGGAGTCAGGTGGTGGCACAAGAGGAGGTGGAGAAAGTAGAGGAGGAGGAGTTGCATGCGGAAGGGCTAACATCTGCAAGGTCCAGACGGTCGGCAGCACCAAGGCGGCAGGCATGTGAGGGTGGGGGAGATGGTTTTACCAGGGCGCATGGTAGCAGCCAAACTAGTGAGGAAGATGCAGGAGCCCAGGAAGAAGTGGAGGACGAACTGATGGAAGACTCATCAGATGAGGGAGATCTTGATCACATTTCTGTTGTGCGAGGTTGGGGGGAGAGGACAGAGGAAGGAAGCATGATTGTTACCTCGCCACCAACACAACAGGGACTTGGTGCTCCTGGATGCGCAACACACATGAGTGCCTTCTTGCTGCACTACCTGCAACATGACCCTCGAATTGTGAGAATTAGAAATAATCCTGACTACTGGGTTGCCACACTGTTAGATCCCCGGTACAAAAGTAAATTTGCAGAAATTATTCCTGCCATAGAAAGGGATGCACGCATGCAGGAGTATCAGCAGAGACTGTTGCAGAATCTTACATGTGCTTTTCCACAAAATACCAGTGGTGCATGTAGTGAATCTCACAGTTCCAACTTGCCAACCGTGGGACCGTCAAGTGTTCAGCACTCAAACCGTAACAGAACCACAGTATCTGCTGATAACATCAATTTTGCGGAATCATTTCACCACTTTTTTAGCCC
Source organism: Phyllobates terribilis (assembly GCF_046119375.1). Classification (NCBI taxonomy): domain Eukaryota; kingdom Metazoa; phylum Chordata; class Amphibia; order Anura; family Dendrobatidae; genus Phyllobates; species Phyllobates terribilis. The sequence continues at coordinate 420,498,846 of NW_027362765.1, forward strand.
ATCCTTTGCAAGGCCACAGGAGACAAGAAGTCTGACACATAGTCAACGCCTAGAGACGATGGTACAGGAGTATCTCCAAGTAAACATTGAAGCCACGACTGTGTCACTGAACCCTTGCTCTTTTTGGGCTTCCAATCTGGATAAATGGCCGGAGCTAGCCACTTACGCCTTGGAGATCTTGTCATGCCCCGCAGCCAGCGTTCTGTCTGAACGTGTGTTCAGCGCTGCTGGTGGTGTGCTGACAGATAAGCGCACGCGGCTCTCCACTGATAATGTAGACAGACTCACGTTCATAAAGATGAACAAATCATGGATCCGAAACGACTTTTCTACCCCTGTGTCATCCTGGGGAGAGTAAAAGCTTGATGATTGGTTAAAATCACCCTACCAACCGTTTTAAGCTTTCAAATTACTAATCATGTTTATCTGTATCTTGGCTGGAAAATAATTTGGGCTTTGTAGCAGTGTGCAGTACTGATTCTATTAGGCCTTCTATAGTAAGCTCCACCAGATTTAAAATTACTAATCATGTTTATCTGTATCTTGACTGGAAAATAATTTGGGCTTTGTAGCAGTGTGCAGCACTGATCCTATTAGGCCATCTATACTAAAGCTTCACCAGATTTAAAATTAATAATAATTTTTAGCTGCATCTAGCCCGGAAAATAATTTTGGGGCTCCGAGATGCGCAAGACACATAAGTGCCTTCTTGCTGCACTACCTGCAGCATGACCCTCATATTGTCAGAATTCGAAGTAATCATGACTACTGGGTTGCCACACTCTTAGATCCCCCAAACTTTTTGATCAACCTTTTCATTTTAATAAAGACCAAAAAAATGGTCATTTTTGAAATTATAAGCATTAGCAGGTTGTTAGAAACTGAAATCAAACAGTTTTCAACACAAAACTTTATTCTAGGTGATGTTACATTTTCACATAGGACCCCTTGTTCGAAAGGAGCTTCTGAACTCTCTCGTCCATTGAATTTGTCAGGTTTTGGATGGTTTCTGCTTCAATTGTTTTGCATGAGGACAGAATACCCTCCCAGAGCTGTTGCTTAGATGTGAACTGCCTCCCGCCATCATAGACACTCCTTTTAATGATGCTCCAAAGGTTCTGAATGGGGTAGAGGTCAGGGGAGCATGGGGGTCACACCATAAGTTTGTCCCCTTTTATGCCCATATCAGCCAGAGATGCAGATGTTTTATGTGCAGCATGAGATGGTGCATTATCATGCAGAAAAATGATCTTGCTGTGAAATACACGGTTCTTCTTCTTGAACCATGGCAGGAAGTGCTGTTTGAGAAAATCCACATACATTATGGAGTTCATCTTTAGCGCCTTCAGGGATCCTAAAGGGGCCGACAATCTCTCTCCCCAATGATTTCAGCCCAAAACATTACTCCACCTCCTCCTTGTTGGCGCTGTAGCCGTGTTTGCGTGGGGTGTCCATCAACCAGCCATCCTCCACTCCATCCATCTGGACCATCGAGCGCTGCATGGCACTCATCCGTGAACAAAACAGTTTTGAAATCAGTCTTCATGTAATGTTTGGCCCACTGGAGCCGTTTCTGCTTGTGTGAAGTGGATAGAGGAGGTCAACAGGATGGCGTATGCACAGCTGCAAACCTCTGAAGGACCCTGCATCTTGTTGTTCGGGGGACGTTGGAGGCACAAGCAGCTTCAAAAACTTGTCTGCTGCTATGACAAGACTTTTTTGCCGCTGCTCTTTCAACCTGACGTAATTGCCTGTAGGAAAGAGTCCTCAATTTGCCCTTATCAGCACGCACACGTGTGTACTGTGAATCAGCTACATACTTCTTGATTGCCAAGACACTTCATCCTGATCATCGCACAATGTTGATTGTAGTCATGCCTTGACCTAAACACTCCACAATTTGTTGCTTCTCAGCAGCCGACACATCCTTTTTCTTTCCCATTTTGGCAGAAAATGTAGGCTGCTTAATAATGTGAGACAGCCTTCTTAAGTAGTCTTGCCTTTCATTGGACACACCTGCCAAACTAATTAGCACAGGTGTCTGCAATTGCTTACAGTGATATAAAGAGCCCTGACACACATCACCATCAATGAGTTTAACTGACAAACAAACAAATTCTTCCCTTATCACTCCTAAACACTTTTTGCATAATAATTTGGAACACAGTGTACATGTGCTTTTCCACAAAACACCAGTGGTTCACGTAGTGAATCTTATAGTTCTAACTTGCCAACCGTGGTCTGTATGGAGTTGTTCAATAAAGGGCCCAAAATTAAGATAACATAGATGGGAGAGGTCTCTATGAATAGGAATTCCTAAGTATTTGATACCCTGTGAGGGCCAGGCAAAGGGAAAGTTGGACTGGATGGAATCCTATATGGATTTGGGGAGGGAGACATCGAGGGCCTCAGACTTCGCTGCATTGATTTTAAAATTTGACCATGTAACAAAGTGATCTATTTCAGCCATAACAGCATGGATGGATATATGTGATTGAGTGATATATACTAGGACATCATCAGCAAATAGAGAGCACTTGTACTCGGTGCCTCCCACCTCAATCCACCTAATATTGGGGTTATGGCGAATTGATGAGAGCAGGTGCTCCGTCACTAGGATGTATAAGAGAGGGGACAGAGAACATCCCTGCCTTGTCCCATTGGTGATTGTGAAAGGTGATGAAAATGTTCTGACGCGCCCCCTGGGCCTTGGGACACCCGGAGCCGGACCCTTTTTGGTGGATGCTGGTGGTTGTAGTCTCCGTGGCGGCAACCCGGTTCCGTGGCTCAGGGCGGTCAAACCAGTGGCGGAACTATTTATGTGGTTTTGATGTTTAAATGTCCGACTACGCCACCCGTGGATTGCGGTCAGAGTGAACCGCCGCTCCAGGGCAGACCGCTGAGGCTGGTGTTGTGGGTGCAGCAGAGCGTAGCATAACTCCCCACGGGAGGAGTATAGCCTCAGGGCAGTGTATGCGGAGGATGGGGGTGATGGTGCAGGGCAGCAGCAGTAATGACAAGGAGTCAGTGATGCAGTCCAGGGCCTTTACTCACAGTTCTTATTATCCAGACCACGTCTGCAGGTAACGGCTGCCCACGTCGTACTGTGCTCACCAGGTGAGGGGCTCAGACAACTCCCAGATAACTTTGGAGTGCTTCACAGGACCCCCTTTGTGTGTCCTTTGTCTGGCCTTTCTTACCAACCCTTCTGTCCGGCTGCCTCAGGCCTCCTCTTGGTAAACTTGGCGCCAGTTTCCCTGACCCTATGTGGTGCCTTCCTAGCGGGTGTAGCGAGGGGCTGCGCCACATGAAATGTCACAGCCTCCTGTTTCTAGCTGAGGGTCGTTTCCTGCCTCCACTAGTTTCGCGGACCGGTCTCCCCCTTTGGCCTGACCCCTCCACGCAGGTGGATTCGGGCGTGCGGTGGCGACTCGCCCGTCCGCACCCCTGAGATCCCTTCGTTCCTCATTCCTGGAGCCTTCTCTGCTCCTCTTCCTTCCTTCTCCCTCTTCCAGGCCTGGGCCTCTGTTACTAGGCCCGCCTCCGGAGCAGAGCTCATGCAGAGCCCCTGCTCCCTGCCACTTCTGCTCAGACTTCTCTGCACTGAACTAAGATGGTGCCCACCTTTTATACTCCCTTCTCAATGCACCCAGGAACTGCTTCCTCCCTGCTCCTGCACTACAGGGTTCCCCTTCCTCAGTGTTCCCTCCCCCCACTCCAGCCAGGGACAGGGACTGTCGTGCCCATCTCAGGGGCATATTGGTCGCCCTGCCCCATGGCAATGTGGTGTAATGCATGCAGGTGTCGGGTCCTGATCCACACTACATCCTTACCTGAGAGTGAGATATCACACCTCTGGGTGAGGTGCAATACCTCTGTAGCAACCGAGCTCTCAGGGTGCTACAGTTCCATTTATCTTCAGCCTAGGTGACGTATTGCGATACAGGGCCGTGATTTTGGCTATAAAAGGGTCCCCTAGACCCCTACCCCAAGCTTTTTAAGAGAATCATATATGGCGTGCCAGGAGACTCTATGGAATGCTTTCTCAGCATCCAACGAGAGTATCTAATTACAAATTTTTAACTGCATCTAGCCCAGGAAATACTTTGTGCCTAGTAGCAGTGTCTGCTAGTCAGCGGATTATCCCGGCTGTTAAGCAAGCTACACCACCTGTAGTTTGGACACTTAATTTTTTCAAAGGAAATGCTTCGGGACCACGGGATACTTAGTGAAGAGCATCAGGAGGCACCCCAAGGCATAGGGGCTGGGACTGGCACTAGGATGCCTTGCGGTGGACAGCCGAGCTCGATCCTTATAAAAGCTTTTTAACTGCAGCAGCTTTAGTGGACGCTACTGGAGCTGGAATTACGCGGCTGCTGGCATGAGACTTGCCCTCCAATAGATCCTTGTAAATGGATTTAAAGTGTATTCATTCAAATTAGAGGGACAATTTAAATTAAAAAGCTTAGAGCTGCCTCCACCACAGGGGGGCTCTCTCGACCCACCAGCGGACAGGCACCAGTATTGGGAGAGGGGGGCTGGCCGTCAGGGTTCACCGCGGCTCTGGCACAAACCCGGCGACACGGAGGTGGCACGGGCAGGAGCGGACTGGCCGTCTCGGCTTCTCACTTTTTGGATTTTAGAAGGGCATGACATGCCTATATCTGTGTCTCCCCCTCCTTTTACTCCTCCACCTCTTTTCTTTTCGCATGACTATATGTACTTGTCACTTTTCCATGTGTTAGTTGTGTCTTCTGAGCAGTTTGTCAGCTTTTGGACACCTTTGAAGGTGTTTTCTATGTGTTTCTATGTGTTTTTGTTTGCCTGCCATTGGTTTAACGGTGTTCGAAGGTGTTCGACGAACAGTTCGACGAACAGTTCGGCGAACACACGGGTGTTCGACGAACCGAACCGAACTCGAACACTACGGGGGTGGCTCAACACTACTCAACACCACCGAATGATAGCAGCTTAACATAAACTCAAATCCAGTGTCTTTTCTTGGGAGGTGTATTCCCATGCACCTTTTCACACTCACACATGGGTATACGCTTCCTGATTTTGTCTATTTGCTATTGTCCTCCTCCATCTTCTCATCCTGCACCACCTTATCACCAGGGTGACTGTGGTCTGTGATGCAACACCCACATCATTTTTTTAAAGGGTGTTTATGATGCCCGTAAAAAAAAATTTTTATACAGTATGTTCATGTATACCCCCCAGGGGTAAATATTTGTCAGCCCATACACTTAGCCATGGGCATTACAAGTATAGGAGGCCCGCTCCTTTCCAATGGGAACAATTTTTTATGAGGCCCTCCTCCACGTCTCTTCCAAGGGGCGTTGCAGTGCCTCCAAATTTTTGGCAGCCCTTGCATTCACTGCATAGGCCAACACTATGGGAGACTCTCCTTTCTAATGGGAATTTATCGTTACTGTGGCCCTGCTCTGTGTGTCTTTAAATTCTTAGTGGGGTTTTTCCTAAAATTGGTCAGCCATTGGACTCACTGCATACCCTATAACTGTATAGCAGACCCTCTCCTTTCTAATGGGAACATGTCATACCTTGTTACTGTGGCCCTGCTCTATGTGTCTTTAAATTCTTAGTGGTGTTTTTCCTAAAATTGGTCAGCCGTTGGACTCACTGCATACCCTATAACTGTATAGCAGACCCTCTCCTTTCTAATGGGAACATGTCGTACATTGTTACTGTGGCCCTGCTCCATGTGTCTTTAAATTCTTAGTGGGGTTTTTCCTAAAATTGGTCAGCCGTTGGACTCACTGCATACCCTATAACTGTTCAGCAGACCCTCTCCGTTCTAATGGGAACATGTCGTACCTTGTTACTGTGGCCCTGCTCTATGTGTCTTTAAATTCTTAGTGGGATTTTTCCCAAATTTTGGCAGCCCTTGCAGTCACAGTATGGGCATTACCACTATAGGAGACCCGCTCCTTTATAATGGGAACATTTTTTTTACTGAGACCCTCCTCTATGTCTCTTCAAAGGGGTATTGGGTTGCGTCCATATTTTTGGCATCCCTTGCAGTCACTGGATACGCAATAACAGTATAGGAGACCCACTTGTTAATAATGGGAACAACAAGGCATAGCCGGCTGATGGCTCTCTAACAATAGCTAGGGCCGACTGCTGGCCTTTTAAGAATAGTAAGGGCCGTCTGATGTCCCTGTAAAAATAGTCTTTATGACTTTCAGAGTCCCTCCATCATAAATAAAAAAAGGATGTGTCTGATGATGTGTTACACACCACATTGCCAGATAAGGTTGTAAAATGTTAAAATGACATTTCCCGGTGAATGCATTTGTCTTAAAAAATAACGTAAAAAAAACAAAACAATAGGATCTTTCTTTAGTATAAAAAACAGCGTCACCAATTTAACCTCAATGTAATCACATTGTTCAGCTCATGCACCTCCTCCTCCATCTCCGAAATGACCACATCAGTCACAAGCTGACAACACTGCAGCACTGCCTTGGCCAAGCGGCAACAGGCTGTGCTGAAGATAACATGCTAAATGCTTAATTGACAAACCGCCCAGCGCTGCAGAGTTGTTGAAAGCTGTAACACAGCAGCCTGATTTGTGGCTCTCACCGCTGAACATACAGCCAGGCATGGTCATGTGTGACAATGGGCGGAACCTGGTGACAGAGAAATGACAGCCGGGGTATATACCGTTTCCCTCTATGCCAGTCCTTTCACCGAGCTAAAGAATATGGCTGTGGTGAAATACAACTCCCACTGAGAAGCTGTTTCAGATTGGAAAACATTGTGTCCACCAGAAGATTTGATTCTGAGGGCTCACCTTTCTCACCCGCTCAAGAGCCCCATAGCAGCTGCAAAGTTAGCGCTATCATGAACTCTCCTGAGGTAGAAGCCAAGGCACACCAGAGGATTCTGTGGTGGGACCGTCCAACCCTGCTGAGAAGCAGTCCTGGCTAAAAAAAAGTGTGTGGGAAGGTTCCCGGACACTTATGGCTGTTTTTTTACTGAGGAGGAAACACACGCAAACACGGGAAGAACATACAAAGTCCTTGCAGATGTTGTCCTTGCTGGGATTTGAATCCAGGATCCCAGCGCTGCAAGGCTTCAGTGCTAACCACTGATCAAATGTGCTGCCGTTCACCCTCTAATATCTAACAGGCTGGAGAAACTTGCACCTACTGCCACTCTATCTTCAGCTCCTTTGTGAGAAAATGTATTTGGGCAGCCACTCAGTCTACTAAATAAAATTCCTGAGAAGGAAATTGGGGATGGTTTCGCTACTGGTACTGGGGGCAGTGCTAATACCATGGCGTCGTACCATAGTTTGATGGAAATATTCCAGACTGGTAGGAGGCAAGCAAATTCCCACAGAAAAGTACCAGCAGTAATGTTCAGGCCACATTTCAAGTGCAAGCAGCTTTAGAGGACTTCCTGGGAGAAATGACACGCAGGGTAGATACGGTTTCCCTCTATGCCAGTCCTTTCAATGAGCTCAATACAACTCTCAGCAAAAAAAGTTGTGGGCTGGCTCCGTACCGTCCCTGGCCACATTCACCTGTCCATGTGTTTGTGGTTAGGCGGTCCTTCCCAGTAAGTGTACTGTGGAGGGTACGGGTAATGTTGTGGGACCCGTGCTTGTGGAAGGCAGAGGCGATACCGGTAAATATAGTGGCGGCTGGGGACCGAGTATGGACACCCGGCCACCGCCGACATGAGGTTGTGAAAAGCTTCCGCCTCCACGAGCCTAAAAGGCCATATTTCAAGTGCAAGCAGCTGTCAAAAATTTGGCAGTATAGTATTGCAGTCTGTGGGTGGGTGGCTGCCTTCATACTTGCGCTTGCATTCCAAGGAATGGGGTAGGGACAACTGAATGCTGCAGTGGGACAAGGACGTGGACGGTGATTGTTGCAAGTCTGCAATGATAGGTGCATGGTGGGCGGCATCTTCTGTTAGAACCCTCCTGTTAGTTCTTTTTATATTTTGTTGGTCACATGACTTTCTGTCTATATAATCCAGCTCCGCCCTCCTGGCCTTGCTGGACACCAGTGTTACATTTACTCTTAAGCTAGCCAGGTGCCTTGTACCTAACTCTGTAGTTTGCTTGGTCTTTGGACCACTAGTACTTTTTGTTTGGTTGTCTTTGCTCTGCTACAATTTCTGCTAGGAGGTGTCCAACTATATCCCAGTTCTTAGTTCTTGTAGGGACCCCTCCCTTATATCTATAGGTCTGCGTTCAGACTAGCCGAGGACTTAGGCGGGTCTGTTCACAAGGAACAGGTCCCCCGCTGCATCGTAGGGAATCAGCTTAGTCCTATTGTAGGGACAGTTTTCTTATCTTTCCTTAGTGCTTGTAGCAGTTCCTAACAGTAAGTCCAGCCCAAAATAAAACACTCTAGGGAAAGTAATCCAGATATCAGCATGGTGTCGGTTCAGGAGTTGGCTCAATGCCTGCAGGGACTGTCTTTGGAGGTGGCCGAGCTCCAGCAACAAGTGAGTAGCTGTCCTGGCGCGCATTTTGTCGAACCGAAGGTAGGACTGCCAGATTTTTTTTATGGTAAACAGCAAGATTTTTTTTCCTTTAAAAACGCTTGTTTATTATATTTTCGTTTAAGACCCAGATCCTCGGGGAATGAATCACAGTGCATTGGGTTTATAATGTCACTTTTACGCAAAGAACCACAGGGATGGGCCTTTTCTCTACAACCTAATGATCCGTGTTTTAGATCTGTGGAAGATTTTTTTTATGCTATGGAGTTGTTGTATGATGATCCTGATCGAGTCTCATCTGCTGAAACGGAATTAAGACGTTTGAAGCAGGGATCAGGTGATGTGGAAAATTATTGTACATACTTCAGAAGATGGTCGGCCGAAGTGGAATGGAATGACTCAGCATTAAAATGTCTGTTTCTTGCTGGTCTAGGTGAAAGGGTTAAGGATCTGCTGATTGCCTTCCCAAAGCCTGGAACCTTGCAGGAGGCAATGCAATTAGCTATACGTGTGGACAGGAGACTGCGTGCTAGGATTAATGAAGAGAAATCTACTGCTATGGCAGCTCCTAGTTTTCAGAGGGTCTGCTCGGAAGGTGGTGAACCGATGGAGATTGGGGCGATGTCACCCCACTCTCAGGAAAAAGACCGCAGGTTTGCTAAGGGATTGTGTTTTTATTGCGGTAAATCTGACCACTTTATTAAGAACTGTGTGCTTCGTTTGAACAAAGATAAAAAAAAAAGAGATCTGTTACGCCCGTATAGCTTGTTTAAACTCAAAAGGAGTATTTCTTTCTGGAAGCACCTCATTCCAGGAGGAGTTGATTGAATTTCGGGTATTTGTGGATTGTGGTTCTACACTCAATGTGATTGATAAGGGATTTTTGGAAAAATTTTAATTAGAATCCAAACTTTTGTCATCTCCTATTTCTGTGGTTGCTGTTGATGGCTCTCCCTTGAAATGTATTACTCACAAGGTTTTTGAATTTCCCCTCACCATTAATGGCATTCACCAAGAGAATTTGGATTTGGCGGTATTAAATAATTTGCCTTCTCCAGTGGTTTTGGGGTTACCCTGGTTAAAATTGCACAATCCTGTACTGGACTGGTCTACCCATGAAATTAAGTCTTGGAGTCCTAAGTGTCATGATAAATGTTGTAACGGTCGCATTGCTGCTGTGGAAAGAGGGGAATTACCTGTACCTATTCAGGATTTTTGGAAGGTTTTTTCTGAGGAGGAGTCGCAAGTTTTACCTCCTCATAGGGACTATGATTGCACCATTGAGTTTGTTCCTGGAGCTACTCTTCCCAAGAGTAGCTTATTTAATCTGACTATCCCTGAGAGAAAGGCCTTGGAGGAATACATACAGACAAGCTTGGCCGCCGGTCACATTAGACCTTCTAAGTCTCCTGTGGCTGTTGGATGTTTTTTTGTAAAAAAAAAGGACGGCGGTTTACGTCCATGTCTGGACTTTCGCGAAATTAATAAAATTACAGTACGCAATTCCTACCCACTGCCATTAATTCCTGACTTGTTCAACCAGTTAGTGGGGGCCAAGTGGTTCTCTAAAATTGATCTCCGGGGGGGAATACAATTTGTTACGTATGAAGGAAGGTGACGAATGGAAGACTGCTTTTAACACTCCGGTGGGTCATTTTGAGAATCTGGTTATGCCTTTTGGTCTTACCAATGCACCAGCGTTTTTTCAGAGCCTTATTAATGACATCCTAAGACCGTTGATTGGTAAGAATGTGATGGTGTATTTGGATGACATTTTGATTTATTCGCCGGATCTGGAGTCTCATTGGCAGAGCATACGTGAGGTATTGCAGTTGTTAAGTGACAATTCGCTTTTTGCTAAGCTGGAGAAATGTGAGTTCGCTGTGCAGAGAATTAGTTTTTTGGGCTACATTATCTCCAGCGAGGGCTTTGAGATGGACCCGGTGAAGGTTCAGGTGGTTCAGGAATGGCCTAGGCCTATTGGTTTGAAATCGATACAGAGATTTTTGGGTTTCGCCAATTATTACAGAAAATTCATTAAGAATTTTTCTATAATTGTTAAGCCGCTGACCGATCTCACCAGGAAAGGTGCAAATTCGGTTCAGTGGACTACGGAGGCCATTGAAGCTTTTGTGTATCTCAAGGAGAGGTTCAGTTCTGCCCCCATCCTTATGCAGCCTGATGAGACCAAGCCTTTTTAGGTCGAGGTTGATGCTTCTTCGGTGGGGGTCGGGGCTGTTTTGTCTCAGGAAAACAAGGATGGAGTACATCCCTGTGCCTTTTTTTCACAAAATTTTTCTGAGACCGAGCTTAATTATGATGTTGGTAATCGGGAATTGCTGGCTATTAAACTCGCATTTGAACATTGGTGTCATCTCTTGGAAGGTGCTAAATTTCCCATTCAGGTTTTCACTAATCATAAGAATCTGATCTATCTTGATGCTGCCAAGCGCTTGAATGCCCGCCAGGCTAGGTGGGCACTTTTTTTTCGCAGTTTAATTATTCTGTTACTTACATCCCGGGTACCAAGAATGTAAAAGCTGATGCTTTATCTCGTGGCTTTTCTCCCATGGTTGGTACCAAGGAGGAGGAGAGCATTTTACAGGAAAGTGTTGTGATAGCAGCATTGGACTCAGTTTTGGAAGATGGGATTCTGAAAGCCAAGGAGGATGCCCCGTCTAACACTCCCCATGGGAGGTTGTTTGTGCCTAGGAACTTTAGGAGAGATTTGTTTGTGGAGTGTCATGAGTCTCAGTTGGCAGGTCAGCCAGGAATTTCTGAGACTAAGAGACTTGTAGGTCGCAGTTTTTGGTGGCCTGGGTGGCAGAAGGAAGTCATTAAGTGGGTGCGTCAATGTACTGTGTGTGCTAGATCTAAGTCTTCACATGCTCCTGCTGCAGGGTTGCTTTGCCCTCTGGAGGTTCCTAGTGCACCTTGGATGCATCTTGCTATGGATTTTATTACTGACCTTCCTGCCTCTGAGGGTTTCACTGTCATCTGGGTGGTCGTGGACCGTTTTAGTAAGATGTGTCACTTGGTTCCTTTCATCAAACTGCCCTGTGCTAAGACACTCTCTAAGGCTTTTGTTAAGGAAATTGTCAGACTCCATGGCGTTCCTACCGACATTGTTTCCGATAGGGGATCTCAGTTCGTGGCTCGTTTTTGGCGTGCCTTTTGTGACAGGTTGGGAGTTCATTTGTCATTTTCATCTGGATATCATCCTGAGTCTAATGGACAGACTGAAAGAAAGAACCAGGATGTTGAACAGTTTTTGCATTGTTTTGTGGCAGATAATCAAGAGGGGTGGTCTGAGTTTCTGCCACTTGCTGAATTTGCTCTTAACAACCATACATCCTCTTTTGCTTGTTCTCCTTTTTTTTGTTGTACTGGGAGACATCCGTCGTTTGGGTCATTCTCCAAACTGGTATCGGCCGTGCCGGAGGAGAATTTTTCCGGTGATTTGGAAAGAGTTTGGACTGATGTACGTTGTAACCTTCAAGAGGTACTTTGACAGGAAACGTCAAGAGGTTTTGTTTACGGTTGGTGACATGGTTTGGTTGTCCTCTAAGAATCTGCGGTTGAGGATTCCTTCTAAGAAATTGGGCCCGAAATTTGTAGGGCCGTTTAAGGTACTTCAGGTAGTTAACCAATCTGCTGTTAGGTTGGAGGTTCCCACCTCCTGGAAGATTAATCCGGTGTTTCATGTTTCCTTATTGAAAAAAGCTGCGGTTTTGGATAGGGACGCCACTGTCTCTGTTCCTCCGGTGGTGGAAGACAGTGAATATGAAATTTCTCGCATTCTTAATTCTAGATGGCATAGAGGGAGATTGCAGTATCTCGTCGCTTGGAAAGGTTTTGTTCCCGAGGATAACTCCTGGGTAAAGGCGGATGAGGTCTCTGCTCCTAGACTTGTCGGAGCGTTTCACAGGAGGTTTCCTGCTAGACCTGGGCCTGGAGGATCCGGAGGATCCTCATAGAAGAAGGGGTATTGTTAGAACCCTCCTGTTAGTTCTTTTTCTATTTTGTTGGTCACATGACTTTCTGTCTATATAATCCAGCTCCGCCCTCCTGGACACCAGTGTTACATTTACTCTTAAGCTAGCCAGGTGCCTTGTACCTAACTTTGTAGTTTGCTTGGTCTTTGGACCACTAGTACTTTTTGTTTGTTTGTCTTTGCTCTGCTACAATTTCTGCTAGGAGGTGTCCAACTATATCCCAGTCCTTAGTTCTTGTAGGGACCCCTCCCTTATATCTATAGGTCTGCGTTCAGACTAGCCGAGGACTTAGGCGGGTCTGTTCACAAGGAACAGGTCCCCCGCTGCATCGTAGGGAATCAGCTTAGTCCTATTGTAGGGACAGTTTTCCTATTTTTCCTTAGTGCTTGTAGCAGTTCCTAACATCTTCGCATTCGGCAAGGATCACTTATGATGGGCACACTTTTAGGCAGTGACCTGGGAGTCAGAGATGCTTCCAGACGTCTTCCCCATGCTGTTCCCATGTCTTTTCAGCACTGTATGCATGTGTCTGATGATGTGTTACACTGTTGAGGGAGGGTAATAACCCTTCACGGTTGACCAAGTGAGTGTCAAATTATTATGTTGATTGCGCAATCCACAGAAAACCAAACGGAGGCAATGCGTGCTCTGTATTGGGAGGATTCAAAGGATCTCTGATCCCTTTTATTTTGCTTAGCATTTTATATTGTTTTGAGGTTATTAATGTCCAATCATCTACTGCCGTACTACAGTCTTGAACCAATGTTAGTACAATTATTACGGAAATACACATATGGTCATATTATCGTTAGTTCGAAGCACGCTGGAAATTTACAAGGTCAATCCTGGCCTAGACTAGTTAGATAACAGGAGCAGAGTGTCTGACGAAATGTTCTTGAGATAAAAAGTTAGTGTGAGAAAGTTCCATGGGAAAAGAAAGAAAGAAGTATGTTATGCAAGGAGTGATAATAACATGATTTTAAAGCAAGCAGACAAAATGGAGTTGCTCTAGCATGAGTATCAATATGTCCTTTACACTAGGATAGCATGAATATTAATATGTCCTTTACAACACCACATGGCCAGATAAGGTTGTAAAATGTTAAAATGACATTTCCTGGTGAATGCATTTGTCTTGGTTGAAAGCAATTCAAAAGTGCAAAAACGCAACAAAAACGCTACGTGTGAACATAGCCCAAGGTGTGGAGGAGTATTTTTGGTTTTGGTTAGTTATTTTGCCTTATATACAAGTCATTACCCTGGAAAGGATGTTCCTTAACATATTTCCCAGGAAAATCCATTTTGGTTTCGTTTTTGTATGTTTTATTGTGAGTCCATAAAATTGGCGTAATATTCTGACCACGTCGCTGACAGCAGTGATCTGGGAGTCAGACATGCTTCCAGGGGTCTTCCCCATGCAGTTCCCATGTCATTTGAGCACTGTTCCCATCGATTTGGGCAATTTTTAGGCCCTCTGCAGACCGCCGGGGGTGCCGCCTGAAAAATGCTCGCGTTTCCCATAGACTTACATTGGGCTTGTTGCTCGGGTCGAGCACCCGAGTGTTCCATTTTTCTCGACCCGAGCAACGAGTACCCGAGCATTTTAGTGCTTGCTCATCACTACTTCTGTGTCATGTAAAGCCCCATTTAAGGGGTTGTCCAGACTTGGGATTCAAGTCTGCAATTTGTATATATGTGGTCACATGCGAACTAAACATGTGTGGCCTAGCACAATACAGGTGTATTGAGTGAAGCCCGCCACGTCTAGTCTGAATGTGGCCGGAAGTATGCAAATCACATACCTACGGTAACATGACCGACTGCTCCCTGCGGTGGAACCGGAAAATCCTGATTGCCCGCACTGTGCGCGCTGTGAGGATTCACAAGTCTGCAGTCACATAGAATGATTGCAAACTTGAAACCTAAGCCTGGCCAACCCCTTTAAGGTCGGAGCATAATACAGTGTATCAGTTTTTTTCTTGAAATCATCCTTTATAGGGATATTCCCAGAATCTAAAAAAAGATGAGAAATACATTTTACAAGAAGAGAACTATTATAGGGAGCAAAAACTATGAGAAATGTTCTACAGAGAACATCTTTGACATGCAGAACTATGAACGACCAACATCTGTAAAGGGCAGATGAAAACATCGAAGGATTTAATAGATTGTAAAAAGGCAGCATCAACGGAAAAAAACCTGCCTTTAAATTTCGCAAGATATGTCGTTAATTATTAACTTGAATTTCCTTGGAGAAAAGAGTCAAGTTTGCAAGATGAAGGAAATATAGCGAGACACCCACAGAATTAGGCCAAATTACTATAAAGTTTATTCCATGTTGGTATCTTCCCATGCTGAGCTACCAGGGCCTATAGCAATTAATGCATTTGAGGCACGACATTAAGAGTTAAATACAGGATTTTTTGATTTTTTTTTTTTTAGCTTTTTGATTGCTGGCTGCAATGAAAGACACAAAACAGAATTTATAAGGATAAAGTAGGTGGAATCCCATTAAATTTAATGACTCAAATATGAGTTATGATTTGATGCTGCCGGACACCTCTGTTATTTTAATTAATATTCGTCAGCTGCAAATATAAAGGTTAGCATTATTTTTAATGCTCATAATACGAACAGTCGGAATAAAAGCGATATACAAAAATCTAGAAAATGCGACTTCTTTGCACATTTTTTTTTTTTTCTTGCTTAATCGCATGAATTTGTGGCTAAAAATCATTTTTGGAATTGAGTTTCATTAAAAATTTTGCACCGTTTGCCTTCCCTAGCTGCTGTGTTGTGTTGTCTATTGCTGGCTTCAGAATGAGTTAACTGAGAGTCCTTCAGTGAGTTCATTCTGATGTTCCAATTGGAGAGTTACTAACTCTTTTATCTCTTTTTTTGGCTTCCTCTCAACTGATTTATGACCACACATTACATCAAAGTTGAATATGCTAGGAAAAAAAGAGCCCGTAAGAGCAAATTGAGTGAAAAGTGAGACAGAATTGTAAGAATGATTTTTAGACACAAATACATGCATTTAAGTAAAAAAATATCTTGTCCACAGAGGTCGACAATGCCTTTAAGAGTTTGTAGTGTTGAAATAAAAGGTGAAGCCTCGTGATGGTGGGTGGAACTTATTTATACTCAAGTTAGGCTTTTTTCTGGGCATCTAACACTGATTCTGAGATTGTTGAATAGCTGTGTGTTATGTATCTACTAGTGATGAGCGAGCAGGTTCTGTTAACTCTTTCAGTGAGCATGCTAGGGTACTCGCCAAGTATCTTCAGTATGCTCGGGTGTTATGTTTGAGTCACGCCATGTGCATGATTTGCGACTGTTTGACAGCTTTAATACGTGTGAGGAATGCCTAAGAAACAGGCATTCCTCACATGCATTAAAGCTGTCAAACAGTTGAAAATCATGAGCATGGAGTGACTCAAAAATAACACCCGAACACGCTGAAGACACTCGGAAAATATGCTCGTAAATCTCGAGTAACGAGTATGCTCGCTCATAACTAGTATCTACCATATGAGCAGCATGTGTGCACCATGTGTCCTGCATGTGTTTGGAGTGTATGGCACTTTTTCACAGAATGAGTGGTTTGTGAGTTGTACGTGTCCAGCTTGTGAGTAGTGATTGTGCCACATGTGTCCATCATGAATGGTCTACGTGAGACACCTGCTTATTGTGTGAGTGATTCATGTGCTGTGTGGCATGTGTCTGTATGTGAGTGATGCATGGGCTGTGTGGCGTGTGTCTGTATGTGAGTGGTGCATGTGCGTCATGTGTGCAAAATGAGCGATATGTGTGTGTCGTTTATGTGGCACTTGTCCACTTTGCATGTGGTGCATTTGCCTAATGGGTCGAGGTTCCCTGGTGGGCTTCATGTATCCAAGGTACAAGTGCATCACATTTGTCCAGTGTATGAGTGATGCATGTGGCGTATGTGTTCAGTATTATTAATGTGTGGAATGTATCCAGTATGTGAGTGGTGCATGTGTCCAATGTGTGAATAATGTGTATTTGACACTTGTTCACTTTGTGAGTGGTGCACGAACCACATTGATCAATTATGCCAGGTGTGCGGCATGTAGCTAAGGTGTGAATGCAGCATGTGTGGCGTGTGTCCATCGTGTGAATGGTGCATGTGGCATATGTGTTCAGCATTAGTGATATGTGGCATGTATATAGTACAGTATGTGAGTGGTGTGTGTGTGGCATGTGTCCAAAATGAGTGTTATGTGTGCAGCATGTGTCCAGTGTGTGAATAATGTGTATTTGACACTTGTCCACTTTGTGAGTGGTGCACGAACCACATTGGTCAATGATGCCTCGTGTGCGGCATGTATCTAGGGTGTGAATGCAGCATGTGTGGCGTGTGTCCAGCGTGTGAATAATGTGTATTTGGCACTTGTCCACTTTGTGAGTGGTGCATGTGCCACATGGGTAAAGAATGCCTAGTGTGCGGCATGCATCCAAGGTGTGAATGCAGCATGAGTGGTACGTGTCCAGCATATGAGTGGTGCATGTGAGGATTTCGTCCACTGTGTGAGTGCTGCATGAACCGTAAGGGTCAAGGACGCCAGGTGTGCGGCATGTGACTCGCCCAGGGGGATATGGGGGAAACTCGGTACCCGGGCCTTTACCTTCTGGGGATGTCACGGCAGTCGGCTCCCGGGCCCGTACCCTGGGGTCACTCTTTAAAAGGGGTTTGTTAACAGTTTTGTCTCGTGACGCCACCTGTGGTTTCTGGTAATGGGTACCAGCGCTGCTGCAGACCTCCAGGGGTGATGGGATGGCAGCTGGGATGTTTCTGCTCCCCACAGGCAGAGCGGGCCCCCGGGGCAGCGTTGATGGAAGGGATGCAGGTGAGAGGTGGCCCAGCTGGGCCAGGGGAGAATAACAGACACGCACACAGGGGGGTTCGCTTCAGTTCCTTTACTGGTGTAGACGGCAGGTACGGTCCAGGGTACTTGATAGGAAGGGTGCACTTCTGGACTCTCCCCAGTGAGCGGGTATAAGGCCTCCTGATCTGTTTCTTCCTCTCTCTCTGAAGCTTCTGGCCAGCCTGGAACTAGGCCTAGCTTCTGTACTCTTTCCCTCTCCTCACCTGCATACTTAGTGGTAAGAACTTTCTTCTGGCTGCCACTATCCCTGGACGCTGGGGCCTTTGTGGTTCCTAGTTCTTTAAATGATTGTAGCTTCAGGTTGACCAGGGGTTTAAAATCCTCCTGGTATACCGGTTATTCCTACTGGGCGTAGACGACCCTGTAGGCGCGGACCCGGTGTCCGGCTTGTGTTCTGGGGTGAGCCTAAGATGCTCCTCTGCCCCCATAACTCCTCTCACTCTTCTCCTTGCCTCCGGCCCCGCTCTAGGCCCCAAGGCTTCAGCACGTGCTTTAGGCCCTGGCTGGCCCTCAGCACAGCAGCTCATATGCTGCTTCTTCACTGATCCCAGTGCCAGCACACACTGACACTAACTCCACCTTCCAGTCTATATATATCCCTAACAGGGCTCCCTCTGGTGGTGTGAGGTGGAAGGGTGGAGGTGTCTGTTATGTAATGAGGGCCTCTGGTGGAGAAGTCCGTCCATGCACCCTTTTGGGTCCTGTGGTACCTGTAATAGCAGGGTGCCACATTCCCCCCTAGTACAACTCAGTACTCCCGGACTGAAGCATTTCTGTAAAACAGGTAACAACAACAATTACAATAACAATAACACATATCAAAGTTACAGTGAGTCCCATAACCAGGTGTCCATCTCACTGGTGAAGGTGCAACATGAATAGCATGAGGGACCCATCTGAAAACCCTAAACGTAGGCCCTGGGCGTGGCTACAGGGCATAAGTGATCCAGGTGTTGGACCACGTCTTCGGCCACTCCAAACGAGTTTTTGTTCAGTGGTCTTTTAACATAAAACCAATAGAGGGCACTTTAATAAGTGCAACTATTTACAATGGACAGTTTTTTGGCTGCGCACAGTCCTCAGCCTGCAAGTCTTTATACCCTCACGGGTAACTAAAAGCACACATATATTTTTCAGTTCACACACATATAACTGTTTGTACCCTTACGGGTAACTATGTACAGTACTTTTCAGCAGTTCAATTATGGTGCTCCCTCCGGGGAAGCACCTGTCCACAATCGGCTGGCCCAGCTGGGTCATCAGCTCTAGGTGGCGAGGGTTTGCTCTCCTCCACCACCCTGTGGACATATGGCAGGGCCATGGGTATCACTGGAGCCATGACCCCTGCTGGTGGGGTGGCCGCTCCGGCCTGAGCAGCGCCGGGCACAAGTTGAGCATTGAGAGCGTTAACTGGTGCTCCGGCGTCTTGCTGGTCGTCGGCCATGGTTGTGCCCCCCCCCTAGTAAACTGTAGCCTACCTTCTTTGCTTTTATCGGGTAGGCCGCAGCTCCGCAGACGGCAGTCTCCTTCCAGGACCTGACGCTTCCTGGAGCTGCGTCAGAGCGCGAGGCGGGGCTTGGGCGTCGCGCGCTACCAATGGTCACGCCTCTCTGGTTCCCGCGGTTACGCCCCTCTTCTTCCGGCGCGGCGACGCGGTAATGGCGGCGGTGTTCACCACAGTTCAAACACAGTTCAAATACGGCACACAGTACCCGGTGGCAACAGGCACGAAATCCTGTTCGTGACGCCAGGAAGAGATGACTCGCCCAGGGGGATATGGGGGAAACTCGGTACCCGGGCCTTTACCTTCTGGGGATGTCACGGCAGTCGGCTCCCGGGCCCGTACCCTGGGGTCACTCTTTAAAAGGGGTTTGTTAACAGTTTTGTCTGGTGACGCCACCTGTGGTTTCTGGCAATGGGCACCAGCGCTGCTGCAGACCTCCGGGGGTGATGGGATGGCAGCTGGGATGTTTCTGACCCCCACAGGCGGAGCAGGCCCCCGGGGCAGGGTTGATGGAAGGGATGCAGGTGAGAGGTGGCCCAGCTGGGCCAGGGGAGAATAACAGACACGCACACAGGGTGGTTCGCTTCAGTACCTTTACTGGTGTAGACGGCAGGTACGGTCCAGGGTACTTGATAGGAAGGGTGCACTTCTGGACTCTCCCCAGTGAGCGGGTATAAGGCCTCCTGATCTGTTTCTTCCTCTCTCTCTGAAGCTTCTGGCCAGCCTGGAACTAGGCCTAGCTTCTGTACTCTTTCCCTCTCCTCACCTGCATGCTTGGTGGTAAGAACTTTCTTCTGGCTACCACTATCCCTGGACGCTGGGGCCTTTGTGGTTCCTAGTTCTTTAAATGATTGTAGCTTCAGGTTGACCAGGGGTTTAGAATCCTCCTGGTATACCGGTTATTCCTACTGGGCGTAGAGGACCCTGTAGGCGCGGACCCGGTGTCCGGCTTGTGTTCTGGGGTGAGCCTAAGATGCTCCTCTGCCCCCATAACTCCTCTCACTGTTCTCCTTGCCTGCGGCCCCGCTCTAGGCCCCAAGGCTTCAGCACGTGCTTTAGGCCCTGGCTGGCCCTCAGCACAGCAGCTCACATGCTGCTTCTTCACTGATCCCAGTGCCAGCACACACTGACTCTAACTCCACCTTCCAGTCTATATATATCCCTAACAGGGCTCCCTCTGGTGGTGTGAGGTGGAAGGGTGGAGGTGTCTGTTATGTAATGAGGGCCTCTGGTGGAGAAGTCCGTCCATGCACCCTTTTGGGTCCTGTGGTACCTGTAATAGCAGGGTGCTACACATGCATCCAAGGTGTGAATGCAGCATGAGTGGCACGTGTCTAGTATATGATGGTGCATGTGAGGATTTTGTTCACTGTGTGAGTGGTGCATGGACCGTACGGGTCAAGGACGCCAGGTGTGCGGCATGCATCCAAGGTGTGAATGCAGCATGAGTCGCATGTGTCCAGAATGTGAGTGATGCATGTGCGGTGTGTGTCATATTCATAAATTCATATTATATATATGTTTCTTATTATTTTTATATTTTTTTTCGCTTGTGTTATTGGCATTGAAGGAAAGGGGGCTCAAACATATTTCTTGCACAGGCCTGCTTCTGCTGTCAATAGGAAACCATGCAAGTCTCTATTGGACATTAACCGGTTCAGGACCGCCCACTGTACATAAATGTCGGCGCTGCCCGGGCTCTGTGCAGCGCCGACGTTTAAAAACGGTGGGTGGTCCCGCAGCGCTCAGGACCCCCAGGGTCCTGCTAGCGCTGCAGTACCGGTTCAGAGCGATAGCTCTGACATGTGGCATCATGGGGACCTGAATGGATCAGGTCCCCATGATGTTAACCTGTTCCTATCTTCTAGATGCCGCGATCCATAGCGATCGCGGCATTTAAAAGATAGTAACAGCTGGTGGTCGGCGATCGGGACCCCCCACATACCTCAGGAGCGGCGGGGATCCCGGTGCTGTGACCTCTGACATCACTGAGACCTGATTGGCTCAGGTCTCGATGATGTCAGCGTCACACCAGCCAATCAGAGAGATCACCAGGGAAGTTTGTTTTAGCAACAAACTTTCCCGGGCGATCTGCCTGATAAATACACTGTTTCTCCTCCGATCTCAGTGAGAGAGCAGAGGAGAAACAGTGTGACAAGAGCTGTGTCAGCCTTGCCACTGTGAAAGTAAAAAAAATAAAATAAAAAAGAAAGTAAGAGTTAGGGTTAGTGAGTCTGTCAGATCAGTCAGTCCTGTCAGATCAGTCCTGTCAGATCTGTCAGTCAGTCAGTCCTGTCAGATCTATCAGTCAGTCAGTCCTGTCAGATCTATCAGTCAGTCAGTCCTGTCAGATCAGTCAGTCAGTCCTGTCAGATCGATCAGTCAGTCAGTCCTGTCAGATCAGTCAGTCCTGTCAGATCAGTCAGTCCTGTCAGATCTGTCAGTCAGTCAGTCCTGTCAGATCTGTCAGTCAGTCAGTCCTGTCAGATCTGTCAGTCAGTCAGTCCTGTCAGATCTGTCAGTCAGTCAGTCCTGTCAGATCAGTCCAGTCAGTCAGTCCTGTCAGATCAGTCCAGTCAGTCAGTCCTGTCAGATCTGTCAGTCAGTCAGTCCTGTCAGATCTGTCAGTCAGTCCTGTCAGATCAGTCAGTCAGCCCTGTCAGATCAGTCAGTCAGTCCTGTCAGGTCAGTCAGTCCTGTCAGATCAGTCCCGTCCGTTCAGTCCGGTCCGTTCAGTCCAGTCAAAAAATCTAAAAATAAAATGGCCCGTCAGACTTATACCGCAGAGGAGGTGTATGCCCTGCTGTGT
Source organism: Phyllobates terribilis (assembly GCF_046119375.1). Taxonomy (NCBI): domain Eukaryota; kingdom Metazoa; phylum Chordata; class Amphibia; order Anura; family Dendrobatidae; genus Phyllobates; species Phyllobates terribilis. The sequence goes on from NW_027362765.1 coordinate 420,520,551, forward strand.
TCTGACACTGATGACAACGCAATCTCAGATGGCGATGTGGATTTTGAGGGCTTTAGTAGCGGCGACACTGAGAGCTCAGAAATGAGCAGTGATTCTGGTCCATCCTCAAGCCCAAGGACCAGTACAACAATAGGGGCAAATAGCGCTACTGGAGAAACGTCTCCAAATCAGGGAACACTGCCCAGTACAAGTGCTGTCCCTGCTACTAGTGAATTGGCGCACGCCAGTGTACAAGGGGCTTTGCCACATGATCTAGCATTTCCCAGATGGGAGGCTTCGGATTCGGCTGCTCCATTCAGCCCTGATTTCAACGCCACTCCTGGTATAAATGTGGAGGTGGAAGATTTTGGACCAATTCATTTTTTTAATTTGTTTTTTACAGACAGCTTGCTAGAGCATATTGTCGTGCAAACAAATTTATATGCATCCCAATTCATAAGCCAGAATCCCCGATCTTACTATGCTAGGGCAAATTTATGGACACCAACTAATGTCCCGGAAATAAAAAAATTTTTAGGACTTACATTTGCCATGGGGCTTGTTAAAAAACTGAGCATTCGATCCTACTGGTCCAACCACCCTGTTCAAGCCACCCCTATGTTTTCAGTCATTCTGCCTAGGACCCGTTATGAAATGCTCATGCGGTTTTGGCATTTTAACGACAATAGTCAATGCCTGCCCAGAAATGCCCCAGAACATGACAGGTTATATAAAATTAGACCCATCATTGAAAATTTGTCAGAAAAATTCTTAAGCCTCTACACCCCAACACAAAATATTTCTATAGATGAGTCCCTTGTAAAATTCAAAGGAAGACTGCACCTCAAGCAATTTATCCCATCTAAAAGGGCAAGGTTTGGAATAAAGATCTATAAAATGTGCGAAAGTTCAACCGGATACACATCCGCTTTCCGCATATATGAGGGGAAAGACAGCCAACTAAACCCACCAGGATGCCCTACTTATCTGGGGACATCTGCAAAAATTGTTTGGGAGCTGATAAGTCCATTTTTTCAAAAAGGCTACAATCTATATGTGGACAATTATTACACCAGCATACCCCTATTTAAAAGTCTGGTTGAACACAACATCGGGGCTTGTGGGACCATCCGTAAAAACCGTCAGGGGTTTCCACAACCATTGGTCAACCAAAAGTTCCAAAAGGGGCAGTCAGGGGCTGTACGCAACGGAGAGCTGCTTGCCCTGAAATATAGGGATAAGAGGGATATTTTTGTCCTCAGCTCGATCCACACAGATGCCACAAGGGCCACTGTAGAACTAGGATCCACCACTCCGAAGCAAAAACCTGTGTCAGTCATTGACTACAACAAACATATGGGGGGTGTGGACCTTGCAGACCAGGTTCTACAGCCATACCAGGTATCAAGAAAGTCCTATACCTGGTATAAAAAGTTGGTTATCTATTTGTTTCAGGTGGCCACATACAATTCTTTTGTGTTGTACAAAAAAGCAGGAAATTCAGATCCTTTTCTTGATTATCAAGAAAAGGTCATTGAAAATCTTGTCTTTCAAAGTGTTAGCCCCGCTCATCCATTAGAATCTGAGGATGTAAAAAGACTCACTGAGCGACATTTTATTGCACTTATTCCAGCAACGGAAACAAGAAGGAACCCCCAGAAAAGATGTCGTGTATGTGTAGCACCCTGAGGATTCGGCTGCTACAGGGGTATTGCACCTCAACCCAGAGGTGTGGTATTCCACTCCCGGGTAAGGATGGAGTATGGAACTGAGCTTAGTAGGCTGCATGCACTACATACATCCCATTTCCGGGGGACAGAACAACGGTACTCCCACCAGTATATGTGCAGGTACGACAGCGTCTGTCCCTGGCTGGAGTGGGAGGGGGGTGGAACATCCCAGTAGTGTAGGGGCAGATAGGGGGAGTAGTCTGGGTAAATGTAGGAGCTCATTGGGTGCTGGTCACCTGAGCTCACACATAGAGGGAGTATATAAGGTGGGCACCATCTTAGGACAGGGTCAGTCAGTCAGTCAGTCTGTGAGTCAGCAGTAACTCCAGGAGAGGAGAAGGAAGAGGGACCCAGAGGCGCAGGACGAGAGGGGACCCCAAGAGCCCGTATGAGAACTGATAAGGGTGAAGGGTCGGCAAAAGGGTACTGGATCCCAAGCTGGCGGAGGCAAAAGCAAACCTTAGCCAGGAACCGGAGGTCGTGGGCAAGATTTGCCACGACCCTCACCAAATCCACCAGAATGGCACACCGAGCATAGGGTCAGGGAAGCCAGAGAAGGTTCAACCACCAAGAGACCCGAGGGAGCCGGACACAGGTGGATCCCTGGTGGGAACGGCCAGAGAGAGAGAAGAAGGGAGCTCAGGACCATACTCAGGAATTGCCCGGGAGTTGACTGAGTCCCGCACCTGGTGGACGCAGCACGGCTTGGGTGGTCACTGCTGTACAGAGTGACCCGAGCAACACCAGTGAGTAAAAACCCTAAACTGCATTTCATGCCTCTGAGTCTCCTTGCTGCACCTTCACAACCACCATCCTCCACGTCTGACCCCCTGAGGCTATACCCCTCCCGTTGGGGGTTATACTACCACAGCTGCACACACACCACCAGCCTCAGCGGACCATCCTGCAGCGGCGGCCTTTTGACCGCAAATCAACGGGTGGCGTAGTCGACACTAAGAACATCTGCAAGGACTGCCGCACACTGAGTTTGACACCCTGGGCACGGACCGGGTCACAGCCACTCGGAGACTACAACCCCCATCTGATCCGACTCCGGGTATCCCTAACAACATGGCCCAGGGGGCGCGTCAACTTTGGCGTAGTCGGCAGGATTCCGTGTCCGCAACCACCGGGTACTGCGTGACTGAAGAAAAGTTCGCAATTACCTCAAAACGAAGTCTCCCGCCAATTCCGGAGGGTCCCCGCCATCGGACGCCATCTCGGATCAGTTCCCGCCATTTGCCCGTCATCTGCAGTCTTTTCCCGCCATCTGCAGTGTTTCCCGCCACTGGGAAGCGATTCCCGCCATCAGAAAAGATTTCCCGCCTTGGCAGAGCGGACGCCATTATGGGCGTGCCAAAGGATGGCAAGAGGACACCTCCCATCGTGGGCCAGGACAGAAAATGGCGCCAAAAGTGGAAACCGCCCCCACCAGCAGAGACTGTGATGATTGATATGTCCATCAGCGTGAGGGAACTGCCCCTGGAACTGGCAATCACAAAGTTGCCCCAGGACGACCCCCAATGTGGGCGGATACAGAACAAAAGAGTGAAGATGGGAGCAGCTTGGAAGAGTCTAGAGAGAACACACCCGGAGATGGAGGGAGAGTCAGGCAGCACCGACCCTGTGGTCAGGAGCCTGTTGCAGGCCGCCACTCCAGAAGGCCTGCTGGAGATCCTGGCGCAGCTCCCCGGAGATCGGGAGCGTGCACGGACCGCGCTGGAGGGCCTAGCACGAAGGATGGCCCGGGTGCAGCAGGAAACACTGGCGGAGTGGACCCGAGAGATGGCCCGGCAGGCCGGAGCCCGCCAGCGAAGCATGCCACCCGCAGCGAGGAGCAAGTCCACCTCTGAGGACGGCAAAGGATGGACGACGGCCGGAGACGACGCCGCGGAGGGAGCCGAAGAGATGAAGGCAGGTAATGGGGACGACAACATCCCGTGCCCAGAAGCCGTAAACCTGCCCCAGCTTCCCGTCGCAGAGCCCGAAGCCCCACTCACCGTTCCCGTAGCCGCTGCGTCATCGCTCCAAGCTAGGCCTCAAGCGGCCGGAGCCGCGGCCACGCCCCCTGTGACGTCACGCGCCTCAACCCTGAGCGCGGCCAAGCAGGAAGCGCCACCGGCCTGGTCGCAGGGCCGAGTACCCCCGGGCGCCGCCGTCTTCACTGCGCCCTCTACCACCATCATGCCACCGGCCTGGTCGCTGGGCCAAGTAACCCCGGGCGCCGCCGTCTTCACGGTGCCCTTCACCTTCAGGGTGCCCCAGGCCTGGTCGCAAGGCCTGGTGAACCCGGGCGCCGTTACCACCACCGCGCCCTCAACGTCCACAGCGCCACACCTGGGTGAAGACACCTGCCCGGATGGGCAGCCCCCTGTGTGGCCACCGGAGTACCACCATCCCCGGCTCCGGAAAGAAAGACCCCTGGATGAGCCCCTGATCCCGGCTCCGGCGCCCGCCAAGATCACCCCACTCTCGTTGGAGGAAGCCCAGTTCGAGTGGGACTTTACCGGTGAGGACCTAATGGGATTCACCGAGGAGACCCGGGCGGCTGCAGCTGAGCGTGCGGAGTGCTGCCGGCAGCAGTTAGAGGTCTTCGACAGAGAGAGGAAAGAGAGGCGGGTCCGCGAGGAGCGGCTGCAAGTAAAGAGTGCAGAACAAAAGAGCCGGACCCGAAGGAACCCCCGTGCAGCCCACGGTCCCCGTGCCACTGGGACTGTAATAAAATTCCAGTTGCAGCACGGTTGGGGCTTCATCAGAGACCATCACACCCCCGGCGACGTCTTCGTGACCAGAAGAGATGTCGAGTCCCACCTACCGGAGGGACACAGAGGTCGTGACCTATACCTGGGTGATGAGGTCACCTTCACCCGGCATCAGTGCGCCAAGGGCCCGTATGCCCTGCATGTGCATAGACTGACTGAGGAGGAGCTACGGGGTGAGGAGGATCAAGAGGACCCGGACGGGTCTAAAGATTACCCTCAGCCAAGAGCACACCGCCACTGATGAACTGTAAATAGAATATGTAAATAGTTACCCGTGTGGGTACAAAAACTGCTGCTACCAAAGTGTAGTCCCCGTCGGGACCAGCAAGTGAATACCCGTGTGTCCCTATCCCCTAACAGGCTGAGGACTGTGAACAGCCATTCCTTTTCCCCACTGGCCGAAGACTGAGAGCGGCCATATTCCCCTTTTGTACATAGTTGTGCTTTCTAAGGCGCCCCCTACTGGTTTTGTAAGGAACTGTGTTTTTCTACCAGAGACTGTGGCACTTACCTGGTCACAATTTGCACCGTGGCCGGAGGAACAAGAAGGTTTATATGAAAAGTTTATGCTGCTGATAGTGTTTATATGTTTTATATGTTTATGTTATGAAAAAAATTGTATGTTTTTGGATGTTTTACTCTTTTACAGCCCGAGGACGTGCTGTGATTTACCAGGGGGGAATGTAGCACCCTGAGGATTCGGCTGCTACAGGGGTATTGCACCTCAACCCAGAGGTGTGGTATTCCACTCCCGGGTAAGGATGGAGTATGGAACTGAGCTTAGTAGGCTGCATGCACTACATACATCCCATTTCCGGGGGACAGAACAACGGTACTCCCACCAGTATATGTGCAGGTACGACAGCGTCTGTCCCTGGCTGGAGTGGGAGGGGGGTGGAACATCCCAGTAGTGTAGGGGCAGATAGGGGGAGTAGTCTGGGTAAATGTAGGAGCTCATTGGGTGCTGGTCACCTGAGCTCACACATAGAGGGAGTATATAAGGTGGGCACCATCTTAGGACAGGGTCAGTCAGTCAGTCAGTCTGTGAGTCAGCAGTAACTCCAGGAGAGGAGAAGGAAGAGGGACCCAGAGGCGCAGGACAAGAGGGGACCCCAAGAGCCCGTATGAGAACTAATAAGGGTGAAGGGTCGGCAAAAGGGTACCGGATCCCAAGCTGGCGGAGGCAAAAGCAAACCTTAGCCAGGAACCGGAGGTCGTGGGCAAGATTTGCCACGACCCTCACCAAATCCACCAGAATGGCACACCGAGCATAGGGTCAGGGAAGCCAGAGAAGGTTCAACCACCAAGAGACCCGAGGGAGCCGGACACAGGTGGATCCCTGGTGGGAACGGCCAGAGAGAGAGAAGAAGGGAGCTCAGGACCATACTCAGGAATTGCCCGGGAGTTGACCGAGTCCCGCACCTGGTGGACGCAGCACGGCTTGGGTGGTCACTGCTGTACAGAGTGACCCGAGCAACACCAGTGAGTAAAAACCCTGAACTGCATTTCATGCCTCTGAGTCTCCTTGCTGCACCTTCACAACCACCATCCTCCACGTCTGACCCCTGAGGCTATACCCCTCCCGTTGGGGGTTATACTACCACAGCTGCACACACACCACCAGCCTCAGCGGACCATCCTGCAGCGGCGGCCTTTTGACCGCAAATCAACGGGTGGCGTAGTCGACACTAAGAACATCTGCAAGGACTGCCGCACACTGAGTTTGACACCCTGGGCACGGACCGGGTCACAGCCACTCGGAGACTACAACCCCCATCTGATCCGGCTCCGGGTATCCCTAACAACATGGCCCAGGGGGCGCGTCATATGTACTAAGAGAGGAATGAGGCGTGATACCCGCTACTATTGCCCACAATGCCCATCATTGCCAGCCTTATGCGTCACTGACTGCTTTAAAATCTACCACACAGAACCACGTTTTTAAACTGTAAAAATGTATCCCAATTTGTCATTCAAACATTTGGTTCATTTAGTGAATGACATATTCGAGTAGAGCTCACTTAATTTCCAGGGGGGGTTCTCCAGAATCTAAACCTTCCATTGCGTGCTTGTTTCTGGAAATCATCCATCGAGTTAAAATGGTCACTAAACCCATAGATGAATTCCCAGAGGGGTGTCATTTCCAAAATGGGGTCACTTCAGGGGGGATTCTTTAGCTCTGGTACTCTGAAAAGTGCCAGAACAGCATAATCCCCCCTGAAGTGACCCCATTATGGAAATGACACCTCTGTGGGAATTCATCTATGGGTTTAGTGACCATTTACCTACTTATTTTCCCACCACTAGATTAATTTATACAGAGGAGTAGATTGTAAAATTCGGTCACTTGTTGTGGGTTTCCTCTGTTTAGGCACCTCAGGGGCTCTCCAAATGCATCATGGCGTCCGCTATCCATTCCAGTCAAATTTCCATTCCAAAAGTCAAATGGCGCTCCTTACCTTCCGAGCCATGCCGTGCGCCCAAACAGTGGCTTTGCACCACATATGGGGTATCAGCGTGCTCAGGAGAAATTGCACAACACATTTTGGGGTCCATTTTTTCTGGCTGCCCTTGTGAAAATTAAAAATTTGAGGCTAAAGTAGCAGTTTTGTGTTAAAAATGTGTTTTTTTATTTTCACCCTTCAACATTATAAAATTGTGTGAAGCCCCTGGGGGTTCAAGGTGCTCACCACACATCTAGATAAGTTCCTTGAGGGGTCTAGTTTCCAAAATGGGGTGACTTGTTGGGGGTTTCCTCTGTTTAGGCACCTCAGGGGCTCTCCAAATGCAACATGGCGTCCGCTATCGATTCCAGTCAAATTTCCATTCCAAAAGTCAAATGGCGCTCCTTACCTTCCGAGCCATGCCGTGCGCCCAAACAGTGGCTTTGCACCACATATGGGGTATCAGCGTGCTCAGGAGAAATTGCACAACACATTTTGGGGTCCATTTTTTCTGGCTGCCCTTGTGAAAATTAAAAATTTGAGGCTAAAGTAGCAGTTTTGTGATAAAAATGTGTTTTTTTATTTTCACCCTTCAACATTATAAAATTGTGTGAAGCCCCTGGGGGTTCAAGGTGCTCACCACACATCTAGATAAGTTCCTTGAGGGGTCTAGTTTCCAAAATGGGGTGACTTGTTGGGGGTTTCCTCTGTTTAGGCACCTCAGGGGCTCTCCAAATGCAACATGGCGTCCGCTATCCATTCCAGTCAAATTTCCATTCCAAAAGTCAAATGGCGCTCCTTACCTTCCGAGCCATGCCGTGCACCCAAACAGTGGCTTTGCACCACATATGGGGTATCAGCGTGCTCAGGAGAAATTGCACAACACATTTTGGGGTCCATTTTTTCTGGCTGCCCTTGTAAAAATTAAAAATTTGAGGCTAAAGTAGCAGTTTTGTGAAAAAATGTTCATTGTTTTCTTCCACATTCCAAAAATTCCTGTGAAGCACCTGAAGGGTTAATAAACTTCTTGAATATGGTTTTGAGCACCTTGAGGGGTGCAGTTTTTAGAATGGTATCACTTTTGGGTATTTTCTGTCATAAAGGCTCCTCAAAGTCACTTCAAATAAGATGTGGTCCCTAAAAAAATGTTTTTGTAAATTTTGTTGTAAAAATGAGAAATCGCTGGTCAACTTTTAACCCTTATAGCTTCCTAACAGAAAAAAATTTTGGTTCCAAAATTGTGCTGATGTGAAGTAGATATGTGGGAAATGTTATTCATTAACTATTTTGTGTGACATATCTCTCTGATTAAAGGGCATGAAAATTCAAAGTTTGAAAATTGCAAAATTTTCAAAATTTTCGCCAAATTTCCGATTTTTTCACAAATAAACGCAAGTGATATCGAAGAAATTTTACCACTATCATGAAGTACAATATGTCACAAAAAAACAATCTCAGAATCAGGGGGATCCGTTGAAGCGTTCCAGAGTAATTACCTCATAAAGTGACAGTGGTCAGAATTGAAAAAATTGGCCCGGTCACGAAGGCAAAAACAGGCTCTGGCGCGAAGTGGTTAATTTAATATTCTGCTCACATACCTCTCTTATATCATTGCAGTAGACCTTTAGTTTTGCACAATGAAGTGGCATAGCCCAAGAATCAGTCCTGTATAATGCATAGCTGACCAGCACAAAACTCGGTGTCTGAAATGTGACCAACGCGTCCCCAATATTCAAGTTGATGTCATAGAACCTATGCTGGCTAAACAGTCACGCAGGACACATCCATGGGCTAACGGACGAATACTGATATCGGAGTAATATCATTCATTTAGAACCCCTTGGAACTTGGGGGTATTGTTCCCTATATGTAAGGTTTTTTAGGGGAGATTGTATATATAATACGGCTTTCAGTGAAATGTGGGTCAATTTTTATCTCTTGAATACTGGATTAGGGCTCATGCAGACGACTGTATTTTCGGTCCGAGAGCAATTCGACAAAACATTGGATCACACTCGGACCAATGTTATTCTATGGGGCCGAGCATAAGTCCGATGCTCGGTCCAAGGAAGGAGTTGCAGCATGTCCAAGTTGGATCCATTTATTGGATTGCACTCGGCCATGCAAGTCAATGAGTCCATGGAAATCATCGGACTGCACTAGGATGACATCTGAGTGCTGTCCGATTTTCACAGACTGACACAATGGAGAAGATGGAGACATTTTTTGTCCATCTTCTCCTCATCTGAGAAAATCAGATCGCACTGTGATCACACTCTAATCAATCTCTGGTCAGAGTTTGATCAGAGTGTGATTAGCATAATCAGTCCGATTCTCTCGGATAACAGAATATACACTCGTGTGACCCCAGCCTTAGGGTATGTGCACACGTTGAGTATTTGCAGCAGATTTTTCTGCAGAGTGATGGCAGAAAAAAAACACTGTGTAAAATATTTTTTTCAATGTGTTTCTGCGAGCATTTTTTATTTGTTTTTATTTGAGCTTTTTTCCGATTCACTTGAATGGGTGAAAAATACTGAAAAAATGCTGAAAAAATTACGCAGCAGATTTGTAAAAACAAAACGCTTTGATGGTTGAAATCTACTAGGGAAACAAATATGCAGCATTTCCATGAGATTTCAGAAATCTCATTCACTTTGCTGTTACTGTAAAAGGCTGTGTTTTTTTTCTCGGCAAAAACGCAACATGTGAACAAGACCTAAAATAAATATTTCTGCTTGAACTTGAGGTCATAGTATGGCACAGTATGGGCCGACAGACTTCTATAGGTGCTGCATTATGGCAAATTAATAGTAATTCAGCATTGTGTAGGAGACCTTAATCTTTTGTATTATTGATAAATTAGCTCGTCCTCACTAGACAAAAACATCCAGACAAGACCAGCATGGGCTCCAAACGCCTTAAATAGCACTCGTTATTTAGGAGACTCCGGTGCATTGCTTCTTAGGGCACTTTACAATGAGCTCTATGCGCCGCCATCTCCAAGAATAACAATACATTGCAAAGCTGGCAGAAAAGTGGCCACTTGATGAATTTTGGCAATCTTCCCCCTGTAGTGTAAAAATCAGCATATAGATTACAGCTTTGGGACAACCATGCAAAGCAATGATAAATCAGCCCATCCCATAGAGACATACAAGGAGGAGAACAATTCTCTACTGATTCACTGCCTTTATCGACAGAGTCTAAACAATCCATTGCACATTCGTGTCACCTAAGGGGAAGCATATGGACATCTCAGGAAAGAATATAGATCTATAGGATCAGTTTTTTTTCCATGGACAGAATATCTTATGTGTCTGGAATTTGCATCCTCGGCATGTTTTATGATATAGACTTAGATATAGAACAGGGGTTGGAGCTTTTTTTTTATAGAATTTTTGGAGTCTGACGTGGATGTTTTTTTCGATCATTCTACTCCAAAGACTTTTCTGTAGAAATTCCCAAACAGTTTTTAGTATTCCTGGTCATGTTGCAAGGCTCTTAAAGGGTGTGATATTGACTTCTGTAAAATAGTTACCACCAAGCCAGATAGCGCTTTATTTTCCTGTGGAAGAGCTCATTTACAATTTTTTTTTCTTTCCATGAAGCATTGGTAATAAGAGTAAATTCCCACGATGTAGGTCTGCGGCTGAAAACCGTTACATTCATATGCTTGGACTTGATTCAGATACAGTGGTGTAAAAAAGTGTTTGCCCCTTCCTGATTTCTTATTCTTTTGCATGTTTGTCACACTTTAAATGTTTCAGATCACAAAACAAATGTAAATATTACACAAAGATAACACAAAGTAAACGCGAAATGCAGTTTTTAAATGAAGGTCTTTATTATTAAGGGAAAAAGAAATCCAAACCTACAGGGCCCTGTGTGAAAAAGTGATTACCCCCCTAAACCTAATAACTGGTTGGGTCACCCTTAGCAGCAACAACTGCAATCAAGCGTTTGCGATAACTGGCAATGAGTCTTTTACAACGCTCTGGCGGAATTTTGGCCCACTCATCTTTGCAAAATTGTTAGAAGGTTTCCGAGCATGAACCGCCTTTTTAAGGGCATGCCACAGCATCTCAATCGGATTAAGGTAAGGACTTTGACTAGGCCACTCCAAGGTCTTAATTTTGTTTTTCAGCATAACCCAAGTGCGCTTCAGCTTGAGGTTACGAACAGATGGCCAGACATTCTCCTTCAGGATATTTTTAGTAGACAGCAGAATTCATGGTTCCATTTACCACAGCAAGTCCTCCAGGTCCTGAAGCAGCAAAACAGCCACAGACCATCACACGACAACCACTATATTTTACTGTTGGTATGATGTTCCTTTTTTAAAATGCTGTTTAACTTCTACATCAGCTATAATGGGACATACACCTACCAAAATGTTCTACTTTTGTCTCATCTGTCCACAGAGTATTCTCCCAAAAGTCTTGATGATCATCAAGATGTTTTCTGGCAAAACTGAGACAAGCCTTAATGTTTTTTTTGCTCAGCAGTGGTTTTTGTCTTGGAACTCTGCCATTCATGCCATTTTTGCCTAGTCTATTTTTTATGGTGCAGTCATGAACACAGACCTTAACTGAGGCAAGTGAGGCCTGCAGTTTTTTGGATGTTATTGTGGGGTCTTTTGTGACCTCTTGGATGAGTCATTGCTGAGTTCTTGGGGTAATTTTGGTCAGGCGGCCACTCCTGGGAAGGTTCACCACTGTTCCATGTTTTCGCCATTTGTCAATAATGGCTCTCACTTTGGTTCAATGGATTCCCAAAGCTTTAGAAATGGCTTTATAACCTTTTCCAGACTGATCCAGTCAGGCAGGTCCTATTTAAGTGATATCTTGACTGAAAACAGGTGTGGCAGTAATCAGGCCTGTGTGTGGCTAGGGAAATTGAACTCAGCTTCCCAAAGATGTGATAAACCAAAGTTAATTTATGGGGGGACAATCACTTTTTTACACAGGGCCCTCTAGGCTTGGATTTATTTCTCCCTTAATAATGAAGACTTTCATTTAAAAACTGCATTTTGTGTTTACTTGTGTTATCTTTGTCTTATATTTAAATTTGTTTTGTGATCTGAAACATTTAAGTGTGACAAGCATGCAAAAGAATAAGAAATCAGTAAGGGGGCATTTTTTCACATCACTGTAAATGGGACAATTGCAAAACTAGGTGAGAGATATTTTAAGTGGGAAAACACTTACAAGGTTTTTACATTATCTTAAAGTGAAACTGTTACCCTGATACACAAGAAATGTAGTTTCATAGATCAGTTTACCCAGATTAACACTTTCTACTCCTTCATGACACCTCTTTAGATGCTGTCAAGCAATTATATTGGTTTCCGAGTGACACAGCCTTGTGTTCAGGGGTATAAGGCTGATTTTACACATCTGACAAGGTCTAAGTATGGACTGTAATTGTCACACTAGGGCAGAGAGATATGCCCCGTGAGGGATATGTGGGGAAACAAGTAAAGGGGAGCACTGACGATAAAGAGAGGGAGAAGATGTGACCCCTCAACACTCACCTAATGGTGAACCCTGCGCTCCCCCAAGATGGGTCCTTCCCCCCTTGCACCATCACGTGCTTAATCCCTGGCTGACCCTTGTCCTTGTCCTGGATAATGTGAAGGACAGCAAGACACTTGTCTTTCTACTACAATAAGACAACACAGGGAATGATACAGACAGGGGAAAACAAATGGAACTTCACAGATATCAAAAGGAACACAACACCTTCTCAAGAGAAGTAAGGCACAGGATAGAAACTCTATAGCTGACATGGGAGGAAGCTAGGGGAGGGTTTAAATAATGGAAGGGGAGTGGACCCAAAAAGCAGCAGCTGTCACAGGAGCCAATGGAAAACTCAGCAGAGTTTACCATACCATGAGAAACCATAAAACTTTTTAACTCATGAATGACAGCGCAGATACCAAAGAGGTATGTGATCAGCTAACCACTGATCTTCTAATCCCAGACACACCACAGGTCCCAGCAGAGTGCGGCACATTCATGACAGCAATGTCCGGAAAAAACGTATATATGATGCAACTGAATTTGGGTCAAGAGTTCCTCGACTGGTCCGGACATAGCGGTCTGTAAATGTTGTAATGTCAGTTGTGGGAAACCGGCTTTGAAGGTGCTGGGCACCAGTGCAAAAATTGTAACATGGACCCTCAGCTGGTGTCATATGGGACTGAGAATACCTTTGAACTATCTTAGGCTCCAAGGGCTGGGCACAGACCACAATCTATGTCCCCCTTCCCTATAACCAAGCTCTTAACGGTGTTTATCCTTAGAATTATATTGTATCCAAGACTGATCATAAGGGATTGTCCCACGATAGACATTTATGGCATATGCATGGGGTATGCCAAAATTGCCTCATGTATGTCTGACAGATGTATGCGCCTTTTGAAGGCTCAGTTGAGAGTATTTGGAATTTGCCGTCACCTCACCACTCACTGGTGGTTGTACGCCAGCCAGAGTGGAGGATCAATTGACCTCCATTCTGGACGGTCCCTGAGGTTGTATCTGCATCTCAGAAATATGGCATACTCCATATGTGTCTCTTGTGGGAAAACCGCTTTAGTTTAAAAGGGCTCTGGATCTAATGGTAGATGTCAATTTCTCGACGTACTGTAGCATGGGCTGAGATGTAAGTCATCTTGGATGCTGAAAATAATATCGCATATACCTCTTAGGGTATGTTCACATCACATTTTGAGGAGTTAAAGGAGATGGACGTTTTTGGTTGACCACTCTGCAGTTAGAAAAGTAGTCGTTCCACGCTGTGGTAGTATTTAATTGTAGCTTTATCATTATGCTTTTGAAGTTGGTACCAAACTCTTTTTAAAAAATAGACTTCGTTTGTACTCTCTCTTTATACTCTTCCACGTCACATTTTGGCCACACGGTTGTGACTCCGTTACATGTTCCGTCTGAACCCTCAAAAAAACAGATTCTGATGTGCCCCCAATGGAGCCAAAGACATCAATTTTAATGGAGTCAAAAAAATGCTACTTTGGACGTTTTACTTTTTTTCGGCAGTATCCATATTTGAAGTCGAAAACAATAGTGCAGCAGAAAACAAAGTCGGATTCGACTTCAAAGGCGTAAATGACTAAAAATGCTAAAAATCCAAAATTGCATGTTTGGTAATTGAAGTCTATGGCTCCATTGCTGGCACATCTGAATCTCGTTTTTCTTTACTAGATCCCATAATTCTCTGATTTTGTAAACATTGTCATTCACAATTACTGTATAAGTGCCGCAATACTTAGCACGGATCTCGCCGCTCTCGGCAGTACTCGGCAGAATGTGCTGCACCAGTGTCTAGATTATTTGCAGAATTAATGGTCTTGCAGATTTCAGAAAAGCTACAATTGCTTCACTGTAATCTTTCTCTGCAGAGAGCTCCTTCATAGTCCAAATGATGCATTCGGTGACAGCGCTATCTATTTTTTTGTATTTTCTTTTCAGTAGAAACCGAGCCAAATATAAAGAGCAATTTAATAGGATCCACATGGAGTCAGCAGAGATTCAGAGAGAATATACCGGCACTAAACATCGGCTAGGAACTTCCCTAGTTATGCCGGGTGCATGGTAAAATTCAGAGCAGTGCAGGGAATGCTGGGGTATTTAATGCATAAAATCAGTTGTAAATCTCCTGCAAAGCACCAGGTCAGTCGAAAAGTCCAACCTAAGACCAAGAAAGTCCAAAATATCTCTGCCTAAGCAACCGAAGGGTCTCATAGGCTAGACTTCTACACCAAGTACTGATGACATTTCCTTTAATTTTTATTGCTACCTTGCAGTATAATCAGATCATCAAATGTTCTTTTTTTTTTTTCAGAAAAATATAGGATTTAATCAGGATTTACATTTTTATCTAACAGGAGGGAATTCTTCAGAATTTTAAAAATACTCCCTTGTTAATTTGTCTGGTTGTTAATTTTTTTTGTTCCAGTCCTGCTGCTCCGTTGATATTGCCAGTCTTTGATTACTTTGCTGCAACAATCACATATCATAAATCCATTTGACCACTGCAGCCAGTCACTGAGGTCTAGATATAACAGTTTCTTTGTTGTAATGATTGACCCTTAATGGTGGTTTTACACTTTTTTTTCCATTAATTTTTTTTTTCTTGGAGATTTTCTGGTACATTTTTGCATTTAAAAAAAACAAACTGCTTCCTGATGTTGGCTGTAATATACTACAAACAGTGTGGCATATTTCACACTTTTTTTTGCTACTGGGCTTTTTTTATTCAAGCTCAGAAATGTAATGTGCATTAAAAAATTTCACATAAAAGGCTTGCAAAACATGTAAGAAAATCAAAATTTTTATGCAAGTCTGAAAAAAGTGACAAAAAAAAACTATATTGTAAGTGAAGAAAGACCAAGGTCACAGTCACACATCAGGTTCTCTTTGTGGAGAGTGTCAAATCATTGTAAGGGTACTTGTAGGCCATGCAATGCCCCTCTGGGAAATTAAATATGCCAGTAGCCTCTTCAGTGAGGTAGAGGAGAGAAACTCTAGTGGCCCCTGTTGGATGTAGCAATCCATTAACAAGCCTTAGGATAAGAAGCCAAACCAGACACACACCTTTTGCATATACACTTCTTGGGGTGTTTGCCCCTCCTCAGTGCAAAGCAGGAGAACCAATTTGGCTGGATGAGAGGCCTCTGACAGGGGATCTAAGGGTTAAGTCAGCTTAAGGAGACTTATAAGTCATGCAATTCTTATCTGGGAATTTAAATATACAAATAGCCTCTTCATTGAGGAAGAGGACAAGGAATGAAAGATATGGTAGATTTCACTGTTCTACATATTTTCAAAAGTTGTCAGGTTCAGTTATGAAATGAGCCATTTCTTAATGATTTTGACCTCCTGAATTCAAATCTTGTTACTATGATATCAAAGAGTTTTCATTTTACTGCTACATATAATTAATGCATAAAAGTTTCAGTACTTTGAAACATTATTATTTTTGCAAATATAAAGATGCAGAATATTTTGTCATGACAATTTTCTGATATTATTTAGAGGAAACTTAGCAACAATTCAAATAAGTAAAACATGTCTAAACACTATTGCGAATTATAAACAGTTACAGAAATTGCGCTACAAAATTTGCTCCTCATTCAGTGACAACTCTTTTTTGCTTGTCTCTTGTACTCCTGCATCAGATCATTTTTTACAGTTGTTCCAACAGTAATCTGCAAGCATTGATGGATTCCATTTTCCTGGATATCTTTTCTCCATAACCACAATATCTTTGTGAAATTTCTCACCGTGCTCATTACTTACTGCTCCATAGTTTGGTGTAGAATCTAGTTGCAAATGTAAGAAATTAATCTTTAAGCACATGTTACAACCAAGATCCTTACATGTTTTGAGGAGGTTTTCCACCAACTCTTCATAGATATTTGCTTTTGAGTTTGAGTTAAAAAAATGAATTACCACTAATGTGAATGATACCCATGCAGCCTTTTCCTTACATTGCAACAAACGGAGAAACTCCTCATCTTGAAGAAGCTTACGAATCTGAGCTCCACTAAGATTTCTTCCTTTATCTATCTAAGATATTTGAATGCTTTTGCATTTTTATCCATTGCCTTTATAAAGTCCTTCATCAGACCCAACTTGATATGCAATGGTGGTAACAAAATCTTATGTAGGACAACAAGTGCTGTACGCAGGACATTTTTACTCCCTGGCTGATGTGAATTTGGAGAGGCCAGCCTCTTTTATTGTAGTAATATTCTCTTGCACGATTATCCCACTCACAGAGAAAGCAGCAGTATATCCACCCTGGAGACCAAGTAAGAAGGCAACCACTTTTACCATGTGATATTTCAGTTTTTCTTTTTTAATACATTTGCAAAAATATCTACATTTTTGTTTTTTTCAGTCAAGATGGGGTGCAGAGTGTACTTTAATGAGAAAAAAAATGAACTTTTTAGAATTTACCAAATGGCTGCAATGAAACAAAGAGTGAAAAATTTAAAGGGGTCTGAATACTTTCCGCACCCACTGTATATTTTGCAAATATGTGCTTTTTAGAGAACCCCGAGAATCCACACCGATTTCCCAGAGATGATCCAAAATTGCTATTAATAAGTCCAGATACACACATCTGACCACGCTCGGTTCACAAAACCCAACCCGAGCGCTGGATCTCCTGACCTACGGTAACAGTCTCACAGGCACACATGAAGCAGTGAGGTCAGGAAACCCACTGGTTGGGTTAAAGTTTCTGACCTGACCACAGTCTGTGTTTCTCGAATGTATGAAATTGGCAATACCCAGAAATAAAATGAATTTAAATCACTTTCTTCAATTTGTTGTGCTTGATTTAGCAAAACAGCGATCTACTTAAATTATCACTTCTGGCAGTGATAGACATTTCTGATCGACAAGTGTCAACTCCCTGAAAATTAAACATTCAGCGCGTTTGGTATAATAATGAAAAACCTGTTCTGATAAACTTGTTGTGTTTGATGGGAGAAGTCAGCTAACATGGCATGTTTACCTCCGAAATGACAGAAAGCTATTACCAAGAGATCCAGAAATGAGCCTAATACAGTAAGCTGGGAATGTGGTAAAGTCTATGAGCGCAATATGGGATTGTTCAGACAAAAACACCCAAAATATTTTGCTCTATTGTGTTGGGTGTGACTGATCAGTCTCGGTACCTTAATATATAATTCACTTAATTTATAGCAGTCAATAAATTGGGAGTTACATCAGTGTGGTGCAAATAACTCCCTTCAGGACTCAGTCATTTTTCTTTTTTCCTTATTTTTAGGGATCTGGTACCTGACGCGAACTCTATTCCAAAGTCTGGTTCGGGTACCAGAACTGTACCCAAACTTAAATTAGAACCCAAACCCCATTGAAAATAATGGGTACCTGAACTTTTGATCTGGAAAATATTCTCTCTCGCTTCTGGGAGAAGTTCTTGTTCGGCGATTAGCACCTCACATTATGTCCGGTACGAATCCCGAACTTTTAAGTTCGGGTTCACTCATCTCTACTTATTTTTGCTCCTCTTCTTTGAAGAGCCACTTCTTTTTTATTCTTCTTTCATGATAGCTTTATGGGGGTTCATTTTTTGCAGGATGAGTTGTGGTTCACTGTACTAAAGAGTGGGAAAAATTATCCTGAATTAGTAACAAAAAGGCAATTCCGCCATTGTTTTTTTTGGGGGGGTTCCTTTTTATGATATTCATTGTGCTGTAAAATGACCTGACATCATAAATCTCCAGCAATTTTCAAGTGTCACTTTGGCATTGAGGTACAAATAACAAACGATTATTGCATAGGTGACATTGCACAATTCTCCAGGTCAGTCTGATTCCGACAATACCAAAGTTGCATAAGTTTCCATAATTTTAGTGGTTAAAAAATTTAGAACTTTTAAAATAAAAAATGTATTCCATGCTGCGATTTTCCCACCATTTGTTTTCCAGAAATACAGCTGTGTGAAAATTAGTTTTTTCATGTTTCCAGCTGTAGTTTATAATTTTGGGGTCCATATGACATTCTTATTGCTTTTTATTGCATTGGGCAGGTGCGGTGACCGAAAAGTCTCAATTCTAGCAGTTTGATTTATTTATTTTTTTTAAGCGATTTACCTATTGGTTTAAAGCAATCCTATATTTTCATAATAGTTTTTACGGATGCGGCAATAGCAAATTTTTTTTTATATATTTTTTAAGTCTTTATTAGTGATGAGTGAGCACTAAAATGCTCGGGTGCTCGAAGCTCGGGTCGAGCACATTGGAATACTCGGGTGCTCGACCCGAGCAACGAGCCCAATGTAAGTCTATGGGAAACTCGAGCATTTTTCTGGCAGTCCCCCCCCGGCGGTCTGCAGAAGGTCAAAAATTGCCCAAATCGATGGGAACAGTGCTCAAGTAAACGTCAGGCAGGCAGAATATATAGGCAGACAGGCAGGCAGGGTATATAGGAGGGTGCATGAAAAACATAGCAGGGAACTTGGAACACACTAGTGCCCTCCGATTTTCATGCACCCGTCTCTTTAAAAAAGCCGGCCGGCAATTCATCAGCGGCATACCTCGGTATCCGACAATTTAGAACAGAAAGAATAGAGCATCACACATAGATTAGATAGATAGAAACATGTCAGTCACATATATAAGAAGTACAGTGATAGTGTTGGTTACTGTACTTGTCATTTAGTGTTAAAATAAAGGATTTATTAAAAAAAAAATTGGCGTGGGGTTCCCCGTAATTTTAGTCTCTAGCGGAGGTTAAGCCGACGGCTGGGGCCGATGTTTGTAGCCTGGGAAGGGTGTAATACCCACGGAGCTTCCCAGGCTACTAATATCAGCCCCCAGCTGAATACCTAGCCTTTACTACTAGCTATTAAAATGGGGGACCCATAAAACAATTACGTGGGGTCCCCCCTATTTTAATAGCTAGCAAAGGCTAGGCAGACAGCTGGGGTCTGATATTAATAGCCCAGGAAGGGTGCCATGAATATTGGCCCCCTCCCAGGCTAGAAACACCAGCCGTAAGCCGCCCCAGAATTGGCGCATGCATAGGATGCGCCAATTCTGGCACTTAGCCTCGCTCTTCCCACTGCCCTGTAGCGGTGGCAGTGGGGTAATAGGGCTGGGGTTGATGTCAGCTTATAATGCCAGCTGACATCGAGCCCATGATAGTAATGGAGAGGCGTCTATAAGACACCCCCATTATTAACCCCATACTGAAAGTTAAAAAAAAACACCAACACCCAGAATAAAATCCTTTAATTTAAATAAAGACTCAATACTTTAATGTTCTAAATTAAACCATAGTTACCGTATCACCCATTCCAGCTGAAGCCAACGGTCTCCTGCAATAAAAGTAAAATAATAAACCAACCTCATCCTTACCTTTCCATGGTTCCCAGGACGGCTTCAGCTGTGCTACATTGACGTGACTGGCTGGATGGCGGCAGAACGCTGCCATCCAGCTTGCCATGCCGCAGACACTGAGAAGCTCCTCAGTGAAGATCCTCAGTGTTTGGCTGTGACGGCATCCAGATGAGCCGAGTTCATGTCCAATGAACTCAGCTCACCTCATGCACGTCACTGACAGCGTGGGAGAATTCTCCTGCGCATGCGGTGCCGGCAAATGACGTCACCGCTTGAGCAGGAGAATACTCCCAATCTGGGATGGCATTGAGATGGCAGGCTGGATGGTAGCAGCACGCTGCCATCCAGCTTGTCATCTTTCTGAGACATTGCCTGCGCTCCGCAGTACTCGGCGAGCTCCGAGCATTTCGAGTACTGAGATGCTTGGGCGAGTACCGAGCAGTGGTGAGCATGCTCGCTCATCATTAGTCTTTTTTTTTTTTAAACTTTTACATATTTTTTTTTATTTTTTTAGTATTTTTTAAAACATTTATCAGCTCATTTTCACTTTTTTTTGTCCACTAAATTGAACCTGTGCTCACTTGTCCCATATTTTGCAATACTCCAGAATTCCCGTATATTGTGAAATTGAAGCCAAGCCAAAGGGCTAGGTTTCATAGGAGGACCAAGATGGCAGTAATGGGGGTCCTTCATTAGGCCCATAAATGCCTTTGGATCCCATTCTCACTCCACAACCACATCACAGGTGGGCTGATGGGTGAAGAGGACACAACGGCCACCCACTGGCAGTGGCTGGGCACCGGCAACCCAATGATCCCTATGAGCAACAAAACACATTATGGGGCAGATTTACAATTTAAAATGCACCATATTTAGGCATTTATTAGATATTTTGGATGTGTCGCTTGACAAGAACCATAGTTTAAGGGGAAAGGAGTAACGTCTTTGAAAAACTGAGTAAAATTTAGCCTACGCAGAGGTGCTATAGAGTGAGATAAAAGTGTCTAGAGATGAGCCAAGTTTATTATCACCATGAACCTTTGTGATTAATTTGACGCATCTAGACTATTTCTAGGTTGTTCTTGTAAATCTACTTCTTTTAGATAGTTTCAAAAATTCCCCCCTTATAGTAAACTGAGAGCTTCGGTCTCTTTGTTTCAGCGGATGGTAAGAGTCTCAGTAATCGAATTCAAGCTAATCAAAACTTCTTACATAGTGACATAATATTTTTGAATACCGGATGTACAATTTAATGACCCTTCCTTAATATAGGCCATTAATTCTACTAATCAGCAATAAAGAGGAGCCACAACGCTAATACAAGTCTCATGAAAACTTCATGGTTTACAATGGAAAAAAACGCAAAAAAATGTCATGTCACGGTTACTTTAATTTTTAATCCATGTAGTAGAATTGCTTTGTATAACAGAGATAGAGATGAGCACAACATTGCCTCCAGACATGAACAACCTTAGAACATGACTGTAACCTAGAAATAGTCTAAAAATTCAAAACAACTAACATTACAAAAAAAAATTGTGCAACTTTTTGATGAAAGCACATTGACACTAAAGATGAGCAAGTCGCTTTGAGAAGAAAAGAATTCATGTAATAAAAATTTGGATTCACCAGATTTGAAATTTGATTTGCGCAAATCCAGCAAAATGCTAGCTGGCCAACCACCATTCTGTTGGATTTAAAAGAACTTTGTAGGGGTTAAAAGAAAATAATACTAACTTCTTTGGTTTTCACTGGCCCATTTGTTGTATGTTCTGTGCCTGGCATTTGTGTCGTCTCCCATGCTATGTTGAGACATTGACCAGTACACCGTAAAGGAGATACTTAGCACTGGAAGATGCTGAAGATGGTCCAGTGAAGACCAGACTGGTGACCAGACTGAAGAAGACATTAGGAATGGAGTGGTGGGACAGGTTGGGATCGGGTTAGTATAATTTTTTTTTTTAATATGTTTATTATGCCCTGGGGGGCTGTAGAAACATTTGACCATAATTATGTGGATTTGGTTTGGAGAATTGCAGCAAAAGTGAAATTTCAATTCCTTAAGTCAGATAAGTCCTAGTTTACCTCTTCTAACCATCAGCATACACTGTCTGCAGGATATGGATAGGACTCTAAATGTGATAAGGTCTGTTAGTTATCAGCCTATTAGCACGTGTTTTTTTTCCATGAGCATGCTGCCTTTTTTGCAGACAATGTCCATTCCCTACTTCTAAGACTGTCAGTCCTAAAATCAATGCACCATATCTCTGTAATACAATATCTCTGCAGTGTGTATAAATTATTAGTCTATTGAACATTTTTTTTATTCCAGCAGAGATTTACATTGTATTCTGTTATTTTCCTAACATACATTTCGACTCTCCCTGTTCAGATTGGCTGCTGTGTGTCAGCACAAGCCCTCCACAACCTCAATAGGAAGTCAGAACTGGTTTCTATTACAACTGAAACATGACTATAACATATAAGACGTAAATATTGTGCACATACTAATGAAGGCATGAGGGCTTTATAGGCTTTCTACACCTTTGCACAGAATTCTTTATATTATTTATGCTAAGTTAAGCAACTTTTTAAATAGTTTTCATTAAAAATGTTACTACCATGAATGTCTTTGAGTTCTTTATATAGCTGAGTGCTTTGCAGAACTGTTACAAATTCATCAGTGCTTCTGCTCCTGCCAGCTCTCTGCTCTCTCCCTACCTTCTCTTTGTGTTAGTGATTGCAGCAGGAATTGGGAGAGGGTTGTACATAAAACCACAATGAGACCAGGTAAAAATAATCTCTATAGAAAATGCAGGCTCTAAGACAAAGAGGAAAGCACAGGATGCACAAAGTATAGTATTGAATCTGTGGTAGTACATCAAATCCAGTGAAGACGACTGCACTTTTCTGCCACACGAAGCTCAGTACCAGCCTGTATTACAGGGAGAGACACTCCCACGAGAAAAAAAATCTGAAACTTGGATCATGCTGCAAACTGCATATCAGATAATTTAAAATGAATGAATGATTGAAGATTATAGACTAACTTTTTTTTTTCATGACAAAGGTGCCCATAGTCTTTAAAGGGGTTGTCTAGGCTTGGGATATAAGTCTGTAGTTACTCTGTGACTGCAGATTTGTGAATCCTTACAGTGCGCAGTGCGTGCTGCCAGGATTCTCTGGCACCAAAAGCGGGTGTGTGCGTGACCTCAAGTATGTAATTTGCATACATGCAGTCACATGCCAACTAGACGTCCATGTCCTTGCTCAATACAAGTAAATTGAGCGAGTTGTAATGTGGCAGGAAGTATGCAATTCACATACTTGCGGTGACATGACTGTCCGCACCCGGTGCAGACACCGGAGAATCCTGAGAGCTTGCAGTGTGTACTTTGTGAGGATGCACAAGTCTGCAGTCACATAAAGTGACTCAAGCCTGGACAGCCTCTTTAAATATTGGCAAGATCTGCTAATTTTTAACCATGAAAAGTTAGTATTTGTCCTTTACTATTAACAGGTACTCTTATGTGAGCAGATTATCTAAAATTTTGTAATAAAATAATGTGGTATAAAAGGAAAACATAATTATAGCGAGCTTACAACACAATAGAATACATAACTGATCATCCATCCATTATTTCCCTTGGGAGTTAGGAGTAGCTCATCACACAGAGATGGGGTGCGAGAACAAAAAGGAAAAAATGTAATGAGACTCATCAGAGCAGAGAAAGCAAAGGTTCAATTTAATCAGTATATATTTGTAGCACCCTGAGGATTCGGCTGCTACAGGGGTATTGCACCTCAACCCAGAGGTGTGATATTCCACTCCCGGGTAAGGATGGAGTGTGGAACTGAGCTCAGATAGACTGCATGCACTACATACATCCCATTCCAGAGGGGCAGGCCGACGGTACTCCCACTTAGAAATGTGCAGGTACAACCGAGCCTGTTCCTGGCTGGAGTGGGAGAGGGGTGGTACATCCCATGTAGTGTAGGGGCAGATAGGGGGAGCAGTCTGGGTAGTGATAGGAGCTCATTGGGTGCTGGTCACCTGAGCTCACACATAGAGGGATATATAAGGTGGGCACCAACTAGAATCAGGGTCAGACGCAGAGAGTCAGTCAGCTGCAGAGGACAAGTCAGACGCAGAGAGTCAATCAGCTGCAGAGGACAAGTCAGATGCAGAGAGCAGGAAACAGCAGCCCTGGAGAGAGAGAGGAGAAAGAAAGAGAAAGACCCAGAGGGGGAAGACTGAAGGGACCCAAGAACCCAAATTAGAACACCGGGTGAGGAGTCAGCATCAGGGTACCGGAACCCAAGCTGGTGGGGGCAAAAACAATCCCCAGCCAGAGACCGGAGATCGTGGGCAGCGTTTGCCACGGTCACCCACCACATTCACCCCGAAGGCAAACCACATGAAGGGTCAGGGAACCCAGGGCCAAGGGTGTCCCAAAAGAAGGCCCGAGGGAGCTGGACCTAGGTGAATCACTGGTGGGGACGGCTGAAGAAAGGACAGAGGGAGAGCTCAGGGCCACGCTCCGGACTTGTTTGGGGGTTGGCTGGATCCAGGACCTGGTGGACGCAGCACGGCTCGGGTGGTCACTAGCAGCTGGAGTGACCAGTACAACATCTGCAGTAAGTAAACACCCTTAACTGCACAACCCGAGTCTGTCTTCATTGCCGGCTGCACCGCACCACCACAACCCCCATCCTCTGCGCCTGTCCCCTCTGAGGCTATACCCCTCCCGTTGGGGGTTATCCCACCAAGCTGCGCACCCACCATCAGCCTCAGCGGACCCTGCAGCAGCGGCGGCCACAGTGACCGCATCACAACGGGTGGCGTAGTCGACACAAAAGAACTTTAGTAACATCTGTAAAGCTGCCACCACACTCTGAGCTTGACGCCCTGGGCACGGGACCGGGTCACAGCCGCTCGGAGACTACAACCCCCCCATCTGATCCGGTGCCGGGTATTCCCCTCAAAAAGGAATATGTCCCAGGGGGCGCGTCAACTTTGGCGTAGTCGGCAGGATTACGTGCCCGCAACACCCGGGTACTGCGTGCCTGAAGAAAAGTGCAAGTTTACCTCAGAAAGAAGACTCCTGCCGGTTCCGGAGGGTCCACGCCATCGGACTCCATCACCAGTCGTTTCCCGCCGATTGTCCGCCATTTCCAGCTTGTTCCCGCCATCTGCAGAGTTTCCCGCCACTGGGCGACGCTTCCCGCCAAAACCGCAGATTTCCCGCCTTGGAAGAGCAGCGGACGCCATTATGGGCGTGCCAAAGGAGGGCAAGAGGCCACCTCCCATCGTGGGCCAGGACAGAAAATGGCGCCAAAAGTGGAAACCGCCCCCACCAACAGAGACTGTGATGCTGGAGGTGTCTGTCAGCGTGAAAGAACTCCCCCTGGAGCTGACAGTCACCGAGTTGCCCCGGGACCGCCCTCGAAGGGGGAGGAGACGAAAGAGAAGAGAAAAGATGGGTGTCGCTTGGAGCAGTCTAGAGCGAGCGCACCCGGAGGCAAGAAGCCTGGAGAAGAATATCGGAGGAGCTTACCCGGAGATGGCGAGAAAGCAGAGCAGCACCGGCCCGCTGGCCAGGAGCCTGCTGGAGACAACAGTAGGAGAGCAGAGCAGCACCGACCCGTTGGTCAGGAGCCTGCTGGAAACAACGACCCCACTAGGACTAGTGGAGGTCCTAGCACAGCTCCCCCGAGACCGGGAGTGTGCACAGACCGCTCTGGAGGGCCTCGCAAGGAGGATGGCCCGGGTGCAGCGAGAGACGTTGGCGGAGTGGAGCCGTGAGATGGCCCAGCAGACCGAGACCTGTCAGCGGAGCACGCCACCCGAGACGAGGAGACAGACCGCCTCTGAGGATGGCGCAGGAGGACTGAAGGCCGGAGACGGCGCCGAGAAGGGAGCCGAACGAGTGGAGGCAGGTAAAGGGGACGTCTATACCCCAAACCGGGAAACCGCGTACCTGCCCCAGCTCCCCGTCGCAGAGCTCGAAGTCTATCCTGCCGTGCCCGTCGCTGCAACGTCACCGCCGCAGACTAGGCCTCAAACGGGAGCCGCGACCCCTGTGACGTCACACGCCTCGACCCCGAGCGTGACCAAGCAGGAAGTACCACCAGCCTGGTCGCAAGGCCTAGTACCCCCGGGCACCGCAATACCAACAGCGCCCCCTACCTCCGCGGAGCCCCCGGCCTGGTCGCAGGGCCAAGTAGCCCAGGGCGCCGCCGTCCTTACGGTGCCCTTCACCTTCCAGATACCCCAGGCCTGGCCGCAAGGCCCGGGCAACCCGGGCGCTAACACCACCGCGCCCATAAGACCAAAAGTGCCGCATCTGGGAGAGGACCTGTTCGCCCAGCATACGTGCCCGGACGGGTCTGAAGCCAAAGGTAACCAAAAAGCAAGAGCAGGAGGAAGACGCCGTTGAGTGCGGCCGAGAAGTGATGTAAATAGTTACCCAATCGGGGTATAAAGGAACTGAAACTGGAACTGTTGCTGCTGCTAAAATAGTCCCCGTGGGGACCAGTGAACTGTTTACCCATTAACCCCTTCATCCTACAGGCTGAGGACTGTGAGCAGCCATTCCCTTCCCTCTACCTGGCCGAGGACTGAGAGCGGCCAACTTCCAACTTCCCTGTATATAGTTGCGCGTCCTAAAGCGCCCCCTACCGGTTTTATAGAAAACCAGATTTTCTAAGAGACTGTCGCACTTTTCCCGGATACACGTTGCACAGTGTCCGGAGGAGGAACCAGAGACAAGAGAAGTCTACGAGAAAGTTTTATCTGATAAGATATGTTATATATATAATGTTTTATATGTTTTATTATGTTTACATGAAAAATTTTGTATGTTTTGGTGTTTTATGTCTTACAGCCCGAGGACGTGCTGTGATTTACCAGGGGGGAATGTAGCACCCTGAGGATTCGGCTGCTACAGGGGTATTGCACCTCAACCCAGAGGTGTGATATTCCACTCCCGGGTAAGGATGGAGTGTGGAACTGAGCTCAGATAGACTGCATGCACTACATACATCCCATTCCAGAGGGGCAGGCCGACGGTACTCCCACTTAGAAATGTGCAGGTACAACCGAGCCTGTTCCTGGCTGGAGTGGGAGGGGGGTGGTACATCCCATGTAGTGTAGGGGCAGATAGGGGGAGCAGTCTGGGTAGTGATAGGAGCTCATTGGGTGCTGGTCACCTGAGCTCACACATAGAGGGATATATAAGGTGGGCACCAACTAGAATCAGGGTCAGACGCAGAGAGTCAGTCAGCTGCAGAGGACAAGTCAGACGCAGAGAGTCAATCAGCTGCAGAGGACAAGTCAGATGCAGAGAGCAGGAAACAGCAGCCCTGGAGAGAGAGAGGAGAAAGAAAGAGAAAGACCCAGAGGGGGAAGACTGAAGGGACCCAAGAACCCAAATTAGAACACCGGGTGAGGAGTCAGCATCAGGGTACCGGAACCCAAGCTGGTGGGGGCAAAAACAATCCCCAGCCAGAGACCGGAGATCGTGGGCAGCGTTTGCCACGGTCACCCACCACATTCACCCCGAAGGCAAACCACATGAAGGGTCAGGGAACCCAGGGCCAAGGGTGTCCCAAAAGAAGGCCCGAGGGAGCTGGACCTAGGTGAATCACTGGTGGGGACGGCTGAAGAAAGGACAGAGGGAGAGCTCAGGGCCACGCTCCGGACTTGTTTGGGGGTTGGCTGGATCCAGGACCTGGTGGACGCAGCACGGCTCGGGTGGTCACTAGCAGCTGGAGTGACCAGTACAACATCTGCAGTAAGTAAACACCCTTAACTGCACAACCCGAGTCTGTCTTCATTGCCGGCTGCACCGCACCACCACAACCCCCATCCTCTGCGCCTGTCCCCTCTGAGGCTATACCCCTCCCGTTGGGGGTTATCCCACCAAGCTGCGCACCCACCATCAGCCTCAGCGGACCCTGCAGCAGCGGCGGCCACAGTGACCGCATCACAACGGGTGGCGTAGTCGACACAAAAGAACTTTAGTAACATCTGTAAAGCTGCCACCACACTCTGAGCTTGACGCCCTGGGCACGGGACCGGGTCACAGCCGCTCGGAGACTACAACCCCCCCATCTGATCCGGTGCCGGGTATTCCCCTCAAAAAGGAATATGTCCCAGGGGGCGCGTCAACTTCTCATGCATGTAATAGGGAACCAAAGGGGACATTTCCAATCTCAACATAGTAGAACCTGCAAATGCCATGATTTAAAATGTGGCATCCTAACATTTACAATAAACCCTGAAAGGCATGAAGATATAATGACTGATAGTAAGGATGGAGTGTGTGACATTACCAGTATAAATATATTAACCAGTGATCTAGACAAACAAAGATATGTAATAATAACCAGTACAGAAGCCTCCAATTTGATTGTTATGAAGTCCCAATCACATTCACACCAAAAAGATATAGCTATCCCTTAAAACTCAGAAATTAATCTCTGTAAGTTCTTTAATAACTGAATGCTTTGCAAGTTTGCAGAAATGTTACAAATCCACCAGAACGCCTGCTCTGAGTGGTTTTCTGCATTCTCCCCCCTTCTCTCAGAATTAGTGATAGCAGGAGGGAGCTGTACACAGATCTGCAGTGGATAGGGAAGAAAGTATCTCAACTGGCGCAGAAAGCAGGTTAGAGAAAAGGAGAAAGGTAAAGTATCTGTGCTAAAACATGATAGATGCATGTTTTCTGGATACACACAGAGTTCATATCCAGCCTATATTACTAGGACAGACACTCCCACAAGAGAAAAAATCTGTGACCTTCTGCCTCTTCTGAGGGGTGCTACTGTATGTATCATCAAATTTTTTTGTATGTTTTTACACATATTATGTATATCATATAGATATAACTCATAGTGTACAGGTTTCGGCCCTCTCCATCAGTCCTGTAGACTTTGCCTGTGCTCAACTACTTAATCATCCAAATGAGGGACACAGAATCCATGACCTCATGAATGGTGTGGATTCCTAGTCTTAGAAGCCTCAGCGATCAGTAACTTATCACCTACCTTTTGGCGACCAAAATTCATTTGACAAACAGTTACCTTTCCCCATTGCCCCATATACTGTACAAAAATGATTGGCCAAGAACTCATGTGATGTCCATGGGCAAAAAGGAGTAGGTCGATGTCAGACTCCTCTGGCAGTAACTTATCTCTCCTGAGAACAAACAAATTTTGTTTAGAAAATTAAGCTGTGTGACCATTATCTCCCATAATATTGTTTGTCAAGGGAGCGTTGGGACTCGGGAGGCTTCCATACACAACTGGTGGTTGGGCCATCCCAGTGAAATCAGCTGGTATGATTGACTTTCCTCTATTATGTATGTACAGAAGCCTTTAGAACTCATTTTGATTGATACTCTCAAGAGATTACTCTTCAGGTTGCCTTACACATACAGTAGCTGAGGGCATCATTCAGCCGTCAGCTATCTCTCCTGACTTCCCTATACATATGATTAATCAACTTAGCCAAACCTTCATGTGTTTCCAAAGGGGAGAGCGGAGAAAGCCACTGCCAGACTCTTGTGGCAACAGATTATCTCCTGAATAACAAAAAAGTGAGGCGTTAAAGGGGTTTTCCAGTTTGGCAAAACTACTGTTCCCCTCTTCTCTTTCTGGAAAATGGCCCTTCCCCTCTTCTCCGGCTGTAGTTAATTAAAAGAAAATCCTGTGCTTTATTCACCCTCTCCGGATACAGTGCTGACTAGAGATGAGCGGTGTTCGATTCGAACTGTTCGCCAATCTCAAATTCGAGCTGTTTTGGGCGGTGTTCGAGCCGTTCGGCGAACCCGAACGATTTGCAAAAAATCCGGCTGTTCGAGGTTATGTTCGATAACTGTTCGTGCACCAAAATCATAACTGGATTTTTTCTCAGTAATGATGAAAATTAATGTTAATACGCAGTTTGAGTGTACAGCGGGGTGGGGGGAGGGGCAGGGGATGGATCTCTGCAGGAACAATGAAGATCTCCATTTTTTTTTCTCTTTCCCGCATTTACAGTGGGGAGGTGCAATCTGTCAGCCTATCAGCAGCGCACACACGGAGCGAAGTGCTTTTTTTCACAAAAGCAAGGGCATGTGTCATTGGCAGTGTATGTCACATGTCCTTGCCCTATAAAACCAAGCCATTTTCCCCATCGCCACCATTTTCTCACTGCTGCAGCTGCGTGTTAGACGGCACCGCTGTTGCTGTGTGCGCTATACTTTGTTAATTTCAAGCCAATTTTCGCACAAATCTACAGATAGCTTGGGAGTAGGGAATAGTTGTGATTGCAGTCCTTTTAAGGACTAGGTTACATCATTTCCTACGACTTTTATCAGGCAGGTCTGTGCTGTTAAATAGATAGGTTGGGAGTAAAGACTAATTGTAATTGCAGTCCTTTTCAGGACTAAGTTACATAATTTCTTATCACTTTTTGCCAGGCAGGTCTGTGCCAGTGCTGTGCAAGTTTTTTTCACAGCATTTGGCTAAATCTAGCAAAGCTAATCCTTTTTGGCCTATTGCAGAGTGTGTTAGTCAGTGGAGAAGCCTATCTGTGTTGCAAGCTACACCACCTGTGTATAGAATACTAATTTTTTTACTGCACCTAGTGAAGTAAAGCCTTTTGGGCATAGCATCATTCTATAAGTCCATCTATATTAACCTCCACCAGGTTGCAAATTCAATATAATTTTTTTCTGCATCTAGCTCTGAAAAAATATTTCGGCTTGAAGCAGTGTGTGGGACTTGTTCTATTAGTCCATCTATACTAACCTCCACCAGGTTGCAAATTCAATATAATTTTTATCTGCATCTAGCTCTGAAAAAATATTTCGGCTTGAAGCAGTGTGTGGGACTTGTTCTATTAGTCCATCTATACTAACCTCCACCAGGTTGCAAATTCAATATAATTTTTTTCTGCATCTAGCTCTGAAAAAATATTTCGGCTTGTAGCAGTGTGTGGGACTTGTTCTATTAGTCCATCTATACTAACCTCCACCAGGCTGCAAATTCAATATAATTTTTTTCTGCATCTAGCTCTGAAAAAATATTTTGGCTTGTAGCAGTGTGTGGGACTTGTTCTATTAGTCCATCTATACTAACCTCCACCAGGTTGCAAATTCAATATAATTTTTTTCTGCATCTAGCTCTGAAAAAATATTTCGGCTTGTAGCAGTGTGTGGAACTTGTTCTATTAGTCCATCTATACTAACCTCCACCAGGTTGCAAATTCAATATAATTTTTTTCTGCATCTAGCTCTGAAAAAATATTTCGGCTTGTAGCAGTGTGTGGGACTTGTTCTATTAGTCCATCTATACTAACCTCCACCAGGTTGCAAATTCAAAATAATTTTTATCTGCATCTAGCTCTGAAAAAATATTTTGGCTTGTAGCAGTGTGTGGGACTTGTTCTATTAGTCCATCTATACTAACCTCCACTAGGTTGCAAATTCAATATAATTTTTTTCTGCATTTTACCCAGCCAATACTTTTGGGCTAATACCACAGTTTGGCCACTCAGCTCTGCTCGGTTCCTATCCATTGTTTTTTGTGCAAGCAACTCCAGAGTTGTGAATTAGTTAACCACCAAAATGAGTGGAAAAAGGCCTGCTGCTGGTGGAAAGGGGAATAGGCGTGTTGGGAAGGGAAAAAAAGGTTGTGTTTGTGGGGTAGGTGTTAAAGCAACAGTAACATCTGCAGAAGAAAGACCATCTTCCACCCAAACTAAGATGTCTACTTCTTTTAGCGGACAATGTGATGAGATCCCTTTCTTACGGCCACGTCAATCGCTACATATTCCAGATGAGGCACAAAAACAGCAGGTGCTTCAACGGATATCAAGTGCTCCTTTAAATGGGCTCTCCTCCACCTCAACTTCAACATCACAAATACTCCAGTCCTCAGAGGTGTCACCCGAATCACACTTGCTTCCTCACAGCTCCCAAGTCTCCAGCTGCCTGTCTGAGTATGGGGTAGAACAGATGGTTGAGTCTGCAGAGCTGTTTACTCATACTATAGCCTGGGAATCAGAGGTCGGCTCCAGAGCTTCTGTGAAACCAGACAAGGAAATGATCTGCACTGATGCCCAGAATCTTTATGAGTCGGATCCAGGACCAGACGCAGAAGGTTCTGACCATAATGTAGACCCTCGTTCCCAAACTGTAACTCCTGTTGGTGGAGACTATGAGGAAGACGATGATGAGACTCAAATACCTGATTGGAGCGACAACTTTAGTTTTTTGTCAGGGCAGGAAGAGGTTGGCTCTGTGGACGACGGGTGTGATAACACACAGGGTGATGACGACAAGGTTGGAGATCCCACTTACTGTCAACCCCCAGTCAGCCAGTCGATGAGGTCAGCAGAGGACGTGGAGGAGGATGCTAGTGACAACGAGGTCAGGTTGCACCTTCCTGGACAGAGACGTAGTACTGGAAGCACGTCAACAACTGCATCCTCAAACACAACTCTGCCTCTGACCACAAGTCGTGGTGGCTCTTCAGGTCGCATGGATGCTAAGCCTTGCATAGCCTGGGCATTTTTTCAGATCGATAAAGATGACCCAACTCGTGTTATCTGTAACATTTGTCAGCAAAAGCTAAGTAGAGGCCAAAAAATACATAGTTTGAGTACTTCATGCATGAACCGGCACATGGATATGAAGCATAAGTTGCAGTGGGAAGCTCACTGTGCTACAATGTGGCCTAGCCGGCTGGGCCAACCACCATCTGCCACATCTTGTGCATCCGCGGCCTCTTCATCCTCTGTGACTGGGGGGATAGCAGTCACACCTGTTTTGGGACGCAGACCTGCCACCTCTTTACCCGCAACAGCCAGCGTGATTGGCAGGTCATCATTTTCTTTGGAGGTGGAAACACCAGCTGGTGTTGAGCGCTGTCCTACATCGATAGCACCACCTTTGGATCAAGGCAACCTAACATGTCCGCCTGCATCTTCCTCACAGACCGGCAGTTTGCCGGGGACACCCTTCTCAACCCCGTCTAAGCACAACAGCCAGCCCTCGGTCCCTTAGATGTGGATAAGTAAAAGACCATTTCCTCCTAGCCATGAGAAAGCTAAGAGGTTGAATTTCACCATCTGCAAGCTCTTGGCTACAGAAATGCTGCCTTTCCGCCTGGTGGACACAGAGGATTTTCGAGACCTTATGTCCGTCGCAGTGCCCCAGTACCAAATGCCCAGTCGGCACTACTTCTCAAAGAATGGTGTGCCTGCGCTCCACCACCATTTCGCACACAACATCACCGCTTCTTTGAGAAACTCTGTGTGTGACAGGGTGCATTTCACCACAGACACTTGGACGAGTAGGCATGGACAGGGGCGTTACATGTCGCTGACTGGACACTGGGTAACTATGGTGACAGTAGGACAAGGGGCTGCTGTCCAAGTCTTGCCGTCCCCACGAGTTGTGCGTCAATCCTCTTTATCTCGAAGTTCCTCCACTGCTTCTGCCTCATCAACCTCCTCTCGGTCCTCCACCTGCACCCAAAGCCTGTCTGGTCATGCCACAAGCTTTCTAACTGTGCAGAAGGGATCCTGCACACCTCCTTACTATGCTGGCAGCAGGGCTCAACGTCATCAGGCGGTTTTTACTTTGAAATGTCTGGGAAATGTGAGTCACACAGCTGAGGAGTTGTGGTCAGCTCTGGAGAACCAGCTTCATGAATGGTTGTCTCCACTGGACCTGAAACCAGGGAAGGCCGTGTGCGACAATGCTGCAAACCTGGGTGCGGGGCAATGTCACACACGTGCCTTGTATGGCTCACGTGTTGAACCTGTTTGTCCAGCAATTTTTAGCCCACTATCCCGGACTAGATGGCCTTCTGCAGAGGGCACGGTCGCTGTGTGCTCACTTCCGCCGTTCGCATCCCGCAGCTCAGCGACTTACATCTCTACAGAAGTCGTTGGGACTGCCACTTCACCGACTAAAATGCGATGTGCCTACCCGGTGGAATTCAACTCTGCACATGTTGCAGCGACTGTGGCAGCACCGACAAGCCCTGGTGCAATACATTCTGACGTATAGCCTGGGTCAACGAGATCCAGAGGTGGGGCAAATCAGGCTGGAGGAGTGGTCTCAGAACAGGGACCTATGCACCCTTCTGCACAGTTTTGAAATGGCGACGAAGATGTTTAGTGCTGACGATGCCATTATCAGCATGACTATTCCGGTGATTTACATGCTGGAGCACATGTTAAACAGAATTTGGAGTCAGGTGGTGGCACAAGAGGAGGTGGAGGAAGTAGAGGAGGAGGAGTTGTATGCGGAAAGGGTAACATCTGCAAGGTCCAGACGGTCGGCAGCACCAAGGCGGCAGGCATGTGAGGGTGGGGGAGATGGTTTTACCAGGGCGCATGGTAGCAGCCAAACTAGTGAGGAAGGTGCAGGAGCCCAGGAAGAAGTGGAGGACGAACTGATGGAAGACTCATCAGATGAGGGAGACCTTGATCACATTTCTGTTGTGCGAGGTTGGGGGGAGAGGACAGAGGAAGGAAGCATGATTGTTACCTCGCCACCAACACAACAGGGACTTGGTGCTCCTGAATGCGCAAGACACATGAGTGCCTTCTTGCTGCACTACCTGCAACATGACCCTCGAATTGTGAGAGTTAGAAATTATCCTGACTACTGGGTTGCCACACTGTTAGATCCCCGGTACAAAAGTAAATTTGCAGAAATTATTCCTGCCATAGAAAGAGATGCACGCATGCAGGAGTATCAGCAGAGACTGTTGCAGAATCTTGCATGTGCTTTTCCCCAAAACACTAGTGGTGCACTTAGTGAATCACACAGTTCCAACTTGCCAACCGTGGGACAGTCGAGTGTTCAGCACTCAAAACGTAACAGAAACACAGTATCTGCTGGTAACATCAATTTTGCGGAATCATTTCACCACTTTTTTAGCCCATCCTTTGCAAGGTCACAGGAGACAAGAAGTCTGACACATAGTCAACGCCTACAGATGATGGTACAGGAGTATCTCCAAGTAAACATTGTAGCCATGACTGTGTCACTGGACCCTTGCTCTTTTTGGGCTTCCAATCTGGATAAATGGCCGGAGCTCGCCACTTACGCCTTGGAGATCTTGTCATGCCCCGCAGCCAGCGTTCTGTCTGAACGTGTGTTCAGCGTTGCTGGTGGTGTGCTGACAGATAAGCGCACGAGGCTCTCCACTGATAATGTAGACAGACTCACGTTCATAAAGATGAACAAAGCATGGATCCGAAATGACTTTTCTACCCCTGTGTCATTCTAGGGAGAGTAAAAGCTTGATGATTTGTTAAAATCACCTCACCAACCGTTTTAAGCTTTCAAATTACTAATCATGTTTATCTGTATCTTGGCTGGAAAATAATTTGGGCCTTGTAGCAGTGTGCAGTACTGATTCTATTAGGCCATCTATACTAAACTCCACCAGATTTAAAATTACTAATCATGTTTATCTGTATCTTGACTGGAAAATAATTTGGGCCTTGTAGCAGTGTGCAGTACTGATTCTATTAGGCCATCTATACTAAACTCCACCAGATTTAAAATGACTAATCATGTTTATCTGTATCTTGGCTGGAAAATAATTTTTGCCTTGTAGCAGTTTGCAGTACTGATTCTATTAGGCCATCTATACTAAGCTCCACCAGCTTTCAAATTAATAATAATTTTTAGCTGCATCTATCCCGGAAAATAATTTTGGGGCTCCTAGATGCGCAAGACACATGAGTGCCTTCTTGCTGCACTACCTGCAACATGACCCTCAGATTGTCAGAATTCGAAATAATCCTGACTACTGGGTTGCCACACTCTTAGATACCCTACCCTCTTCGATCAACCTTTTAATTTTAATAAAGACCAAAAAAATGGTCATTTTTGAAATTATAAGCATTAGCAGGTTATTAGAAACTGAAATCAAACAGTTTTCAACTCAAAACTTTATTCTAGGTGATGTTACATTTGCACACAGGACCCCTTGTTCGAAAGGAGCTTCTGAACTCTCTCGTCCATTGAATTTGTCAGGTTTTGGATGGTTTCTGCTTCAATTGTTTAGCATGAGGACAGAATACCCTCCCAGAGCTGTTGCTTAGATGTGAACTGCCTCCTGCCATCATAGACACTCCTTTTGATGATGCTCCAGAGGTTCTCAATGGGGTTGAGGTCAGGGGAGCATGGGGGTCACACCATAAGTTTGTCCCCTTTTATGCCCATATCAGCCAGAGATGCAGATGTGTTATGTGCAGCATGAGACGGTGCATTATCATGCATGAAAATGATCTTGCTGCGGAATATACTGTTCTTCTTCTTGAACCAGGAAGTGCTGTTTGAGAAACTCCACATACATTATGGAGTTCATCTTTACCCCTTCAGGGATCCTAAAGGGGCCGACAATCTCTCTCCCCATGATTCCAGCCCAAAACATTACTCCACCTCCTCCTTGTTGGCGCCGTAGCCGTGTTTGCATGGGGTGTCCATCAACCAGCCATCCTCCACTCCATCCATCTGGACCATCGAGCGTTGCACGGCACTCATCGGTGAACAAAACAGTTTTGAAGTCAGTCTTCATGTATTGTTTGGCCCACTGGAGCCGTTTCTGCTTGTGTACAGTGGATAGAGGAGGTCGACAGGATGGCTTACGCACAGCTGCAAACCTCTGAAGGACCCTGCATCTTGTTGTTCGGGGGACGTTGGAGGCACCAGCAGCTTCAAAAACTTGTCTGCTGCTATGACAAGGCTTTTTTGCCGCTGCTCTTTTAACCTGACGTAATTGCCTGTAGAAAAGAGTGCTCAATTTTCCCTTATCAGCACGCACACGTGTGTACTGTGAATCAGCTACATACTTCTTGATTGTGCGATGATCAGGATGAAGTGTCTTGGCAATGTTGATTGTAGTCATGCCTTGACCTAAACACTCCACAATTTGATGCTTCTCAGCAGCCGACACATCCTTTTTCTTTCCCATTTTGGCAGAAAATGTAGGCTGCTTAATAATGTGGGACAGTCTTCTTAAGTAGTCTTGCCTTTCATTGGACACACCTGCCAAACTAATTAGCACAGGTGTCTGCAATTGCTTACAGTGATATAAAGAGCCCTGACACACATCACCATCAATGAGTTTAACTGACAAACAAAAAAATTCTTACCTTATCACTCCTAAACACTTTTTGCATAATAATTTGGAACACAGTGTACATGTGCTTTTCCACAAAACACCAGTGGTTCACGTAGTGAATCTTACAGTTCTAACTTGCCAACCGTGGTCTGTATGGAGTTGTTCAATAAAGGGCCCAAAATTAAGATAATATAGACGGGAGAGGCCTCTATGAATATGAATTCCTAAGTATTTGATACCCTATGAGGGCCAGGCAAAGGGAAAGTTGGACTGGATGGAATCCTGTATGGATTTGGGGAGGGAGACATCGAGGGCCTCAGACTTCGCTGCATTGATTTTAAAATTTGACCATGTAACAAAGTGATCTATTTCAGCCATAACAGCAGGGATGGATATATGTGATTGAGTGATATATTCTAGGACATCATCAGCAAATGCAGAGCACTTGTACTCGGTGCCTCCCACCTCAATCCACCTAATATTGGGGTTATGGCGAATTGATGAGAGCAGCTGCTCCGTCACTAGGATGTATTAGAGAGGGGACAGAGGACATCCCTGCCTTGTCCCATTGGTGATTATGAAAGGTGATGAAAATGTTCCATTTATCTTCAGCCTAGGTGACGTATTGCGATACAGGGCCGTGATTTTGCCTATAAAAGGGTCCCCTAGACCCCCACCCCAAGCTTTTTAAGAGAATAATATATGGCGTGCCAGGAGACTCTATGGAATGCTTTCTCAGCATCCAATGAGAGTATCTAATTACAAATTTTTAACTGCATCAAGCCCAGGAAATACTTTGTGCCTAGTAGCAGTGTCTGCTAGTCAGCGGATTATCCCAGCTGTTAAGCAAGCTACACCACCTGTAGTTTGGACACTTAATTTTTTCAAAGGAAATGCTTCGGGCCCCCGGGACACTCAGTGAAGAGCATCAGGAGGCACCCCAAGGCACAGGGGCTGGGACTGGAGGTAGGACGCCTTGCGGTGGACCGCCAAGCTCGATCCTTATAAAAGCTTTTTAACTGCAGCAGCTTTAGTGGACGCTACTGGAGCTGGAATTCCCGCAGCTGCTGGCATCAGACTTTCCCTCCAATAGATCCTTGTAAAAGGATTTTGTTATGATCTGCTACAGAGACTAAGGAAAGACAGGAGATCTGTCCCTACAATAGAACTAAACTAGATCCCTACGATGTAACGGGGAACCTGATCCTGCGATCAGACCCGCTAAAGTCCTCGGCTAGTCTGTACGAAGACCTATAGATGTGAGGGAGGAATCCCTACAAGAACTAGGGACTGGGAAAAGTTGGACACCTCCTAGCAGAAATCGTAGCAGTCAAAGACAAACACAAAACAAAAAGTAAAGAGGTCAGAAGACCTAGCAAAACTAACAGAGAACGGCAACAGAGCACCAAGCTAGCTCAACAGTAGTAAATACAAATGAAGTCCAGCAATGCCAGGAGGGCGGAGCCGGATTAAATAGGCAAAACTGGTCATGTGACCAGCAAACTAAAAAAAAACCTAACAGGAGAGTTGTAACAGATTTAAAGTGTATTCATTCAAATTAGAGAGACAATTTAAATTAAAAAGCTTAGACCTGCCTCCACCGCAGGGGGGCTCGCTCAACCCACCAGCGGACAGGCACCAGTATTGGGAGAGGGGGGCTGGCCGTCAGGGTCCACCGCAGCTCTGGCACAAACCCGGCGACACGGAGGTCTCACGGGCAGGAACGGACTGGCCATGTCGGCTTCCCACTTTTTTGGTTTTAGAAGGGCATGACATGCCTATATCTGTGTCTCCCCCTCCTTTTACTCCTCCACCTCTTTTCTTTTCGCATGACTATATGTACTTGTCACTTTTCCATGTGTTAGTTGTGTCTTCTGAGCAGTTTATCAGCTTTTGGACACCTTTGAAGGTGTTCAACGAACCGAACCGAACTCGAACACTACGGGGGTGGCTCAACACTAGTGCTGACTCTCTGTCACTGCTTCTAGTGCCTGTTATTGTCTGCAGCGTTGACTGCAAGTTGACATGGCTGTAGCTAATCAGTGAGCTCAGCAATTTGTGCCGTCAATGCATGCAGAGCTGTGCTGCTCACTGACTGGCTGCAGCAATAATAATAATGTAATGTCAGCTCTGCAGACAATAACAGAAGCTGAGATCAGTGCCAGAGAACCAGCGCTGGATCCAGGGTAGATGAGTAAAGCTCAGT
Source organism: Phyllobates terribilis (assembly GCF_046119375.1). NCBI lineage: Eukaryota > Metazoa > Chordata > Amphibia > Anura > Dendrobatidae > Phyllobates > Phyllobates terribilis. The sequence goes on from NW_027362765.1 coordinate 420,559,712, forward strand.
TTATTTGTTTTTAAAAAATTAGAGCCTAGGGACATGGGTTTTTCAAAACTGGAAAACTTCAAAATTCAAACTTGCTAACACTTATCCCCCACTTATCTCTGTTGGGGGAGAGTTGGGAGATCCTCATACACATTAGACTGTTGGCCGACCCTCAATGTCACGACGACTTTAATCTAATGTGTATTGGGCCAAAGGATGATAACTCAATAGTTACAATTGCTCTTTGAATATGTATTCCCAATAGGCCGCAGCATAAATGTTTGATAGATGCACGTCCCATCTAAGAAGAGAATTGGCCCCTCGACCCAACTTTCTGCCTCTTCCAGGAGAAGAATTAATGTGTAAAGCTCTCTCCATTTACGTCAATGGATGTTACAGAAGAAAACTGGAAATGAAAAGGTTTTATTGGAGGTTTAAGGCTTGAATATTTCTTCACAATCTCTCTTCTATCTTATTTTTCACGGAACGTCCTAGACAAAGATGACAGGACAAAAACATAATTATAAAAGAGCTAAACTCTGAAACCCTAACCATTTTGTTCTTCTCATTATTGTCAGAATTTGCCGATGAAATGGCTTCCGTAAGATCTGACATTTGATCTCCCAGCAGCATCCAAGTGTAACAATATTCATGGACTCCTCCATTTCCCGTGTTACACTTGATTAAAGACGATCTCCCGCTATTATAAGAGATAAATTTTACCAGATGTTTGTGTGGGCTGAATTCAGATTCATTCCATCTTTTTCTTTTATTTGCTCAAAAGATTATCTGCGATGTCACCAGAATTGAACATCCTTATTTGATTAAGTGTTTATTGAATCTCTATTATCCAACCTCCTGTATTCTATGCTAGGATGGAACGTCTTATGCCGCGGCAAATGTTTTATTGCCTGGCGCATCAGCGTGAAACATAAATGAGGGACAATGTGAGATAAAATGCAAGGCACTATCATTTACAAACACTTTCCATGAAATATTAGCAAATGATAATTATACGATTTTTCATTTTTGCTCTTTTGTTTTTTTTATACCCTTTTTTCTAGAGCCAAAACCTTTTTTTTATATTTTTCTGTTGACATAGCTGTATGAGGGCTTATTTTTTGCAGGACGAGTTGTAGTCGTGAATGATTCAACTCTATTTGCTATATAATGCACTGAAAAAAAAGGAAAAAAGTTCCAAGTTGGTTAAAAAGGTAAAAAAAAATAAATGCAATTTTGCCACTTTTGGGGATTTTATCTTTACAGTTTTTATTGTGCATTAAAAGTAGGTATATGCATATATATATATATATATATATATATGCAGTATATACATATATATATACATATATAAATATATATACATATATAAATATGTATATATATATGTATACAGGGTGGTCCAAAAGTAGGTGGACAGAAAGTATAATAAGGTTATGAAGGGAGAGATTTATCAAACAATATCCAGTAATTTTAGATAACATTATGTGGAGTGATGAAGCTTCTTTCAAATTATCCGGCCATATTAACAGACATAATTGTATTTACTGGTATAATGAGAACATGCATTTAACATTAGAGCAACAACTAAATGAGCCTGGTGTCAATGTTTGGGGTGGTATTTCAAGTTTTGGTGTTTTAGGACCAATATTTTGTGATGGAACAGTCACAGCAGACAAGTATCTCGAAATTCTAATGAATCAAGTTGTTCCCCAGTTACAGCAACAGCCTAATTCACATGACCTTTATTTCCAACAAGATGGGGCCCCTCCACATTATTCAAGAGTAGCCCACGAGTATCTTGAAGAAACATTTCCTAATGGATTGGCCAAAGAGAAATTAATACCCAAAGAGACTTGTGCAAAAAAGTTTGTTGAAGCGTAAGAGGCGACTCCAAAGCTGTGCAAATTGTAACGGAAAACAGTTTGAGCACCTGCGCTGATAAAATTTAAGGGCTTTTGTATTATTGTTCAGAATAAAATTTAATTGTCAATGTTATGCTTGTGTTAGTAAATATAATTTTATATATAAATCAAAATAAATATTATTATTTTCTGGCCACCTACTTTTGGACCACCCTGTATATATATATATACATTGTGATAAGGTCACTGGTAAAATACTGGATGGGAGATATGTGTCACTCAGGATGTTAGCCTCAGTGATATGAGCCTGGAAAAATGCAGGGTATGGTCCAGAAGGTAAATATGGAGCCCTTGGACTCAGTGTTTGGTATGTCTGGAGATGAGGTCTCCAGAGCAGTGCTCCAGTTAGGGAGAACTGAACCTTGTTTTGTTCCCCGCAGCCACACAGACTGTACTGTATGCTATTTTGTTGTTCCCATTATACCCTATACGGATATATTAGTCTCTGCCCCGTGGGGTTTTTGCCTTCCTCTGGATCAACATGTTACGCTATAGGTTGAACTTAATGGACTTATATCTACCTTCAACCTAAAAAACGATGAAACTATATATAGAGAGAGACATGTGTATATTGGCTATGTATATTTGGCCTGTGTTATCATTTTCTGAGATCTGTAACTTTATTATTTCTTGATAGATGGACTTATATGAGGATTGTTTTTGCGTGGGGAGCTGTTGTTTTTTTTACTAATCCCATTTTGGGGTACATACAACATTTTGATTTGGGACTTTAACCTGCAATATTGCAGTATATTGTCAAACATATGAATATTTGGGCTTCACGAGTAGTACCAAGAGCGTGGTGACTTCAGTTGGCCCCCAGCTGCCATGGCAATTTATTAGAACCCAGGAATCGCCTGAAATGGTGCGCCATAATGATTACACCAGCTAAATGGTGCTGTTAATCTCTGACAGCACCATTTACAGTGGGGGAAAAAAAGCATTTGATACACTGTCGATTTTGCAAGTTTTCCCACCTACACAGAATGGAGAGGTCTGTAATATTTATCGTAGATACACCTCAACTGTGAGAGACAGAATCTATAAAGAAAAAAGCAGAAAATCACATTGTATGATTTTTAAATAATTCATTTGCATTTTATTGCATGAAATAAGTATTTGATCACCTACCAACGAGCAAGAATTCTGGCTCTCACAGCCCTGTTAGTTTTTCTTTAAGAAACCCTCCCACTCTGGACTCATTACCTGTATTAATTGCACCTGTTTGAACTCCTCACACATATAAAAGACACCTGTCCACACAATCAATCACGCTCCATCCTCTTCACCATGGGCAAGACCAAAGAGCTGTTTAAGGACACCAGGGACAAAATTGTAGACGTGCACAAGGCTGAGATAGGCTGCAGGACAATAGGCAAGCAACTTGGTGAGAAGGCACTGGTCTGGGGCTCCATGCAAGATCTCACCTCGTGGGTTAAGGATGATTCTGATAAAGGTCAGGAATCAGCCCAGAACTACACAAGAGACTAGGTCAATGACCTGAAAAGAGCTGGGACCACAGTCTCAAACATTACCGTTAGTAACACACTACGCCGTCATGGATTAAAATCCTGCAGGGCAAGCAAGGTCCCCGTGCTCACGCCAGCACATATCCAGGTCCATTTGAAGTTCGCCAATGACCATCTGGATGATCCAGAGGAGTCATGGGAGAAGATCATTTGGTCAGTTGAGACCAAAATAGAACTTTTTGGTATCAATTCCACTTGCCGTATTTGGAGGAAGAAGAAGGATGAGTACCACCACTATTCTTTGTAGGTGGGAAAACTTGCAAAATTGACAATGTATCAAAAACTTATTTTCACTGTAAAAGGCTTATTCCAAAGTTTTGAAGTTATCCCGTATTCACGGGATACGAGATAACTTCCTGTTCACCTGATCCCGAGAACTGAAGAGCCCCGTGTGAGTGGATGTTGATCGTGCACACTACCACTCCATTCATTCTTAAAGGAACCACCAGACAGCTGCTCTCTGGCGCTCAATGCAGCTGAGAACAACTGATTATTTAATTTTATTGATATATTTATTCTTTACTCACTTGTGTAGCACCATTAATTTCCAAGGCGCTTTACAGACATTATCATCATTACTGTCCTTTTTGAGGACACAACCTAAATCCTCTATCAGTATGTCTTCGGAGTGTGGGAGGAAACCCACGCAAATACGGGGAGAACATACAAACTCTTTGCAGATGTTGTTCTAGATAAGATTTGAACCCAGAACCCCAGCGCTTCAAGGCTACATGGAGACACAAAGCTCTGCTCCGCAGCTGAAAATAAACAATGATAGAATATTTTCAATCCAAACTATTTGAAAAAATTATTTTTTTTGTAACATTAGGAAGCATCGAAGCAATAAGAAATGTCTGACCCTTTAAATGTAATACTCTGTCTTCCTATGATAAAATCCTATTAGAAAATCCACAATTAATAATCTCCCAGCCTCAGCGAACCGCGAACATATTCCATGTGACACCATGTTGAAATATAGACTTCCACATCTAAGTGCTCAGTTGGCATCTTTGCAAAAACAGAATGTGGTGTAATCACTGGAGCTGCTGGCATCCCACATTGCTACGTAGCCAAAGTAAAGGGTATGATTTGTCTAATAGTCCAGTCCAGCAGCGAAGTGTGTGTTCTAGTTATTCAGTAATATGCTAGAAGTTTTGCTTTTATTTTACAAGAGGAAATAATTCTCCACTGATAATATTTCTAAGATATCTTAAGAAAGTGACTTTTCTGGTTCGTCCAACTACAATGTAGGTAGGACAATGGACAGGAACAAGGACCTCATTGGCTTTGGTTGGCTTCTATCTTCTTGTCTTAGAACCTTAGGTAGAGACATGTTATACGTGCAGATTATATCACCGAAATGTTGTTTTTTTTTAATTTTAACATAGCCTGTAGGTGGAAAACTCCATTAATGGGATCACCCCTAGTATCCTCATCAGTAGAAAACCAGGGTGCCGAGCACTTATTTGTCAGGAAGTTTAAAGGGCAACTAATCTTTCATATGATTGTTGATGTGTTGTAGTGTTGATCGATAATCCAGGTTCTAAATCTCCCACCGAGATCTCAAACCAATTGGTCAAACACATAGATTTTCTACTAAGCCCGTAGACTGCTCTTCTCATGCTCCAGCATAACCATGGTGCTTCTGCCCCTCGTTATGAGAAAATCTTGGGTTTCAGGATCCTGACCTCTGCCAAAAATTATTTAAAAGTTTAGGTACCCTTTAAAGGGGTTTTCCAGAACTATTTTCTATCTTTTGGACCTAAGAACTAACTGGCAGGTAGTTGCTACCTACCTGCCTGTTGTGTTTGGTGCCTATCTCTGCCGGCACAAAGTGGTCACAGACCGCTCCTGTTGGTGATTCAGCTGCTTCTGCTGACATCACGTCAACAGAGCAGTGGTTTCTCTTCCGCTCTGCTCTATAGACAGGGAGTGATTGCTGACATCATGCTGATTGACAGCTGGCTCCCTGCTGCCTAACTGCGGGCAGCCAGCTTTCAGTCACGCCCCGTCAACAGAGCAGCCTGAAAGCGTAAGAGCTGCTCTGTTGAGGTGAAGCAGCAGAATCACCGGCAGGAGCTGTCAATGATCGCTCTGAGCCAACACCAGGTACAATAGGCAGGAACTTTGTGACTACCTGCGTTTCAGTTCTTAGGCTCATAGTAAAAAAATAAATAAGTCCCGGACGATCCCTTTAATGAAAATGAGGGCATACGTTGTAGCTTTGAGATCATTGCAGAAGCGATTGTACTAGGAGGCAAGAAGGAAATCGAATGTAAAGAAACATATTCATAAGCTCGGAGGATGTCTGAGCAGTGTGACCTTGTAGACACCAAAAGAAAAGATGTGAGAAAAAAAACACATCAACCTGTCACTGACATTGTTGCCCATTATAAGCACTTGATGTTATATCACCTCTCTGTGAAAATACAAAAGAAAGAAGATGCTCGGAACAAAATAGCAACCATAATTTAAACATTAATATAAAAGCAGATAAGAAGCGCTCACCCCATAGTCTCCCATTTGCCATTCTTCAGTAGAAGCGCTGACAATATGAGATGTGTGGCTTTACCTTCTGGCTGGCTATTTCCTGTAACTATAGAAAAAGCATTGCTGGATCCTATTACTGTTTATGATGAGCTAGTCACAATATGAAGCATTAGAAGTGAATCATCCAGCCAAAGCTGATAAAAGGAAAGAAAAAGTATAAAAAACTGCAGAAAATCGGCTATTTGTAATGCTTGGAAACAGTGCATCGCTGTAAAGTGCATCTATCATTGAATCCAATAGACAGAGAGTGAAAAATTCGCCTTGTGTTAGACCATGAACATCAGAAATAATTCCTCTGTGGGATTCAGAACAGCGGTCAATAGATCACTTCGGGCGCAGAGTCATTCAACAAATGCAACTTTGTTCCTAAGGCATAATAAACCATGTAGGGTTCTAGGACTAAGGGAATGTGCACATGATGTCTTTTTCAGGCAGTTTCCATCTGGAATTTGCCTGAAAAAGTGCAACTAAAAATGGACATAATACACAGCAATGTAGAAACGACGTTGCTGTGCACATGTTCAGTCTTTTGTTACTTCTTTCAACTGATTCAGGGTTTGGAAACTGTGAAGTGGTTAAAAGAATTAACATGTTGATTATTCGGACGGCTTCTGCTAGGAAACTGCTTCGCTAGTTATAATTCAAATAGCAAAATAGGAGACACCAGCAGTGGAGTAACTTGGGTAGGGGCGGTAGTCATGGGCGAGGGGAGCATCATCTGCGCCCCATTACGCTACAGGAAAATGGGGGTCCTGGCTAGGTATGTGCTGCTGGTACCTTGGTGATACATCTCTGCAGACCACATGCTGCCACTTGACTTGGCAGGCCAGGACCAGATGAGGTAGAGATGAATGAGACAGACCAAATTCCAAAAATAAACTTTTTACTGAACAAAAACTTAATGAGAAGTATATACATCAGATAGGAGGCACAACACTTCAAGAATGCTTCTTTTTCACAGTTCAGAGACATGAACTTTACAGTTACACGTGTTGTTACATTACTTCCATTACATGTGACATAAATCCAGAAAACCATTCTGGGAACCTCTATCTGTGAGGACAGCACAGGTCAAGGTGTGTCACTACGGCCCCCCACAGCTAGTCTCAACTCCATTTTGATTAGTGAGGACCCCACTGGCTGAGGTATGTCGGTATGACTCCTCGCTAGTACTCTCAAAGTCCATTGGATAAGAGCGACATGCTCCATGCTGTGGCACTGTATATTCAGCACTCTAGCTTCTTATCTAATGTAAATAATTATTTTCTTTAGATTCTTATCTAATATAGATAGTTATTTGCTTAAGACCCTTTTGTATGAGGTAAGGAATCCTTTCTTTAGCTTAGTTCTTGCTTTAGGCCACCTGACCTGCTGCTCCCTTGAGCAATTTATCTCCCCTTTAAATAGGCCTCCTGGCCTGAGATAAGAAACTCATCCTGCTACTCATCTGAGTGATATTTTGCCCCTTTAATTAAGCCTGGGATAAGGACCTTGTCCACCCCTTTGTCTTCATTAGGCCCCCTACCTGAAATCTGGAATCCGGCTGCCACTCAAGTTTTGCTTTCCTTCAGAGCGTACTATCTGATACATGGTAGTTCCCCTCTTCGCAAACAACACCATTTCTATGTAAGTCTACAAGCAGCTAGACCATAGGTCTGCTACTTCTCAATGTTTATCCCTATCTGAGCAATAACAGGAAAGTGCCTTTGTCTATGCCCACATAACTCCTCCCAATATGGGCTAGTCCCAATAATTAACCCTGACTAATTGTTGCTCGGCAGAAAATAGACAAAACAACATTTTAAACATAGCAATGCATTATAAAATCATCAGATCTTCAATGGGTTGTGTGGGCAGCTTCTCCACGCGTTTACAGAGCTTACTAAAGCAGCATTGTCTAGGAAAATCTGGGCAGGTCTACCGGCTTCTTAAAAACACTGTGTGCACATACCCTATGGCTAGGGTCAAACAGGTTTTTGAGGAGGTTTTTTCCTTCTGTTCCAGAATCAGTAGAGCAGGACAAATTGGAGGACCACATGCTAATCAACTTTTCATCAAAATGAACCCAGTTTGAATGAAAAACAAGTGAAAGGTTGTCTTTAAATACACAACAAAATCTATAATAGCCGTAAACATCTAGGGCCTGATTCATCAAAGCTTTTACCCCAGAATACACTTTGAGAAGTCGCAAAATTTTGGCGCAACTCGAGGTTGCCCTAAAATTTTGTGACTTTTGCCATTCTTATGCCATTTTCACCCAGCTCTGACAAAGTGGGTGGAGCTGGGACGGAACGAGGGAGTGGCGACCGATGTTCATCAAATTCAGGACAAGCAGTGGAGTTTGCTTGGCCATAAATCTTAATCCTGTAGTGACTGGAATAAGATTCATGGCGAGGCGCACATGGAGATGCAACCCACTTGTCCGTTGATCATGATTCATTAAGAATTAATGAATCGGGAGCATCTGATTCCAGTATGATTCCTCATCAAGACCGGTGTGACCAATGATGAATCTGGACCCTAGAGCTTAGTAGGAAGGAAGGATTCCTTATCTCGCAAGTCACGTCATTGATGAGTTTCGCCGAGCTCTATAGAACAAGACTAGTTTTAAATTCACCCTATACTTTTCGTTAAGGACACAGTAGATCACAGATGGTGCCAAGTACAAAATATAATGTACCTTAAACAAGTCTTAGATCATACAGACGTTACTGTCTTTTGATATTAGTTTTTTGGCCCGGTTGAGTTATTTTAATTAAAGCTTTGTCTAACTGCTCCGTCTCCCTTGTGTCACTGCAGGAGCTCCTATTATTCATTGAGCGATCACCAATTTTTTTTTCTTCCTGTATCTGATAAACTGGATTGCTATACTTGCCGGTTTGTGATGAACTGAATAGCCTGCCAGTAGTTCGCCATATCTGTGTGATAGATGGATGTAGGGTGCACAAGGGACATTACTGAAATGTACTTTTGTCAAAGGCTTTATCACTGCTATTGTGCAATCTGGCATTGAGGTTTCACAAAGCGTCCGTCTATTTAAAGTACATCTGACTTACTGTATAAGTCTATGTTGGTTTCTTCTATTTTTTTTTTCCTATAGTAACTAAAAAATAATGTCTTTTATTACTCTTTGCAGAATGGGTGAGGAAGTACCCCGCAAAATCAGTCATATTGCATCCTGGTATTCAGATTTCTCGATATGAAAAACTTCATGAAATAGAAAAAATATTAAATTAATTAAATTATATTTTTTTAAATGATAGGACTGTACATGTAATACGTTTCAATTTGAGGGTCAGAATCAAGAGACTCAAGTCTATTAAAGGGTTAATATATTCCCATCTTCATCGATGGCTATTGTCACATAGTGACTTTTGCAGCCCTTCTTGAGATGTTAACATTTTTCGTTTGTTTTGTTTACAGCTAGTTTCCTAGGAAGCAGACCACCATCTAGTTTGTAAGCACTGTGCTGACGCTGGCCGAGATTAGGAGGTAACAGCGTGCACCAGTGATCCTGGCCAGCTTCAGACCGTGCTTACAAGCTCAATAGAAAAGAGCTTGTAAGCACTACACATGTTCATCTGTCTAGCAGCGGAGGTCGGTCTCCAAGACAATGAGCTGTAAACAAAAGTGTTAATATCTCAAGAATTGATGCTAATTGTGTCAAGCTGTAAACTGTACAATTGCTTCTATTTATAAGCATTATCCGCTAATATCTATTTATGAAGATGTGAATAACCCTTTAACTAAGAATATCATTGGGATATCATATAAAGGTTTCTTCATTTTTATTGCGGTAGTGAAGGTGCATATATGCTTTACATGCTTAGCAAGGCTTAGACAACAGGAAGCATATTGTTAAATGGTTGCTATGGTTTTAATGCAAACTTGCAAATTATGAGTAAAAATACACCGTAGCTGTACATTCCCTAAGGGTTTTGCAACTAATAATGTGATAAAAAGACACGGCAAATGGAGAAAAATAATGTGTATATACACATATATTCAATCCTAAAAAGTGGGGACACACGTGGTGATTTAATTTTTTTAATACTTTTAGAAAAATCAATATTTCATCTTCATTCTAAAAGTAAATAAGGTAGTAAAACCGAACAAAAAAAACAATAAAAAATGAACATAGAAATAATAAAACCAAATATTTACAGATTTGCCATGTTCTGACAAATGTGTCAAAAGTCCAATTTATTTCTACCCAATTTTTTGTGGTTCTCAAAAGGTCAGCAAGATAAACCACATATATGTCATGATGTGATGGCTTAAGGTAAGGGAGAGGGGCCTACAACTGTCCCTGGAACTGAGACCTTAACTGTCCCAGGGGTACTCTTGATGGTACAGATGCCTGGGTCTCCGACTTTACTATGCTCCTCCCTCACTCCATGAGGCATGGGACAGAAATACAAGGGAAACAGGACACAAAGACAACCAGGTGATAAATGTACTGTATACCACTATCACACAAAAACACACACCAATAGATAAGGAGGGAATAGGGAAAGGAAGGAATGAATCAACCAAATAGGAATACAGACAAAAAGATAAAAACTCAGATCACTACAACAGAAAGCTACAAATAAGGACGACTCCTTCAACACCAAACTGGGTAGTTATGCGCTATCACCAGCAGTGAGGTTTAAATGGAAGTCCCTGCAGAGTGATAGGATAGGCCAAATAGCAAACGGGAAACACCTGCTGTAAGAAAGGAGTGGACAAAAGGCAAAGGTTAATCAGCACCTGGACAGCAACCGGATCTCCAATGGCTCAGCGGATAGAGACACCAGCAGATAAACACATTGAATCCTGAGGCATGACAATAAATGAGCATGCACGTGTTTGAAATGTAAATTCATCAACTTGTTGCAGCATTCCTTGAAATTTGAGTTTTCATTCATATGCAAATGAGTTGTTAAGTGCTCTGGGATTCAAGCCTCTGCCTCTGCAGGTTGTTTTCCAGCTCTGCACCAACCTCTTTAGTTTGATTGTTAACTCATCATCTGATTTCCTTGCCTGATGTCATGCACAGACAGTGAGCTATCAATCAATCTACAGAGGTTGTTCACTCAGTGGGGAAGCAACCTGCAGAGGCAGAGGCTTGGGAAGTGCACTGTCACTCCCAGAGCACCTAAAGAGGTTTTCCACTACTTTATCATTGATTGGCTTATTCTTAGGATAGAATGGATATTCTTAGAATAGAATGTCTGATGGGTGGGGATGCGACCCCCAGCACCCCCATCAATCAGCTGTTCTCAATGTCGGCAGTGGCCAGAACTGACCAGTTACGGAGCTGCACAGTACAGCTCTGATTACAGTTTAATGGCAATGGATGAGTACTGCACATTTAAATAAGGGGCGGATGTGTAGTACACAACCACGGCGGCTATGTTCACACGTTGCGTTTTTTTTTTCCGCAGGCAAAACCTGCTCTCTTGGCAGTAAAGAAGCAACTTCAAAAAAGCAGATTTTGATGAGTTTTTGCTGCGTTTTTTAACTGCATTTTTGTCAGTGTACATTTGTCTCTAGTGCATGATGATGAAGTTTAGTATATATAAAAAAAAAAAACTCATTCAACTTCCTCAGGTTTTTGCACGAAAAACGCATCAAAACCTGATACCAGCATTTTTACGGCGTTTTTACACTTGCTCATTGTTTCAATGGGTGAAAAAAACATTGCAAAAACGCTGAAAGACGCGACATGCTGCATTTTGCAAAAACGCAGCTCTGTGACAAAACAGTCAGGGAAAAAAAAACAAGGTGTGTGCATGAGATTTCTAAAATCTCGTAGACTTTGCTGGTACTGTAAAACGCAGCTCATTCAAATCTATGGGTGCACAAAAAAAATATGATTGCATACAGATCAATCGTACTTTTTACATATACCGTACATTGGAATTCTTTAACACAGGAAACTGTATTTGTTCTTGTAAATTTTTATAACTGGTAATGTATAAAAATGGATGACAATACAGATGAAAAAAGCCCGCTTTTGTAGATGAAAATCTGAAGATATTTTATACGCTGGTGTGAATTTTACGGTAATCTTTACGGTATGGGGTCTTCCTGCAACTTTTTCTGGCATTTTTTGAGTGGGTCCGCTCCTAATATTAACAGAAAAATCACAAAACGTTAAAAAGAAACTTCCAATGCTTTTCTATGGAAATTTGACTCGCTGTTCATATTTTCAGTCACTTGAGCATCTTTTAAACACTTTAGGCTTTCAAAAATTGCTGGTGGGAGTAAGAAAAGTGCAGTCACTTCTTTGAAGCGGCTTGTGATGGAAAACGCTACAAATTAGGTGCTGTTCAATCGAAAGGCTGGAAAAACGCTTCAGGAAAAAAAAAACTCCGCAAAAACGCTTGCCAATATCTTCAAAGCCGCTTCAAGAAACATTACAGGAAGTGAAAAACTCCTTAATAATCTCCCTAAACAAGTAGAGGATCCTTTAGAAAATTCATCGCTTTTGTCCGCTGCAAAAATCTTTGGGTATGTACACATGACATTCTTTTTAAGAAGTTTTGGAGCAGAAACTGAGTGGAAACTCTTCAAATCCTCCTCAAAAACTCAAAACTACTCAAAAACAGTTTTAGCTCTGAAAACTTTACAAAAAGACTCCGTGAGCACTTAGCTTAGAGTATGTTTATACGTGACATTTTTACAGCATTTTGGTAATGTATTTTACCCAGCATATTTGGTGCATCATCTATGCAGCATGCTACAGTACCAGGTTAATCAATGAAATTTCTTAAATTTCATGCACATACTCGTTTTTTTTCCCAAGCGCATGTTGAGCCCTGCTGCGTTTTTGCAAAGATGCAGCATATCCTACATTCAAATGAGTGGGTGAAAAATGCAAAGTAAAAATTCTGCCAAAAAGGACATAAAAACGGGACAAAAACGCACATATTGTACTCAGCAAAAGATTGCTGGGCAGTTTTTAGCAAAAAAAGTGTACACTTTTTTAGAAAAATAGTCCAGAGAAATCCAGTATATACCAATTGTTAAAGTATTGTTTCCATAACAATGTAAGCTGCATATATTTTCCATCCGAGGACTGTTTCTTAAGGCGATCATCTGTAATTAGTTTTAGTGCTGTCGTTTTCATTACACCGATATTCACTTATTAATTTGTAAATAACACAAGTGTTTCCCTCGCAATGAATGAACGGCCGGGCATCTCCTGTGGATACCGTTCTATTTATTCATGTTGGTACAGCATTATACTAAGTGGGTAAATCTGCAAACAAATTTTTATTACCCTTATTATGATGCACTTCAATGAACTTCACACAGACATGGACAATTAACATCCTCATTCAATTAGTAGACAGGCGTAAACATAAAGTATAAAGAGCGAACGTGCTGGAAGCTAGGAATCATGGTGAACAGTAACCTGCACTACTGGTGCAATAGCGCTCGCAAAGTTTAACCAAATACTTGCCACAGTGACTGCGCCCTACTTGAACACAACTGCAGGCCATTACAATCTCAAACCCAGATGCATACAATACTAGGTTCTTCAAAATCTACTTGTCACGATTACTCAGCTCAGTATGTCTTGGACGCAGTGACTGACAGCTAAGTCGTCCAATCAGGTGCAGGGGCGTGCTGAGCTGTCTGTGTTTTGATGGACAGCTCAGCCATCTAATCTGAGAATTGGAGGTGCTGAGTTTCTTACAGGTGTTCCCTGTTCCAGGTGATTGCCCAGCTACTTAGCTGAGCTGTCGGTCACAGATCTCTGCCAGACGTAGCATCTGCTTAGTGGTTTGCCAAGTATTTCTGTGCTCTGTTTATTGATCTATTGCTGCCTGACCTTGGACCTCGTTCTGACCATCCATTTGCCTAGCCCCTTTGCTCTGATCCGCTATCTTCCTGGTATTCTGACCTTGGACCGTGACCTGACTTTGCCTTTGTCTTTCCCCTTTAGTTTACTACGTGTTCTCTTGGTATTTGACCCCAGAACGTTTGACTACCCTGCCTCACAATACTGTATTCCATTTTTCATGGACATTTTTGGGTATATATGGCAGATGTTGCCATAAAGAGTTTTGATGCCAACTAAGGTTATCTCAATGTGTGAGAAATGTACATTGGGTTCCTCCTCTTCCAAGACAAAAATACACCATGGCAATTTTCAGTCTTACAAGGGAGGAATAATATGGGGTACTGAACAAATAACTAGTATTCTAGGTCCTACTAAATCCTATGATGAGCACTATGGAGCAGCAAATTGCTATCAGTAAATGGCACCATATTGTTTTTTTCTAGATCTTTGGTTGCAATTTTGGATTCTATTTATTCCACAAAGTACTGAGTTGCCTTTGGGCTTGTACACACAGAGGTCTTTTGGAAATCCGTGGCAGAAGACCAATGCCAAATCGTGGATTTCTGCCTCTAATTTGCAGTTTGACATATCATAGATCTGCATACGGGTTTGGCCTTGTCAAAAACTGATGCCATCCCTTTTGCTTCTAGATTTCAAATCAAACCAAATGAAATCAATAGAAGGAGAAACAGTCACAGAAATCCGCATTGGAAGCCACTAGTGTTGAGCGAACATGCTCGACACTGCTCGGTACTCGCCCGAGCATCACGCTACTCGGGATGTTCGGCGAGCACCGAGCATTTCCGGGTTACTCGGGCGGGAGCTCGGGTCTCCGCCCTGCATGTTTGGCGCTCTTTACAGAGCCAATGAACATGCAGAGATTGCCAGCCAGTCACTGTAATGCTGCAGCCATGTTGGTTGTGGGCATTACAGTGATTGGCTGGCCGCACAGCGTCACCTCGAGTATTTAAAATGGGGCGCCATCATCTTGGACACAGTCGCTCCGGATTAGACAGTGTAGGGACAGCGCTGCTGATTTAGGGAGAGATATAAACTGCGAAATAGTTAGTGTAGGGTCTGTAAAGGCTGCCAGAACAAACAAACAGTCCTTTTCAGGACTAGTATCCATCCCAGATACCAGGCAGGCAGGCTGTATAGGAGACACAGTGGTTATACCAGCAAACGCTGCATTACAGTCCTGTGTGCCCCTGTTGCTGAAATTGCTGGACTTAGCACCAGGTGTCGGGGGCCAGGAAAAATCTTTTTTTCCATCTAAATCCTCCTTTTTTTTTCCTCCTTCACACTGTGCAAATACCCGTCTTATTAACCTTTTGGTGTGTCCCCCCTCCCCCCCCCCCCAAAAAAAAGTGTCTCTGATTTTTCAGACACAAATATAACTGTTGAAAATAGTTTGGTGTAGGCTAGAGAAACAGAAGTGTTGTTTTGCACTTTCACGGTTCAAACCTCTGTATTATCCATTTTGGGCCATTTGTATCTAAAAAAAAAAACAGTTTGAGTGTGTCTCTCACTGTTCAGCCGCAAATATCTCTATTTAAAAAAGTGTGGTATACCCCAGTAAACAATAACTGTGGTTTTGCCATCCCACGGTAAAAAATCTCTATTATTCAGGTTTTGGTCATTTTTTCCGTAAAGAAAAACAGTAGTGTCTCCTGACTGTTGTGACACAAAAATATATCTGTTGAAAATAGTCTTGTGTAGGCCCAACATCCCAGTGTGGTTTCGCAGTTCCACCGGTCAAATCGCTGTACTATCCAGTTTTGGGCCTTTGGTATCTAAAAAGAAAAGCAGTTTGAGTGTGTCGCTCACTGTTCAGCCGCAAATATCTCTATTTAAAAAAGTGTGGTATACCCCAGTAAACAATAACTGTGGTTTTGCCATCTCACGGTAAAAAATCTCTATTATTCAGCTTTTGGTAGTTTTTTCCGTAAAGAAAACAGTAGTGTCTCCTGACTGTTGTGACACAAAAATATATCTGTTGAAAATAGTCTTGTGTAGGCCCGACATCCCAGTGTGGTTTCGCAGTTCCACGGGTCAAATCGCTGTACTATCCAGTTTTGGGCCTTTGGTATCTAAAAAAAAGCAGTTTGAGTGTGTCGCTCACTGTTCAGCCGCAAATATCTCTATTTAAAAAAGTGTGGTATACCCCAGTAAACAATAACTGTGGTTTTTCTCTTCCACGGTTCTAATCTACTCTTTATTACCCTTTTTCCATTGATAGTGCAAGTGTAAGCTATTTTACTTCATTTACAATGGGCAAGGCGCGTGGCAAGGGACGTGGAAGTGGACGTTCTGGTGATGGTTCGTGCAGAGGACGGGGCCGAGGCCAAGGTGAAAATGTGCCACAACCAACAGCCACATCTTCTCGCTCCCACTTCTTGACCGAATTACTAGGGAAGCACAGAACAACACCAGTATTGAGAACTGATCAGTGTGAACAGGTTATTAATTGGATAGCAGACAATACTTCCAGTTACCTGGGCACCACCACCTCCGGTCTGTCTTCCACACGGTCAACTCTTAGTAGCCGTGAGTCTCGACCGCATACTCCTCCTCACCCTGATGCTCCTTCCTCCCACCATGCCGAGTGTCGTCAGACAGCAAGTGATCCCACACTTGGACACTCTGAAGAGCTGTTCACTGGTCCATTTCCATATTTGGGCCCCTCGCCTGATACGCTTGAAGTGGTGGCAGAGGAGATCCCATGTTGCGATGCCCAAATATTTGAACAGCCACGGCCACAGGAAGTCGACGTTAGCAATCTGTCACAAGAGGAGGACGATGACGAGACACAATTGCCAAGAAGTGAGGAGGAGGATCGTGGTGCGCAAGTGGAAGAGGAGGAGGTGGTGGATGATCTAGTAACTGACCCAACGTGGAAGGAGGACATGCAGAGTGAGGCCAGCAGCACACAGGGGGAGGGAGGCAGAGTACCCCAACAGGCAGGAAGAAGCAGTGTGGTGGCCGCAGACAGAAGGCAGGCAACCGTTCCACGTAACACCAACACGAGGGACGTTGCCAGTACAAGCGGTAGGTCTTCCAGAGTCTGGAATTTTTTTAAAGACTCTGCTGATAACCCCAAAAAGGCCATATGTTCCACCTGCCATGCCAGCATCAGCAGGGGTGACAAAACTACCAGCCTGACCACCACCAGCATGATCAGGCACATGGCAGCAAAGCACCCGACTTTGTGGGGCGAAACCCAGGGTCCACGACCAGTGTCAGCGGGTGTCACCACTGCTTCTTCCACTGTTGTGCGTGCAATAGAACCCCCTGTTGTGTGTGCAAGGCAATCCCCTGTCCATACTGCATGTAAAAATGCCCCCTCCTCTCAGTCTTCACTTGTTATGGCAGTTTCTCAAGAAACAGCATCAACGTCCACGTCCACGTCCCACCGCAGCGTTCAATTGTCCATATCCCAGACCTTTGAACAAAAGCGGAAATTCGCAGCTAACGCCCCACAGGCCACAGTCCTAAATTCGCACATTTCACGACTGCTTGCATTGGAAATGCTGCCTTTTAGGCTGGTGGAGATGGAATCCTTCCGCAATCTTATGTCGGTGGCCGTCCCTCGGTACTCGGTACCCAGCCGACACTATTTTGCCCGGTGTTCCATCCCCGCACTACACAAGCACGTGTCCCAAAGCATCTGCCGTGCCCTCAACAACGCAGTTACTGGGAGAGTCCACCTGACAACGGACACGTGGACAAGTGCTTGTGGCCAGGGACGGTACATCTCTCTGACGGCACACTGGGTAAACATAGTGGAAGCCGGGACCCAGTCGGACCTTGGGATGGAACACATCCTCCCCACACCGAGGATTGCGGCCCTATGTCAGTCAGAGTTGCCCCCACAGTGTACAGCTCCTGCGCATCCTCCTCCTCCTCCTTCTCCTCATGTTCAGCCTCCATCTCAGATATCACCACATCAGTTACAAGCTGGAAGCATTGCAGTACTGCCTCCGCCAAGCGGCAACAGGCTGTGCTGAAACTCATAAGCTTAGGTGATAAACCTCACACTGCTTGTGAGTTGTGTACAGCTGTGAAAGAGCAGGCAGATCTGTGGCTGAGACCGCTGAACCTACATCCCGGCATGGTCGTGTGTGACAATGGCCGTAACCTGGTGGCGGCTCTGAGGTGAGGTGAGATCACACACGTACCATGCCTGGCTCATGTGCTTAACCTCGTGGTTCAGCGGTTTCTTAAATCGTACCCTGAGTTGCCAGATCTGCTCGTGAAAGTACGCCGCCTGTCAGCTCATTTTCACAAATCGGCTACAGCTTCAGCCGCCCTTGCTGTGTTGCAGCAGCGTTTGCAGCTTCCAGCACACCGACTGGTGTGTGATGTCCCCACATGTTGGAACTCTACCCTCCACATGTTGCAAAGGATTTGTGAGCAGAAGAGAGCAGTTGTGGAGTACCAGCTGCATCAAGGCCGTCGATATTCAGGTCAGACTCCACACATAAGACCTCAGGATTGGACCTGGATGTCTGACATATGTACCATCCTGACAAACTTTGAGGAGGCCACCAAGATGGTGAGTGGCGTCATCATTAGTGTCAGCATCCCACTTGTCTGTCTTTTGCAACGCTCTCTGCAGAGAATTAAAGAGGAGGCATTGCAGCCAGAGTATGATGAGATGGATCAAGAAGCCGTAGCGGGCGATTACACACAGCCCAGCCTCATCTCATCCCAACGTGCATTGGGGGACAATGAGGGAGAGGAGGAGGAGGAGGAAGAACAGGAGCTGCTATCATGCGTTGTAGACGGTAGTACCTGTACAAGTGTCATACCGTCGGTTCAGCGTGGATGGCCTGAGGACAGGGGGGAGGAGGAAGAGGAGAGGAAGAGGAGGAGGAGGAGGAGAGCATGGTCAGTCGTCATCTTGGTGAGGACTCGGAAATCTTGCCCGTTACCAGTCTGGCACGCATGGCTGACTTTATGTTACGCTGCCTTAACCGTGACCCTCGCGTTGTCAAAATGTTGGGTGACAGTCATTACTGGTTGGTGACACTTGTAGACTCCCGCTACAAGGAGAACTTTCACTCTCTTATTCCTGAGGTGGAGAGGTCTGCAAAAATGGGGCAATACCAGAAGGCCCTTGCTGCAGAACTCTTAAAAAAATTCCCATCTGAACACGCTAGCGGCAGAGGTCACAGTTCGTTGCCCAACCAAGGCGTACAGGCGAGAGAGATGCAACTCCAATCCAGCAGAGGCAGGGGAACACTGTCAACGTTCTGGGACAGTTTTCTGACACCCGCCCAGCTTACAGGCCCTGAGGCACGGGGTACTCTCACAAGGAGTGGAAAGTTTCAAAAGATGGTGAGGGAGTACCTTGCCGATCGTACCAGCATCCTCCATGATTCCTCTGTGCCTTTTAATTATTGGGTATCCAAGCTGGACACTTGGAATGAACTCGCTCTGTACGCCTTGGAGGTCCTGGCCTGCCCTGCCACTAGCGTGTTATCGGAGCGTGTTTTTAGTGCCGCTGGGGGAATTATAACTGATAAGCGCACTCGCCTGTCAACTGACAATGCTGACAAGCTGACCCTTATCAAAATGAACAAGGGCTGGATTGGGCCAGACTTCTCATCACCACCAAATGACAGCAGAGTAACATAAAGTCAAATCCACTGTGTTATTTCGGGAGGTGTATTCACATGCACCGCTTCACACCCACACATGGGTATACGCTTCCTTGTTTCAGCTGTTTAATCTTCTTCTCCTTATCCTCAGCCTCCACCACCACTATACCACCAGGGTGCCAGCATTGCAAGTTCCTCCGTCCTTTTTTTTGGCAGCTTTTGCTTGCAAGGCATAAGCAAATGCTATGGGACACCCACTCCCCAATAATGGGACTTATGTTTGTAATATGCTGTACTGCATGGCTCTTGTAAGGGGCATTGCAAGTTGCTCCGTCCTAATTTTTGGCAACTTTTGCTTGGAAAGCATAAGCAAATACCATGGTACACCCACTCCCCAATAATGGGACTTATGTTTGTAATATGCTGTACTGCATGTGACGCGCCCCCTGGGCCGTGTGTACACGTGTGTGGGATACCCGGTGCCGGGTCTCTGGGGTCTGTAGTCTCCGTGGCGGTGACCCGGTCCCGTGGCTCAGGCTGGTCAAACCAGTGGCAGTCTTTCTTAGGTTTTGAGGTTAATTGTCCGACTGCGCCACCCGTGGATTGTGGTCAGGGAGTACCACCGCTGCGAGGCAGACCGCTGAGGCTGGTGTTGTGTGCGCAGCATAGAATGGGATAACTCCCCTCGGGAGGAGTATAGCCTCAGGGCAGTGAGTGTGGATGATGGGGGTGATGGTGCACGAGCGCAGCAGGAATGACTCAGGGTCTTTGCAGTGCAGTTCAGGGTCTTTACTGATGATTATAAGGTAGACCCTCCCGGGAGTACTGGCTAGCATAAGAGGCCTGGTCAGTCTGTGAGCAAGCAGGAGTTCCCCTGGCCTGGTGGAGTTGTAGGCCTCCCCGTCTGTCTGCACTCTTCCTGGCTACCTTTCTGTAAGCGGGTAGAAGTAGCCCACGTCCCTGAGTGTACCGTGTAGTGCTCACCCGTATGGCTGGTGACTTGGGGCCTTCTGTTAGCCTCCGCTCCACGACGGCGGTGCTGGTCCCTTGCTTGTGACTGACCCTCCGGGCTTCTATGGCCAGAGGACCTGAAATCCCCTGCCGTCTGGTTTCTGCTGCTGGATATATCAGTCCTCACAGCTTCGGACTCCTGTGTCCGGTTCCTATTGTCTTCTACCAGGGCGAGCTCTGCTCAGCTTCCAGCCCCTGGTCTTTAGCTCCTAGCTCCTACAGAGCTCCTTGCTGTTACTTTCCCTTGCTCTCACTCTGACTCTGACTGTTCTCTGACTCACTCAACCCCGCCCCAGATCCAGTTTATAAGGGCAGAATTCTCCTCTCCCAGGATTGGGGCAGGAGGATGTTGCATGTTTAAGGGATCCTGACCAGGAAACCTCCCACTTGCTCTCCGACGTAATATCTCTATTACTGTGGTGACCAGACCCCTGGGGTGCCACACATGGCTCTTGTAAGGGGCATTGCAGTTCCTCATAATTTTTGGAAAGCCTTCCATTCACTGCTTAGGCCAACAGTGCACGGGAGACCCAGTTGCTATAAATCGAAAAAAAGGTTTAGTTAACGCCCTCTGACCTCCATGTCATTTCCAAGGGGCATTGGAGTGGTTCGAAATTTTTGGTAGGCATTGCACTCACTGTATGCCCTATAACTGTGTAGCCGAACCGCTCTTTTTGTTACAGAAACATATCCTACAAGACATATCTGGTTGACTGGCCTGATATTCATGTGAATGGTCCCTGTTCCTCCTGCTCTTTCTCCTTTGCCACTACCTCATCCATCATTTATCACCTGAAGCTTTGTTTTAACGGGAGTCATAGAACTTGGATAGTAGCAGGAAAACATCCAGCAATCCTCAGAGGAGGTAGGATATGCGCCAAAACGCTGACCACCTCAGGTCTAGCCGCTACTACATACATGCGCTTGCATTACAACAAAACAAAGCAGATGCTAACTTCTATCATCCTCATCATGCTCCTCACCTTGGCACTCTCAACTCCCCTGATGGAGAAGCCAGGGCCCACCGGAGGAATCTGATAGTCCGGTGGGCTCGGCCAATGCTGCCCTAAAGCAGGCCAAGCTAAGAAAAGTGTGGGAAAGGTTACCGGGACAAATAGGGGTGGCTGGGGACGGAGTATGGACACCCGGCCACCCCATGGAGGCTGGGGAGCAAGCGGGGACA
The DNA here is from genome assembly GCF_046119375.1 of Phyllobates terribilis. Lineage (NCBI taxonomy): Eukaryota > Metazoa > Chordata > Amphibia > Anura > Dendrobatidae > Phyllobates > Phyllobates terribilis. The sequence goes on from NW_027362765.1 coordinate 420,581,329, forward strand.
CCCGGCCACCAGGCGGCTGGGGACTGAGTATGGATACCAGGCCGCCGACACAGCCATGGCGTGGTGGCCAGATTCCGCCTCCACATGCCTAAAAGGCCCAATTTAAAGTGCAAGCAAGCAGTATGGTATTGGGTGGCAGGCTGCATACTTGCGCTTGCATTGCAAGGAATGGGAGAGGTACAATTGAACACTGCCCTGGGACAAGGACTTGAATGGGGATAGTTGCAAGTCTGCATCTTCTGATGCGGTAAGGATCACTTATGATGGACACACTTTTAGACAGTGACCTGGGAGTCAGAGATGCTTCCAGGGGTCTTCCCCATGCTGTTCCCTTGTCTTTTCAGCACTTTATGCATGTGTCACACAGCACATGGCCAGATAAGGTTGTAAAATGTTAAAATGACATTTCACGGTGAATGCATTTGTCATAGTTGAAAGCAATACAAAAGTGCAAAAACGCATAAAAAATGCTACTTGTGAACATAGCCGAAGGTGTGGAGGAGTATTTTTGTTTTTGGTCATTTATTTTAACTTATACACAAGTCTTTACCCTGGAAAGGATGTTCCTTAACATATTTCACAGGAAAAAAGTTTCACTTTCGTTTTTGAACGTTTTATTGTGAGCCTGTAAATGTGGCTTAATACCTCTGACCACGTTGTTGACAGCAGTGACCTGGGGGGCAAAAATGCTTCCTGGGGCGATCCCCATGCTGTCCCCATGACATTTGAGCACTGTCACTATCGTTTTGGGCACTTGTTAGGCTTTTAAAAGACTGCCGGGGGTGCCACCGCAAAAATGCACGAGTCTCCCATAGACTAACATTGGGCTCGTTGCTCGGGTCGAGCACCCGAGTATCACGGCGAGCTCGGCCCGAGCTTCGAGCACCCGAGCATTTTAGTGCTCGCTCAACACTAGAAGCCACATGAATTTCTCATTGTGTGCCCTCATCTATATAAAATTGCCATGTATGGTCTGACTAGTAATTACAATGGTTAAATTTACTTATTTGTACTGTAGGTCTATAGGCAGCCATAGGAGAGGGAAATCTACTGTAGAGACATTGCATATGAATATGCAGAACAGTTCTTGTTTATATGTTCAATAAATACTTACTGAAGACCTGTCACTTGCTAAGAAAAATTAGATAAATACATTGTAAATATCCCCAATTTCCCCTAATTCTGCTGCTCTTTTCCATTTTGCACTTGGTCCCTCCATTGCAGAGATATTCACATTTGTTGCTTTTGGAGCACAGTATGAGAAATGTCATAATGGGGTCTTCCCTGGGGTCGTGAGCTCTCACCCCTCCAAAACGGTGCCAATCACAGCTCGGCAGCCGATTAAGCAGTTTATTAGCCTCAAATGCTGACAAACAGTAATTGTCAGTGACGCGCCCCTGGGCCTGTGTCGCGCTGCGTTGCGCACGCGGGAGCTTACCCGGAGCCGGATCTCTTGAGGGTTGTAGTCTCGTGGCGGTGACCCGGTCCGTGCCCAGGGAGTCAAACTGAGCGGCGATGTATCAGCGGTAGATGTTGTACGACTACGCCACCCGTTGAATGCAGCTATGGAGCTGCCGCTGCAGGACAGTCCGCTGAGGCCGGTGGATGGATGGTGCAGCGTAGATGGTATAACCCCCAACGGGAGGGGTATGGCCTCAGGGCAGCAGATGTGGATGATGGGGGTAGCAGGAACCACTCGGAGACGGTACGGTGTAGTTCAGGGTCTTTACTGGTGACAACGATAGACCCTCCCGGAGTACTGGCTAGTGATTGGGGCCTGGTCAGTCCTTGAGCAGATGGGATCTCCCCTGGCCAGGCGGAGTTGTAGGCCTCCCAAACTAACTGTACTCTTCTGGCTACCTTGCTATAGGCGGGTATAAGTAGCCCACGTCCCTGAGTGTACCGTGTGGTGCTCACCCGTATGGCCGGTGACTCGGGGCCTTCTAGTAGCTTCCGCTCCACGACGGCGGTGCTGGTCCCACGCGTGTGACCGTGCCTTCGGGCTTCTTGGCCAGAGGACCTGAAATCCCCTGCCTGACGGATTCTGCTGCTGGGTAGGAGTTAGTCCCCACAGCCTCGGACTCCGGGTCCGGTAAGAAATCTTCTCAGTCAGGGCGAGCTCTGCAGCTGCCAGCCCCTGACTCGTAGTAATATTGCTCCCACTGAGCTTCTGCTGTTTCTTCCTATGCTGCTTCTCTGTCTCTACTCTCCTTGACTGACTAACCCTGCTTCAGCCCCGGGTTTATATAGGGGAAGTTCTTCCCCTCCCAAGACTGGGCAGGAGGTGTGGCATGCACAGGATCCCTGACCAAAGGACCTCCCACCTGCTCTCAGACATAACATTACATTACTGTGGAAACCAGACCCCTGGGGTGCCACATTCCCCCCTAGTGAAATTTAGTACTCCGGGACTAAACATATTTTTATAAACATAACAGAGTACAACCAAACATTATAATAAAGAGACACATAACAATGGTCACGGCGTGTCCGCAACCGGGTGCAGTCTTTGAGGGGAAGCAAGGTGTCCATTTCACCAAAACAGGGAGACGTAACCAGGTAGGGGTCTGTCCTACCCCGAGTCCTTAACAGTCTCTAGTCCATCCTGGGTTACGCTCCAACTATGTACAAGGATTCCCGGTAAATCCACCAAGGATTCCTAAAAATAACTGGAAACACAAAATTATACACAAGCAACAATACACAAGTAAACATAAATAAAACAATTTATACACTTCAAATCCTCCAACGTGCGGGTAACTGGCCTCTAGTGGCTCTAGTGGACCTACGGAGCTGACTGTCTGGCCCCGAACTACAGGGTGTAGGAGCTGTCAAGGGTAAACTGGGCAGCTGTCTACGAGTTCCCTGGCTCACTAGGGATATGGCAGGCTCACTGCAAGCAGAGAGTTGACCCTCCTGGTCTGCGGGTGTGGGGTCTTCTGCCTCCTGGACCGGCTGTTCTTCCAGCTCTACCTGTTGCTCCATAGGTGCTTGGGATGCTGGTTGGAAGAAGGTGAGTACGGGTACCACAACTGCACCATTGACTTGAGTCCAAGACCGAGGGAAGTCCCCGAGCACAGTACTAACCATATCTTCCCTTTCCTCTACGGGTCGATGGTCTTCTTGTTCCTCTTCAGGATTCCTCAGTTGTTCGGGACACTTCTTCAGGTGGTCCCGGGATACGATGGCTGTGGTTTCCCCTCCGTCTTTACTGATGGTACAAACCTTCGGGTTCTCGTGGCTTGAGGGCAGTACGGTGTACGGGTCCTTCTCCCACTGGTCGTCCAACTTGTGGAGCCGTCTCTTCCTCTTCAAGACCTGCTCTCCGGGTACCAGGGGAACAGCGGGAGCATACTGGTTGTAAGTTTTCTCTTGTCTTTCCCTAGCCTGACAGAGACTTCGCTCCACGCTCTCCTGTACTCTCCGGTACTGCTGCTGCCTCTCTGTGTCCCAGTCTGTTTCTGGTGAAGTGTCCTCGGGTGTCAGGACTCCCATTTCCAGGTCAACAGGTAACTTACCAGGTCTTGCCCTCATTAGGTAAGCCGGGGTACAGTTGGTGGAACCTACCGGGATGTGGTTGTATAGGTCCACCAGATCGGGCAACTTCTCAGGCCACAGACTGCGTTCTTCCAGGGGCAACGTTTTTAGAAGATCCATTACCACCTGGTTCATTTTCTCACAAAGTCCATTAGTTTGCGGATGGTAGGGTGTCGTCCTTATCTTCCGGCAGCCATACAGATTGCAGAATTCCTGGAAGACCTCCGCTTCAAAGGCAGGTCCCTGGTCCGTCAGCACTTGGTCCGGGTACCCGTGTGGACGGCAAAAGTGCTGCTGGAAGGCTCTAGCTGCTGTTTGAGCCGTTAAGTCCTTGACGGGGACGACAACCAGAAACCGGGAGTAATGATCCACGATGGTTAACGCGTAGACGTAGCCACTTCTGCTTGGGGTCAGTTTTACATGATCCAAGGCTACCAGTTCCAACGGTTGCCGGGTGACGATGGACTGCAGGGGAGTCTTCTGGCTGGCACGGTCCTTCCTTCTCAGGTTGCACGGGCCACAGTCTCTGCACCACTTCTCAATGGTTCCCCTCATGCCTACCCAGTGGAACCGCTCGCGCAGCAGGAACTCCAGCTTCTTCCACCCGAAGTGCCCAGCTCCGTCGTGGTATGCCTCCATCACCATGGCTGCGTCCCTTCGTGGCACCACTACTTGCCAGAGTAATTCATGCGTCCGGGAGTTAACCATTCTGCGGCACAACTTCCCTTTGTAAAGGAACAGTCGACTCTTCTCTGCCCATAGTTGTTTGGCTTCCTCCGGAGCGTCTGGTTCAAGGCGAGCCTCCGGCCGAGTCAGCATCTCCTTCACCAGTCGGACGGCAGGGTCGCTGTCTTGCGCTTCCGCCCAGTTGTAGTGGGGTAAGGGGTTCAACGTAGCAGTCTGCTTACTCCTTACCTGGTGGGAATACTGAATAGTCCCATGACGGTGGAACGCAGGGAGTTCAACTTCTTCCAGTCCCTCCGGATCTTCTCCTCCGTCCGGCAGGTTGGGCATCCTGGACAGGGCGTCCGCGTTGGTATTGGAGCGTCCTGCCCGGTATTTGATTGTGAACTCGTAGTTGGACAGACGGGCCATCCACCTCTGCTCCAGGGCACCGAGTCTTGCCGTGTCCAGGTGTGTCAGCGGGTTGTTATCCGTGTACACGGTGAACCGGGAAGAAGCGAGGTAATGCTTAAAGCGCTCGGTGACTGCCCATACCACGGCCAGGAACTCTAGCTTAAATGAGCTGTAATTCTCGGGGTTCCTTTCGGTGGGTCGCAGTTTTCGGCTGGCGTAGGCGATTACTCGTTCTTTCCCTTGCTGAATCTGGGACAGTACGGCTCCTAGCCCGATGTTACTGGCGTCGGTGTAGAGGATAAAGGGCTGGCTATAATCCGGGTACGCCAGGATTTCATCCCCCGTGAGGGCCATCTTCAGCTGGCGGAAGGACTCTTCTTCCAGCTCTTCCCATTTGAAGGGCGGCTTCTGGTTCTTGGCCTTCGGGACTGGCCTATCAGGAGGTCCTGCATAGGTGCTGCCTTTTTGGTGAAACCGGGGATGAATCTGCGGTAATAGCCTACCAACCCGAGGAACTGCCGCACTTCCTTTACACTGGAGGGACTTGGCCATTCCTTAATTGCGGTGATCTTATCAGGGTCGGGAGCCACTCCGTCAGCGCTCACCACGTGTCCCAGGTACTGCACCTTTGGCTTCAGGAGGTGACACTTAGAGGGCTTCACCTTCAGGCCGTAACTTGCCAGGGCTTCGAACACTTCCGCCAGATGTTTCAGGTGGTCCTCATAAGTCTTGGAATATACGATGACATCGTCCAGGTACAACAGGACCGTCTCGAAGTTTTTGTGTCCCAGACAGCACTCCATTAATCGTTGGAAGGTTCCTGGTGCGTTACAAAGTCCAAACGGCATGCAGGTAAACTCACTAAGTCCCATCGGGGTGGTGAATGCGGTCTTCTCCCGGTCCGCCTCTGCTACAGGAACCTGCCAGTACCCGCTAGTGAGATCCAAGGTGGAGAAGAAGTTAGCAGATCTTAAAGCAGCCAAAGACTCCTCTATCCTTGGTAAAGGGTACGCATCCTTGTGTGTGATACGGTTGATTTTCCGGTAATCTACACACATCCTCATAGTGTTGTCTTTCTTTTTGACTAAAACTAGTGGGGCTGCCCAGGGGCTACAGCTATCTCGGATTACCCCAGCCTCCTTCATGTCTCTAAGCATCCCCTTGGCGTGTTGGTAATGTGCAGGGGGTACGGGTCGATACCTCTCTTTTATGGGAGGATGATCTCCCGTGGGGATGCGGTGTTCTACCCCCTTGACTCGCCCGAAGTCTAACGGGTGTTTACTAAACACTCTCTCATACTCTTGAACCACCCGGTAGACTCCCTGTTTCTGGTGGGAGGGAGTGGAGTCAGTTCCCAAGTGTAGTTGCTGACACCAATCCTCCATTACTTTCTTAGAGCCGTTACCTTCCTCCGGGTGAGATGGAGGCAAGGGTTCCACAGACTGTATAGAGTTTTGGTTGATGGTATATAATTTGGCTAGCGTGGCATACCGGGGCAGGTACACTTCCCTCTCCCCGATATTGATTATGCGAACGGGCACCCTCCCATGGCGTACATTGACCACCCCCCGTGCTGTCAAAATGGTGGGCCTACTGTCTGAGTAAACTGGTTCTACCATTGCCTGGTAATCTCTACCTCTCGGACCAATAGCTGCCCGGCACCAAATTATCATTTCACTTTTTGGGGGCATGGCAATAGGGAAAGGGTCACACATTCTTACGCTACCAATCTCACCGCCGGAGAGTTCCACCTGTTGCCGTCGCATCAGTGCCCGGATCTCTCTCTGGAGCACCCGCTGCTCGCCGGAGCTGGCGTTCTTAGCAACCTGCTGTAGAAGGAAAATCACCTCTGCAAGACAATTTTCAATTACATTAGTTCCTAGAGTTATTTTTGGGTGACTCTCATGTTTGTCAATATCTACAATGATCAGTCCCTGGGCTGCCAGTTCGACTCTACCGATTTTGATGGTCACCTCTTTAAATCCGATCTGTGGCACGGGCTGGCCATTGCTGGCGATGATACTCAAGTCGTCGTCAGGGTAGCGGGTAATATCCGAGTCATTCCAGTACTGCTTAAAGAGCACGTACGGGATGGTGGTGACCTGTGACCCGGTGTCCAGTAGAGCACTCATGGGAATGCCATCCAGTACCACAGGCAAGACTGGACGTCCTCCCACATATCTGTCGCGCCAGTTCGATGGGCCTGGTGATCTTTTTCCTGGGGGTTGGCCCTCTACCCCAGGTTGTGCCCGTTTAAAGAACAGTACCTTGCCATATGTCCGGGTTGATTGCAGCGGCGGCAGATGGGTCGTCCGTCCTCGCTGTATCGGTCACTGGGTCTTCCTCTGGCCGGTGGGGTCCTCCTTGGTCGACGCCACGGGATGTCCTCCGGTCCGGATGCCAGCTGGATCTTCCCTGGGATGGAAGCCTGTAAAGACTGCACAGTTCGGGTTAACGCAGCAACGCTCTTAGCTAGCTCTTGGACCTGATGGTGTAGGTCTGGAGCCGGGTCATTGTCCAAAGCCTGCGCATCAGCTCCCACAGGCCCTGCCGACAAGGGCGCCGCCTCCTGGTGGTAAGTGATAGCAGGGCGCCTGTGGGTCACAACGCCACCCGGTGCCGGTTCTCGGAGCACCCGGATGGCTCTGTCCTTGAACTGTGCAAAGCCCAGATGGGGATCCTGTAAGGCCATTGCCCGCAACTGGGTTCGGTGGGTATTACAATACAGTCCCTCTATAAACTGTTCGGTCAATAGCCTGTCCTCGTTTCCCACTCCATCAGGGTCGGTCTGCTTAATGGCCCTCAGGGCCTCTTGTAGGTTTAGTGCATAGTCCCTTATACTCTCATGCGCTCGCTGCTTGCACCCGTAGAATCTAAGCTTAATCTCGGCTGAGGTGCGGGTATCAAAGGTGTCCTTCAGCCGGGTTAGTATCCCTGCGACAGTCTTCCTCCCAGGTGGCCAGGATTTTACTTCCCTTTTGGCTGCCCCGGTTAGTTGGGCCACCAGGATGCTCACTTTTTGCTCTTCTGTGAGGGGGTACACCTGGAAGAGGCTATCCAGCTTTTCTCTAAAGTCATGCAGGGTATGTGACTCCCCTGAGTACTGGGGTAGCCAAGCTGCTCCCGGGATATAGGGCATGGTGAAGGGCATAACTGCAGCAGCGGTAGCGCTGGCGGGGGTTGAGGCAGTGAAGCTCTCCTCCGTATCCGACATCTTCCTCCCCCCTAGTGGACCGTGGCCTACCTTGCGATGATCCTCTTCCGTAGGCCGCGGCTCCGCAGTGGATCGTCACGGTTGAGGACCTTCCGTCGCGCTCCTGTGACGTCGGCGTCTGCTGGGCTCCTTCCAGGACCTTACGCAACGTCCGGACGTGAGGCGGGGCTTCAGTTCTCGCGCGCTTTCGGAGTCCACGCCCCTCTTCTTCCCGCGTGGCGTCCTCAAGATGGCGTCCAATGGCGGGAAAACTCCACGGATGGCGGGAAGAAGGCAGAAGATGGCGCCGGATGGCGGGAAACTTCACCAATGGCGGGAAGAAGGCTGAAGATGGCGCCGGATGGCGGGAATCTTCACCACAGGTAAGTTTGAAAAGTCTCTTTTTCAGGCACGCAGTACCCGGTGGTTGCGGGCACGAAATCCTGCCGACTACGCCAAAGTTGACGCGCCCCTGGGCCTGTGTCGCGCTGCGTTGCACACGCGGGAGCTTACCCGGAGCCGGATCTCTTGAGGGTTGTAGTCTCGTGGCGGTGACCCGGTCCGTGCCCAGGGAGTCAAACTGAGCGGCGATGTATCAGCGGTAGATGTTGTACGACTACGCCACCCGTTGAATGCAGCTATGGAGCTGCCGCTGCAGGACAGTCCGCTGAGGCCGGTGGATGGATGGTGCAGCGTAGATGGTATAACCCCCAACGGGAGGGGTATGGCCTCAGGGCAGCAGATGTGGATGATGGGGGTAGCAGGAACCACTCGGAGACGGTACGGTGTAGTTCAGGGTCTTTACTGGTGACAACGATAGACCCTCCCGGAGTACTGGCTAGTGATTGGGGCCTGGTCAGTCCTTGAGCAGATGGGATCTCCCCTGGCCAGGCGGAGTTGTAGGCCTCCCAAACTAACTGTACTCTTCTGGCTACCTTGCTAGAGGCGGGTATAAGTAGCCCACGTCCCTGAGTGTACCGTGTGGTGCTCACCCGTATGGCCGGTGACTCGGGGCCTTCTAGTAGCTTCCGCTCCACGACGGCGGTGCTGGTCCCACGCGTGTGACCGTGCCTTCGGGCTTCTTGGCCAGAGGACCTGAAATCCCCTGCCTGACGGATTCTGCTGCTGGGTAGGAGTTAGTCCCCACAGCCTCGGACTCCGGGTCCGGTAAGAAATCTTCTCAGTCAGGGCGAGCTCTGCAGCTGCCAGCCCCTGACTCGTAGTAATATTGCTCCCACTGAGCTTCTGCTGTTTCTTCCTATGCTGCTTCTCTGTCTCTACTCTCCTTGACTGACTAACCCTGCTTCAGCCCCGGGTTTATATAGGGGAAGTTCTTCCCCTCCCAAGACTGGGCAGGAGGTGTGGCATGCACAGGATCCCTGACCAAAGGACCTCCCACCTGCTCTCAGACATAACATTACATTACTGTGGAAACCAGACCCCTGGGGTGCCACATCAGCATTTCAGAGGGTGGTGTAAAAGCGCATGCCCCCAGAGAAGACTCTAAAGAAATGCCCAGTTGGACTGCAAGTAGAGATTTCACATAATGTGCTCCGAAAGCAACAAATATGAATATCTCTGCAATTGAGCAACGCACTGCAAAATGGAAAAATGTGAAAGAATCAGGGGGGCTCAGGGATTCTTTTCAAGGTTCATAACTACATTTTTTGGGAGCAAGCGACAGGTCCTCTTTTTTTCTAATCAAGTAATTTTTATTGGTGCTTTACAGAAAAAAACAACACACATAAAACATATTCCTACCATCCATCATACCGCCTGGCAGGTTCCCTTTAAGTGCTGTGGAACTGACTGGAGGACACCTAGGAGGATCAAGGGACATTCTGCAGAGATTGATAAATGTTCTGCTTTATTTTGTTAGAGCATGGAAACAATCAAATAGGGGCTGTACAGGAGTAGGAGAACATAGCTACATTGTTGTGTTTGGAGAGACCATTTTACTGCCCTTTCACAGCACCACAGCTCGGGTCCCCATTGACTTCTATAGGGTTTGGGTTCAAGTTCGGGTAGAGTTCCGGCACGTGAACTGAACTATGGATTACATTTTTGTTGAACCCAACGAAATCGAACATCCATGGGTCCGCTCATCCCGAAGAATTCCAGAGAATCTGTACTAGACCATGTAGCCAATATTTGCCTTTTTTTTTACTTTTTTCCATCTTTTGTCATGACAGATTTTTTCTATACGCCCTGAGGAAGCAAGACACGCGAAACGTACATTAGAGGGCTATGTCTGGTAACTATAGTGTGGACCTTCTCACATGTGTGCATATATATTTATCTGCTTTACCAAGAAGCATTTGAGGTTGCCTTAGAATTTACTTATACTTACATTTGCATTTGTGTTTACCAAATTAAAATACCTAGGCAAAATGTTCACGTGATCTTCTTCTGCATAGCGGAGTTACAATCTCCATTAATATACATGCTTTTTCTCTACTGATGTCGTATTTATATTGGTTTATTTATATTTACCTGTATATATTAAGGGGGCATGTGTGTGCATATATGTCTCTCTGCATATAAGTGAACATATTTATATGGTATTTAATCTGAATTTATTCTATGCATGTGACACACATAGGTTTTGTATACCAACTGCTTTCATTCTGTGGTATATCTTTTTTACCTGTTTTTATAATTTCTTTGTGTACAAATAAAGATAAACTATTTAAATGAGCTTCTGTATGGAAGTATTCTTTGTAGGTTTGCCAGATTTCTATATGTCTTTGAATATAAAGTATTGGTATTCCTTACTGTTTATTGAATGTAAATGTATAAGGAAATACAGACTTGGCTTCTGATTCTGTACAATTTTCATCTCCAGTTGTGTCCTTCCTCTTCTTGACTTGACATATTCGTAGATGAATGTAGTGAGAAGACCAGCGTTAAAAAATATATATTTTACGATACTCTGTTAGGAAATGCTTATGCTGTATGTACTGTATATTATATGTGCTCACCCAATGGTTGTGATGTGATATGTAACCTGTTAAGGATGCTATTAGCATCTTGCGATAATCTATTGGATTTGAATAATGAGAAAATGAGAAAAACCCTGTCCGACTTCACACATCACAGACGGGTGGTTGGAATGGGCTCAAGAGCTGAGGATGCTCTATGCAAGGTGGGTGTCAGCTGTGTTATGCAGCAGACGCTTAGCTCTAGCAGCAAGTATCGGAGCTATCTCGCTGCTGTTTAACTATTTAGATGCTGCTGTCAATCTCTTACAGTTGCATTGAAGTAGTTAGTTTCTGGGGGCTCTGATAAGTCACCCATTGCACCCCTCATGATAATTGGGAGCCAATTATAGAAATAGAAAACCTACTGAAGAACCCCACTGCTGCCATCTTGGTACTCCTAACATTCCTCACATGTATTAAAGCTGTGAAACAGTCGCAAATCCTGCACACGGGAGTGATTCAACCATATCACCGAGCAGCTGTAAATACTCGGTGCTCGCCCGAGCATACTCGCCGAAAGAGTTAACAACACATACTCGCTCATCACTACAGATAATGTTTGGATCCTTTATATAAAGGGTTGCATCTGGCAGTCTTGAAGAAGCTTTTAGTGTGTGATGTGTGCAGATGAGACGGAAATATAATGATGTTTACTTTTCTCTCTAGGATTTGAAGACCGTGCTGTCTCTCCCTCAGTACCCAGGGGAGTTCCTGCACCCTGTGGTTTATGCATGCACCGCTGTTATGTTGTTGTGCCTGTTCGCATCTATCATCACCTACATTGTGCATCACAGGTAGGAAGCCTCTTTTTATACATTACCTTCGCGTGTGTAATCATGCTATTATCCTGAATTGCTTGTTAAATTGCAGGATTTTAATAGGTCTGGATAGCATTGTTGTCTGCACTGTGAAGAGAGGATGCTGCACGGGAACGCCACCGTCCTTGGGGTTTGCATGATGGTCGCTGACAATTTGAAAGCATCCTAAATATTTTAGCAGTAAACAGTGTTGTGCCCCATCCCTGTGCTAGTTCAGTGGCAACCAAAGAATGGAAGAAAAAGATTCTTTAGAAAAAGAAAACCCTCAACAGAACATATCGAAATGTAATTATACCAGCAACATATTCATTATTCCTATGTCCTTGATTTTTACATAATTAAACTAGTAAAGATTTATACGTGTACAAATATACACAAATACACATTTTAACCCTACCTTTTTGTGCGCCCAAGTGAAGGCCATTGGGGTATGTGCACACGTTAAGTGTTTGCACCATTTTTGCATCTTTTGGTAGGAAAAATGCAGCAGCAAAAACTAGTGCTTTTCTGCATTTTTGCTGTATTTTTACTGGCGTTTTTGGTGAAGAGTTTTCCCCATTTGTTAGTATGGGTAAAATCTGTAGCAAAAATGTTGAAAGAATTGACATGCTGCAGATTTAAATCTGCACCAAATCTGCAAGTCACAAATAAGCACCGTGTGCACGAGACCTCAGGATTCTCATTCACTTTGCTGACATCAGGAAACCCTTCAAGTTTTGTGACAAATCTGCACTGAAACAATGCAGCAAATCAGTTTACCGGTCCTTTTAAGGCCCCTATACAGTAAGATGCCCCTTCACACAATGTGATGTCCCCAAAATGGTCCCCCACCCACACTGCTCTTTTACACACAGTATAATAGCACCACAGTGTCCCCACACACTCCTACATGCAACTTTTGCACAGCCTCCACCATGTATCTCCTCTTAGTATGATGCTACCACAATACCTCCCTCACACAGTGCCCCCACACATTATAATGCCCACAATTGCCGCCCACAAAGTATGATGCCTGCATTGTGCCTCCTACACATTATTATTTATGTCCATACATGAAGCCCCAGTACCACCCCACTGATAAGCGCCCACAGTGTCTCCTTTTTCCCTAGTATGATGCCTCACCTTTTGGGAAATTAACAACCCCTTACCTAGTTCGGTTCCTACAATTAATGGATCAGATCCCCACTCTTTGCTGTTTGTGGCCTGGTACGGCAGTAGTTATGTCTTGGTACCTGCTGTGTGTGCCTCAGACAGTCCTGTACTCATTATATTCAACTGCATCTGTGTCCTTGACATGCTGCCATCCTCCTGGGACAGACTAACAGCTCCAAAAATCCTGCACTGCCCCAATGTATCCAGGACAGTTGGCAGGCATATTTCTTTCTCCTGAATATTACATTTGAAGGAATCTTTCAGATGTTTTATAGCTATCACCATCTATTCTGAAAAAGACAGCTCAGCTCTGTCTTGGTCAAAGCAATTTGAACTGCAAGCACAGTGAGGTGTCAGGTTACATCTCCTATTATAATATATGAAGGGGAGGAGAAGTGAGAGCAGAGTAGGGAAACAAGCAGAGGGAGACACAGAAAGTTCGTGCTGCATCATCCTAAGGCTCTGTTCACATCTTCAGTTGTCATCCAGTTGTAACAGATCCAGTACTTAAAAAAACGAATCCAATGCAAGCAGAGCAAAAATTGATGCAAAATGGAAACAAAAGTTTCGGTTTATTACTGGAAAATGTTTAATAACGAAAAATGGATGTTTAAAAATACTTTGATTTCCCTTTTGGCATTTCCTTTTGTTCCACTTATAAATTATGCATTTTTATTAGAGATGCGTCTAAACCCTGCTAAAAATGCATCCATTAATGGACGACATAACGAATGACCATCTTTTGTGGTCTGTTTCCCATAGCTTTCAATGTTAAAGAAAAAAATGGCTCATCTAGATTGTGAGCCCCAATTGGGACAGTGATGATAATGAATGTAAAGCGCTGTGGAATTAATGACACTATATAAGTGAGTAAAATAAATAAATAAAGGTTTTGTTTTTGTTTTTGGGCCAGAAAAAAAATGTTGTGCAGACTTAATTTTTTTGTTCTAGTAAAAAAATGGTTAGCAAACAGAAAGGAGGCAAGGGCGCAACCACAATTTGTGCAAGGTTTGTAGTCGCATCTGGTCATATTATGGCCAGTAATTGTGTTATTCCTCATGCACACACACATACAACACTTTAATAGGGTTTTCCTTGGATATTAATGACATTAACCCTCAAAAAAGCAAATATATAGAGTAAAAAAAGTACACAAGGCGTAGAATCCTGAGATTTCCATTGTTATTAAGAGGTAGCTTGTCATATTAGACAACAGAGCTATAGTGACAAATATGCGAAGGTTGAAAAGACATGAAAGATCATATTCTTTCAAATACTATAAAATAACCTTGGATTGTCCTTGGATTGTCAACTTATAAAAAGTCTATAAAATATTAATAATAAGAACTATTTGTTATATCCATTTTGAAAAGTTTGGTGATATCTGTGCATTAAACTGGATCTTTGTAAACATTATGTGCATTCTCATGGGCCTAGTGTTGTTGGTAGACCTTTCATCTAGGTCAGAGATCCAGTTCAGATCCCTAGCTCTATAATTATACTTGTTACATCTGCTGGAATGTGGGGAGATTCTTAGAAAGAGAAGAATCAGCAAATCTTCAGGGGTGCCAAATAAGCCTCTTGAGAAACCCCACCATGAATATTTTCGTGTATGGCACCATGATGTTATGTCATCAGATTTAGCCCCGATGTCCAAGCATGAATTTGGGCATTTAGGGATGGGAATGGGGCAAAGAAAGAAGTGTGATTTTCTAAAAGTTGGCATGTACAATCTAAATGTCCTGGTCAGGGCTCAATGTTTTATTAACACTCCTCTGGAATCCTCCAACTGAAACACCTCCCTAGCTAATCTCACCATCTATGCCGATCTCCCCATCTATCTCCTGTACTTTTTCTTTTTCAAACTATTTTTTTTGCTTTGCTTCCGACCACCCCCTTTTCTAATTGTAAAGCACATGTACAACCTATATGGAACTCTTATGATTTAAACTAGGGTATATAGTTTGGATTGAACAGCTGAGCATAGTGAGTGCAACTTTATTCAGTGGGGCCATAAGTGCCAGTTCTTCTGAAACATCCAGGAGGCTCCCGGAAAAAGGGGAGACCTTTTGGAAGTCTGGGTGCTACTGAAACATCTTGGAAAGCAGTGTTTTTACATGATGCAAAAATGATCCATCATCAGATGGAACCTTGACTTCCAGTCCTATGTTCAGTAGAGGTGGAAGATGTGATGAGGGGACATGGTCTAATAAAGCGTGTTGGCATGTATGAAAAAGGTCAGGTTCTCCTCAATTTTGTCTCTGCTCCTTGGTTAAAAAAGGCACAAACGGTTTTGTATGAGCTAAGGAAAATTTGGTAAGTCAAATATTACTTATATAGCACCATCATATTCTGCAGCATTTTACAGACATTATCATCACTGTGCGCAGTATGTCTAAGGAGTGTGGGAGGAAACTGGAGTACCTAGAGGAAACCCACACAAGCCCATTTAAGATGTTGTCCTTGGTGGGACTTGAACCCTGAACCCAACAGATCTAACCACTGAGCCACCGTGCGACCTACTGTATTCTCTAATTCAAGTCACCCTAGAAGACTGACATCAACCCCCGCAACTTCTTCAGTGAAGCAATGGATTCCGAAAACCAAATATATATATATATACAGTATATACATATACAGTATATAGTCTGCATACCCCTGTTAAAATGTCAGATTATTATCATGTAATAACATATCAAGAAGAATCATTTCAGAACATTTCTACCTTTAGACTGTGTGCCCACGATGCGTTTTTTAAGCGTTTCCGCAGCGGCAAAAACGCTGCAGAAACACTTAAAACCGCATGGTAGAAGGCCTGCCATGTTCCCCAATGATAATCCGCATGTGCTGTGCACATGCTGCGGAAATTTCCGCTGCGGATTATCATTGCGGAAAAAAATGCAGCACTACCAATTATTTTGCGGAAGTGCTGCGTTTTCGCCACCATTGACTTGCATTAGAACGCATGCATTCCGCTTCACTAGATAGGGACATGCGGAATACATGCGTTCCAAAGTGCGGATGGTACCAGGGTCTAGCGGACAGGAGACTCTCCTCCGGACCCGGGTATCATAGAAACTGTAAAAAAAAGAATAAGAAAAAAAAATAAAGATTATACTTACCTTCTGATGGCCCCCACTGCACTCGTCCTTTCATGCCGGCAGCTAGCGATGGACTGAAGGACCTGCGCTGACGTCATAGTCATGTGACGGGTCACGCAACGCTGACGTCGGCAGGTCCTTCAGTGTACTGCTGCCGGCAGCTTGGACGGAGGGAAACAAGACACCGGGGGCCATCAAAGGGTAAGTATATATTTATTTTTTTGTTTTTTACCATTCTTTCGGTCACACTATATAAATCCATGCCGTTTGCATGGATTTATATAGTGTGACCAAGTTGACAAGCACTTTCCAAGTGATGCTAAAATCGCTTGGAAAGCGCTTGTCAACCCGCATGCAGAAATGCAAGTGAAGAACGCTTCACATCCGCATGTCCCTGGCAGGAAAAACGCATGTACAATCCGCATGTACAATCTGCATGTACAATCCGCATGTACAATCTGCATGTACAATCCGCATGTACAATCCGCATGTACAATCCGCATGTACAATCCGCATGTACAATCCGCATGTACAATCCGCATGTACAATCTGCATGTACAATCCGCATGTACAATCCGCATGTACAATCCGCATGTACAATCCGCATGTACAATCCGCATGTAAAATCCGCATGTAAAATCCCGCATGTACAATCCACATGCATTTTTTTCTGCCAGGGAGATGCATAAACGCTCAGGAAAAAATCCTGAGCATTTCTGCATCATGGGCACATAGCCTTAATGTCACCTATGATCTGTACAAATTCATTGAGAAACAAACTGAATTCATTTTGAGGGAAAAATTAAAATAACAAAACTAAAATAATGAGGTTGCATAAGTGTGAATACTGTCTTATAATTGCGGATGTGGTTGTGTTCAGAATTAGCCAATCACATTTAACCTCATTTATATATTAGTCAATACACAATTACTATCATTTAAAGTTATTCTAACTAACCCCATATTAAGTTTGGCTATTCTAGTAGGATTTTCCTGAAAATTTCTTAGTTGCATTTTACAGCAAAAGCCATGGTCCATAAATAGTTTACAACATAGCAAAGGGATGTCATTATTGACATTATTGAGGACAAGAGTACAAAACAATTTCCAAGGCATCAGCTATACCATAGAAAATGGGAAGATGGTCATCAAGAGGTGGCTTAAATTTGGCACAACAGTGACAATACCTAAAACTAGATGCCCCTCAAAAATTGATGAAAAGAACAAAATTGGTCCAGGAGATTGCCAAGAGGTCTACAGTACAGTAGTTCGGTATTGCATATTTCAACAATCTCCCATATCCTTTTTATTTCTGGACTATGCTACCGCACAGGGTGGCAAGACAGGAGCCTTTTCTTACTTTCTTTCCCTAGAGTCTGGGCTCCCTTCTCCCTTCCCTTTTGTGTTGCACTTAGTATTTTACACACCTTGCGTGACATCAAGTCTGCCAAAAGTATGTGGGCAAATGTGTTATGGTCAGATGATATCAAGGTTGAACTTTTGGCCATAATTTGAAAAGGTATGTTTGGCACAAAGCTAACATTGCACATCACCAAAAGAACACCATACCCACAGTGAAGCATGGTGGAGGAAGCATTATGCTTTGGGGCTGTTTTTCGACTCCTGAAACTGAGGCTTTAGTCAAAGTAGAGGGAATTATGAACAATTCCAAACATCATTCAATTTTGCAACAAGAATTTCAGGCTGCTTTTCTGCTAAAAAGCTGGAAGATAAATTTCTCCTTTCAGCACAAAAAAATACCCTCCAAATCAACAAAAGAATGACTTCATCAGAAGAAGATCAATGTTTTGGAATGGAGCAACCAGAGCAGAGACTTAAATCTAATTGAAAATCTGTGAATTGACCTGAAGAGGGCACTGTGCACAGAAGATGCCCTCGTAATCTAACAGATTTAGACTACTGCAAAGAATAGTGGGCAAAGATTCCAATTCTAGATGTGCCATGCTGATAGAATCTTATTCCAAAAAAGACTGAATGCTGTCATAAATTGCATATTCATGGGACAGGACCACATTATTTTAGTTCTCTATTTTTCGTTTTCCACATGAAAAGGTTTGAGTTTATTTTTCATTCGAAATGTACATATTTTTAAAGTCTTACAGGTGGAAAAGGTTCACAACTATATTGCAAAAGTAACACCCAACTCGTTGCACCTAGAAATGACCTGTATATTACACAAGTTGACATATATGAATCCCCATAGGTCATGTTCTGTAGAGAGGTGGTCTTGTACAGTGATTATTCTAATTTTACAGTGGAGAGGTTGGCATAGAAATGATGGGATTTTTATTACTTGATGCATTGTTGCTTAGCAACCAACTGGCTTCTCGTTATCTTTAGCTACTGATCATACACTCGTCATTTGTCGGCCACTCTTATTTTCTTCCTTGAAGTCGTCTACGGCTGCCGATGAAATGAGTAGATAAAAATGTAAAGTTATTTTCAGTTTTGCGGCAGTGCTTACGTCTGTACATGGCCTCCTTTTGTACAATATATGTCACCAATAATGGCTGGAGAAGCGCTGAGATAATGGATGTAGATGTCAGACACTACGGACAGACAGCAGAAAGGGTTGTACCAAACTTTAACTGTAAAAGGAATTTTATAGATGTGGGTCCCAAGTAAGCAAGAATTCTTCTGTCCCCTTACTAATACTGTAGACTTCAATGTAGAGAGCAGCAAACAAATGTGACCGGGTCACTATTGACTTCTATGGGCAGAAGTGGGGCCTATTAATGGATTTTTTTTTGCCTTTTTACCAATTGCACGGAAGGGTGTGATCTAAAATACAGAAATTACTAAGCCATTACTTACACTTTTAAGGGGTTGTTCCCGATTGGGGATACGTTTTTTTTGTTTTTTTTAACTTACACGTATTTGGGGCTAAAAAACATTTATAAAATTTGATTTCATTAAACATTTTGCACCACATTGTATTTACAGGCTCTTTGTTTCCCAGCAAATTTAAGCCATGTTCACACGTTCAGTATTTGGTCAGTATTTTACATCAGTATTTGTAAGCTAAAATCAGGAGTGGAAACGATCAGAGGAAAAGTATAATAGAAACACGTCACCATTTCTGTATTTCTCACTCACTCCTGGCTTTGGCTTATAAATACTGATGTAAAATACTGAACGTGTGAACGTGACCTAACCTTTTATGTGGTCTGTGGTCATAAATCAGCTGAAAAGAGCTAAAAAAATATACAGAATTAGAAACTTTCCCATTGTGCCATGAAAATGAGCCCACTGACAGATTTTCAATTAACTCATTCTGCAGCTAGTAATAGACCAGGGATGTCAAACTCAAACATAGAGAGGGACAAAATGAAAAACTTGGACAAAGTTGCGGCACAGTTAGTATACAGTTTAATGGGCCCCACACAGTCCTCCATACAGAATAATGGGCCCCACACAGTCCTCCATACAGAATAATGGGCCCCACATAGTCCTCCATACAGAATAATGGGCCCCACATAGTCCTCCATACAGAATAATGGGTCCCACATAGTCCTCCATACAGAATAATGACCCCACACAGTCTTTCATACAGTATAATGGGCCCCACACAGTCCTCCATACAGTATAATGGGCCCCACATAGTCCTCCATACAGTATAATGGGCCCCACATAGTCCTCCATACAGTATAATGGGCCCCACATAGTCCTCCTTACAGTATAATGGGCCCCACATAGTTCTCCTTACAGTATAATGGGCCCCACATAGTCCACCATACAGTATAATGGACCCCACACAGTCCTCCATACAGAATAATGGCCCCTCAAAGTCCTCTATACAGTATAATGGACCTCACATAGTCCTCCATACAGAATAATGGGCCCCACATAGTCCTCCATACAGTATAGTGGGCCCCACATAGTCCTCCATACAGTATAGTGGGCCCCACATAGTCCTCCATACAGTATAATGGCCCCACATAGTCCTCCATGCAGTATAATGGCCCCACATAGTCCTCCATACAGAAAAATGGGCCCCACATAGTCCTCCATACAGAAAAATGGGCCCCACATAGTCCTCCATACAGAAAAATGGCCCCACATAGTCCTCCATAAAATATAATGGCCCCATATAGTCCTCCATACAGTATAATGGGCCCCACATAGTCCTCCATACAGTATAATGGCCCCACATAGTCCTCCATACAGAATAATGGCCCCACATAGTCCTCCAAACAGTATAATGGCACCACATAGTCCTCCGTACAGAATAATGCCCCCACATAGTCCTCCATAAAGTATAATGGCCCCACATAGTCCTCCATACAGTATTATGGGCCCCACATAGTCCTCCTTACAGAATAATGGCCCCACATAGTCCTCCATACAGTATAATGGCCCCACATAGTCCTCCATACAGTATAATGGCCCCACACAGTCCTCCGTACAGAACAATGGCCCCACATAGTCCTCCGTAAAGTATAATGGCCCCATATAGTCCTCCATGCAGTGTAATGGGCCCCACATAGTCCTCCATACAGTATAATGGCCCCACATAGTCCTCCATACAGAATAATGGCCCCACATAGTCCTCCGTACAGAAAAATGCCCCCACATAGTCCTCCATAAAGTATAATGGCCCCACATAGAAGTGGTTGTTCTGATGTCACGGGCCAAATATAATCACCCTGCGGGCCAGATTTGGCCCACAGGCCAGAGTTTAACATTTATGCAATAGACAGTGCAACACAGAGGTTCATAGGTAGAAAGCAAACATTGCAAAATTTATTAATGAAACCCAATTACAAAAATGTTTTTTAGCCTAAAATACATGAACTTAAGGAAGAAGAAAAATGTGTCCCCAAAAGGTGGACAACACATCAGTTGCTGCACCATTGCCACTGCTCCTGTAGTACCAGCGAATGGCATAAGTAATGGTCTCCTGCATATCGGTCAGCAAAATGCTCAGGTCTATGCAAACATCACTTCTGAGCCAGTAATTGCCTGCAGCAGTCAGGTGACTGATGTACAGCGCATCATTACTCCTTGGGACAAATCAGCAACAGAGTACCCAGGAATTCATAGGATAAATAATGCTTATGTCTTTATTTTTAATTACTTTCTACTCCTGGGCAGATATATATATGTATACACACAGTACAGACCAAAAGTTTGGACAAACCTTCGCATTTAAAGATTTTTCTGTGTTTTCATGACTATGAAAATTGTACATTCACACTGAAGGCATCAAAACTATCAATTAACACATGTGGAATTATATACTTAACAAAAAAGTGTGAAACAACTGAAAATATGTCTTATATTCTAGGTTCTTCAAAGTAGCCACCTTTTGCTTTGATGACTGCTTTGCACACTCTTGGCATTCTCTTGATGAGCTTCAAGAGGTAGTCACCGGAAATGGTTTTCACTTCACAGGTGTGCCCAGTCAGGTTTAATAAGTGGGATTTCTTGCCTTATAAATGGGGTTGGGACCATCAGTTGTGTTGTGCAGAAGTCTGGTGGATACACAGCTGATAGTCCTACTGAATAGACTGTTAGAATTTGCATTATGGCAAGAAAAAAGCAGCTAAGTAAACAAAAAAGAGTGGCCATCATTACTTTAAGAAATGAAGGTCAGTCAGTCCGAAAAATTGGGCAAACTTTGAAAGTGTCCCCAAGTGCAGTTGCAAAAACCATCAAGCGCTACAAAGAAACTGGCTCACATGAGGACCGCCCCAGGAAAGGAAGACCAAGAGTCACCTCTGCTTCTGAGGATAAGTTTATCCGAGTCACCAGTCTCAGAAATCGTAGGTTAACAGCAGCTCAGATTAGAGACCAGGTCAATGCCACACAGAGTTCTAGCAGCAGACACATCTCTTCAACAACTGTTAAGAGGAGACTTTGTGCAGCAGGCCTTCATGGTAAAATAGCTGCTAGGAAACCACTGCTAAGGACAGGCAACAATCAGAAGAGACTTGTTTGGGCTAAAGAACACAAGGAATGGACATTAGACCATTGGAAATCTGTGCGTTGGTCTGATGAGTCCAAATTTGAGATCTTTGGTTCCAACTACCGTGTCTTTGTGAGACGCAGAAAAGGTGAACGGAAGGACTCTACATGCCTGGTTTCAACCGTGAAGCATGGAGGAGGAGGTGTGATGGTGTGGGGGTGGTTTGCTGGTGACACTGTTGGGGATTTATTCAAAATTGAAGGCATACTGAACCAGCATAGCTACCACAGCATCTTGCAGCGGCATGCTATTCCATCCGGTCTGCATCTAGTTGGACCATCATTTATTTTTCAACAGGACAATGACCCCAAAACACCTCCAGGATGTGTAAGGGCTCTTTTACCAAGAAGGAGAGTGATGGGGTGCTACGCCAGATGACCTGGCCTCCATAGTCACCAGACCTGAACCCAATCGAGATGGTTTGGGATGAGCTGGAACGCAGAGTGAAGGCAAAAGAGCCAACAAGTGCTAAGCATCTCTGGGAACTCCTTCAAGATTGTTTGAAGACCATTTCCAGTGACTACCTCTTGAAGCTCATCAAGAGAATGCCAAGAGTGTGCAAAGCAGTCATCAAAGCAAAAGGTGGCTACTTTGAAGAAGCTAGAATATAAGACATATTTTCAGCTGTTTCACACTTTTTTGTTAAGTATATAATTCCACATGTGTTAATTCATAGTTTTGATGCCTTCAGTGTGAATGTACAATTTTCATAGTCATGAAAATACAGAAAAATCTTTAAATGAGAAGGTGTGTCCAAACTTTTGGTCTGTACTGTATATTTATATTGTAAGGCAGCACTAGTCATCATAATGGGGGATACTCGCTGCACTGGGTAAATTAAGCACACGTGCAATGTCCTTCCGGTATTTTCTCAAAACAGCAGTTTATTATATTATCATAAACCGCATATCACACAGTCCTTCTTATTTTATCACCGGCATATTTACACACTTAACATCTGGGAGTCTCTCAAGTAGCAGACAGGCCCAATTGGCCCAAGTTACAGCCTTCAGCAAGGTAATACTATAGCAATGTCTATATAAGTGTCCATATAACAAAGTGTATTACCTTTGCCGGGTTTAGTTGCTGCAGTCCATTTAATCCGCCACCACTGTGGCTTTAAGGCTTTCCCAGGTGGGGGTCTCTAGCCGTCGTCCCGTCTAAGGCTACTGGAATGTTTCCACTCAAATCCAGTCTTCGCCTTTCAGGACGCTTATCCTCCAAAGCCGCTGCCTTCCAAGGCCACTGGCATCTACACAAGATCCAGCCTCGACCTTTCAGGCTGCGAGGCTTCACTGTATCACGGTGTCCCACACACACGGGGAACAGGCCTCACGCCCAACACACCGAACACACCTGTCTCCCATCAAGCAGGGTTTATATATCCATCCCGTGCACACACACACACACACACAGATAGGACCTTGCTGATGTCACAGTCATGTGATCAGACAGACATTTTGTGCGCGCAGGACCTGTGCTATGTCACAGTCATGTGACCAGTCCCCTGAGGTGAAGGTACATGGTCAGGTAAAACACATCCTGGACCATTACCGTAATGCCAGCAAGTCGCTGCATTACATATCCCCCCCCTCTGTTCAAACTTGTGGGGTTGAACACATAATATACACAATCACTATAACCCCAACTCTGTTCCAACTTGTGGGGTTGAACACATAATATACACAATGACATCATAACCCCCAGTTCACATAGAGACCATGTACTTTACAATTGTGCTACTCAGCCCTTGGAACATTAGTCAACGACATTAGCCCATTCCTTAGGGACCTACCATTTGTCACAGTCACTGACTTAGTCAGGTCACCTTTCCGGGTCGTAACCTTGTAAGAGCTCCTCCCGCTCCCAGCAGTCAGTTGTAACCTTGTCAGGTCTCCCCCGCTCCCAGCGGTCAGTCGTAACCTTGTCAGGTCTCCCCCGCTAACAGCGGTCAGTCGTAACCTTGTCAGGTCTCCCCTGCTCCCAGCGGTCAGTCATACAGCGGTGTGACTCACATGCCCTGGTATCTAAGGTCCCGTTCGACTCCGTACTGTCCCGTCCTCTATTGGGTCATTTGTATGGACTGCTCAAACCTGAGTTACTGGAGGTCTCACTACCTCTAAACCCACGCCTACTACTCTCAGGACATATTGAAAGGTCCCTAACTCCAGCTATAGCTGTTCTGTTATTTAGGGGGCCCTTTCTCTGTCTGGTCTCATAATTTCTTGACAGCTGCCGTCTTCTGCTACTCAGATGATGCTGTCTATCCACTCGCAGTCTAGCGAGATTCAACTGTTCTACCTCTCGCAGGTAGGTCACTCGGTACTCCAACAGCATGCGCATATATCCCAGGCTTTCTTCTGTTCCTACAGCGGAGAATGATACCATGCCGTCTTCGTCTGGTATCCAGTCCTGACGATCACGTGGACTGCTTACTTTCACCACACCAGACTTCTTGACCATCATCTGCATGGCTCGACCATTTCTCCAAACGAGCTTCCTCACCAGAACATGAGGCACCCGGATGACCTCTTCACGCATACTGTGAGCTTTCCTCATCAACTCCAGTTGTCGAACGGCTTGTTCCGTCTTCAACCGGAGAAACCGCTTCGTGCGAATACATCGCCAGTGCATGTCACTTAGGATAGCCACCCTCTTCACTGTGACTTCGGTCGTGGACAGGACCACCAGCTGTTTAGCTTCTGAGGTCAAGTACACCTTACAGGCTCCCACGGCCTTCTTAAACTCCTCATTCATGGACTCACGGGTGCATTCTTCCCTCAAATCCTCGGGCACATCTACGAGGCACTTGTACCAAGACATTTCGGTCTCACCAGTGGTTTCCAGACGATCAACCAGCTCAGGTTTCAGGGACAACTGACCTCCAGCTTCTTCACCCTGTATGCTTTCCCTGAGCTGACTCACAGCTACAAATTCACGAATTTCCGTCTTGACCACTTCCATCTCATATTTATCTGTGGTTAACACTCTCTTAGCTCTCCTCAGGTCCACGCTCTCATGGTATAAGGGAGTGAGTGCAACGTGTTTGCCCTTTTCCTTCTCCAAGAAGGCCTCGTTCACTGAGTGATACTTTGTCAGGCGACTTTTGAGCCCGGAAACTTCTTCCTCTAGCTCCGCAACTCGCCTCTCAGCGGCCCGTCTCTGAAGCTCCTTTTGCTTCCAATGGGTTTGTAGCGACTCCTTGAGCTCCTTGATCTCGGCTCCTACATCCACCGAATCATCCGAGCTCACATCACTCGAGGAGGTATCTGCTTCATACTTCCCATCACCAGCAGCCAACTCCTGGCCCTGGTCTGTGGCTTCTCCGATAGACTCCTCCATCTGTTTCTGCTCAGCCTCCATCTTGCTGAGCCTTTCCTTAAGGCACGTCTCTGCCCTCTGGAGATTATCACAGAACGTCTGCAGCTCCTTCACCTGAGCTTCTAGACCTAAGGTCCTTCTGCGGAGATCACCATTTTCATTACGGGTGTCCTGCAGAGTGGTCTCAACTACTTGGCGCATGTGCTCTGCATCCACCTTATCATCCTCTAGTTTTCCTTTAACCCTGAGGAGATCCTCATAGTCTCTCTTGATTTGTTGCAGTTCCCTCATGAGTTCACCATATTCCTTCTTGGAGTCACATAGCTCCCGGTTGAACTGTTCGTACAGTCGTTTTAGGTTTTGGTCACGTCCGGAAACTTCAACCTGCAGCGCCTCTTTTAAGGCAGACAGCTCTCTATCCCTCTGGTGTAGTCCCTCATCCAGCTTTTGCTTCACTTGTATCAGCTCTACGTGTACCAAGGAGAACCTATCTTTCAACTCGCACAGCTCATCTTCAAACTCCGCTTTGTCAAGTCCCAACTGAAAAACCTCCTCTTTATTTCTCTGGAACTTTTCCTTCCAATTGCTGACTTCCTTGCTGTTTTCCTCCAGTTCACGCTACAAGTTCCTCACAACCTGGTTTATTTTCTGCCTTTCAGACTCCAGGTTCTGCTGGTCTGAGGACACGATCTCCAGGTTTCCACATAGTTGCTGCACGTCACTCTGACACTGCTGGCTGATAGGCTCCAGCTCTTGGTCATGACTGGCCGCCTCCTCTTTCAGGGCTGTCAGATCCTTCTGACTCGGTACCGTACCGGAGGTTGCTACTGGCAACGTCACCTCCTCTTCTGCCTCGGAAGGAGGATCCACCCTTGAAACAAAGGCACACAGTACTACATTTTCCTTATTTTCACTTTCAGCCAAGTCTACAGGAGCAACCTTTTTGTGGCCCTTGCGCCATGTACAAGATGGGGACTTTCTCACCTCGTCTAGCCCCTCCTGACTGACCACTCCTTCTACTTTCGTAGTGTCACCGTCAGCTACGGGGTCTGTGTCACTCCCCATGGTGTTGTGGACTAACAGGTCACCTCCCACTTTGACGTCACCCCCTTCTACTGGAGCTACCCCGTTATCAACGGTCACATTGTCATTTTTAGGAGGTACCAACCCACCACCAGTAATTTTTTTTGATTTTCTATCCTCCACGCTGTTTTGAACAACCGCCCCTTTTTAGACTCCGCCCCCTTTTTAACAACCACACCGGCAGGGGAATTTTTACAAGAAAAATCAACAATAGTCTTAGGACTCAGTTCACAACAGCTCTTACCACCTCCCCGGGCACTCTGAGACAACAAGGCCGCCCCCGGAGAGTTCAAGGAATGGTCCGCTGCCGCCTCTCTGTAACGGGCCAACAGCTCCTGCCCTTCCTGCACCACGACCTCTTGTCGTTTCTTCCATACCTGCTGCTGCGACTCCAATGCCTGCTGCTGCGACTCCAACAGGCATTTCAATCGCTCAACAGCTTCGGACTCATCTGCTGCTCCCTTCACAGCCATCATTATCTGCTCCTGCATTTCTACAGGAAACTCCATTACGCCGAAGAGCGATTGCACATGGTCATCTAACTCCTTCTCCATTCCGTCTGGAGATACTGCACCATTCATGGCCATCACGGTACACACTAGACACTTTACACTGCTCTCCCTGAAAATTTTCGTGGCCCCGCCGAGCCACAGCAAAACAGGATTTGAGTGCGACGACAACCTTCGCAACTCCGCCGAGTTGCAGCCAGATGCTTTAAACTTCGTGAGCCCCGCCGAGCCACAGCAAACCAGGTTTGAGTGCGACGACAATCTTCACAACCCCACCGAGTTGCAGCCAGATGCTTTTAAGCTTCGTGAGCCCCACCGAGCCACAGCAAGATGCTTGTAACCACACTCGTCGTCCTGTGCCGTTGCCCCTAGCAACCGGGCTGCAGTTGCCCCTAGCAACCAGACTGCAGTTGCCCCTAGCAACCAGACTGCAGTTGCCCCTAGCAACCAGACTGTAGTTGCCACTAGAAACCAGACTGCAGTTGCCCGCATTCTAGAACCACATGTAAGGCAGCACTAGTCATCATAATGGGGGATACTCGCTGCACCGGGTAAATTAAGCACACATGCAATGTCCTTCCGGTATTTTTTCAAAACAGCAGTTTATTATATTATCATAAACCGCATATCACACAGTCCTTCTTAGTTTATCACCGGCATATTTACACACTTAACATCCGGGAGTCTCTCAAGTAGCAGACAGGCCCAATTGGCCCAAGTTACAGCCTTCAGCAAGGTAATACTATAGCAATGTCTATATAAGTGTCCATATAACAAAGTGTATTACCTTTGCCGGGTTTAGTTGCTGCAGTCCATTTAATCCGCCACCACTGTGGCTTTAAGGCTTTCCCAGGTGGGGGTCTCTAGCCGTCGTCCCGTCTAAGGCTACTGGAATGTTTCCACTCACATCCAGTCTGCGCCTTTCAGGACGCTTATCCTCCAAAGCCGCTGCCTTCCAAGGCCACTGGCATCTACACAAGATCCAGCCTCGACCTTTCAGGCTGCGAGGCTTCACTGTATCACGGTGTCCCACACACACGGGGAACAGGCCTCACGCCCAACACACCGAACACACCTGTCTCCCATCAAGCAGGGTTTATATATCCATCCCGTGCACACACACACACACACAGACAGGACCTTGCTGATGTCACAGTCATGTGATCAGACAGACATTCTGTGCGCGCAGGACCTGTGCTATGTCACAGTCATGTGACCAGTCACCTGAGGGGGAAGGTACATGGTCAAGTAAAACACATCCTGGACCATTACCGTAATACCAGCAAGTCGCTGCATTACAATATATATATATATATATATATATATATATATATATATATATATATACTGTATATAAACACTTTAAGTATTAATGGCCTGAAGTACAGTGGTAGTAGTAGCAGTATAGTCCGGCCATAAAACCTTAGGGGGTCCAATTTTCTAATTTCTAAGAACAGATTTTTTATTGGGACCCAAAATTCTTAAGGTATGTTCACACTATATCTACCAAGCATTTTTTGAGAGACTTTGTTCATAAAAGCACAGTGGAAAGCGCTCAAAAAAAAACTTAAAATAATCCTCCTATTTATTACAATGGAAAAACAACTTGCTGTTCATATGTTTTGGTTTTTGAGCTTCTTTTAATTGCTATTTTTTAGCCATTTTATTTATTGTTTAACCACTTCATGACCGGAACATTTTCCGTTTTTGTATTTTAGTTTTTTATTTTCCATCAATATGGCCGTGTGAGGGCTCATTTTTTTGCGGGAAGAGTTATACTTTTGAACGACATCACTGGTTTTACCATATTGTGTACTGGAAAACTGGGAAAAAATTCCAAGTGCGGTGAAATTGTAAAAAAAGTGCAATTAAACAGTTGTTGTTTTTTTTGTTTTTTTTACCATGTTAAGTAAATGCTAAAACTCACCTGCAATTATTATTTTCTAGGTCATTACGAGTTTGTAGACACCAAACATGTATAGGTTCTTTTTTATTTAAGTGGTGAAAAAAAAATCCTTACTAAAAAAAAAAAATGGTGCAATTTTTCGTGATCTGGGGCCGGGTGGTGAGGGCATATTTTTTGCGTGCCAGGCTGACGTTTTTATTGATACCATTTTGGAGTAGATCCAATGTTTTGATTGCCCATTATTTAATTTTATTGCAATGTTGCGGCGACCAAAAAAACGTAATTCTGGTGTTTAGAATTCTTTTCTCGTTACGCCGTTTACCGATCGGATTAATTCTTTTTTTATATTGATAGATCGGGCGATTCTGAACACGACGATACCAAATATGTGTGCGCTTTTTTTTTTTATTATTGCTTTATTTTGAATGGGGTGAAAGGGGGGTGATTAAAACTTTTATTTTTTTTTATTTTTTTTTATATTTTTAAAAACATTTTTTTTTTACTTTTTGCTTGCTTCAACAGTCTCTATGGGAGGCTAGAAGCAGCAATTACCTGATCGGCTCTGCTACATACAGGCGATGAGCAGATCGCCTGTATGTAGCAGATTTGCTCACTTGCTATGAGTGCCGACCACTGGTCATGGCAACCACCGAGGTCTGTTGCAGACTCTGGGTTGTCATGCCAACCCATTGTTGACTCACGATCATGTGACGGGTTCACCGATGGGCTGGGTAAGTGACACGCTTCCGGCACGGCAATGTTAAATGCCGCGGTCATAGATTGACCGCGGCATTTAACTAGTTAACAGCCGCGGGTGGATCGGGATTCCACCCGCAGCTGTTGCGGGCACATGTCAGCTGTATAGATCAGCTGACATGTACCCGGTTTAGCTTGGGCTCAGCGCCGGAGCCCGCGCTAAACCGGGAGTTATGACATGGTGCGTACTATTACGTACCACATCATAAAGGGCTTAAAGCACCACTCTGGCTGTTTTCTTTTACTTCACCGCTGAAGTGGTGCCACTAATGCATGTTAACTACCCCTAGTAATATACGCACCAGCCGCCGTCTTCTGCTCTTCCCGGAGCAGCTCCGGTCTTGCTCTTATATCCTGTAACTGGAAGTCAGAGGTTATGGTCACAAGCTCTCAGTGTAAGTCTTCTGGCTCTCATTGACTTACGTTAAAAGGGTATTACATGTTGGATTAAATTTTGTGCAAGCAGTGCACCTTGCTGAATCCTAATAGTGTGTAATGTACACAGTGTGAATATTTGTCACTGCTTGCCGGTTCAAGCAGTCATCACATGAATGCGAGTATGAGACTTGCATATTTGTGGTCACGTGCCTAGAGCTGAATCTTAACAATGTTTGTGCATTGAGGGAAGTTAATCAACATACTTACAGTCAAGGGATGAGAGCTCGAATCAGCAACCGAAACTGAATCTTAAAATTGTGTATATTACATCCTATTGGGATTCGGCAAGCTGCACTGCTAGCCACATATTTAATCTAACATGGAAAACCCTTCTAACCAATGACAGAGAGTTGGCATTAGATGTGCCGGGTGCAGGGAGTTGAGTAACAGGTTGTTAAAGTGCAAGTTTAATATATAAAAACTGGTGGTGCTTGTTTTGAATGGGGGAATCATATAACAGGTTCCTTTAAAGGGCATCTGTTGGCAGATTTTTGCTTCCTCATCTGAGAGCAGCGTAATGTAAGTAAAGAGAAGCTGAATCCAATGATGTATCACTTAGTTTCCCGGGTGCAGGCGTTCTGGTACAATCAGCGCTTTTAGATTTAGAATGAAGCAGAGCCGAGAAATCTAACCCTGCCCACACCACAGCTAACCCCGCCCACATTAGGCTCTCCATGTGCAAAGTCCATAGACAGTGAGGTGCTTATCACAGGAGGGGCGTTGCCAGACTAGTGTAGTCCAGCAATGTTAATCTTTTAGTGATAAATCCTTCTCAGTTAGTAAACTACAGCACGCACTTTGACAAGTGACACATCCCTGAACTCTGTGTTTCAATCTCTATCTCCTGCTGTCTTCAGATTACATAGCCAAAACTTGCTGACAGATTCCCTTTAAGCTACAACAAGTGTCAACTTTTTGAACCAAAGAATTGCAGTGGCTATGCCGGCTGCAGCCTGGTATTGTCTCGTAGTGTATTTTCCACCTTGAATAGTCCTAATTCACCCAGCACAAGCAAAAAAGTGTCCATCAGAACCAGAGCAACCAATCAAATATTAGAGTTACTTTTTTCCAAATTAAAGCAGTGATGTAGTTTGTTGCTTTGGGTAATGAAACTTTTTTTGTCTATTATGCAGAAGGCTTTTTTATTTTACTTTGCTTTACAAGGTATTTGATTATTTTCATGGCAAATGGAAAATGTGCAATTTTCCACCCTCCTCCTCCAGAATATATTGATGTTTGGCAAGGTCTTTAAACGCAGTGCCATTAACTAAGCACACATCTACATAATGCTGAATGTGATCATAAAAATATTTAAGAATCCCAGCTATTACAGAACGCCCAATATTACTGCCACATAAAATACATGAAACTATTTCACCTCGCTGCAGTAAAGTGCTGTTATTAACTACATGATAATTTTTCCAGTTTTAGGATTTTTCCTGGAGACACATTTGTTTCCTATAGTTAATCGCTGTCTACTATTTAGCATTTAAGAGGAAAACGTGTTCTAGACTCAGTGATTCTGTCTGCACTCTGTTTCATACCATTAGTAGTAAGTAGGACTGTTCATTAAAAAATGTTCTGAATACCTTTAGCTATCTTCCAATTTGAAAATGGGCCATGTTGGGGGATAGAAGGGTTGAGGTCAATGGGTATTTCTAGCATACAACTCAAGTAGTCCAGTAGAAACTTTGATAGTCCATTTATAAATGGGACTTTTGAAGGGTCTCATTTGTGGTTGGCATCAGGAGAATACAGATGATAATGCTGTCAACGACCAAATCTAAAAAGGGGCCAACTTCACTAGTCGGCAGAAGGGATGAGCGGACCCATGGAAGTCTGAGTTCTGGTACCCGACCCGAACTTTAGTCCAAAGCTGAACCTCATTGAAAACAATGGAGACCCGAACTTTGGATCTGGAAAAAAATTCTCTCACAAATTTCCCACGGAACGCCGAACTTTGCAACGGACTTCCAGGAGAAGTCCGTGTTCGCCTTTTCACGCCGGACACTAACTATTTGGTACAAACCCCGAACCATCTCTAGTCAGCAGCACTAATCTGCTCATTAATCATCCACAGCACCTGCACCAGCACAATCTCACTTATATCAAACAAATCAGTGGGGCCAATTTATTTCATGTTGTTAAAACTTTACTTGGAAACTAGTTTTTATCATCCTGTCCATGTTTTCCACAAACACCAAATTGTCTCTTCAGAGAGGAAGAGAACTAGAACTCTATAGCCTCATGTATAGGAAGTAGCAATCCAAAAAGTCAATATCAACCCTTTAACGAGCCTATTCACATGACTTAGGATTATAGCCAAAACCAAAGTCTCAATTTGCAGACACAGTATTTTGGGGTACTGCCCCTCGTCAGTGCAAAGTGTGAGATATGGTTTGGCTGAGTGAGAGGCATCTGACCGGTATCCAATTATGGTCTATGGGGCTATTCACTAGTCCAGCCTTTAACATAGTCCACATAAAACAAAATTAGAGACATGTCCTACTCTACTCTACTTAGTCATGGTCCCAAAAAATTACTGATGGTCCCCTAAAATCTTACCATTGACATCTGCTTGCTATTTTTTTTTTTTAACGGACTTGTGGCTAGCAAAAGCTTGAGAGACTTTCCATCAAGGCTTGGCACAAATTGGCTCGGGTCTCCTCTCTGAACAATTTTATAACTTACACAAAGAAGGAATGATGCATTGATAATAAAATATGGACATTTGGATGAAAAACTGACCTTCGGATGAAAAACTGACCTTCACCCAGAAAAAAAAAGTCAACTTATGGCAGATGAACAATGGAGAAGCATGGAGATGCATAAGTCCTAGGACTGCATAAACCCCAATCTTCTGTTTTCCTCCTTTCCCATTGGTATATCTTGAAGCTCTTGGGTGCCAATGTAATATCGGAAATAGTGCACACAGCAACCATGTGCCATTTATAATGCTGATGTTCTCTTAAGCAGCATAGAGGCCTCCAGGCCCACTTAGGTTACACG
The DNA here is from genome assembly GCF_046119375.1 of Phyllobates terribilis. Lineage (NCBI taxonomy): Eukaryota > Metazoa > Chordata > Amphibia > Anura > Dendrobatidae > Phyllobates > Phyllobates terribilis. The sequence continues at coordinate 420,614,199 of NW_027362765.1, forward strand.
GTCTGAGAGTGACTACAGTCTGTATACCCTTTATTTCCCTAATGACCAACCAAATATGTGGTTAACATGATCCATGGTCCATTATGTGGAAAGGGAATAAAATTATATACTACCCCTGATGCCTACCAAGGAACAAAATGGTAGCCAAAATGATGGATGGGAGGTGTAAAAGGGACCACTTGTCTTTATAGGGTGCAGTTACCTCCGACAACAGCCCTGGATTTATTACATTTCATGCTGCATGGAAAAGGTGTTTTTACATAGTAGTTAGAAATAGTCACAAATCCTAAAGGGAAAGTACAAAGAATGTTGAGAGACTGCGAAGCTTCAGAGTGGTGGGGGGTCGGTAAGGGGAACATGGCTTCTTTTTTTATTTTGTAATATTCTTAGCTGCTTTCAGGTTTTGTTTATCTATAGACAACCCCTTTAATATTAACCAATCTCAAGGGCTTCATAGTAGATCATTAATTGTACTATATAGTGCAATACTAAAGTAAAATAATCAAAAAGTCCCCTAAAGGGACTAAAAAGAAAAGTGAAAAATAATTAAAATACAAAAAAAAATTAAAAAATAAAAAATCATAAAGGTTTCACTTCTTCTTAATTCCAAATAAACATAAAGAATTTTAAAAACTAAAAAGATAAGCAAAGTTAGAGTAGTAGAGCCACTTCTGTAGAAGTTCAGTGTATCAAAATATAAAGTTATTTAACACCTAAAGATAAACAGTGTAAAGAATAAAAATAAGTGCTAAATTGCTGATTATCGGTTGTTAGACCCGCCCGAAAAAAAATGCAAAACAAAAGACCAAAATATCATATGTTCCCCAAAATGAAACAGCATGACACAAAAAATAAAAAAGTCTCTGTATAGCTCCATTGGCAAAAAAAATAGAAAAAAATGTATGGGTGTCAGAAAATGATGACACTAAAGTTTTATTTTATTTTAGAAAGCTCTGAATATTATAAAAACACTAAATAAAAAAAAATACATTTGGTATTGTCATAATTGTACTGAGCTGAAGAATCATGCTGCCAAGTAATTTTTACCATACAAACACAGTGAAAATGAAACCCAAAATATATTGAGCGAATTGAGAATTTTTCCCCATTTTTCCTCACTTGGAATTTAATTCCTGTATTTCAGGAATTAAAAAGGAAAAGTCTATATAGATTTTTTTTTTCTTAAATGCATGTATTTTGGGCTAATAATCATTTTTACATTTGGATGCCATTAAAAAGTTTGTACCGTTTGCCTTTTGTAACCGCTATGTTTCACTGTCTATTGCTGGCTGTAGTAAGGGTTAACAGAAAATCAGGTAATTTGTGACCACAGACCACATCAAAGTTGAATGTGCAGGGAAACAGAGAGCTTGTAAAAGTCAAGCGATCCAACATTTTTAAAGAAGCACTCTTCTTAATATATTGCAGTCATCATATTATATAGCACTGTGTACTTACAATTGCTCATTTTGCCTTTCTACCCAGATAATTCTTCTCTTTTTTCTGCACTATGTAGAAACAGGAAGTCTGTTTTCCCTGCATTTATCATTCCCCTCTTCAACTCCTGATCCAGCTGCTCCTTCCTCCCAGGGACTTTTGCAGTGACTCATGACTCATACAGAGAAAATTGAGAATGGAGCAGCAGTGTTCCTTCAAGACTAAAACCAAGTCAGCCAGTTTAGTACGAATTATCCAGTACTGATGGAAACTGGAGGCCGGGATCGTACGCTGTAACGACTCTGCAGTGTAGAAGTGCTGGAAATATTAGATGCAGATTTAGAGTCATTTCTGAACCATCGTATAGGAAAAAAAAGGGGGAAAAAATTACTAAACCGGCAAATGATGGTTTGGGCTGAATTTAAATTGCAAGTAAGAAATTAAAACTCTAGACATGATGATGAACACAATCTGTCCCGAAAAGCAAGTCTGTAGAGTAGCTAGGTCGTCCATTAAAGTGTGATTTGCAGTTTGATTAACGGCTTGTGTTTTTTTTTTTTCTGCACTGATTTAAAATCAGACAGCCTGACGTCTAACATCTGACTACATTAGAATATGCATGTCGCCTGATTGCCCCTAAAAACCAAATTATCTTGATTTTTCCTTTTTTTTTCATAGTTGCAGACCATTATGTAGAGTAAAAGTACTGAGCTTCATTTAGATATTCAGTATAGTATCATTTTACCATTTTATGCAATGTGCTGTCATATATCGCACAGGTGATTCTCAATAGATCCGGATTCTTTGGCAGCAGAGAAATATTTGTCTAGAATGCAAGAACGATGAAACTTATCTCATTACTGAGCGTAGTTATGGTTACATTCAGAGGTGTAAAGAAAAAAGCGGGGGCTCCCAAAGTAAAAGTCATAATGGTCCCCATTTTCCACTCTGAGGTGTGTTAAGTTTAATAGACTTTTATTAAAGTTTATGTCCACTAGTCCATTGTAGGTGCGATAATTGAGCTGATTATTTCATTATACATCTTTATGGGGAGCTGACTAGAGATGAGCGAACCCGAAATGTAAAAGTTTGGGGTTCGTACCGGACACCTAGTGTTCAGGGCTTAACTCCAAACACAGACTTTTTCCAAGTGAGAGATATTTTCCCGCTCCAAAGTTCGGGTCTCCAATGATTTGTATGGGGTTCAAGTTCAGGCTCATGTTCGGGTATAGTTCTGGTACCCGAACCGAACTTTGAACTAAAGTTCATTCAAACCCGACAAACCCGAACTTCCATGGGTCCAATCATCTCTAGAGCTGACATGATAAATTATAGAATTTTGGCAACAAATAGCTACCACTAGGGGGAGCTTATTGAGTAGTTAGTATTGAACTAGAAGCTAGCTATATCCTTTAAGCGCCCCCTAGTGGTGGCTGCCAATAGTCACTATGGCAGAGTAATGGCTTTAATTCATTAGAGATGGAGACATTTTTGCGTTTTTACATTTTTCATTTTTTTTCCTTCCCTTCTTTAAAGAGCCACATTTTTACTTTTCCATTGATATAGCCATATCAGGGCTGGTGAGTTGCAGGACGATTTGTAGTTTTGAATGACACTATTCATTTTACCATATACACTGTGTGAAGAATTATTAGGCAAATGAGTATTTTGATCACATGATACTTTTTATACATGTTGTCCTACTCCAAGCTGTATAGGCTTGAGAGCCAACTACCAATTAAGTAAATCTGGTGATGTGCATCTCTGTAACAAGGAGGGGTGTTGACTAATGACATCAACACCCTATATAAGGTGTGCTTAATTATTAGGCAACTTCCTTTCCTTGGGCAAAATGGGTCAGAAGAGAGATTTGACGGGCTCTGAAAAGTCAAAAATAGTGAGATGTCTTGCAGAGGGATGCAGCAGTCTTGAAATTTCCAAACTTTTGAAGTGTGATCACCGAACAATCAAGCGTTTCATAGCAAATAGCCAAGAGGGTCGCAAGAAGCGTGTTGGCCAAAAAAGGAGCAAAATAACTGCCCATGAATTGAGGAAAATAAAGTGTGAAGCTGCCAAGATGCCATTCGCCACCAGTTTTGCCATATTTCAGAGCTGCAACGTTACTGGAGTATCAAAAAGCACAAGGTGTGCGATACTCAGGGACATGGCCACGGTAAGGAAGGCTGAAAAACGACCACCTTTAAACAAGAAACATAAGATAAAATGTCAAGAATGGGTCAAGAAATATCTTACTACTGATTTTTCAAAGGTTTTAAGGACTGATGAAATGAAAGTGACTCTTGGTGGGCCAGATGGATGGGCCAGAGGCTGGATCAGTAAAGGGAAGAGAGCTCCACTCCGACTCAAACGCCAGTAAGGTGGAGGTGGGGTACTGGTATGGGCTGGTATCATCAAAGATGAACTTGTGGGACCTTTTCAGGTTGAGGATGGAGTGAAGCTCAACTCCCAGACCTACTGCCAGCTTCTGGAAGACAACTTCTTCAAGCAGTGGTACAGGAAGAAGTCGGTATCGTTCAAGTAAAACATGATTTTCATGCAGGACAATGCTCCATCACATGCATCCAACTACTCCACAGCGTGGCTGGCCAGTAAAGGTCTAAAAGAAGAAAAAATAATGACATGGCCCCCTTGTTCACCTGATCTGAACCCCATAGAGAACCTGTGGTCCATCATAAAATGTGAGATCTACAGGGAGGGAAAACAGTACACCTCTCGGAACAGTGTCTGGGAGGCTGTGGTGGCTGCTGCACGCAATGTTGATCGAAAACAGATCAAGCAACTGACAGAATCTATGGATGGAAGGCTGTTGAGTGTCATCATAAAGAAAGGTGGCTATGTTGATCACTAATTTTTTTGGTGCTTTTTTTTGCATGTCAGAAATTTTTATTTCTAAATTTTGTGCACGGATATTGGTTTACTTGGTGAAAATAAACAAGTCAGATGGGATTATATTTGTTTTTTATTAAGTTGCCTAATAATTCTGCACAGTAATAGTTACCTGCACAAACAGATATCCTCCTAAGATAGCCAAATCTAAAAAAAACCCACTCCAACTTCCAAAAATATTAAGCTTGGATATTTATGAGTCTTTGGGGTTGATTGAGAACATAGTTGTTGATCAATAATAAAAATAATTCTCTAAATACAACTTGCCTAATAATTCTGCACACACAGTGTAATGTAGTGAAAAATGGGGAAAGAATTGCAAGTGAGGAGAAAAAATATTTTTTTTTATGGCATTTATTGTGCAGTAAAATTGATTTGGCAACATGATTCTCCAAGTCACAACGATTACGCTGATGTCAAATATATATAGCTTTTTTTAATATTTTAGTGGCTTAAAAATCTCTAAAGTTTTTAAAAGAAAAAAAATAAATTGCTTTTCTGTCACCATTTTCCGAGATCCATACTTTTTATATTTTTCTGTTGATGGAGCTATGCGAGGGCTTGCTTTTTGAGTGCCAAGTTGTCATTTTCAGCTGTGTCATTTTGGGATTTATATAATATTTTGATTAATTTTATTGCACTTTTGTGAGAGGTAATATAACCCAAAAAACAGCAACATTTACTATCACAAATGCTGCAATACCAAATAGACTTTTTTTAAATCTTTTGAATTATTTTTTTTAATGGAGGGAATGCGGGTGATCTAAATTTTTATGTTTTTAATTTCTTTTAATTATTTTTCAATACTTTTTTTTAGTCCCTATAGGAGACTTGAAATTCCAGCCAATTGAACGTCTGTTTTATATACTGCAATAGGATAGTATTGCTGGTGCTGTGAAGCTCGGCCATGTCCTGGGCTTCATAATATTGCAATTAGTGATGAGCGAGCGTGCTCGTTTAACCCTTGCATCTAGCATGCTCGGGTGCTTACCAAGTATCTTCGGCGTGCTCGTATATTATGTTCGAGTCCCTGCGTCTGCATGATTTATGGCTGTTAGACAGCCTGAACACATGTGAGGATTCCGTAACAAATAGGCAATCCCTGCATGTGTTCAGGCCGTGTAACAGCCATAAATTATGTAGACGCAAGGACTCAAACATAATATACGAGCACGCTGAAGATACTCGGAAAGCAGCCGAGCATGCAGGGTGAAAGTTAAATGAGCACGCTCGCTCATCACTAATTGCAATATATAGTCCTAATGATGATCTCCTATGAAACCTAATGATGAGCTTCAGCTTCACAGATGCACCAATGTGGCAGCAAATGGGATCTTCTACAGGCCCCTGGCTGCCATAACAACCTAACACCACCCTGCAATCACATCATGATGGGAGACGATGGGTGCACAGACCAGACACCGGACAGGTTCCCTCTGCTAACATTCAAGCTAGCTCCATTTGCTGCTGTGAGAGCCAAATCCAGCAAATATCATGCATAATATATATTTTTTTTTCTTGTAATACTTCTTAAAAGATAAAAGTCTACACTCCAATCATATCATCATGGCTTTGTTTAAACTCTATTGTACTGGGGTACAAAGGTGAAATTTTACATCTTCTGGACCCAACTGTGCATACACAGTAAAACTTAATAAAAGGCATTGTTCACCTTTGGGGACATTTTTGCCATTGGGAATCATTGAAAATTTTGCAGTTTGGCTTTTATAGACTTTGTTTTTCTGCACATTCAACTTTGATGTGGTCTGTCGACATAAGTCATCCAAGAGGAGCTCGGAAAAAGAGAAATAAAAGACGTACCCTCCTCCAAACTATTATACAGGGATTCTCAATTAGCTCATTTTGCAGCCAGCAATAGACAATGCAACATAGAGACTAAAGAAGGCAAATGGGGCAAACATTTTAATGAAATCCGATTGCAAAAATTATTTTTAGTCCTAAATACATTTAAGTAAAAACAAAAATTGTCCTTAAGGGATGACCTGCCCGAATTACAAATTAAAATCACATGTAAAGCGCCATGGAATAAATGGCACTATAATAATAAATAATATATATACATATATATATATATATCAAGAAATTGTATAGCTGGTACTAAATAAATAGCCTACATCAAGTTGGTTTTCTCCATGAGCTGGTCAATTGGAGATGTTTCACTCTATATGAATAGATTCTTCTAGCTCTTTAGATTATAAAGGTAATATTGCTTTAGTTCCGTTCCCATTTTTCCTCTTACCAATGAATAGAGTTTGTTATGCAGACTGTAGCAGAAAAGTGTTGACCCTTGGAGGAACCGTTTAAAAATCTCATTACAATATGTGCATTGCACACAGTAGTGTGACATAAACCCCCCAATTTAAAATCCTTAAATCACTAGTTAAAGTACATATGATAAGAACTGGGGAGAAGAGCTTCAGCTGGGAGAAACGGAAAATAATAATAATCACCCGGCTATTCTGTGCATCAGTTAAATGCTTAAATTAAATGAAAAATCGAGAAACTGCTAGAACTCAGGTGAGAATGTGATTTGGCCTTTATAGGTTACAGAAATTAAAGTTTGCTGGAATATTCATCCTGATGTCAAGCTGTCTGCCAGACATCAGCCGCTCTGTGCTCAGGAACATTGGGTCCAAATGTTATATATTATCTAAGCTATAGGAAGATCTAAATATAATACTGCCTTTCTGCATGGCATGTGGAGGCAATATTTGAACTTGCGCCCAGGAGCCTACAAGGGAACAAGTACTATAAGAGGTGTGATCGTGGCTCCCATAAAATCAATTATATTTCCAATAGGGCTTGTAAGCACTGCCAGTTGGAGTCCCTGGAGTGTACATTTATTTGACGATCCCAGCCAACTTCAGTGCTAATGTGCACCTGCGATGTTGCAGAGGCAAACCTGACTCACAAAATAGCATTGGATAATGCACATTACAGGGTATTGTTGCAACAATGACACTGGTCTGATCTGTCAATCCATCAGGAGTGCCTGTCCCCCATCAATCAAGAAGTTTGCTGGCTGAGGAACAGTGCACTCATGAACAGAGAGTGTGGAACTATCCCTTTAAATGAGCTTAAAGATGACATATTACCAGGTCAAAAGTGTGTTCAGTTTTTTGCTCTTATTTTATTTCCATTGTTCTCCTGAGTATGCCATTTATTTATTTTTTAATCCGCCATTCGGTTCCAGAGATATGAGCCTTTTTATATAGTGCAAATTTTTATGGTCTTTACCCCAAGGGGGCGGTGCTTACAGGGTAATTATGTAGAGCAGCCTAAAGCCCCGCCCCAGAGGATCCTGTGAGCTGTGCTCCTCCTTGATAAAGACCAAAATAATTAGTAGTAAATAAAACCATTAAGCCCAAGTCCGGGAGTGGAGCAGCCAAACCTAAGAACAGAGGGGATAGCTCAATATAGGAGCGACTATGAAAATAGAAGTCACCCCATCAATAGGCTATTTAAGGCCTGAGTAAATAGTGAATCTGCGACACATGGAGTGTTGCCAAGTTTATGGCACTCGGTGACTGTAGTCTGTAACTTTACGTGGTCTTCACTTCATGGCTGAGTTGCTGCGGGTCTTTCCACTTTTCAATAATATCAGTCACAGCCTGGTGATGGAGGAATATTTAGGAGGGGAGAATGTCATGACCTGACTTGTTACAACAGTGGCTCCTATTACAGGAAAGTGCTGAAATCAGTGAGCTTTTTATAACGACCCAAATGTCTGTACGGACAGACTGCATGACGAGAGGCAATGGGATAGTGTAGATAGATAGATAGAGAGATAGATAGATAGATAGATAGATAGATAGATATGACGCGCCCCCCTGGGTCACGCGTGTGTGGGGATACCCGGAACTGGACCCGTTGCGGATGCTGGGGGTTGTAGTCCTCGTGTGGCGGGGAACCGGTCCCGTGGCTCAGGGTGGTCAACTCAAATGGCAGTCTATTTGTGTGGTTTATATGATATTAAATGTCCGATTACGCCACCCGTGGATTGCGGTCAGGATGAACCGCCGCTGCAGGGCAGACCGCTGAGGCTGGTGTTGTGAGTGCAGCAGAGTGTAGTACAACTCCCCACGGGAGGAGTGTAGCCTCAGGGCAGTGTATGCGGAGGATGGGAGTGATGGTGCTGGAGTAGCAGTGACGACACAGAGTCAGTGATGCAGTCCAGGGTCTTTACTCACAGTTCTTATTATCCAGACCACTTCTGCAGGTAACCGCTGCCCACGTCGTACTGTGCTCACCAGGTGAGGGGCTCGGCCAACTCCCAGGTATCTCCGGAGTATTTCACAGGACCCCCTTTGTGTGTCCTTTCTCTGGCCTGTCATACCCCGCCAGTGACCTCGCTTCTGTCCGGCTGCCTCGGGCCTTCTCTTGGTAAACTTGGCGCCAGTCTCCCTGACCCTATATGGTGCCTTCCGAGCAGGTGTAGCGAGGGGCTGCGCCACGTGAAATGTCACAGCCTCCGGTTTCTAGCTGAGGGTAGTTCCCCCCCTCCACTAGTTTCGGGGACCGGTCTCCCCCTTTGGCCTGACCCTTCTACGCAGGTAGATTCGGGCATGCGGTGGCGACTCACTGGTCCGCACCCCTGGGGTCCCTTCTCTCCTCGTTCCTGGAGCCTCCTCTGCTCCTCTTCCTTCCTCTCCTTCCTTCTGTTTCCTCCAGGCCCTGGCCTCTCTCTTAGGCATGCCTGCGGAGCAGAGCCCATGCAGAGCCTCTGCTCCCACCTCCTGCTCCCTCTTCTTCTCTCACTGAACTGACTCTGATCTAAGATGGTGCCCACCTTTCATACCTCCCTCTAGGTGCACCCAGGAACTGCTTCCTCCCTGCTCCTGCACTACAGGGTTCCCCCTTCCTCGGTGTTCCCTCCCCCCACTCCAGCCAGGGACAAGGACTGTCGTGCTCTACTTGGAGCATATCGGTCGCCCTGCCCCCTGGAAATGTGGTGTAATGCATGTGACGCGCCCCTGGGCCTGCTGCGTCGCGCGGCATCGCGCGCACGGGGGAGCTTACCCGGAGCCGGATCTGATAGGAGTAGTAGTCTCGTGGCGGTGACCCGGTCCGTGCCCAGGGAGTCAAGCTGAGTGGCGGTATATTAGCAGTAGATGTAGGACGACTACGCCACCCGTTGAATGCAGCTATGGAGCTGCCGCTGCAGGGCAGACCGCTGAGGCCGGTGGTAGGATAGTGCAGCGTAGATGGTATAACCCCCAACGGGAGGGGTATGGCCTCAGGGCAGCCGACGTGGATGATGGGGGTAGCAGGAACCACTCAGAGACGATGCGGTGTAGTTCAGGGTCTTTACTGGTGACAAAGATAGACCCTCCCGGAGTACTGGCTAGCGGTCGGGGCCTGGTCAGTCCTTGAGCAGATGGGATCCCCCTTGGCCAGGCGGAGTTGTAGGCCTCCCCAACTAATCGTACTCTTCTGGCTACCTTGCTAGAGGCGGGTAAAAGTAGCCCACGTCCCTGAGTGTACCGTGTGGTGCTCACCCGTATGGCCGGTGACTCGGGGCCTTCTAGTGGCTTCCGCTCCACGACGGCGGTGCTGGTCCCACGCGTGTGACCGTGCCTTCGGGTTTCTTGGCCAGAGGACCTGAAATCCCCTGCCGGGCGGTTTCTGCTGCTGGGTCTGGGTTAATCCCCACAGCCTCGGACTCCGGGTCCGGTAGTAACTCTTCAATCAGGGCGAGCTCTTCAGCTGCCAGCCCCTGATTCCTTTTAGCCTGCTCCCACAGAGCTCCTGATCTTTCTTTCCTATGCTGCTTCTCTTCTTCTCAACTCTTCTCTTCTCTTCTCCTAACCCTGCCTCAGCCCCAGTTTTATATAGGGGAAGTTCTTCCCCTCCCAGGACTGGGCAGGAGGTGTGGCATGCATAGGATTCCTGACCAAGAGACCTCCCACCTGCTCTCAGACATAATATTGCTATTACTGTGGAAACCAGACCCCTGGGGTGCCACATTCCCCCCTAGTGAAATTTAGTACTCCGGGACTAAACATACTTTTGTAACATAACAAGTTATAAACAAAAACAGCATAACAAAGAAAAACACATTATGATGGTCACGGCGTGTCCGCAACCGGGTGCAGTCTTTGAAGAAAACAAAGGTGTCCATTTCACCAAGACAGGGAGACGTAACCAGGTAGGGGTCTGTCCTGCCCCTAGTCCTTAACAGTCTTTCAGTCCGTCCTGGGTTACGCTCCAACTATATACACAAAGGATTCCCGGTAAATCCACCAAAGACTCCTATAAATAACTAGAAACACAAAATTATACACAAGCAACAATAGACAGGTAAACATTAATAAACAATCTAAACACTTAGATCCTCCAACGTATGGGCAACTGGCCTCTAGTGACCCTAGTGGACCTACGGAGCTGGCTCACTGGTCCTGAGCTACAGGGTATAGGAGCTGTCAAGGGTAAACTGGGCAGCCGTCTACGGACTCTTTGGCTCACTAGGGGTATGGCAGGCTCACTATAAGCAGAGGGTTGATTCTCCGGGTCTGCTTGTGTAGGGTCTTCTGCCTCCTGGACCGGCTGTTCTTCCAGTTCTACCTGTGTCTCCGTAGGCACTTGGGATGCTGGTTGGAGGAACGTGAGGACGGGTACCACAACAGCACCATTGACTTGAGTCCAAGACCGAGGGAAGTCTCCGAGCACAGTACTAACCATATCTTCCCTTTCCTCTACGGGTCGAGGGTCCTCTTGTTCCTCTTCAGGGTTCCGTAGCTGTTCGGGACACTTCTTTAGGTGATCCCGGGATACAATGGCTGTGGTTTCCCCTCCGTCTTTACTGATTGTACAGATCTTTGGGTTGTCGTGGCTTGAGGGCAGTACGGTGTACGGGTCCTTCTCCCACTGGTCGTCCAACTTGTGGAGCCGTCTTTTCCTCTTCAAGACCTGCTCTCCGGGCACCAGGGGAACAGCGGGAGCATACTGGTTGTAAGTTTTCTCTTGTCTTTCCCTAGCTTGACAGAGACTTTGCTCCACGCTCTCCTGTACTTTCCGGTACTGCTGCTGCCTCTCTGTGTCCCAGTCTGCTTCTGGTGAAGTGTCCTCGGGTGTCAGGACTCCCATCTCCAGATCAACAGGAAGCTTACCAGGTCTTGCCCTCATTAGGTAAGCCGGGGTACAGTTGGTGGAACCTACAGGGATGTGGTTGTATAGGTCCACCAGGTCGGGCAGCTTTTCAGGCCACAGACTGCGTTCCTCCAGGGGCAATGTTTTCAGGAGATCTATCACCACCTGGTTCATTTTCTCACAAAGTCCATTAGTTTGCGGGTGATAGGGTGTTGTTCTAATCTTCCGGCATCCATAGAGGGTGCAGAACTCCTGGAAGACCTCCGCTTCAAAGGCAGGCCCCTGGTCCGTCAGCACCTGCTCCGGGTATCCATGCGGACGGCAGAAGTGCTGCTGGAAGGCTCTAGCTGCTGTGTGAGCCGTTAAATCCTTGACGGGGACGACAACCAAGAACCGGGAGTAGTGATCCACGATGGTTAATGCGTAGACGTAGCCACTTCTGCTTGGGGTCAGCTTTACATGATCCAAGGCTACCAGTTCCAACGGCTGTCTGGTGATGATGGACCGCAGGGGAGTCTTCTGGCTGGCACGGTCCCTCCTTCTTAAGTTGCATGGGCCACAGTCTCTGCACCACCTCTCGATGGTCCCTCTCATGCCTACCCAATGGAACCGCCCGCGCAGCAGAAACTCCAGCTTCTTCCATCCGAAGTGCCCAGCTCCGTCGTGGTATGCCTCCATCACCATAGCTGCGTCTCTTCTTGGCACCACTACTTGCCAGATTAGTTCATGCGTCCGGGAGTTAACCATTCTGCGGCACAACTTCCCCTTGTAAAGGAACAGTCGACTCTTCTCAGCCCACAGTTGCTTGGCTTCCTCCGGAGCGTCTGGGTCAAGGCGTGCATCTGGCCGAGTCAGCATCTCCTTTACCAGTCGGACGGCAGGGTCACTGTCTTGCGTCTCCGCCCAGTTGTAATGAGGTAACGGGTTGAACGTAGCGGATTGCTTACTCCTTACACGGTGGGAATACTGGATAGTCCCATGACGGTGGAACGCGGGGAGTTCAACTTCTTCCAGTTCCTCTGAATCTTCCCCTACGTCCGGTAGGTTCGGCATCCTGGACAGGGCGTCCGCGTTGGTATTGGAGCGTCCTGCCCGGTATTTGATTGTAAACTCATAGTTGGACAAGCGGGCCATCCATCTCTGCTCTAGGGTACCGAGTCTTGCAGTGTCCAGGTGTGTCAACGGGTTGTTATCCGTGTACACGGTGAACCGGGAAGCAGCAAGGTAGTGCTTAAAGCGTTCGGTGACTGCCCACACCACTGCCAGGAACTCTAGCTTAAATGAGCTGTAATTCTCAGGGTTTCTTTCGGTGGGTCGCAGTTTTCGGCTGGCGTAAGCAATTACCCGTTCTTTCCCCTGCTGGATCTGGGACAGTACGGCTCCTAGCCCGATGTTACTGGCGTCGGTGTAGAGGATAAAGGGCTGGCTGTAATCCGGGTACGCCAGGATTTCATCCCCCGTGAGGGCCATCTTCAGCTGGCGGAAGGACTCTTCTTCCAGCTTCTCCCATCTGAAGGGTGGCTTCTGGTTCTTGGCCTTCCTGGACTGGCCTATCAGGAGGTCCTGCATAGGAGCTGCCTTCTTGGTGAAACCGGGTATGAACCTTCGGTAGTAGCCTACCAACCCGAGGAACTGCCTCACTTCCTTTACGCTGGAGGGGCTTGGCCATTCCTTAATTGCGGTGATCTTATCAGGGTCGGGAGCCACTCCGTCAGCACTCACCACGTGTCCCAGGTACTGCACCTTTGGCTTCAGGAGGTGACACTTGGAGGGTTTCACCTTTAGGCCGTAACTTGCCAGAGCTTCGAACACTTCCGCCAGGTGTTTCAGGTGGTCCTCGTAGGTCTTGGAGTAGACGGTAACATCGTCCAGGTATAACAGGACCATCTCAAAGTTCCGGTGTCCCAGACAGCACTCCATCAGTCGCTGGAAGGTTCCTGGTGCGTTGCAGAGTCCAAACGGCATGCAGGTAAACTCGCTAAGTCCCATCGGGGTGGTGAATGCGGTCTTCTCCCGGTCCGCCTCTGCTACAGGAACCTGCCAGTACCCGCTAGTGAGATCCAAGGTGGAGAAGAAGTTAGCAGATTTTAAAGCAGCCAAAGACTCCTCTATTCTTGGTAAGGGGTACGCATCTTTGTGTGTGATACGGTTAATTTTCCGGTAATCTACACACATTCTCATGGTGTTGTCTTTCTTTTTGACTAAGACTAGTGGAGCTGCCCAGGGGCTACAGCTATCCCTGATTACCCCAGCCTCCTTCATATCTCTAAGCATCCCCTTGGCGTGTTGGTAGTGTGCAGGGGGTACGGGTCGATACCTCTCTTTTATGGGAGGATGGTTTCCCGTGGGGATGTGGTGTTCTACCCCCTTGACTCGCCCGAAGTCTAACGGGTGTTTACTAAACACTCTCTCGTACTCTTGAACCACCCGGTAGACTCCCTGTTTCTGGTGGGAGGGAGTGGAGTCAGTACCCAAATGTAGTTGCTGACACCAATCCTCCATTATTTTCGTAGAGCCGTTACCTTCCTCCGGGTGAGATGGAGGCAAGGGTTCCACAGACTGTATAGAATTTTGGTTGATAGTATATAATTTGGCTAGCGTAGCATACCGGGGCAGGTATACTTCCCTTTTCCCGATATTTATTATGCGAACGGGTACCCTCCCATGGCGTACATCAACTACCCCCCGGGCTGTCAAAATGGTGGGCCTACTGTCTGAGTAGACTGGCTCTACCATGGCCTGGTAATCTCTACCTCTCAGACCAATAGCTGCCCGGCACCAAATCATCATTTCACTTTTCGGGGGTATGGCAATAGGGAAAGGGTCACACATTCTTACGCTACCAATCTCACCGCCAGAGAGTTCCACTTGTTGCCGTCGCATCAGTGCCCGGATCTCTTTCTGGAGCACTCGCTGCTGGCCGGAGCTGGCGTTCTTGGCAACCTGCTGTAAAATGAAAATCACCTCTGCAAGACAATTTTCAATCACATTAGTTCCTAGAGTTATCTTTGGGTGACTCTCGCGCTTGTCAATGTCTACAATGATCAGTCCCTGTGCTGCCAGTTCGACTCTACCGATTTTAATGGTCATTTCTTTAAATCCGATCTGTGGCACGGGCTGACCATTACTGGCGATGATACTCAAGTCGTCGTCTGGATAGCGGGTTATATCCGAGTCATTCCAGTACTGCTTGAAGAGCACGTACGGGATGGTGGTGACCTGTGACCCGGTGTCCAGTAGGGCACTCATAGGGATGCCATCCAGTACCACAGGCAAGACTGGACGTCCTCCCACATATTTGTCGCGCCAGCTCGATGGGCCTGGTGATCTTTTTCCTGGGGGTTGGCCCTCTACCCCAGGTTGTGCCAGTTTAAAGGACAGTACCTTGCCATATGTCCGGGTTCATTGCAGCGGCGGCAGATGGGTTGTCCGTCCTCGTTGTATCGGTCGCTGGGTCTTCCTCTGGCCGGTGGGGTCCTCCTTGGTCGACGCTACGGGATGTCCTCCGGTCCGGATGCCAGCTGGATCTTCCCTGGAGTGGAAACCTGTAAAGACTGCACAGTTCGGGTTAGCGCAGCAACGCTTTTAGCTAGCTCTTGGACCTGATGGTGCAGGTCTGGAGCCGGGTCATTGTTCAAAGCCTGCGCATCAGCCTCCACAGGCCCTGCCGACAAGGGCGCCGCCTCCTGGTGGTAAGTGATAGCTGGGCGCCTGTGGGTCACAACGCCACCCGGTGCCGGTTCTCGGAGCACCCGGATGGCTCTGTCCTTGAACTGTGCAAAGTCCAGATGAGGATCCTGTAAGGCCATTGCCCGCAACTGGGTTCGGTGGGCATTGCAATATAGTCCCTCTTTAAATTGTTCGGTCAACAGCCTGTCCTCGTTTCCCACGCCGTCAGGGTTGGTCTGCTTAATGGCTCTCAGGGCCTCTTGTAGGTTTAGTGCATAGTCCCTTATACTCTCATGTGCTCGCTGCTTGCACCCATAGAATCTAAGCTTAATCTCGGCTGAGGTGCGGGTATCAAAGGTGTCCCTCAGCCGGGTTAGTATCCCCGCGACAGTCTTCCTCCCAGGTGGCCAGGACTTTACCTCCCTTTGGGCTGCCCCGGTTAGTTGGGCCACCAGGATGCTCACTTTTTGCTCCTCTGTGAGGGGGTACACCTGGAAGAGGCTATCCAGCTTTTCTTTAAAGTCATTCAGGGTATGTGACTCCCCTGAGTACTGGGGTAGCCAGGCTGCTCCCGGGATATAGGGCATGGTGAAAGGCATGACTGCAGCAGCGGTGACGCTGGCGGGGGTTGAGGCAGTGAAGCTCTCCTCCGTATCCGACATCTTTCTCCCCCCTAGTGGACCGTGGCCTACCTTGCGATGATCCTCTTCCGTAGGCCGCGGCTCCGCAGTGGATCGTCAGGGTTGAGGACCTTCCGTCGCGCTCCTGTGACGTCAGCATCTGCTGGGCTCCTTCCAGGACCTTACGCGACGTCTGGACGTGAGGCGGGGCTTCAGTTCTCGCGCGCTTTTGGAGTCCACGCCCCTCTTCTTCCCGCGCGGCGTCTTCAAGATGGCGTCCAACGGCGGGAAAACTCCACGGAAGGTGGGAAGAAGGCTGAAAATGGCGCCGGATGGCGGGAATCTTCACCGATGGCGGGAAGAAGGCTGAAGATGGCGCCGGATGGCGGGAATCTTCACCGATGGCGGGAAGAAGGCTGAAGATGGCGCCGGATGGCGGGAATCTTCACCACTGGTAAGTTTGAACAGTCTTTTTCAGGCACGCAGTACCCGGTGGTTGCGGGCACGAAATCCTGCCGACTACGCCAAAGTTGACGCGCCCCTGGGCCTGCTGCGTCGCGCGGCATCGCGCGCACGGGGGAGCTTACCCGGAGCCGGATCTGATAGGAGTAGTAGTCTCGTGGCGGTGACCCGGTCCGTGCCCAGGGAGTCAAGCTGAGTGGCGGTATATTAGCAGTAGATGTAGGACGACTACGCCACCCGTTGAATGCAGCTATGGAGCTGTCGCTGCAGGGCAGACCGCTGAGGTCGGTGGTAGGATAGTGCAGCGTAGATGGTATAACCCCCAAAGGGAGGGGTATGGCCTCAGGGCAGCCGACGTGGATGATGGGGGTAGCAGGAACCACTCAGAGACGATGCGGTGTAGTTCAGGGTCTTTACTGGTGACAAAGATAGACCCTCCCGGAGTACTGGCTAGCGGTCGGGGCCTGGTCAGTCCTTGAGCAGATGGGATCCCCCTTGGCCAGGCGGAGTTGTAGGCCTCCCCAACTAATCGTACTCTTCTGGCTACCTTGCTAGAGGCGGGTAAAAGTAGCCCACGTCCCTGAGTGTACCGTGTGGTGCTCACCCATATGGCCGGTGACTCGGGGCCTTCTAGTGGCTTCCACTCCACGACTGCGGTGCTGGTCCCACGCGTGTGACCGTGCCTTCGGATTTCTTGGCCAGAGGACCTGAAATCCCCTGCCGGGCGGTTTCTGCTGCTGGGTCTGGGTTAATCCCCACAGCCTCGGACTCCGGGTCCGGTAGTAACTCTTCAATCAGGGCGAGCTCTTCAGCTGCCAGCCCCTGATTCCTTTTAGCCTGCTCCCACAGAGCTCCTGATCTTTCTTTCCTATGCTGCTTCTCTTCTTCTCAACTCTTCTCTTCTCTTCTCCTAACCCTGCCTCAGCCCCAGTTTTATATAGGGGAAGTTCTTCCCCTCCCAGGACTGGGCAGGAGGTGTGGCATGCATAGGATTCCTGACCAAGAGACCTCCCACCTGCTCTCAGACATAATATTGCTATTACTGTGGAAACCAGACCCCTGGGGTGCCACACATGCAGGTGTCAGGGTCCTGATCCACACTTCATCCTTACCTGAGAGTGAGATATCGCACATCTGGATGAGATGCAATACCTCTGTAGCATCCGAGCCCTCGGGGTGCTACATTCCCCCCTGGTAAACCACAGCACGTCCGCGGGCTGGAACAGAGCAAAAGACAGGGTACATTAGGACATGCAAAAATGTATTTATTTATTTTATTTAAACTGTCAACTGCATATCATTTCCCTTTATGGGAAACATTTTTTCTCTTCAACATTATAAGTGCACTTTTAATATCACTGGAACTCTTTTATCAAACATCATGTAAAGCATCATACAAAGCATTTCGGTATATAAAACTTTTCATATAAAACGTTTTCAAGTTGACTAGCCCAGGGGATGGGGATGACTCGGTACCCGGGCCTTTGCCTTGGGGATGTCGCGGGGGACAGCACCCTGGGGTCCCTCTTTAAAAGCGTTATTAGTTGTTTATTTTATAAAAGTTCGTGATGCCACCTGTGGCTTCTGGTGAGGATCACCAGCGCTGCGCAGTCCACTGAGGCTGGTGATAAGGCAGCTCGATGGTATGGCTCCCCACAGGTGGTGCTAGGCCTCAGGGCAGTGTATGAAGGGGAATGCAGGACAGACGAGACCCAGCCGGGTCCGAGCAAGAACAGGGACAGACACGATAGTCACTTCAGTACCTTTTACTGATGGAACTTCAGGCACGTCCCGGAGCACTGTAGGGTGAAGGGAGCATGTCAGGATCCTCCACAATGAGCGGGTTTTGGGCCTCCTGTTTCTTGCTTCTGAGTAGTAAGTTTCTGACCTGCCTGGAGCTAGGCCTAACTTTGTCTCTGTCCTGCGCTGGCTGACCTTGTGGTAGGGCCTTTTCTTGGAGTACACGCACCTTAGCTGCGGGCCTATGTGTCTCCTGTCTCTGTTATGTATCAGCACTTTAGCGATCCTGGGACTTGTAGTTCTCCAGGGATTCCAGTTATGTCTTACTGAGTCATAGAGATCCCGGTAAACTTCGGACCCGGTTTCCGGTAACTTCTTCGGGGTGAGCTAGTTAAGCTCCTCTGCCCCCTATGTACTAACTCTCCACTCGCCTTCGGCCTACTCGGGCCCTCACTAGGCTACTCACACTAACGGCAGCTTGCCGCGCTTCACCGATCTTATGGCGCCGGCACACCTAAAGCTCACTACTCTGAGCTACAACTGAGTCTGGACTGTGCTCCACTGCAGACTAACCTCTCTCAGACTTCTTTACTGCAGGAACTCTCTCAACAGACTTAGCTCTCTGTCGACTCCAGTCTAGACCAGACTAACTCCTGCCTGGCTCCACCTTCCCTATTTATCTATCCCTAGCGGGCTCCCTCTGGTGGTCTGAGGTGGAAGGTGGAGATGTGTGAATGGTTATGGGGGCCTCTTGTGGAGGAATCCATCAATGCACACTTATAGGATCTGTGATACCAAGCGCAGCTGGGCGTCACAAAGTGGACTCTCTTATACTAGCAGCGATGTAACTTGCGACCGGGTGTCCATTTTTCAAATAAGGTGCAAACTTGCAAACAGGTAACAGATGAACATGAGGGACCCGTTCGTAAACCCTCATGAAGGCCCTGGGGTGGCTGCAGTGCGTAGCTGATCCAGCTGCTGGACCTCGTCTTCGGCCACCTCTAATGGGCTTTTGTTCTGAGGTCAGTTGTTGTAGTTTCTTATAAAACCAGTAAGGGGCACTTTAAGAAGTGCAATTATTTACAAAGTTGACCGCTCCCAGTCCTCGGCCGGATAGTTCACAAAAAGTGGCTGCTCTCAGTCCTCAGCCGGATACAAACAAAGAGTTGGCTGCTCCCTGTCCTCAGCCGGCTATTACTAACCCGTCTCCGGGTAACTTTCAGCAAAAACAAACAGGCAACAGTCAGGCAACAGTCCCTGTCCGGGGTGAACTTTTTCTTCCTGTACCCTAATGGGCAACTATGTACAGTGCACTCACGTTTTCCTTTAATAGCGGCGTCCTCCTTGTGCACGCTCTTCCTCGTCGCCATACTCTTCAGACCCATCCGGGTCCTCTGGGTAGTAGTGCTCATGGTAGTATTCTTCTTCCACCCTCTGGACATTGAGGGCATACCACCCTTTTAGGCCTCGATGTCGGGTGTATATTACCCGATCTCCCGGGAACAGCTCCCGTTTCGGGTGTCCCTTTGGCAGATGACCCTCCACATCCCTCCTGTCAACATAGAGGTCTGTGGCTGTGGTAGAGTCCCGGATAAACCCCCACCCTTTCTCTTGGTGGAATTTTACTACAGTCCCTGAAACTTTAGGACCGTGTGCTGCTTGGGGGTTTCGACGAGACCACGTCTTCTCCTCCGCGCTCCGGGCCTGCAGCTGCTCCCTCTTCTTGCACCGCGCCCGCTCCTCCTTTTCAAGCTGCTCACAGAACTCCTGCCTGCGAGCTGCGGCCGCCCGCGTCTCCTGCGCAAATCCCATCAGTTCCTCCCCGGTCTGGTCCCATTCGATCTGGACCTCTTCCTCCGGGAGCTGGGGGACGGCGACTGGATGTGGTACGGGCAGGAGCGGAGCGAGCGGGGCCTCGGCCTTTGCGGACCGGTCCTTCTGCCGACTGGGGTGAACCCTTCCCTCTGGCACAGGGACCGGCTCTCCATCGGGTCCGGTGAGCTGGCTGTACAGGTCGGTCCCAAGGGGTGGTGGCTTTGGGACCTGGGAGGCACGCGGTTGAGAGGCTCCTGGGGAGGTCAGGCCTTGCGACCGGGCTTGGAGCGGGCTGCTTCCGACCGCACCCGGGGTCAGGGGGCACGGCCTGGGGCTTGATCTGGCAACGGTGCTCACGGCTTGGGGCCTGCGTGCCGGCAGCGGGAGCAGGGGAGGCGCAGCGATGCCCGGAACATCTGGCTCCGTGACAGGGTCCAGAGGCAGGTTGGTAGCATTAGGGCTGGTGGCAGGGGTGTCCCCCTTACCTGCTTCCAGGGCTGCGCTGCTCTCGGCTTCCGGCCTCCGCTCCTCGTCCTCAGGGGCTGGCTCGCTGGCCGGTGCTGGCGGCATCCTGTGCTGCTGGACCGCGACTCGCCGGGCCATCTCCTCTCTCCACTCCGTTACAGCTTTTAGCTGCGACTGGACCATCCTCCGGTCCAAATCCTCCAACGCAGTTCGGAGGAACTCCGGGTCTTCTCCAGGGAGCTGCGCCATCAGCTCCCTGAGACTGTATGGGGCCGTGATGGCCTGCAGCAAGCCACCCATCAGGGTGCTGGTGTCGGTGCTGCTCGCCATCTCCGGCTGTGGTCTGCCGAGACAGATCCAAACCACACCCTGCCCCCCGGTTTTCTTCTCTTTCCGCCCCTGTTGGGGGTGGTCCTGGGGCCATCTTCTGACAATCACTCTCAGGGGCAGCCCCCCCACGTTGATGGACATCTCTGCAGCCGCACTCATGGCTGTTGGGGATGGGCTCCGTCTTTGGCGCCATTCTGGGTCCTAACTCACGATGGGAGGTGGCTTCTTCTTGTCTTTTGGCGCGCACATTATGGCGTCCATTCTGCTGGGGCGGGCGCCATATTTAATACAGTGAAACAGTCTCTTTTCAGGCACGCAGTACCCGATGGTGGCGGCACGAAATCCTGCCGACTACGCCAAAAGCTGACCGCCGCTGCAGGGCAGACCGCTGAGGCTGGTGTTGTGAGTGCAGCAGAGTGTAGTACAACTCCCCATGGGAGGAGTGTAGCCTCAGGGCAGTGTATGCGGAGGATGGGAGTGATGGTGCAGGAGTAGCAGTGACGACACAGAGTCAGTGATGCAGTCCAGGGTCTTTACTCACAGTTCTTACTATCCAGACCACTTCTGCAGGTAACGGCTGCCCACGTCGTACTGTGCTCACCAGGTGAGGGGCTCGGCCAACTCCCAGGTATCTCCGGAGTGTTTTACAGAACCCCCTTTGTGTGTCCTTTCTCTGGCCTGTCATACCCCGCCAGTGACCTCGCTTCTGTCCGGCTGCCTCGGGCCTTCTCTTGGTAAACTTGGCGCCAGTCTCCCTGACCCTATATGGTGCCTTCCTAGCGGGTGTAGTGAGGGGCTGCGCCACGTGAAATGTCACAGCCTCCAGTTTCTAGCTGAGGGTAATTCCCCGCCTCCACAGGTTTCGGGGACCGGTCTCCCCCTTTGGCCTGACTCTTCTACGCAGGTAGATTCAGGCGTGCGGTGGCGACTCACCGGTCTGCACCACTGGGATCCCTTCTCTCCTCGTTCCTGGAGCCTCCTCCGCTCCTCTTCCTTCCTTCTCCTTCCTTCTGCTTCCTCCAGGACCCGGCCTCTCTCTTAGACCTGCCTGCGGAGCAGAGCCCATGCAGAGCCTCTGCTCCCACCTCCTGCTCCCTCTTCTTCTCTCACTGAACTGACCCTGATCTAAGATGGTGCCCACCTTTTATACCTCCCTCTAGGTGCACCCAGGAACTGCTTCCTCCCTGCTCCTGCACTA
Source organism: Phyllobates terribilis (assembly GCF_046119375.1). Classification (NCBI taxonomy): domain Eukaryota; kingdom Metazoa; phylum Chordata; class Amphibia; order Anura; family Dendrobatidae; genus Phyllobates; species Phyllobates terribilis. Next base: position 420,635,952 of record NW_027362765.1, read on the forward strand.
CAGGGTTCCACCTTCCTTGGTATTCCCTCCCCCCACTCCAGCCAGGGACAGGGACTGTCGTGCTCTACTTGGAGCATATCGGTCGCCCTGCCCCCCGGAAATGTGGTGTAATGCATGCAGGTGTCAGGGTCCTGATCCACACTTCATCCTTACCTGAGAGTGAGATATCGCACATCTGGATGAGATGCAATACCTCTGTAGCAACCGTGCCCTCGGGGTGCTACAGATAGAAAGATAGATAGATAGATAGATAGATAGATAGATACACACATGGTCAAAATTGCTGGTACCCCTCGTTTAATGAAAGAAAAACCCACAATGGTCACAGAAATAACTTGAATCTGACAAAAGTAATAATAAATTAAAAATCTATGAAAATGAACAAATGAAAGTCAGACATTGCTTTTCAACCCTGCTTCCACAGAATTTTAAAAAAAATTACTAAGAAATAGGCCTGGACAGAAATGATGGTACCCCTGAAAATAATGTGACAAAAGGGACATGTTAAATCAAGTTGTGTCCACTAATTAGCATCACAGGTGTCTACAATCTTGTAATCAGTCAGTGGGCCTGTATATAGGGCTACAGATACTCACTGTGCTGTTTGGTGACATGGTGTGTACCACACTCAACATGGACCAGAGGAAGCAAAGGAAAGAGTTGTCTCAGGAGATTAGAAAGAAAATTATAGACAAGCATGTTAAAGGTAAAGATTATAAGACCATCTCCAAGCAGCTTGATGTTCATGTGACTACAGTTGCACATATTATTCAGAAATTTAAGATCCATGGGACTGTAGCCAACCTCCCTGGATATGGCCGCAGGAGGAAAATTGATGACAAATCAAAGAGACAGATAATACGCATGGTAACAAAAGAGCCCAGGATAACTTCTAAAGAGATTAAAGGTGAACTTCAAGCTCAAGGAACATCAGTGTCAGATCGCACCGTCGTTGTTTGATCCAAAGTGGATTTCATGTGAAACGACCAAGGAGAACACCATTGTTGAAAAAAAATCATAAAAAAGCCAGACTGGAATTTGCCAAACTTCATGTTGACAGGCCACAAAGCTTCTGGGAGAATGTCCTATGAGCAGAAGAGACAAAAATGGAAGTTTTTGGCAAGGCACATCAGCTCTATGTTCACAGATGGAAAAATGAAGCATATCAAGAAAAGAACACTGTCCCTACTGTGAAACATGGAGGAGGCTCTGTTATGTTCTGGGGCTGCTTTGCTGCATCTGGCACAGTGTGTCTTGAATCTGTGCAGGGTACAATGAAATCTAAAGATTATCAAGGGATTCTAGAGAGAAATGTGCTGCTCAGTGTCAGAAAGCTTGGTCTCAGTCGCAGGTCATGGGTCTTGCAACAGGATAATGACCCAAAACACACAGCTAAAAACACCCAAGAATGGCTAAGAGGAAAACATTGGACTATACTGAAGTGGCCTTCTATGAGCCCTGACCTAAATCCTATTGAGCATCTTTGGAAAGAGCTGAAACATGCCGTCTGGAAAAGGCAACCTTCAAACACGAGACAACTGGAGCAGTTTGCTCATGAGGAGTGCGCCAGAATACCTGTTGAGAGGTGTAGAAGTCTCATTGACAGTTACAGGAATCGTTTGATTGCAGTGATTGCCTCAAAAGGTTGTTCAACAAAATATTAAGTTAAGAAGAACCATCATTTCTGTCCAGGCCGATTTCATGAGTTTCATTTGTAAAAAAATTCTGTGAAAGCAGAAAAGCAATGTCTGACTTTCATTTGTTCATTTTCATAGATTTTTAATTTATTATTACTTTTGGAAGATTCAAGTTATTTCTGTGACCATTGTGGGTTTTTCTTTCATTAAGCGAAGGGTACCAACAATTTTGACCACGTGTGTAAATAGATAGATAAATGATATATCCCTAAGGAGTTAAAAATGTCTCTCTGATACAGAAAGTCTTCAGATAATAGAGGGCCCTTCAAATGATGTTCTCCATATAGACATAACAATAGCACAGAGCGGATTATCTGTGCATGAGTCAGACGGAGACGTAGCAATTTGCTCTTTTTCTGTGAGCATATAAATAGTTTTCTAGACGTGTATTAGGTTTAGGTGATGCCGTGAAAAGGAACGATTACGATTTCGCACTCACTGGTAGTTTGCTGTCAGCATAAAAAAATATATACAAATTGTCCTATTGTTAAAATTTTAATACATATGATCTGCAGAGCTGCAGCTGAAGCATTAATAATATCCAGCGCTCAAGGACATATTTGCATTTTCCCACATTTTTAAGCTCAAAAACACTTTTTTACATCCTATTTCTGCTGAACCTGACATTTCCAGGAAGTGAATATCAGTCTACCGGCAGCTGACCACCGTAAACCACCAGGAACATATCTATTAACCCTTTAATAGTATAGAAATCTTTAATGTACAGCCTGGTACATCATTAATGGGTACACTAATCTCTTCAGTATTCTATAGCACCAATAATGTGATCATTAACTCGTAATGACTATAGACTTCTGTGGAGGCTGAAATCAACCCCTTTATGACTAAAGACCAAGAATATAACCATTAACACCTCTACTGACTTAGACTTCTAGGGTTGCACATATTGACATCTTCATTATACCTTCAACACTTCAGGCTACCCGATGTGTTCGAATTGATCCCTTTAATATCATAAGCCACCATGAATGAGACCATTAACCCATTAAACTATGGGATGTAGTACATGACTGTAAAATCCTCCAAGAGAAGCTTCTCACAAAAGTCCAGGAGCAATTTGGTGATGAACAATGCTTTGGAGGACATGGAGACCATCTCAGAAGGCAAAAGGGATAATGAAATGGCTCAGTGAACAAAACACTGAAATATTGAGTCCTTGGCCAGGAAACTCCTCAGATCTCAATCTCATTGATATTTCACTGCCATGGTGAACTCCTTCAACATTGTTGGAAGACCATTTCCGGTGACTACCTCTTGAAGCTCATCAAGAGAATGCCAAGAGTGTGCAAAGCAGTCATCAAAGCAAAAGGTGGCTACTTTGAAGAACCTAGAATATAAGACATATTTTCAGTTGTTTCACACTTTTTGTTAAGTATATAATTCCACATGTGTTAATTCATAGTTTTGATGCCTTCAGTGTGAATGTACAATTTTCATAGTCATGAAAATACAGAAAAATCTTTAAATGAGAAGGTGTGTCCAAACTTTTGGTCTGTACTGTATATATTAACCACTTAGGAATGTACTACAATAGATATGTGGGCTTAGTAATTATATGCTTTTTATAGCCTTGGGCGGTTCATTGTTAGCCCTCCATTGAGTTACTCTGTTTTTTAGCAAAATTTTTAATATTCTATATTTAATCAAGTTGATATATTTGTGAGATATTTTGTGGCATCATTTTTCTTTTGGTTTATCTCGTGATACTTAGGTTGATCTCCCTTATTCACGCAGATACTTTTTAGTTATATAAAAGCAACAAATCTTAGAGCAATATTATGACTAACCAATATTCCTATGACAAATGTAAAGCCAATAATACATTTCTTTAAATTTTTGTTTTTCCTTATGATCTATGTTACGTGTTAACAGTATCTATGTGTCAGTACATACAGTAGCATGTTCTAAGTTGATTGGTAATATTTTCCCTGTGTCAGTACATACAGTAGGATGTCCTATGTTGAGTGGTAATATCTTCTCTGTGTCAGTACATACAGTAGGATGTCCTATGTTGATTGTTAATATCTTCCCTGTGTCAGTACATACAGTAGGATGTCCTATGTTGAGTGGTAATATTTTCCCTGTGTCAGTTCCTACAGTAGGATGTCCTATTTTGAGTGGTAATATCTTCTCTGTGTCAGTACATACAGTAGGATGTCCTATGTTAAGTGGTAATATCTTCCCTGTGTCAGTACATACAGTAGGATGTCCTATGTTGATTGTTAATATCTTCCCTGTGTCAGTACATACAGTAGGATATCCTATGTTGATTCTTAATATCTTCCCTGTGTCAGTACATACAGTAGGATGTCCTATGTTGATTGTTAATATCTTCCCTGTGTCAGTACATACAGTAGGATGTCCTATGTTGATTGTTAATATCTTCCCTGTGTCAGTACATACAGTAGGATGTCCTATGTTGATTGTTAATATCTTCCCTGTGTCAGTACATACAGTAGGATGTCCTATGTTGAGTGGTAATATTTTCCCTGTGTCAGTACATACAGTAGGATGTCCTATGTTGAGTGGTAATATTTTCCCTGTGTCAGTACATACAGTAGGATGTCCTATTTTGAGTGGTAATATCTTAGCTGTGTCAGTACATACAGTAGGATGTCCTATGTTAAGTGGTAATATCTTCTCTTTGTAAGTACATACCGTAGGATGTCCTATGTTGATTGCTAATATCTTCCCTGTGTCAGTACATACAGTAGGATATCCTATGTTGATTGTTAATATCTTCCCTGTGTCAGTACATACAGTAGGATGTCCTATGTTGATTGTTAATATCTTCCCTGTGTCAGTACATACAGTAGGATGTCCTATGTTGATTGTTAATATCTTCCCTGTGTCAGTACATACAGTAGGATGTCCTATGTTGATTGTTAATATCTTCCCTGTGTCAGTACATACAGTAGGATGTCCTATGTTGATTGTTAATAACGTCCCTGTACCAGTACATACAGCAGGGTGCCCTATGTTGATCTCTATGCCATTATATGTTGTGTAAAGTATATGAAAAGGGAGAATTCAATTTTATTTTCTAACCAGGGTTGTAAGATCGAACTTGCACATGTGAACCATGTATTGTACTCGTGTTACATATCCGCTTTCTAAGGGCAATAACTGGTTAAATCTTTCATTGTTTCTGGCGTTATGATCACAGCTTGTCATCCCTCTATATCCAAACAAAGTGTAAACTATTTTTATAATTAAGTCTGCGTTCATATTATGTGCCCACACTTAATCTGTCTCTGTTTTCATCTGCAGCACCATCCGAATCAGCAGAAAAGGATGGCATATGCTACTTAATTTCTGTTTCCACACTGCGCTCACTTTTGCTGTGTTTGCTGGAGGAATCAATCGGACGGGCTACCCCATAATATGCCAGTCTGTAAGTAATGATTGCAGCTTTGTCTATCAGAATTGTTGAATCGTAGACTAAATTATGTACGGGCTCTGTTCATACAATGCTGATTCCGATAAAAACCACAGCTCTGAACTAGCTTGGACTTATAGGTACATATTTGCCACTTTACCCTAAAAGCACCATGTTAAAACATCTAAATTACTCCAAAATATGTTGATCATAAGATCTCAATCGTCTACAGACACATAAAATTGAACTATTATGTTGTACTTGAAGTCCTACCTGGGGCAGACTGGTGTAGAGCAGAACAGATTGATAGATATCATAGTTTTCTAGGAAAATGCTGAGTATAATTTGTATTTTATTTATTTAAACCCCGTGTTTTCTATGCTTAGGAGTCCAATGGGCGGTCCTGCTTATTGATATCTCTGCACAGTCATGCAAAGAAAAACATCAATCAATAAATAGGACCACCCACCGGACTACTAAGGATTTAAAATGTACTTGTATTTTCAGCCAAAACCACAGGAAAAAACCCTTTCTCCCGCTCCCATCCCCCACAAGAAGTTAAAACTGCTTCTGTTGTACATACCAGTCTAATATGTCCAGAAACTGTCCTGATTCCCATGCTCTGTAACTTTCTATCTGCTCTTTTTGAGTCTGCAATTTTTCTTCATTATCAGTCAGTTAGCATTATAGGTGATGGAACTTCCAGTCAGCATTAGAGGTGCTGGAACTTCCAGTCAGCATTATAGGTGCTGGAACTTGCTCACTCTCACTTTCCAGCATACATTGCTCCTGCCATTTTTCAATGGCTTGCCTCCCCTAAATTGAAAGCTAGCCTCTCTGTTATGACAGAAGAACAGGAGCAGTGAGTCAAAGAGCCACCCCCACTTCCTATAATTTGCCTTGGAGTATCTCCTGCTTTCGACGGATTACATTACACATAAGGGAGACACTTAGCGCCAGCAGTTTTGCTTCTACAGCTCTATAGCAGGCTGGGAGATCAGACACAGTGTTCAACCTGAAATGGTTCCCTTTACATGGTAACCGTCAGGGCTCCTGAATATTAAGTACAGTCAGGAGTCAAAGAGATTTTTTAAAATATTGTCCAATTGGTCCCAAAAGTAAAGAAATAACAAAAAGTAATATACTTAAAGAAGCAATCACATCAAATTTTTTATCCTAATATATAGCACTGTCATCATATTATACAGCACTGTGCACTTACAATTGCTCATTTGCCTTTCTACCCAGCTAATTTTTCTCTTTTCCATTAGGTCTATTACAGCACGTGATTAAAAACTGACTAGCTCTATGTAGAAACAAGAGGTAAATTTTCCCTGTATGACTCATCAGTCACTGCAAAAGTTCCTGGCAGGGGGAGGAAGGAACAGCTGGGTCAGGAGTTGAAGAAGAGAATGAAAAATGCATGGACAAGACACTTCCTGTTTCTACATAGAGCAGAGAAAAGAGAAGAATTAGCTGGGTAGAAGAGCAAAATGAGCAATTGTAAGTACACAGTGCTATATAATATGATGACTGCAGTATATTAAGAGGATAAAAACTTTGATGGTAGTGCTGATTTAAAGTTGTTGTCCGGTCTTGGGATTCAAGTCTGCAGTAACTCTTCAGTATGTGACTGCAGACTTGTGAATCCTCATAGCGTGCAGTGTGCATGCTGTCAGGATTCTCCATTGCCAGTCCAAGGATCAGACGGTCATGTGATCAGAAGTATGACATACAGACTAGATGTGTCCAACCTTGCTCAATACACTTTTCTAGTCTGGATGTGAACGCATGTATGCAAATCACATATTTCCGGGAGAATTCTGACAGCGCACATAATGCTGTGAGGTGACTGCAGGTTTGGACCTCAAGGCTGGACAATCCCTTTAAGATATTATATATAAGATAGTAAGTTATGTCTTATATGTAAGGGGGGGGGGGATAACTTACTGACTGCTGGGACCCCCAGTGATCCCAAGAATGGACCTCTGGAACTGGGCTCTTCGTGCTCTATCTCCACTCCATTCATTGCCTATGGACTACATGGAAAGCCAAGTCCGTTAGACAGTGAATAGAACCAGTTGGGAATTTTTTCGATCGGGGGTTGACAGTATTTATGTACAGTGCTGTATGACACTGTATACTCTTACCAAAACTGATGAGTAAAATCATATTTTCTGTAATGTTCTTGGAGCCAGGTATTTGTTACTTAATCCTCTTCTTTTGTGCACTTTATTCCATATTAGAATTATATTAGTGGATTGACAAATAAAATGTTGAATTTGTGAACCTCGGCAGGAAACCATAAAAAGGTTCTTCTCACTCCGGATGGCACCGTCTGCACCACTTGGATAAACTATGGCACTGATATATATTTCGTTTTTGATTGTAATTTAGAAGCGATTCCGTTTTTATGGCTAGAGTGCATTCATGAGTATCCAGAACTATATGCGAAAATAAATTTCCTTTCAGGCCACTGAGCGCTCGGAGCTCGTTATTAGCCGCATATATTACTATTTTAGTTTGTGAGTCCTCCAGTCGCGGCCATGTCTTCACTGTTAATTGAAAAATGGGTTGAAGTTTTAATATTTGCTGAATTAGGAAGAACAGGGTTTGCTTTTTAGAGTGGGAGCAAAATGTTTTATCTTAAATGGAAGCTTCGTCAGTGGTAGATAGTAATCATTTCTGAGTTCATTAGGTGAATACCATTTAGCTTGTGTGCATTATGGAGGCAAAACTTTTTGCTTTTATATAAATATAGATAGATGGATAGATATGTGATAGATAGATAAAAGATAGAGCGATGCTAGACAGATATGAGATAGATAGGAGATAGATAGATATGGAGTATTTATGGGATAGATATATATACAGCGTATATATGTATATATATATATATGTATTATTATTTATTATAATTACATCTGAAAAGGGGTATACAAAATAAAAAGCAAGTACAATAATCTTAAACAATACAAGTCAGTGACTGGTACAGAAGGAGCGAGGACCCTGCCCGCGAGGGCTCACAATCTACAAGGGATGGGTGAGGATACAGTAGGTGATGGTAGAGCTGGTCGTGCAGCATTATGGTGGAGCGAGGGTTACTGCAGGTTGTAGGCTTGTCAGAAGAGGTGGGTCTTCAGGTTGCTTTTGAAGGTTTCCACGGTAGGCGAGAGTCTAATATGATGGGGTAGAGAGTTCCAGAGTAGGGGGGACGCACGGGAGAAATCTTGTATGCGATTGTGGGAAGAGGAGATAAGAGGGGAGTAAAGAAGGAGATCTTGTGTAGGTAAGTATCGGGAGACTAGGTCACAGATGTATGGGGGAGACAGGTTGTGGATGGCTTTATATGCCATGGTTAGGGTTTTGAACTGGAGTCTCTGGGCAATGGGGAGCCAGTGAAGGGATTGACAGAGAGGAGAGGCCGGGAAATAGCGGGGGGACAGGTGGATTAGTCGGGCAGCAGAGTTTAGGATAGATTGGAGGGGTGCAAGAGTGGTAGAAGGGAAGCCACAGAGCGAGAGGTTGTAGTAGTTGAGGCGGGAGATGATGAGGGCATGCTCTAGTGTTTTTGCAGATTCATGGTTGAGGAATGTGCGGATCCAGGAGATATTTTTGAGTTGCAGTCGGCAGGAAGTGGAAAGGGCTTAGACATGTGGTTCGAAGGAGAGATCGGAGTCCAGGGTTACCCCAAGGCAGCGAGCTTGCGGGACTGGGGAGAGTGAACAGCCATTTACTCTGATAGATAGGTCAGATGGGGCGGCTGAGTGAGATGGTGGAAAGATGATGAATTCTGTTTTATCCATGTTAAGTTTTAGAAATCTGGCAGAGAAGAAGGATGAAATAGCGGACAGACATTGTGGGATTCTGGTTAGTAGGGAGGTGATATCGGATCCAGATATCGGATCTCTACCTCTCTGCCTCTACGTCCGGGGGTCCCATAGCCAGACTGCCCTCATATAATCCTTTGTGCACTGACATCTGCAGCTCGGTAGCGTCTAGAGTGGAGTTGATTTTTTGAGGGGATTATGTCACCGGAAGGGGCGGAGCTTTCTTCAGTCCAGTGAAGACCCAATAGCAGGAAGCAGCGTGGAGCTGGAGCTGTGGCTGCTGAAGCAGACAGAGAGGCTGCATGATGGAGCTGTGTGCAGGTGGGAATGAGGACACAGGGCTCAGTGTGAGTGGGCTGAGGATGAATTTTGGGTGCAAAGAAGTGTGGATGATGGTATTGTATGGGGGCTGCATGATGAAGGGTTGTATAGGGAAATGGACACTTCTACTTGTATAAGGCTGCTTATGGGGGGGCTTTCACAGGAAAAGGGTTTATGTTATATGAGTGAGGCTGCATGGGGAAGGTGATGATGGGCTGTATAGAGAAGAGGGGGATGATGAGGGTCTGTGTTGAGAGAGGGGATGATGATGGGGGCTGTGAGGAGGGGAAATGATGATGATGATGGGGGCTGTGAGGAGGGGGAATGATTATGATGATGGGGGCTGTGAGGAGGGGGAATGATGATGATAATGGGGGCTGTGAGGAGGGGGTATGATGGTGATGATGGGGGCTGTGGGGAGGGGGAATGATGATGATGATGGGGCTGTGAGGAGGGGGAATGATGATGATGATGGGGGCTGTGAGGAGGGGGAATGATGATGATGATGGGGCTGTGAGGAGGGGGAATGATGATGATGATGGGGGCTGTGAGGTGGGGGAATGATGATGATGATGGGGGCTATGAGGAGGGGGAATGATGATGATGATGATGGGGGCTGTGAGGAGGGGGAATGATGATGATGATGGGGGCTGTGAGGAGGGGGAATGATGATAATGGGGCTGTGAGGAGGGGGAATGATGATGATGATGATGGGGGCTGTGAGGAGGGGGAATGATAATGATGAGGGGCATTGTGGAGAATGGGGCTGCGGAGGGGGAGTGATGTGGGGCTGTGCGGGGAAGGGTGGTTGATGCTGGATGGCTGCAAGGGAAAATAGGTAATGTCACTCTTGTGAGGCTGCATGCAAGGTGGCTGTGTGGGGCTGCGGGATGTGTTGTGAAGGGAGTGATGCTACTCACATGGGGCTTCATAGTGAAGGGGATAATGTCACTCATGTAGGGTTGCATGCTGAGTGCCTCTGTGGAGAAGGGGGTGATGTTACTTGTGTGGGGATGCATGCTGGGGCTGTGCAGGGAGGTATGTGGGGCTTATACTGTATATAGGTAGTTAAATGACTTCTCATACTGAATCTAGGTAGCTATGTGGGAACTCATACTGTAAGTAGGGAGTTTTGTGGAGGCGCAAACAGTATGTATGGGGCTGTGTGGGGGCTCATACTGTATGTAGGGACTATGTAACACGTGTCTGTGAGGTATATGGATGTTTTGTGACTTAATTACACTGCCACTTAACTGGCCATTTATGATCTGAAGGGTTACTAGTATCTATATTTTATAAATGTTTATTAAATATTATCTGATCACCTATTGAGAATGCCTGGTCAGTTAGAGTAGTGGTTGGGCTACAGAGGGGCAGTCAACGAGGAGTGGGGGCGCCATACCATGTAAACCTAGGGTGCCAACCTCCGCTGTCAAGAAGGGAATTGAGAAGGGCAAAACTAGTCCGCAACTCCCCGCATTTCTGCTCTTTTTTATATCACTGTTTTTCTGTGCTATGTGTGTGTATTTATGTCTTTATGTTTTGGGGTTTTTAAACTAAATAAAAGAAAATTTTTCAAGTTTTTTTTTGTTAGGGCTTACATGTATAAAGGCTATGTGGGGGCTCATATTGTATATAGAGGTATGTCAGGATACTTAATTCTGCTCAATATTAAGTCATACAATTATGAATAATAATTTTTTTTTACTAGATGGAGGCCCGATGCTATCGCATCGGGAGGGCGGTAATGTCACGATGGGGGCAGGCTTTGCAGCGTTGAGAATCTCCCCCCCACCATGTGCTCACCCACCTATCCACTCTCTCTTTCCCCCATGTGCTGACTTCTCCCATCTGTGCTCTCTTCTTTGACCTGTCTACCCCATGTGCTATCCCCCTTGTCTGCTGTCTCTCTCCTTCCTGTGCTGTGTACTCCCCTCATGTGCTGTCCCGTTTCAGCTGTCTCCCCCCTGTGCTCTGTCTCTCTCCCCCTGTACGCTTTCTCTCTCCCCCCTGTGTGCTTTCTCTCTCCCCCCTGTGCACTTTCTCTCTCCCCCATCTGCTGTCTTCTCTCATGTGATCTCTTCTTTGACCTGTGTACCCCATGTGCTCTCCCCCTTGTCTGCTCTCTCTCTCCACCCCTGTGCTGTCTTCTTCCCTCATGTGTTCTCTTGTATGAGCTGTCTTCCAGTGCAGTAAATCAGACCGCTGCCATCTTTGTGCAGGCAGATAGCGACGGTCGCATTAAAACTGCGCATATGCTCCTCCTGTACAAAGATGGCGGCGGTCAGTGAATCATTCGGCTGATCCCAGCGGCGGCGTGTACAGCGTGTTCGCGACGGTATTCCGCTGGTGGTACCGTGCAAGAGGCTGCGTACGGCGTATATGACGCGCCCCCTGGGCCGTGGGGTACTCGGTGCCGGGCCGGTCGTTGCTAGGGGAGATGTCACAGTGGCGGTGACCCGGTCCGTGACCCAGGGCAGTCAACAAAAGGGGAATATTTACAGGGGATTTATAGTTTTTATATACAGTTTGTGACGCCACCTGTGGTATGCGGCTATGTGGAGCCGCCGCTGCGGAGCCGATCCTCTGGAGCTGGTGTGAATGCAGCAGAGTTGGTTTAGCCCTCCACAGTTAGAGGTTAGCTCCAGGGCAGTGTAGATGTTGTAGATATTGAGGTAGCGCTCGTGGTGCAGTGTAGTGCAGGGGTTGATGGCGCAACAGTAATAATTCACAGAGACAGTGGGATGCAGTCTTCCGGATTTACTCACAGTTCTCACTTTGCTGCTGGTTACAACTGCAGATCATAACTTCCCATGTCGTTCTGTGCTTACTCAGGGAGGGGTTCAGCCAACCCTCAGGTACCTCCGGAGTACATAACGGAACCTCCTTCTGTGTTCTTTCTGGCCATCTCCCTGTACCTCACACCCAGTGTCCCAATCCAGTGACCGTGGACCTTGCCGGGCGACGTCTTCTCTGTCCCCTGGGTCCTCTATGGCCACCTTTTCGGTGAGTTAGATGTGGCTTTTGGCTGCAGTACCTGAAATGCTACACCCTCTGGTTCCTAGTTGAATATTGTAATTCTCACTAGTTAGGGGCCGGTCCCCTCTGTGACCCGATCCCTCCACCGCCTGGTAGACTCGGGCGTACGGGTGGCCTCCAGCACTGCCCGTACCCCTGGGATCCTTTCTTCACTCCTGGAGCCTTCTCTCTGCTCCCGTTCCTTCCTCCTCTCCTTCTCCTGGGCCTCCTCACTCAGGCCCGTGCGTCCCTGAGCAGAGCGCCTGCAGAGCTCCTGCTCCCAACTCCTCCTCTGACTCAATCCCCTCAGACTCATCTCTAGAATGTTCCACCCTCTCTTTTATATCGCCTCTTACTGAGCTCCCCTGAACCTCTTCCTCCACCCACACCCACTACATGGTTCCCCCTACTTTGGTTCCCCCCACTCCAGCCAGGGACAGGGCTCAGCAGGAGAGCGATGCATCTTGTCCCTCCTGCCGGTCTGGAGTACTGTAGTGTTGGATGCAGGTGTTAGGGTCCCGGGCAGTACTCCTTCCTTACCTGAGAGTGAGATACCACACCTCTGGGTGAGATGCAGTACCTCTGTAGCGACTGAACCCAGCAGGGGCTCCACATATACAGTGAGTGTGTGTGTGTGTGTGGTGCGTACGGCGTATACAGTGTGTGTTGTGCGTACGGTATATACAGTGTGTGTGTGTGTTGTGTGTACGGCGTATACAGTGTGTGTGTGTGTGTGTGTGGTGCAACGGTGTTCCGCTGGTGGTACCGCGCAAGAGGCTGGTGTGGCGCCCCTGAGGGTTCGACCGCCACAGGGATGCTGCACTTCTTTAATGGAGTGTAGTGTTCCTCCTCTGAGGTAAGGCCAGTGTGATGGTTGTGACCTACCCTTTTGCATCCAGCACAACACTTCTCCACCAGAGGGAGCTAGTATGCACTAGGTGCTGCTACCCTGGTTACAGGGAGACTGGGGAACACAAAGTGGTAGGAACCAGTTAGTGGGTGAGGGTGGAGAACTTACAAGTTAGTTGCACTTTAGATTTCATATTTAATAGTAAGCCATCTTTGATCTTGGTTGTCCTTTTTAGTCCTTTGTCTAGCCTTTGCTAGTCTGTCGGCTGTCTCTGTGCTGTCAAAATACTGTGTTTAATGTGACCTCCCTCCGGGAGCGCAGATCCTGTGTGGGCCTGCGCCGGTAAGGGACACAGCCATCGTACCCTGGCCTTGGGATGAGAGGTAGGTTGCAGACAAGGAATGTCTCAACCCGGTCGAGGACCAGTATCAAGAAGGCCCGGGAGCTTTAGAGTGTAGCTCCCCAGAAAATGGGTCCCGGGGAGGATGCAGACGGAGCGGAGTACGGCACCTGTCCTCGCCTACCTGATCTATTCAGAGGGATTCCGGCTGCACGAGGGGTACCGGCCCCCGACACCCGACCTTGCACTCTATGTCCTGGATGGGAAAGCCCGGTTAGGCCCTGAGGATCCCACCGGGCATCGGATGGAGAGGAATTGCCACCCATGCCCTAGTCCTGAGAGGAGCTCAGAGGGGGACCTGGCCTATCTACACACGCACAGACTGGAAAAGGTGAAGATTGTAGTGCAGGAACACTCTGGTGTAGGGACGCTACCGAACACTGGACTTTCTCGGAGGTAGTCGAACCCCCGTACCTGGTGGCCGCAGGACTCTGCGTGGAGCAGGGAGTCACCTTCCCGCTGTCATCTCTGAGTGAGTAAAGCCTTGGAAGTTCACCCCTATGGCCTTTGGACTGTTCATACCATGCGACACGGTGCCCGTACTCCCCGCACTACTACCCCCTCTCTTTCCTGTTTGCCTGCCCTGAGGCCTTCCTCCGCCTGTGGGGAGCAGCGAGAACTTTGGCCGCCACGACACCAGGCCTCGGCGGACTGTAGCGGCGCTGGTGACCCATCACAAGGCACCACAGGTGGCGTAGTCGTTAAAATAAGCCACTCAACCCGGATGAGCCCACAACATCTGCCTTTTCATGTGACGGCCCTGAGCACGGGTCGGGTCCGGGCCACGGCTACATCCCATCTCTTCGTCACAGGGCCCGACACCGAGTCCCCCAACACCCAGGGTAAACTCAAGACTAAAAGGGCTCTTTCGAGAATTGAGGCGTCACAACCTGGCGTAGTCGGCAGGATCGCGTGCCCGCAGCAAAGGAAGAAGTGCCCATTGCTATCGGGTACTGTGTGCCTTACATCTTGAACTGTTGTTTTACACTTAAAATGGCGCCCGCCCAAGAAGAACAGACGCCATAATGCTGTAAAAAGACTGCCTTTGAAAGCCTCCCATCGTGGGCTGGGCTCCCGCTTGGCGCCAAAAATGTGGACTGCCCCTTCCATCAGAGACTGTCCGCGGGGTAATGCCCGTCAAACTGGATGGGCTGAACGAAGGCGGGCCTGTCAGCATTCCGCCCAGGAACCGCCCCGAAAGAGGAGGAAGAAGCAAAGCCACAAGGTGCGGCCATTGCAGTCGGAGCTTGGCAGTCAACAGAGGCAGACATGGATGCCTCAGGGGAACAAGACTACGCGTCTACTGAACCCGGTTCAGGCCCTTCACCCGGCAGAGAGCAAGGCAGCAGCGTGTTAACCCCGGGAGATATTACATTTCTCCAGCAGGAAGCTCCGGAACTCCTAAGAAGGCAGCGAGACGCCCAGGAGGCGGCGACGGTTGCGTGGCGGGAGGAGATGCTGCTGCGTATCCGGGACCGCCGCCAAGGAGTAGAGGTCCCAGGACAAGTTCACTCGGTGACAGAGGTCGAGAGCGGCCCAGCGGCGGGTGAGTGTGCAACCCCTGCCCCGGCTGCAGAGCCTACCGTGACTATCCTGGACCTCATGATGGAGTATCTAATTCCCCACGCGGTCACCTGGGAGCAGGCGTTGGCTCCAGAGCTGCAATCGGCAGCTGTGGGTGGGGACCTGCGATGCCGCCCAAACCCTGATACGGAGGTGCCTGAAGCTGTGGAGGAAACTACCGGCTCCAACCCGGACTGGTCCGCGTCTACAGAGGACTCATAGCAACCCGTTCTAATCCCGCTACCCGCACCAGCAGTAACCTGGCCCGAGGCTGAGGAGTGGGCCTGGGAAAACCAGGGGGGCGACCTAATGGGCTTCCCCCGGGAGACCCGGGCTGAAGCGCGGAGGAGGAGCCAGTGGTGCAGCGACCAGATATTCCAGCTTGCATGGGAGCAGCGTCGGCGGGAGCAGCGCTGCGAGCGCCTCGAGGTCAGGACCAAAGCTGCAAAAACTAGGGCGCGTCAGGAGGAGGCCACCTGTCCCAGTCCCTGGTACGAAGGCCAAGTCGTCCGTTTTCATCATGAGGCGGGGTGGGGGTTCATCCGGTGTCCCCAGTTCCAGGACGATGTGTTCGTCAGCCGGCGAGACGTTGAGCCGCGCCTCAAGATAGGACACCCCGGTCGGAACCTCTTCCCGGGCGACACAGTGACTTTCTCTCGCCACCAGGGGGAGTGTGGATGGTATTCCCTGGACGTACACAAAGTGTCCGGGAGCGACGTCACCCCGCGCTCAGCCTCAGGGGACTGGCTAGCCTCCGTCGGGAGGAATGAGCCCTTTCCAAGAAGACAGCCCGAGGTTTAAAGCAGCCCCCGGCTGTTACCGTTTGTTTGCAAGTTTGAAAAGTTGACTTTCTTCTATTATTGTTTGATTTCTACCCAGTTTCTAGAGACACGTGTCCCTGCGGACTAGCAGACAGACTCTTTCCCCTTGTATATAGTTTGCATCTTTTTAGGTGCTCCATATTGGTTTTATACGAAACCGCGGATAATCTCTACCTCAAAACCTCAGAAGAAAAACCTGTCAGGGTGGCTCTCCGGGAGGTCCAACTCGGGATCTTCATGCCCTGTAGCTACCCCAGGGCCAACGTTGGGGGTTTAGGACAGGTCCCTCGCACTTCTGAACTGACTCTGCGTCTTTGCACCTTAACCTGTCTGTTTGCCTGCAATAATGTCTCTGGAAAATGCTAGCACTTTTATAATTTTATACTTTTGTATTTTTATACCTGTTATGCAACGTTTAAGAAATGTGACTCCCATAAAGGGAAGATAGTTATTATTATAAAAAGAAAATTTCCTGGGTGTTACTTCTTTTGCAGCCCGCGGACGTGCTGTGTTTTACCAGGGGGGAATGTGGCGCCCCTGAGGGTTCGACCGCCACAGGGATGCTGCACTTCTTTAAAGGAGTGTAGTGTTCCTCCTCTGAGGTAAGGCCAGTGTGATGGTTGTGACCTACCCTTTTGCATCCAACACCACACTTCTCCACCAGAGGGAGCTAGTATGCACTAGGTGCTGCTCCCCTGGTTACAGGGAGATTGGGGAACACAAAGTGGTAGGAACCAGTTAGTGGGTGAGGGTGGAGAACTTACAAGTTAGTTGCACTTTAGATTTCATATTTAATAGTAAGCCATCTTTGATCTTGGTTGTCCTTTTTAGTCCTTTGTCTAGCCTTTGCTAGTCTGTCGGCTGTCTCTGTGCTGTCAAAATACTGTGTGTAATGTGACCTCCCTCCGGGAGCGCAGATCCTGTGTGGGCCTGCGCCGGTAAGGGACACAGCCATCGTACCCTGGCCTTGGGACGAGAGGTAGGTTGCAGACAAGGAATGTCTCAACCCGGCCGAGGACCAGGATCAAGAAGGCCCGAGAGCTTTAGAGTGTAGCTCCCCAGCAAATGGGTCCCGGGGAGGATGCAGACAGAGCTGAGTACGCCACCTGTCCTCGCCTACCTGATCTATTCAGAGTGATTCCGGCTGCACGAGAGGTACCGGCCCCCGACACCCGACCTTGCACTCTATGTCCTGGATGGGAAAGCTCAGTTAGGCCCTGAGGATCCCATCGGGCATCGGATGGAGAGGAATTCCCACCCGTGCCCTAGTCCTGAGAGGAGCTCAGAGGGGGACCTGGCCTATCTACACACGCACAGACTGGAAAGGGTGAAGTCTGTAGTGCAGGAACACTCTGGTGTAGGGACGCTACTGAACACTGGACTTTCTTGGAAGAAGTTGGACCCCCGTCCCTGGTGGCCGCAGGACTCCGCGGGGAGCAGGGAGTCGCCTTCCTGCTGTCATCTCTGAGTGAGTAAAGCCTTGGAAGTTCACCCCTATTTCCTCCGGACTGTTCATTACGCGCCATACCATGCGACGCGGTGCCCGTACTCCCCGCACTACTACCACCTCTCTTTCCTGTTTGCCTGCCCTGAGGCCTTGCTCCGCCTGTGAGGAGCAGCGAGAACTTTGGCCGCCACGACACCAGGCCTCGGCGGACTGTAGCGGCGCTGGTGACCCATCACCAGGCACCACAGGTGGCATAGTCGTTAAAATAAGCCACTCAACCCAGACGAGCCCACAACATCTGCCTTTTCATGTGACGGCCCTGAGCACGGGTCGGGTCCGGGCCACGGCTACATCCCATCTCTTCGTCACAGGGCCCGACACCGAGTCCCCCAACACCCAGGGTAAACTCAAGACTAAAAGGGCTCTTTCGAGAATTGAGGCGTCACACTGGTACCATCAGTGGTTTCCATATTGAGACACCCATCACTTGGGTGTCCCAAAATGGCGGTCGAGGAACTTCTGCTGCTTGGAATTCTGGGATCCGGACACATCTGGACGCAACAGGATGTGAAGACATTACAACGTAAGTATATTATAGATACTATGGTAATATTGAGCAGAATTAATTTCAGCCTATTGGTTCGGCCTTCAGAACAGTCACAGTCTCTCACCCCTGCTCTGTTATGTATTTCGCTGTACATAAGAGAAAAATTTGCGTGAGTTACTAACATGACCTATCACATGATCTATCAAAAGGGATCATGTGACATGTCACGTTATACATCTGGTATCTGGGGGGGGCCCAAGCCTTCTAAACTGCCCGGGGCCCTGGCCACTCTTAATCCACCCCTGGATATATAGATATATAGATATGAGATAATGAGATAGATAGATAGATAGATAGATAGATAGATAGATAGATAGATAGATAGATAGATAGATAGATAGATAAAGAAAAACTGCACTATTCCTAGGACAATTTTAAGTGCAAGCCTTTGGGCCCGAATTCCAATGGACCATTAAATAGATAAAATAAAAACCGCAAGTACATCCAGATGATTTCAACAAAAAAAATATGACTTATTCCATGCCAAAGTATAGGATGTATCGGGCAGCATATTTCATCAGTTGTCAAGGTTCCCTCTAAATTATTTTTTTCCAGGGATGACTAAAACACAGGGGCATGAAGTGGGGTCTGAGGCTTTTGGACTGATTGAGTCCAAATATCCCTTTTTTCTCACAGTCGTACATCAGCTGTATAAACGATACACCATAGTTGGTGCCTTGCTACAGATTTAGCATTGGAGCTAGAACTTTGTACAAAACCATCTAGATTTTATTCCAGCACAATTTCGAGCTATTCATTGTTTCTAAATAGAACATTTTTTGAAAGAAATCACATATTCTGGCAAACTAAAAGCAATCTCTGAAATTGTTATTTTCTATTACATTCTCTATCATTCCAGGTTTTCGCATCCACCAAGCAGTTAGTCTTCTATATTTGTTGCTTTACATTTCTTTTTTCTTCTTCTCCTTCGCAAAATTACTGTGTTATGAAATGAGCATTATCACAAAGTAGGAACAATTCCTGTTATCTAAGAGGAGAATTGTGCGGAATAAACAGCTTAGTGGTGGGAAAAGTAAGATGTATCCTCCATCCTGCATTACGGCTGTTGCTTTTTCCTTGCATCCGGATAGTTGCTATGGATATTTTGCTTCTCGGTGACAATAGTTTATTCCTTTCATGGCAAAAGGTTTCTTATGAAAAAGGGATTTATTATGAGGATTTATATGGACTGGGGACATCAATATTGAGGGAAATATGATCATCAGATAACTGATTGGAATGTGATTGAAATATTAATACCTAAATATGAAATTGATACAGATCTTAAAAAATTCCAGCAGTTCCTCCATTAATCCCAGTAGAACCAGGACTATGTTGACCTTAAAGGGGTTGTCCTGTCTTAGGTTACAAGACGTGATGTCTCACAGAGCGCGCACTACGCATTGTGAGGGTTCTCCAGTGCCGGTGCCAGAGTGGGCGGTCATGTGACTGCAAGTAGGTGATTTGCATACTCCCGGACACATTCCAACTAGACTTTGCATGTCTAGTTAGCACATGACCACATATTTACAAATCACCTAACTTTCAGTCACGCGCCCGCCGCTCCCTTGGCCACCACTGCAAAATCCTCAGAGCACATATTACACCTTTAAGGACAACGTTAATTTTTTTTATCGCATTTCAAAGATCATAACATTTTTATGTTTGCCGTCAATGTAGAAGGCTTTGGAGGCGTTTCATTAAAACTGGCGTAACGCCAATTTTAGTGGCATAACTGATGATGAATTTGACGGATGGACATGACGGTGCCCTGTCCCACCCATGCCATGCCCATACCGGCATAGCTGGCCGAGACTGACATGTAAACGCCAAAAGTCACAATATTTTTGTGCAAATTCTGATTTTGCAAATTAAAGTGTTTAAAAAAATCGGTGGGAAATGAACGCCTCTAAATTTATCCTACAGACACGGCACACATATTTTCTGGTCTTACCTTATCATTCATCTCTGGGTTTGTTAATACATTAAAAAGTCTTCATCACATATTTTCAGGGCTTCCTTGTCAAAAACGAGAAATGGAAATAATTTCATCAGCAAGGACAGTCTGAGCTTCTTTCAAGATCTTACCAAATACTTAACTTCTGAAATCAGATTACTTCTTGAATGTTGCATGTCCTCATTCATTATTAGAAATTCAGACTTGTATTTCTGAAAGTTCCTGGAACATCTTTTCAGATATGAACCTTATTATAGTGGAAGTACCTGACCGTGGATAGGATGACAACACGCGGCTCTGCTGTATATAAAGTACCAATCTGCAAGGATATTTTTTATTTCTTTGCCATGTTGCTTACATTTGGCCTTGGGCACATAGAGTTTTTTGAGGACAAGTTTTTCAAGCAGAACAGTTTCAGGGTGGGAGGGAGGTGGATGGTTTGAGGATTTTTTCTTTTCCTGGCTATGTGCACATGACGTCTATTTGATGCCTGACACAGCCACCGAATATTCCTGAAGTGGTTTTACCATTGTTCTTGCCATCATTCTTTGCCATTCCTGCCATAATTCTTCCCAGTAGAATCCACCCAAAGATTGAATATGTTATTTATTTTAACCGCGTCAAGGTTTCTAAACCCACTACTCCCACTGAAGCGGTTTGAAGAGGTTTTGAAGAATTTTGAAAGAGTTTTTTATTTTCCTGAAGTGTCTTTGCTGCTATTTGAATTGACAATGGATATTATGGACAGGTTTCCTTTAGGATCTGCTTCAAAGAAAGTGACATGCACTTTCTTTTTTCCACTAGGTGTTTTCAGAAAATATTCAAGACTAAAAGAAAGCTCAAAAAACTACTCATATGAACAGCAAAGTGGACTTCCCATAGAAATTACTTGAAAAAGTTTTTCAATGATTTTTGAAGCAGTTTTTGAGGATTTGCACACAACATCTTTTTTTCTGGCGGCAAAGACATCAAGTTTTTCTGGGCAAAGTCGCTTCAGGGATACGCTGTTACGGTACTAGCGTAGCACTGCTGGATTCCAGTGGCCGAGGAGCACGAGCAAGAAACTGCAGGAAGTAGTAGAAGTTCTTGCAAATAGCAGTAGGAGTTGTAGAAACAATCCGTAGAGAAATGGGAACAGTCTGGGTAAGATAGTTCTCAGAACAAGTAGCTGGAGACTGAAGTAGCCTAAACAGCTAGACACAATACTCAAGCAATAAGTGAGGGATCCATGATGGCTTTAAGTAGGCCCAAACAGGAAACAAGATGAATTCCACAGGTTCAGAATTTGCTATCTTAGTAAAGGGCCATTGCAGGACACAACACCAGCCTCCGGTGGTAAGGAGTGGTATTGCAGCACAATTATTAAGGTGAACAATAGCAGCCACTAGTGGTCAAACTGTAGAACGATAACAGGAATCCTGACATACACATGTGTTCTCTTTCCTGAAGTGGTTTTGCTGGCGACTAAGCCATAGTTTTTTCCGCTGCCATTGTCGTTATTTCTTTGCTTTGGACTATGTTTATTTTTTGTGATGCTTTTTCAGGCGAAATCCTCCTGAAAAAGATTTCCTTCAAATCTTGACCAATTAACTACTAAAACAGCTTCATAAATAAAAATTTCAGCGTTAACAATGAGCTGCAACTCGCTATGACACCGTCAGATGTTACCGCCAGGGCTCACCCTTTTATATGGATGTTTGGGAATCTGCGTAAAGCCCTGAGGGCTTTGCTGTGACTCTGCCTGTTAGGACATACTTCAGACGTCCCATGACTGTGCTCCACAACCAGGGGTTTGGTTGCATTCTGCAATTTATTGGCAGCTACAAATACAGTTGTGCACCATTGACAATGGTGCACAACTGTGTCTCTCTCATTGTCACTGGCTTAAATGAGGAATGTGGTGATTCTGAATCCGCGCTGCCAAAGGTCCAAAGTAAGATCAAGTACAGAAATGAGGTATGAATGCGTTTTTTTTCATCAACGCGTTTCAAGGTTATCAAACTTCTTCATCAGGGCAAAACCAGAATGAGGACAACAACTCAAAAGCGCCGGAATATATGAACCATAAATTTAAAAAAGGCGCGCAAAAACGAACCTCTGAGATCATATGATGTTACGTCACAGTAACAGGGACAAAATAGAGAAACAGAATAAATATCCATAAACAGGATATAAATTGCTGATGTATAATGCATTTATGAAACACGCATTAAAGCCAAAAATATAATATAAAAGATTTATTTAAAAAAGAAATAATGAGAAAAAAAGGGGGTGAATATGCATGTATGGAAAAGGAGTAGAACTCATTCACTATGGTGTGGGTGTCTAGTGTTCATGTTGAACATGCTAGTGGTGTGAGCCACTGGATATAATGGTACAAGAGGTGATAGCAGGAGAAGATGGAAAGGAGCATTGAAAAAAAGGTGAAAAACTGCGAAAGAAGAGGAAGCAAGAAGTAGAGGGGTAGAACAGAAACAAGTAAGAGAAGGAAAAAGAAAAAAAGAGAAAAAGAAGAACAGGGGAAAGAAGGGAAAAATATATATATATGTACAGTGGGGAAAATACAGTAAGTATTTGATACACTGACGATTTTGCATGTCTTCACACCTACAAAAAATGGAGAGGTCTGTAATTTTTATCGTAGGTACACTTCAACTGTGAGAGACAGAATTAAAAAAAAATTCCAGAATATCACATTGTATCATTTTTACATAATTAATTTGCATTTTATTACATGCAATAAGTATTTGATACAATAAAAAAGCAGAACTTAATATTTGGTACAGAAACCTTTGTTTGCAATTACAGAGGTCAGACGTTTCCTGTAGTTCTTGACCAAGTTTGCACACAATGCAGCTGGGATTTTGGCCCCCTCCTCCATACAGATCTTAGAATCATAGAATCATAGAATCATAGAATGGTAGAGTTGGAGGGGACCTCCTGGGTCATCTGGTCCAACCCCCTGCTCAAAGCAGGATTCACTAGATCATCTCAGACAGATGTCTGTCCAGCCTCTGTTTGAAGACGTCCATTGAAGGGGAACTCACCACCTCTCGTGGCAGCCTGTTCCACTCATTAATCACCCTAACTGTCAAAAAGTTTTTTCTAATATCTAATCTGTGTCTCCTCCCATTTAGTTTCATCCCATTGCTTCTAGTCTTTCCTTGTGCAAATGAGAATAAAGATGATCCTTCTACAATGTGACAGCCCTTGACATATTTGTAGACAGCTATTAAGTCTCCTCTCAGTCTTCTTTTTTGCAAGCTAAACATTCCCAAATCCTGCAACCGTTCCTCATAGGACATGGTTTGCAGACCAGTCACCATTCTGGTCGCTCTTCTCTGAACTTGCTCCAGTTTGTCTATGTCTTTTTTAAAATGTGGTGCCCAAAACTGTACACAGTATTCCAGATGAGGTCTGACCAAAGAGGAGTAAAGACCGATAATGACTTCACGTGATCTAGACTGTATGCTTCTGTTAATACATCCCAGAATTGTATTTGCCTTTTTTGCTGCTGCATCACACTGTTGACTCATGTTCAGTCTATGATCTATTAGTATACCTAAGTCTTTTTCACATGTACTGTTGCTTAGCTCTATTCCTCCCATTCTGTATATGCTTTTTTCATTTTTATTGCCCAGATGTAGTACTTTGCATTTTTCCCTGTTAAAAACCATTCTGTTGGTTGCTGCCCACTGCTCCAGTTTATTTAGGTCTTTTTGAATCCTCTCTCTCTCTTCTCTAGTATTAGCTATCCCTCCTAGCTTTGTGTCATCAGCAAATTTAATCAGTTTACCCTCAATTCCTTCATCTAAATCATTGATAAAGATGTTGAACAATACAGGTCCCAGGACGGAGCCCTGTGGTACCCCACTTGAGACATTCATCCAGCTGGATGTGAAGCCATTTACAACCACCCTTTGAGTCCGATCACTAAGCCAGTTATGAATCCACCTAACAGTTGCCTGGTCCATTGCATACTTGGTCATTTTTTCAATAAGGATGGTGTGAGATACTTTGTCAAATGCTTTGCTGAAGTCAAGATATACTATATCTACAGCATTTCCCTGATCCACCCAGTCAGTGATTCTGTCATAGAAGAAAATTAAGTTAGTCTGACATGACTTGTTAGTTACAAACCCATGCTGACTCTGGTTAATCACTTCATTCTTATCCATGTACTTACATACATGTTGTTTAATAATTTTTTCAAAGATCTTTCCTGGTATAGAAGTCAGACTCACCGGCCTATAGTTCCCTGGGTCCACCTTCTTCCCCTTTTTGAAGATAGGAACAACATTTGCTCTTCTCCAGTCTTCTGGGACTTCTCCTGTTCTCCAAGAAATTTCAAAGATTATGGAGAGTGGTTCTAAAATTTCTTCTACGATCTCCTTCAGTACTCTGGGGTGTAATTCATCTGGACCTGGAGACTTGAACTCATTTATGTTAGCTAAATATTCCCTCACAATCTTTCTGTTTACAGATAACTTGGATTCCTCTATTCCTTTAAAAGGACAGTGAAGATCAGTTGATGTTACATTTTCTTTCTGAGAGAAAACAGATGCAAAATAGGAATTAAAAAGTTCGGCCTTCTCAACATCCTCTCTTACCATTTCTCCATTTTCATCCTGTAAAAATCCTACAGCATCTTTGACTTTTCTTTTACTTTTGACATACCCCCAAAATCCTTTTTTATTGCTTTTGACATCTCTTGCAAGCCTTAATTCATTGTCAGCTTTAGCTAACCTGATACGTGCCCTGCAGGATCTGCAGACTGCATTATAATCTTCTTTAGATATGCCTCCCTCTTTCCATTTAATAAACATTTCTTTCTTTCTTTTTAGCATGTGTTTAAGTTCTGTGTTCATCCATCCTGGTTTCCTTAAATGCTTCCCATTCTTCCTACTTTTCGGGATTGTTAACGGATCTTTCAGGTTTCGGGGGGTGTTCCTGGGCAACATTGAGTTTCAGCTCACTCCTAAGATTTTTTATTTGGTTCAGGTCTGGAAACTGGCTAGGCCACTCCAGGAGCTTGAAATGCTTCTTAAAGAGCCACTCCTTAGTTTCCTTGGCTGTGTGTTTTGGGTCATTGTCATGCTGGTAGACCCAGTAATTTCACATCTTCAATGCTCTTACTGAAGGAAGGAGGTTGTTGGCCAAAATCTTGCAATACATGACCCCATCCATCCTCCCTTCAATACAGTGCAGTCGTCCTGTCCCCTTTGCAGAAAAGCACCGCCAAAGTATAATATATTCCCCACCATGCTTTACAGTTGGGATGGTGTTCTTGGGGTTGTACTCATCTTTCTTCTTCCTCCAAACACTGCGAGTGGAGTTGATACCAAAAAGTTCTAATTTTGGTCTCATCTGACTACATGACCTTCTCCCATTTCTCGCACGCCTCCTCTGGGTAATACAGATGGTCATTGGTGAGCTTCAAATGGTCCTGGACATGTGCTGACGTGAGCAGGGGGACCTTGTGTGCCATGCAGAATTTTAATCCATGACGGCATAGTGTGTTACTAACGGTAATGTTTGAGACTGTTGTCGTGAATCTGAAAAATTTTTAGAACATTTAAATTCCCTAAACCAAATTCTATAGTAGAATGAAACCTCTTTGAGACAGCCACTCAAAATTTCCTTAAAGGGATTGTCCAGCCTTAGGCTACAAGTCTGCGGTCCCTCTGTGTGACTGCAGACCTGTAAATCTTCACAGCGTGCACACTGTGTGCTGTGAGGATTCTCTGGTGTCTGCACTAGAGCTCAAGTATTAGATTTACATACAAGTGGTCACATGCCAACTAGACATGCCCAGCCTCGCTCAATTCAAGTGTATTGAACGAGGACAGAAAAGTCTAGTCAGAATGTGGCCAGAAGTATGCAAATCGCATCCTAAAGGGGTAATCTGCTTAAAGGATCTGGCTACAAGAAATCTGGTCTAGATAAAGGATTCATCTCAATAAATGAGTGGGTTTTTTTTAGAGATTTCACTGAAATTGAGGTGACATTCTCAAGTCTTCCTGAACAGCAATGGACTTTGATCGATGAGTTCTCACCAACATCAATGATCCAACAGTATAATACACCCAATCATATCATCTAAATACTATAAAAAGCCATACTATTACTTAAAAAGACTAAACCCGCTAAAGTCCTTGGGAGACCATTTACAGAAGATCAGAGTAATAGTCCAATGAATGAGGCTTTATATCCATGTAATGTAACCGATCAGTGCAGAATATAACACAACATATAAATTTATATTCATTTCATAAAGCCAGATGCATATATAATGGGAATAAAAGAATATTGAGGATTGGCTAAAACTGTAATTGCAGTTGCCATGGTAATAGCTAACAATTATTCTCTGAGTGCAGATGTTAACATCCTGCCAGAACTGGTATTTTGATTTTCATATTAATAGCATTCATAAAAAGTCGTTAACAGCTCGCGGATAGAACAGCTCCTCGAGATATAGGTAGAACTGGTTCTAGATGCTCGAGATGCTGGGAAATGTAACATTTACTCAGTTACTTTCCAGTGAATTAAACCTCAGCACAATGGGCAAATAAATGTAAGATCCACTCGAGTGGATGAGGATCGCCAAGAAAAATCACTGCAAGGACAGTCATACCTTGGTGCATACAAGATAATTGTAAGGAGAGACATTAAATATTTATATACCCTATATAATGGATGCCATCGGTGACTACTAATATAGTTCATTTATACTGAGTCAAACAGCAAAATCAGGGAAACCAACTATGATTTAGGGGGTTGTTCCATCAGGACATATTGACATCAATGAGCGGTGTTCCCTACTTGGGACCTCCTTCTTACCAGACAGATTGAAGTTTTTAACATTATTTTGTTCTAGCTTTTATTTTTAAATCTAAATATGTAAAATTGTTGGCTGATGTCTTAATATATCTGGCTGGGCCTCCTTTTTTCCTGATTTTTTTTCTATAGCCTGAGATAGTGCTCTCTCTTGAGTGCGCTAAAAAAGTGACTAATGGTGCCACAAAAAAGTGCACTAGTATTCGGTCAGTCGTAGTCCTCTCTAACATGAGAAAGCCTCCCAAAGATCGTTTCCCATCCCTCCAAGCTAGAAGGCCACAGTGAGGGTCAGGGACTAGCATCTTCCCTTAGTCAAAGCCAAAGGACACCCAGTCTCCCTCCTAGCTTCCGCCTGGTCTTCCACCCAAGCAAGAAATAGGAGCCATCGATGGTCAACTCGGCTCCTGACAGAGGAGAGCCAGGGGTCAAGGGGGAGTGGAAACTGATGGCCACATACTTCCCCCCACACAAAGTGATAAGAATGACACAGTGAAAATAACAAATAAAATAAATAGTGAAAGTGTTCCCACTGTAATACTAGTCGGACCTTTGACCGAAATTTAAAAATTCCCCATCCATGCCAAAAGACCTGGAAAAGGGTGTGTGATTAGATAAATATGAAAAAGTGAAGTGCATGTGCAAAAGTGCCAAAACTCAAGTGGGTTTCCAAGGTCCGTTGAGTTAGGACACCCCAGTAATACTACTCCTGTGCTCTTCGCACCTCATTTTTTAAAACTTACCTCAGCTAATGACATAGATCCTGGAGGACCAGAGTTTCCACTAGATGACTATACAAGCCACCCCGTATACTAACCAGTGCACCATACCCAGTGTGCGTAATGCATGAGCATCCCGCTCTCTAAGCCACCTTTTCGAAAGATACTCTACTGGATTATAGCCAAAAGGCCAAGAAGCCCTCCTGATGCCTAGCTTCAAATACCCTCACATAAAATTGGGATTGTCCATCTGGACAAAAAAGTGTCTTAAATTTGTTTAAAAGTGAAATTAAGGCAACCTTTCAACAAAGAAAAGTCCACTGATGTAGTCGCGGTCTCTGGTCCTGGCACGTCAATTTCCATCTTGGCTTAAAGATGCAAAAGAACTTCCTATCCCCTTCACTGTGTTAGTATGTATACAGAAGGTCACTTCTCTGTCATGACCAATGCAAACAGAGAAAGGGGCAAGCTTAGCTATTGAAATGAGCCCCTGCAAGCATGTGACTGATACAGTGAGGGGGCAAAAAGGTTCTTCTAAGTCAAAACCAAGCTGGAAGTAGAGGTGTCGGGATAGGACTGCAAATGAGACATCAAAGACTTTCATATGTTGGTTGTAAGTGTATACAGCCGGCTCAAAAGCTGAGCTTGCTCCATGCCTAGTGGGTGCCACTAGATGTTGACAGTGGCATTTAAGTTGTTAATACCGAGGGGTCTCTCCTGCGTCCTACCGCCCCCTCCCTCTAAGACGTGTTTGCAGCTCTGGGCATACTGAATGCCCCCGTGGTTGACTTGTTGCTGCTTCTATTATTTCCTTCCCGTGGCTAGACTTCATAGCAGATAGTTAACTTTACATTACTCCAAAACAATTGCAGTGTATTGTACAAATGATTGCAAATTTAATTCCCCTGAGGGCCTAAAAGAATATGCTAACCTTAATAAAAAAAAATAATTTCAGGTGTACAATCCTACCTATAATGTATTAGTGAATTTTAGGCTGAAATTCTAAATAGTTTTTTGATATCTCAGCAGATGACAATGTGGGGAACCTTTGTTTCGGATTTCTATTGGTTCTCGAAATGAAGAAGACTTAACATTGCATTACTTCTACAAAAGTAGAAAATTACTTTAATAGAAATAATCTATCAATTGTTAAATATATAACTTACACATCAGACTCTTACTTGCTCTATGCGTATGATGTAACTGTTTCTTTTTTCCTCCAGGTCGGCATTGTCTTGCATTACTCGAGCCTGTGCACAGTGTTGTGGATTGGTGTGACAGCGAGGAACATTTACAAGCAAGTTACAAGAAAACCTCCTCAAAACCACAATAGTGACCAGCCTGCATTCCCAAAGCAACCTATGCTCAGGTATCGCAGATTTTGTCTTGTTTTTGCTTTTAATTTTTTTTTATGAACATCAATAGCAAAATTGTTTTCTCCGATCTTAAAGCAAATTGTCCCCACCAAATGACATCCACGACAAGGAGTCAATTTTCATAATTGCTTCTGGATTCTTAGGAGGAGCCATGTTTTTCTCATATGTGGAATCTTACTGCTCTTTTCCCCTCATGGGCGGAGTATCTCTGTCATGTTCCCCTCATGGGTGGAGTATCTGTCATGTTCCCCTCATGGGTGGAGTATCTGTCATGTTCCCCTCATGGGTGGAGTATCTGTCATGTTCTCCTCATGGGTGCAGTATCTCTGTCATGTTCTCCTCATGGGAGGAGCATTGCTGTCATGTTCTCTTTATGGATGAAATCTCCATGCCTTGTTTTTTAAGGCCCTTATTTGTACTATTGTACTTGACCATGATGGACAGGTCTTTTAAGAAACAAGAACTTTGTCATTAAAACAAGAAGTGATGTTTCTAAGTTTTCAGATGCTAACAGGATAACATAATCTGAAACAGAAGGGATGATCACCCAGAAAATGAATACCATCTTATTTGCTTTAATATCCACTACTAATATGACATGCTATTCAAATTATTTATTTTATCAGAAGATATCTTTAATGTTAAAAGGACTCTCCAACCTGGGTCTAAAAAGTGACTATGCAATTTACCTGTGTAGCTACCTTACCTGGTGCCCCCCTGTTGGCCTCTTGCTGTTCAATGGTGCCTTCTATTCCTCCTATTTCCAAGATGGCCACTGCAATGGGGGTGCACTGGTAAGTCTAAACCACGCCTTACCTTCCTCTACTACAGCAGTAAAGCCAGGGATGAGTTTTAGACTTGCCAGTGATCTCTCCATGCCACTGCAGCGACCCTTTTATTGGAAAACAAGTGCAGTGAAATGGTGAGAAAAAACACCAATTCCACCATTTTTGCATGGGTTTTGCTTGAATGGCATTCTGTTTGCAGTAAAATTCTATATTCTGTAAATGACTATGGAGTGGGCATTTTTACTGAGCTGCTGTTAATGGCATTCAGCTACATGGACTAGGAAAAAATAGACTGAAGATGGTAATGGAATTGTGCATTATGTTGAGCTATTGGACTGCAAAGGGTCCATATATTGTTCTTGCACAGGGACCTTTTTCTATCTGTGTCCACCACTGCTGAAAAAGGTTGTGCATGTTCTCCCATGCAATTTTACATTGGGGTTGGGATCCAAGGGGTAACGTTTCTCCTTGCGGAGAGTGACACGTCAAGCATGCCAAGGTGAGGAGACTTTTAAGCGGCAATGCTCCTCTGGGAAATATGCAAATTGTCTCTTCAGAGAGTAAAAGGACTAGAACTCTAGTGCCACCGATAGGAAGTAGCAATCCTAAAAGTCAATATCGACTCTCTAACGAGCCTTGTTACATGACTTTGGGGTTGTGGTTGGAGAAACATGCACGGGTCCTAATGTTATTTGTAGGATCCATACATACTTCCTTGACATCAGATGGCTGTTTTGGTGATGTCCATGATAGTGTCACCTCTCTCTTTTTGTACCTGATGTCAAGCGGTGGGTTAGAGTATACATGCACAACTCCTTTTAAGAGTAACTAAACTTTTTTATTTAATTATTGATCAGTATAATCATCATTTGTAAAGTTAGGAATCTTCGTAACTGTCACGCTTTTGGATGAGGACCCACTGTCCCATGGCCGGGTTTACCTTGAAGGGGCAAAACTAAGCAGCTACTTGGTCTTCACTAGAGCCTCTAATGGTGAAGTTAGGCTTGATCTGCAGGTAGCCGCCAGGTACCACTCCAGGGCAGTCCCCAGTACTGCAGCAGCTGACCACAAGGGTTAGAGACGCAGGTACAGACTCGAAGTGTCAGGCAGGACAGGGTGTGGATTACTGTAGTATGGACACTTGTGTTGTTCAGACAGACTGATTCTGACAGGAAGGGTTCGAGATTGGATTCTGGTACAGACTGTACAAGTTCAGGTTCTGGGTGGCAGGATGAGTTCAGGAGCATGGGATAGACTCAAGTACAGAGTTGCAGGACTGTTACGGGAACACAGGACAGATTCTGGTTCAGGGTCGCAGGATGAGTATAGGAACACAGGGACCTAACAATGGGCTAGTGGGCTCAGGACACACTAGATAATGAAGTTGCTCAGGCACCTCCCTACAGGGGAGGATGCCTTAAATACTCTATGCCTTCCAGCTAAAGACTGGGGACATTTCCAGAGTGCACGTGCTGCTCCTTTAAGAAGTGGGGAGAGTGCGTGCCATAAGAGCATTGCTGGGAGGCCTGCGCAACATGCATGGGAGCTGGGGCCATGAAGCTGCGGCGGGAGACAGAGCAAGGAATGCTGCCGAGCGGCTGTGGTGGTGAGCATGTCGCTGTCCCTGCTGGGAGGAGGGAGAGGAACCATGCAGGGATGCTGGCGTAACAGTGACATACTCAATTACCCTACTTAAATTCCTTCCATCTTTAAAGTGGTTGTCCAGGCATAGGCATTTGATTACCTATCTACAAGATAGGTCATCAATAGTAGATCAGTGGGGATCTGTCACCCAATGCCCCCACTGGTCAGCTAGTATTTGCTCCGGCAGCAGTCGGATGTAAACACTTTGAGTGGAACTGGTGAGTGCATCTCCACTCAAAGTGTAGTGGCTGCTGCTGGGTACTGCAGCACAGCTTCTATGCAAAAGAATAGGAGCTGTGCCACTGTACCATGCATCAGCTGAAAGTGAAAGCTTATCTGCCTTGTACATGCTGTCAAATTAATGATTTGAACTTCAGTTCTTGCGAAATTTGTACTTCTGCGTGAGCTTCTCTGCTCCCCTCCTCTCTGCTCATACAGGGGGCAGTCTCTGATCATGGGGGTGGGAAGCAGAGATGATAACTTTCCCAGTATGGATCTTTGCTAGACAATATGAACTAGGCAGACAAGTCATTACTTTCATTGTGATTTTAAAGATAGAAGGAAGCAAAATAAGGTAATGGTGTATATTACAAAGTAATAACTATTACAAAGTTACATAACTTAACAAAGGCTGATCAATAACTAAATACAAAATAAAGTTTAGTTACCCTTTAAGTGACGCTACAATATCAAAAGTAATATTGTTACTGATCAGAGCCTGCTTCTATGGCGGTCTCAGCCCACATATAGCATGAGACTACAACTGGTAAAACTGACAGAAGAAAAGTCCATACGGAAATTACTAATTTAGCGAAGCACTAAGAAATATGCAGATCCTCTGATGACAGCTACTCGTCACTGACGAACACAAACTCAGAAACATGAAGACATGTAATTCATTTCAAATCGGTAATGACCATGACGCGGAAAATCTCAATCACCCCTCAGCTATATTGTGTCTGTTCAGATAATTAGCTTCACACGTAACTTGTCGTTTCTGTTTAGCTGGCCTTGTACTTTACATCTGTAACCTAAAAACACTGGTGATGTTCAGACGCTAAAACGCCGCTACACGTAGAAAGGAATTACAGCTAAGAAGGCTGACAATGGGCAGATCAGACTCTGCTGAAGTTTTATATTCCAGAATATTGATTGCCAAATGTTACACGCACACCGCTAGGTTCAGATAGGGCGAGACGGGTTTCATTAATTCTTTGGAGTCCTGGGGGAACCGTTACTCAGGGCAACCATAGGCTGCAGCTTTTCTCAAGCACATGATAAATTCAGTTGCTGACCAGACACATCTGACAAGAGTCTTTTTCACCAGTTTAACAGTGGAATTTAATCTGAAGCACGGCCAGTGCAATTCAGGGATATTACTGCAACAATCTTCATTACAGTACAGTCTGAGTTTCTTGAGCAACCGGCTCCAGTAACAATACAGTAGTTTCTTCACAAGGCACAGTATTACAGTCTCTTCAGTAGCATAATTCAGCATATATTAGATCTCTTAGCAGCACACTTCTATGCATACACAACCACTGGCTTTTCCTTCACAAGGACAAAATAGTACACAGCATTTTTAATCCTGCATGGAGATGGAGGGGGGGAGGGTTTGATGAGGGAGATGATCACTGTGACACAATTCATTCCAGTCCTTATCTTCCTGCCTGATAATACTCTAATACGTATTCAGGGAATTTATCTGACCTGTGTTTAGTTTCTCTCCTGATCTGAATCCTGTTCAGTTGCCTTCTGTCAGATACAGATAACACATTACCTTTCTCTTCGGCTTCAGCCAGACTACAATAATAAGTGCCCCACAATTCCACTGGGGCTCTGCCAAAACACTCCCTGTCTCCTGTGACTGTATTAACCCCTCTAGTTGCTGGATGCTTCTGAAGCACAACACTTCCTGTCTCCTGTGCTTGTGTTATTTGTAATAGTTGCTGGATGCTTTTGAAGCAACAGCACTACTTCTCAATGTCACACAAAGAAAGATGATCTCAGTGGTGTCCTGCAGTAACTACTGACAGGGAATCTCTCAGGAATGGATACACCTCATAGAGAAAAAAAAGAGCTGGACGTGTGATGGTGGCAATAGGTGCAATGACCTTCTATTATTATTATTTATTATTAGAGCGACATTTATTCCATGGCGCTTTACGTGTGAAAAGGGGGTATACATAGCAAAAACAATTACAATAATCTTGAACAATACAAGTCAGCAACTGGTACAGGAGCAGAGAGGACCCTGCCCGCGAGGGCTCACAGTCTACAAGGGATGGGTGAGGATACAGTAGGTGAGGGTAGAGCTGGTCGTGCAGCGGTATGGTGGAGCGGTGGTTACTGCAGGTTGTAGGCTTGTCGGAAGAGGTGGGTCTTCAGGTTCGTTTTGAATGTTTCCATGGTAGGCGAGAGTCTGAAATGTTGGGGTAGAGAGTTCCAGAGTGGGGGGGGGGGGGTGCGCAGGAGAAATCTTGTATGCTATTGTGGGAAGAGGAGATAAGAGGAGAACCCTGGTCATTATAGTACGGATACAGAGGGTGCATCTGTCTGTTTCTGCATTTATCAATTTCTCTTTCTATTTCTCTATATGTCTATCTAGGTATCTAATATCTATTTATCTATGAAATTCAAAGATGTTTTACAGACCAAATACACATTAGTTTTGCCAAACCAAGTATCCAGTAGGGAGCGGATCTGTGGGGATGATGGGTAGGGACTATAGGAACTATATATGGGGGCACATCCAGGTTGGGGGCTATGGAAGTCCATGGCTTAGTATAGTTCTCTTTCCAGAAGTCTATGGCATGTGCTCACATACTGTGCTGCTATCTCCACTGTGCTTTTGTCTTCCCCCAGAAGGTCATGTTTTCTCTTCGTTATCCATGGAGCTGAAATCCTGTAAAAGATTGGAGAATCTCTTGAAGTGAGTGTCACTCACTGCTATGTATTTGGTGCAGTGTGGGCACGGTCTGTCCTCCCTGGGCTTGTAGCTCTCTCTAGGCCGACATGATTCGATGGCCAAACTGTGGGCACTAAGTCTATACCGGTTTCTCCAGATGTGGGGTCAGTATGTAGTCTCTCTGTAGACTTCGGTACATGGTCAGTTTCTGTGAGGTGATGATATTGTTCTTCCAGTCACTGACTTATCTATCTTGGCCCTCATCTACCATCTTCTGGATTCTGACTTTTGTCAGGCTGCTGTGATTGGGGTTTTGGTTAGGTTTAGTTTGAGTGAGCTCACCGGGGGATCAGGTTTGTGTAGACCACCTACATGTGGCAGGGCTTTATGGTGATGGGAGCTCAGACTGCTACTATGTAGGTGAGCCTGGAAGGACAGTGTCCTCTTAAGAACTACGGGTTGAAGAGTGAATCTTCTCAGTTCAGCCAGACAGGTACTGTTGGTGATGCTCCGATGGACTTGGAGAAGATGCTATTCCAAGTGGAATATTTCTTTTAGGCTGGAATCCAACCTTGACCAGTCTGGGTATGTGTGAGGGCCCCAGACTTCACTGCCATATAGTGTCTATCTACCTAGGAGGCTGCCACTAAGCACTAACCAGTTGGCACGTACAAGTCTCTTTAGGCTGTTGTATGCCATACATATTTCTATGGAGATCCCGGCACCATCAGCCACACAATGCTTCGTAACAACTATCAAAAAGATAGGGGGAAGGAAAGAGAACTGCTCTGAACAAATTTCTTTTCCAGGAGAATATATTTCAGTTATCTTTCACACTACTCCTATGCTGGCCCCTGCAAACAACAATATGAAAAATTAGGTCTGCCATATTTTTATTATAATTAGTCATTAAGTTGTTCAATTTGTTCAATTTGGAGGAACGCCTCATTAATTGCAAACATAAGTTATTATCCGTCCACTTTACTGGTAGTATGTGTATGATCGTCTACAGAGTTTTAGCCAAACTTTTCTATGCAGAATAAATTGAAACTAAATTATTTGCACAACCTTTACCTAAATATAAATGATTGAGTTCATTTTGCCTTTGTGAAGTTAATTACTCTTCCCCTGGCTGTGACTCTCGGGCCCCACTTATCAGATTACTATATGCTATAGCTGTGTGCAGTTCTGCTGTCTGCTAATTGTACACAGCATTAAATCCTTCTAGAGCTTCATAGTTATGCCGAAGAGACGAGATTGAATGTGACTGCCCAGCGACCGAGTGGGCTTACGAAGTTAATGTGCCATGTAACACGAGCCGAGCTTTGTTTAATGTGTCTTTATTCAGTACATTTCTATACCTGTGCTAGATAACTCTGGGATCCTTATTGTACTACCTGATAAATCAAATATCAAAAGTATTCCGCCCCGGTATTTTGTACTTTATTATTAATGTCTAAAAATGATCAATCACAATAGATATATGACTATTTCAAGGGAATTAATGCCCAGATTTATATATATACAGTATATATAAAAATATATATAAAAAATATATATACAGGGTGGTCCAAAAGTATGTGGACAGAAAATAATGACATTTATTTTGATTTATATATAAAATTATATTTACTAACACAAGCATAACATTGACAATTAAATTTTATTCTGAACAATAATACAAAAGCCCTTAAATTTTATCAGCGCGGGTGCTCAAACTGTTTTCTATTACAATTTGCACAGCTTTGCCTTTTACGCTTCGACAAACTTTTTTGCACAAGTCTCTTTGGGTATTAATTTCTTGAAATGCATCTCTTATGTAATTTTTCAAATCACTGACACTTTTTGGTTTTCGACTATAAACTTTGTCCTTGAGTACTCCCCAAAAGAAAAAATCCATTGGGGTCAAGTCTGGTGAACGTGCCGGCCAATCAAATGGGCCTCTTCAGCCAATCCATTTATTAGGAAATGTTTCATCAAGATACTCGTGGGCTACTCTTGAATAATGTGGAGGGGCCCCATCTTGTTGGGATAAAGGTCATGTGAATTAGGCTGTTGCTGTAACTGGGGAACAACTTGATTCATTAGAATTTCGAGATACTTATCTCCTGTGACTGTTCCATCAAAAAATATTGGTCCTAAAACACCAAAACTTGAAATACCACCCCAAACATTGACACCAGGCTCATTTAGTTGTTGCTCTAATGTTAAATGCATGTTCTCATTATACCAGTAAATACAATTATGTCTGTTAATATGGCCGGATAATTAGAAAGAAGCTTCATCACTCCACATAATGTTATCTAAAATTACTGGATTTTGTTTGATAAATCTCCCCCTTCATAACCTTATTAAAATTTCTGTCCACCTACTTTTGGACCACCCTGTATATATATATATATATATATATATATATATATATATATATATATATGCGGGAAAACGCCTAATTATTGGAAGTCCGAACAATTGGCAACAATAAATAGATAATACAAATTAGATATGTCAGTCCTTCAGAGAACAAGGATCCATCAACTCCCATGCATTGGCAAAAGCTAGCTATACACCATAGATACCTGACGGCTGAACGTTTGTTCAGCTGACAGCAATCTATCGGCTATTGAAATTCTGGATTTTTCACACCCCTGATGTCATACGTAGAGGGAATGTCGGGAGGTCCCCATGTACATTAGATAGCTGCTGGCCAATTGGTGTGTTTGGCTGACTTTTATACATTGTGTATGGGGGCTTTAAAGAGGACATCAAAGATGGCTGTTTTTTTGGTTTGATTTTTTCCTGCTCCTCCCCTGAGTATTCTGGGATTTTTTTTTGTCATTTTTAATTCATCATACGATTCTGTGTGGCCTTTTTATTGAGTGGCAATTGTTATGGTCTTTACTAAGGGGGCATGGTGACTCACAAGCTAATTATGCAAATCAGGCTAAAGACACACCCCAGAGGATTCTGATCCCCCATAGTAAAGATCAGAATATTTTGCGAAAGGCCCATAATTATGGAAACATATGGACGGATTTAAAAAAAGACAACAAAACCAAAAAAAATCAGGATAATCAAGGGGGCAGCAAGAACAAAATTAGATCAGAAACTGGTCACTTTTGACCTGGTCAAATTTAAGTATAATCAATGCAATGACCTTCTGTCTTATCTTATCTTATCTTATCTTATCTTATGGCTGAGGTGCATTAGGTAGATGGGCAGGTTCTGGACGCATCTGGGCTCTGCGGCTTGAGGGGGCCCAAAAAGTCTTTGACCATGTAAAAAGACAAGTACTATAAATGGTGCATGATGGCTGAGGACCTTGTTATAGATGTTGGGACCCAAGAGCTTCACTTTGTCTAATGCATTCCAATGGTAGAACAGTGAGGTTCTATCTGGCGCTGACAGCTTGAATTAACAGAATGCGTAGAGCTTAATTAATTTCTCAAGATGGTTTATGTATTAATGACACAAAGCAAAAAATATATATATACATAAAATATAAAATATGTTTATTTCCATCATTAAAATGTTATAATTAGAGATGAACGACCCCGAACTTAAAAGTTCGGGAGGGGTTCGTAAAGACAGTTGGTGTCCGGTGCTAGATGCTTCTCTTGGACGTCTGTTGAAATGTTCTGAGTTTCGGGGGAAGTCTAAGAGGAGAGAGTTTTCCAGCTCCAGAGTTTGGGTGCTTATTGTTTCCAATGAGGTTTGGATTCTGATTCAAATTTGCATACAGTTCTGGTACCTGAACCGAACTTTGGACTAAACTTCAGGTCGAGTACCAGAACCCAAACTTCCTATCCGAAGGATATGTGATAACTTGCGGATTGCTGGGGGTTTGACCGCTGGGAACCCCTGCCGATCCAAAGAGCAAAGCTTTGAAAAGCTCCATTTTGTATGGGACTGCCAGAAAAAGCTGAGCGCTGAATTTTTCTTTCTCCGGCAGTCCCACAGAGAGTTAATGGAGTGGCGGCAAGCAGACTTGGTCGCTGCTCCATTTCGACGGGGAATTCTAGAGACTCGATTTTAAGATCTATTGGGTCCTCTCAGTCAGAGCTAAACCCGATTCAATTGGACCCAAATGGATCTGAAAATTAACAGTCAGGCCTGCATGTTCAGGAATGTGTTCCAAAATTTCTTTAACAGGAACAACGTCAGGCTCATTACAAGATGTCTTACTTGTCCCTGCAGGTTCTGAGGAAGATGCATGGGACTCCTTTGACTTGGGAGAATTTTCCAGGTCTTGGAGGAGGTGTTGAGGGAGCATTCTTTGGTGGTGAGCCAGAATATGAGACGCTAATTCAACATTACCAATGAAAAGCTGGAAAGCTGCCTACATGAGATGGCTGTTCAGCTGGCAACCATCTCGGGCAGCTCTTCCTTACACAGGAGTGCAAGTATGGCGGAGCACACCTATGTTCTCATTCTATGGAAGAACTAAAGGATTGGCAGTATGAAATTAGACAACCTGGATTCTTAACTGATCCTTAATCGACTGTTTGGTGCCCCCATACACACTAAAGTGTTGTCCAAACCCATCGTATATAGGCGGGTTCAGCCAACATTAGTCTAATGTGTATGGGGGCTTTATTTATTGGATAGAGCACAACTTTTAATGAGGAATCTCAAATCACTGATGAAGCGTAAAGTATATTTTCCATTTCTGATACAGAATATCTCACTTACTGAAATGGAGATCTTAGATATAGTTATTTCTCAGAAGGTTGCCTAAAATACTGCCCATCAAATTTGCACCACTGTGGTGCACGATACCAGCATTGAATATAAAAGGCTAAGCCGCTCGGCACTACAGAAGTCGTGCCCCTCACCAGCTCAGCTGGCCATTTAACGTTACATTCGTAGAACATGAAAAACATCTTTGGAGCTAAATAAAAGGAACCGACTGTAAGATTTCTATATCTAGCAGCTGTATAACTCGTGTCAGACATTTTCCATTACCATCTACTCAGCCCTGAACAGTATTTACACAATTCATAATGAAAAGTGCTGGGAACAAACAGAACAGATAGATCCATGTGCCCAATGTGCAAGGTGGATTATGTTTTTTATGCACCGTCGGGTCTGAGAATCAACATAAAATCCCATTGGTATTGATATAAGAAATGTGTATTTGCTGTTTAATATTATGCAGCAGGAAATTATCCCAACTGCTCCAATGACATGCAGCAGATAAATGCAATTCACAACATGCACTGACAACATGAGAGTACAAAGGGAGAAGAAGCCGGATAGTCAACATATTTTATTCTGTTGGAATTATTTTCCATAGACAAACAATGCAAACTCATTATTACTCAATATTCACTACAGTTTGGGGGAAGAGCTGAAGTTAGAATTCACATGTGAAAACTGGAGAAAGAAACCTTACATTTTCCAATCTTAAAAAGACAAGTAACAAAACTGATTTTCTGCATTATCAGGGCTGGCTCCAGGGCGACAAAGGTTCAGTAAGCCCCTCTTTGATTTCAATTTTTCCTCCTCGCCTTCCAAGAGCTATAACTTTTTTATTTTTCAGTGGATAGACTTATATAACACCTTGTTTTTTTCCAATATGAACTGTCGCTTTATTGTCACCATTTTGAGGTCCGTAGGACTCTTTGATCCTTTCTTATTCCACTTTATGGAGGAGATGTGACCAAAAGACAGCAATTTTGTCATTTCGATTTTTTTTTTCATCTTGTTATTCGGTATGCAGAATACATAATATAATATTCTATTCGTTTGGCCATTTAGGCATTTTTTTTGTATTTTAATATAATTCCAGGAAAAGTAGGATGATGTGAACCTATATTTATTTTTATTTACATTTTTTTTATTAGTTCCCATAGGGGACTTGAAACGGCGATCACTTCCAACATACACTGCAAAATTGCATTAGCTGTTGTCCGGTCTAAAATAATAAGTCTGCAGTCACTCTGTGTGACTGCAGACTCATGAATCCCCCCAGCCCCCCTGAACTGGAACCGGCAGGTATGTGTTATACATACTCGCGGCCAGGGCCCATCTAGTGGGCACAACCTTACTCCATACACTTCTATTAAGCGAGACTGTGCCCACTAGACAGGCCCTGACCGGGAGTATATATATCGCATATGTACCCACTGGTCGCAGCTCAGAAACCAGCGAATCCCCACAGATGACATACGCACATTGCAAACGCTGGGGTGATTCATGAGTCTGCAGTCACACAGAGTGACTGCAGACTTATAAATTTAGACTGGACAA
Organism: Phyllobates terribilis; assembly: GCF_046119375.1. NCBI lineage: Eukaryota > Metazoa > Chordata > Amphibia > Anura > Dendrobatidae > Phyllobates > Phyllobates terribilis. The sequence goes on from NW_027362765.1 coordinate 420,676,381, forward strand.
CCCCTTTAATGCTGATTTAGAGCAATCCCAATATTTGGGAAAAGATCACACTAGTATATCGCAATTCTCAAATTTTCAAAGTCCATTCTCATATTTTTATGAATAGGAATAGTCCAAAGGGCGTGTCCTACAATGGACCACTCCTGCCTAGTTGCCGATAGTACGCCAACTTACGTGTGACTGAGGTCTACCCTTAGATTCTCCACCCTGAATTCCCGCGTGTGCTCGTGAACATGGCAGCTTTGGGAATGTGCAGTGGATCTGTGCCTACATATCAGAGGCTTGCGGTCACACTCCGCGAGCCCTGGAAGTCAATCACGCCCTTCTAAATACTCGTGAACACTGATAATTATTTGTAAAGTAGATGTGGACTATATGTAGCAACCACATAGTAGTCTTTCCTCCGTATGTATTCTTTTTTTTATTCTTCATGATCATGTATTATCACCGCACTGGTACATGCACTCTGAAGTTTGCTGATCATGAATGTAGAATATCTCTAGGGTTGATCGGTTCTGAAATGTTTGTGTCTTCCAAGATCGGCATCACAAGTCTCTGTATTCTCATATTTGGTATAATGTCAGACCAAGGACTTTGTTTTAAAGCAAATACAAAGTTTTGTAGTCATGTAGCGATTGACCTCTGGTGAATTCTTCATGACTTTTATTCACTCTGTCGCTTATTGTTTATCCAAAATCAGTCAAGTGAGTAAAGAGTCCTGGCAATGGCGGGGCGAGCCGCAGAGTGTTGTTCCTGCTCAGATCAAAGACTCTTATGTGGAGAAACATTTTGTATTTTTGCATTTGAGATATTTTTTTACAAAAAAACGCTATGTAAAATGTGAAAATATTGAAAATTATTTTAGTATATGAAATGATTGTTGTATACTAGTTCAAATATTATTTTTGTCTTAGACCTCCTACCAATCAGGGGCATAGCCACAGGGGTACAAATATTGCAATTGCACCTAGGTGCTGGTGTCCACCACATAAAAATACAGTATATGGCATTAAAGATGATGATGTGATGCTCTACGTAAAAAGACAAAATTATTATAAATGGCATACAGTAGGTGAGGGCCTGATACAGATTTTGCATTGGGGCCTAGGAGCTCGTACATAAATGATCTGCACAAGGGCTTGTTCAAACGAGCATATTAAACATCCCTATGCAAAATAGAGAGCATACTGACAGCGCAATGCAAGTCAATGTGGTAGTTCACATGAACATTTTTTCACATGGTCCAAGTGTGAAAAATCGCACCATGCGCTACTTTGATCCATAATTTGGATCTGGCTCGTCCATTATAACTCAATGTGTGGCAATAAAACAGATCACGTATGGTTATCATCCGTATGTCATGTGTTTTTTATGGTAAAAGAGTAAAAGTATGCCAGCTCACCAATAATTATAGTCCAGTGTGCACCGAAAGACACAACCTGACCTTTCGTGTGGCAAACAGGAAAACACATGGGGGATGTATTCCAGACCCTGGTAAAAAATTGTTTCGTTATTCAATATAAATGTTAAAAATTGCATCCAAGGCAAATGAATGGAAAGCGACGCGTTTCAAATGTACTTCAACGTGCTTTGACAAAGAACATTGCAGTACGTTCGAAATGCGTCACTTTTCATTCATTTGCCTTGGATGAAATTTTTTACAATTATATGGAATAAAAAAGTATTTTTTTGATCAGGAGCTGGAATACATCCCCCATGTTTTTTCTTATTTTTTTTATGGTACCATTGCAAATATTAACCTAGAAAACTGGATTTGGTCTTTTATTTATTAAATTGTTGATGTAAATTACGGATGTCATACAGATGTGATATGGATTTAAGACATGGACAAATGGATGGCATACAGATGACAATACAGATGAAAAATTGTATTTTTTCTAGATAAAATATGAACTATTTTAAATATGCTGAACCCAGTCTAATAAAATGTATAGTCCAGACATAAGAAGACCTAATTTTTGTGACAATATCTCTTTTAAGGCCCTGTTCACACTGTGTTACTTCTATGCATTTGGGTGTTTCCTCTTCATTCCCCTATAATCGGGATTCGGACGAATTCCCAACGGGGCCACAGGTTGCTATGACAAAAGCAAAGCTCAAGTGAAGTCCGTTTATATTTTTTTATGAATGTGCCGGTCTTTTCAGATAAACAGGAATGGACTTCAGAGGCGCAGTGTGAACAAGGTCTAAGTATTTATTCATATGCATCAGCTTTGGGACTCGCCAAAATCTGTGTCCTTCATTCCCCAAGAAACCACATTTAGATAAATTAACCATTGAAACCAAGTAAGGACGCAGATGTGGCATTGCTAAATAGATGACGACAATTTTTCAGAATGATAATGTTCTCACTTTTTTGTGTTGCATTGACGATATGACATGTGTAGTCGCCTATAGATGAAACTATTTATTAGCCGTCAACTAGATAACACATTTCAGGGCTGTTCCTCAACTCTTCTCCAGGAACCACCATGAAACGTTAATTAGTTATCAGTTAATGAGGAGAGACTTTTACCAGTTGTCACCTGTAGTGTGAGAGTTATATCTACAGGCTACTACAGGGGTACAGTCAGTGTAAAACAAAAAGGTGAGAACATTACAAGTTTGTATTCCCTTATTAATGACACAATAGAAGCATCACTCGGTCCTTTAATACTTTTTTAGTTGAAATTTCTAAAATGCAATAGAGTATTGTGCATCTACATAGAAAATGCCTCATTTCTTACTGCAGCACTCATGTTGAATAATAAACACTTCGGCCAACATAATAGAGATCACGAGTACGGAGCGCAGAAGAACGGCAACTCACACCCCATAGTCGCAAGAAAGTGCCTACTCAAAATAGATGTAGAAACACAGAGAGAAGCTGAGTGTACACAGAGAGAAGCCTCTTGACAAAGCGAATTTGCAAAACGCGCGTCGAGGCTTGCTGGTCCCACACTGGTCTGCTCCTGCCTTGTCCCCTTTCCCCCTCTGAGCAATCCCTGGTGATCATACTGGTGAGTGTATTTCTCTTATGGACTATATCCATTCTTGCCCTATAGTGGGAAAAGTGTGATACTTATCAACTATTTTTTTTAATTATTCGTGTTTTCCTATATATACCTCTCCTACCTTGTCATCAGTCAGTACATGTAATTTTGGGTCGCTCTTTTTCCTTTTTATGCTATCCTGCTATACATGGCAACTGTGGATACTCTTTGGGTGATTTTTGTATCCGCATTGGTTCCCCATCTGCATCTATTTATTATATATGTGGCACTATGTATTTATATTTTTATTAATAAAGCTTTTTCTTATATGCCGTACACTCAGCTTCTCTCTGTGTTTCTACAGCACTCATGTTGAAGCCTGCTGGTGCCAATGGGCACAAATTATAAATATTGGATGTGGTAATCGCTGCTTCCATAACTTTCAACATGGTGGTGGTCAGATGATTTACCCACATCACGTCATCGCTGATACTGCACTGATACTTGAGATTCTACTGGCTGTATGGACACATGCACTAGACCCTTTGAGCACCTGCACACAAGTGGCTATAACCGGGAAGCAGTGGTCCCTCGAACCTGAGCGCTCTGGAAGGAAAGGAGGTTATAAAAAAAAACACTAATAAGGATCAAAAAATCTAAGGGATCCCAAACACAATAGATAGCTGTTGGCTGAACCATCGTTCGGCTGGCAGCTATCTCTCCCGACTGTCCAAAACACAGTAAGGCTCGGTCTGTATAGCACTCCTGTGGTCTCCAATAGAGAACCGCTGCCAGACTCGTTAGAACAAAAGGACTAATAGTTAGTAATCGGACATGCCGGATCCTTATCTCCCCAGACATCATATCTCAGGGGAGAGTCGGGAGGCCTCAATACACATTAGACTGTCGATATCGGCTAGTTCAGTAGACATTAGGGGTGTTAAAGGAGTTGTCCACTACTCGGACAACCCAGTCTCCATCACTATGCTTGCCCCCAGTATAATAACTTATGCTCACCTCCAGTGCCGGCACCGTTCTAGCGGTTTCTGCACTGGCTTTCCCAGGGATGGCGTGACATTGTTATATCATATGATCCCTGCAGCCAATCAGCGCTGGCTTCAGACGCTCACTTCCTCTTGATGTCTGATCTTTCCAAAGGCGGGGAGAGTGAAGCCAGCGCTGATTGGCCGCATGGATCATGTAACAATGTCACGTGGTCCATGGAAGAGGCAGTGTAGACACCACTGGAATGGCGCCGGCACCGGAGGTAAATATAAATGTTTTTGCACTAGGGGTAAATATGCTGATGGAGAAGGGGTTGTCCAAGTAATAACAGTTCTACCAGTCTAAATACTATGGAAAATTAACTTTATTATTTCCAGAGTGAAAAACTTAAAGGGAACAGCGTCGGGGAGACAGACAAGTGGGTAAATCATATCTGGAGTTTATAGAGTATGGGAGCTTAAACTTAGGTGCTGTGCTTAACTTTTCTTATGGCATTATGCTTTAGTTTATGGCATTTTAGAAATCAATGTACCCCATTAATCGAAGTTTTATTCCCATGACATCCATAGCCCACTGAAAAATGCTTGCCTAACTTGTGATAAATAGTAGACAATGGTGGTAGGCTTGCACAATAGGGTTCCTGATACGGAGATCTATGTGTTGCTACTGTAGGGAGCGGACGTTCATTACAAATCCCTATCACCCAGCAGTGTCATCATGCTTGCTGACTGAACCAAGCAGGGTAAGTTCCAAAAATAACAGGGGATCAATTAAGCAGCCATTATCATCCTTCCAGATAAGAATGAATATGAGTCCTTTGTATTCCTCTGGTTTGTTCGCACATAGGCTTATGGCTTAGATCACGCGGGCAATGTCAAGGAGGAAGCATTTATATTTGCAGAAATAAGGACATCCAGCCAAATCCGTATGACACAAAAGCCTTCTTTGAATTCGAATGAATGTTTTATACAATGCCTCCACGCTCGCTGTTAATGTTCCCATTGAGAATCTCGGAGTGGAGTAATTCCTTCAGAACATGGCATGTCACACACAGGCCTGTCAAGATGAAAAGAGTCAGTGTGGTTCTATCACATCCTGATAGCGCTTCACGCTGTGCGGGGCTAATGCTATGTGCTGCTTTATGGCGATGATCTGTGTGGGGAGCCTAATGTACCATGGCCCCTCCAACAGAGTAAATATGCCTAAATAAGTATTGCGTCAGTGCCGAGCACAAGTTTCCTTCGACTCCCACGCCACAAGACGTTCTTCAGATCCCTCATCCGTGTGAAACGTTCGCAGGTGTGTGATTATTATTACGTTGCAAATCAAACCTTGATAACAAAATTGCGCTGTTATGTTGCAGATGCAACCTGTTTAAACTGGAAGTAATGAAAGCATTAACCATTAGCGAGAAAAATGCATTTCACTCCATTGGAAATAGAGAAAAAGAGACTAAGATATTAAATCCTAAAAGGAATCTTTCACCGGGTTTTTGCCACCTAATCTGAGAGCGGCACAATGTAGAGACAGAGACCCTGATTCCAGTGATGTGTCACTTACTGGGCTGCTCAGTTGATGTTTTTTTGTTTTTAACAAACCTAAATTTTACAAATAAAACTATTCCAGACATAAAAATTAACATTCATGGGTGGGATTTCTATCTATCTATCTATCTATCTATCTATCTATCTATCTATCTATCTATCTATCTATCTATCTATCTGTGACATGCAGAAGTAGTGCTGGTGCTTAAAAAGCATCCAGCAACTAGAGGGCTTAACGCAGTCACAGAAGAAGGGGAGTGTTTTAGCAGAGCCCCAGGGGGATTGTGGGGAAGTTTTTTACTGTCTGGCTGGAGCCTATGAGAAAGGTGGTGTGTGTGCTCTGTATCTCACAGAAGTGCCCCGGCAAGTGAAAAGGATTCAAGTCAGGAGTGAAGCTAAGCACAGGTCAGGTAGAGTTCCTGAACTAGCAGTGCAGAGTATTGTCAGGCAGAAAGAATAAATGGTGTCACAGGGATTATCTCCCTCAGCAAACCTCCCCCCCCCTCTCCTCCATCTCACTGTGCTGTAAAGAGTGCTGAGTTCATTAATGTGCCTTTGCATTAGAACTGTGCTGTCCTGTACTACTGGGAAGACTGTGAACTGCTGTGCTGCTAAGGAAACTGTGCTGTTTTTCACTGGAGCCTGTTGCTCATAAGACTTAGCTTGCACTGGCTGTGCGGCTTCTTATTAAAAGCTACTGTTCTACTGTTTATGAGGACTCTTGTCAAGTGTGTCTGGTCAGCAAGTGAAACAACCTACGTGTCTGTGCCTGAGGATCAATACCCTTGTGTGCCTGAGAGAAGCTGCAGCACATGGTCTATGGTCACCCTGAGTATCGGTTCCTCCAGGATTCCAAAAAATATATGAACCTAGCGGCGTGTGTGTAACATATCTATCTATCGATTTGCACAAATACAGTATATGATAAATATAATGCAAGATAGAAGGAAAGCTGGGAAACAGTAGGCATTTCAGAAGAGACTTAGGTGTAACTCAACTTTCCCACTGCGCAAAGAAACACAAAAGTGGAAGAGAGAAGAGGAGCATACAAGAAGGCAAGTTGACTAAATAAGTTGAGGGTAACAGAAAACTTTGGAAACAAACCTAGGAGGAAGAGCGGAATTCAAAATTGCACAGCTGATCTGCTATGAAAAACAATCATGGGTGAAGTAAAGGCTGGAACGACAGTGAGCTCAATAGGGTCTTATCCAGTTTAAAATGAATGAGTAAGAACAGCTCACCTGGTGGGGTTGTGACAGTCACAACCCCTGTGTTAGTTTGTTGAAATAGACAACTGCAGATCCACCAGAGGTGATAAGATGCAAACTTGGAGGGAAAGTGGATGTAAATCCGCTCTGCCAAAGGTCAAACATGAGATAGGAGACCAAGAAAGTTTAGATGCGGTTTTTATTTGTAAATGCATTTCAAAGTATTCATACTTCTTCATCAGGACAAACCACAATGATCATATGATTTGTCCCTATGAAGAAGTATGAATACTTCGAAACGCGTTGACAAATAAAAAACGCATCTAAACTTTCTTGGTCTTCTATCGCATGTTGGACCTTTGGCAGCATGGATTTACAACCACTTTCCCTCCAAGCTTGCATGTAAAACAGGCAATTGAGCATAACAAGTGGATGACTGATGTGCATATAATTATCTAGGCATTAAAAAATGCAGCAAATTTCTACTGTATGTTGTGGAGAGGTGATTTGCAGCAAGGTGATGACCTGTCTGTGCAAGAACCAGAGGTTACATGAGGCTTGTATGGACATTTCTTCAGTTCCTGTAATTCATCCTGCTTGTTTGTAGCTATAGATGGATCAGTGTTGACAACAGGAAGTGGAAAGTTGCTCAGATGGAAGACATCTAGTGGTCATAGCTTTAGAGCAATTTTTCACTCAAACATTTTTGGCAATGGAATGATATTAGACTTTTGACAGACGCTACATTAGCAATCTAATAAACAATGGTAACCATTTCAACACAATTGAAGTCTGCTTTGTTTTCCTGAAAAAAGTTCCCTCTTTTCCATGGACTGTGTCCGAAATTGATGCTCATCCCTTTGTGAATAAGATTGAGTTGCGATATCAGACGCATCCTATGGACAGGAGTGGAGCTGTGTCTGAAAAGGAGAAATAAAAATGTATCTATCCATTTAACAATATTTACAATATAAGAAGTAGTAGACTGGTCTCTGCACTTTTTGTGCCATTCACTCCTCCGGCCATGACTAGGACATGCCACAATGAATTTGTCACCGATCATATTTGTCTTTCAGGCATCAACCTGTTAAAATTGATTCAAGGAGACTGATGCTAAAATGTAAGCACGCTGAAGGAGACGTTTCTCATTGTCATTGTACTTGTAATTTTTAGAGCTTGAATCTGGATCCGAGCACAATACAGAGACGTTATATATAAGACACTCTTCTTCAGCGTTGCCTATTTTTAGCATACTTAACAATGGAAGTAGAAAACAGAAGCACCAACAATTTAGTGAAGAGCTTCAACAAGAGAGTCATTGGCTGCAAATGATAAAAGTGAGCACTTAAAATATACTACTCTCACTCTCTAAGGAAAGAAAATCAGCCCGGCATCATATTTAGCTTGTTGCTTGACTCTCATTTTTCTGAGTTGGATATTTCTGCCAAAAAAAATGAATCTTAAAGGAATGCTCCAAGTAAAACTTGTGTATTGTGTTATGTCTAGTGCGAGGCCTGAGACGGCTGTCAAAGGCACAAAGGTCAACCTGAATCAATTCTAACTTACTTGGATTACAAAATGTTTTCTAATTTTAACATGTTCCTTTCTGCATTATAGACATGTTTTCATCTAGAAGCATTGCTTAGAATATGGCACCTCTAGGAGGCTTGATATGGCAGAACACAGGATGCCTAAGAATCCATGATACAGTTTTGTAGGGACTCTATGTGCCACCACACAAAATCTGTGCTCACAGCTTTAGAGGGACTCTGTCAGCAGATAATGACTGTTCAAACCAAGTACAGGTGCTCGGTGCTTAATGGAGGGGACAATCATTGAATCCTAGAATGTTAGAGTTGGAAGGGACCTCCAGGGTCATTGTGTCCAACCCCTGCTCAAGGTAGGATTCACTAAACCATCTCAGACAGATGTCTGTCCAGCCTCTGTTTGAAGACTTCAATTGAAAGAGAACTCACCACCTCTCAAGGCAGCCTGTTCCTCTCAATCATTTAAATACAGCTTCCCACCTGTTTGGTTTCCATCTATCTCCACCCTTCTCTGGGTCTATGAAGTCAGATGTCACGATTCTGTTGTCAGATTACCCGGGTCAGGGGTCCTTCCTTGTCCCCAATGCTAGGGGCACCCAAGCTATCCCTTCTCAGATTGCTTCTGATGGTGAAAACGCCGGGGCCACATACCTTGCTGAACTCCTGAATCAGCCATATATCTGTCCCCCTACCACATCCAGGAAAGTGGGGAGTAATAGTATATGTATATACACAAACCAGACAAACAACGAAGGATGTACAGGGATAAATAAAAGTACTAATCATACAAATATGCACTTACAAACAACAAAGAGTAACAGCGGGAAAAAAAGGAAGGGAAACTAAATAGGAGAGGATGAGGATTTGCACATAGCCAAAACACCTAGCAATAGTCACAGATAAGCACTCCAAACGCCTCTACCAACAACCGACTCCTCCACTCCTCACCAGGCAGTGTAAGGCTAACACTGGCAATCCAGATTGCCAGAGGCGAATATATATAGGAGAGGGAAGTGGCTGATACTGAACAGCTGAGATCATTCAAGCTTGAAAGCTGCAGAGACTCCAAGCTGAACAGATTAACCCCTGCACAGCTAACAGAAACCGGCACCATTTAATTATTATTATTTATTATTATAGCGCCATTTATTCCATGGCGCTTTACATGTGATAAAGGGGTATACATAGCAAAAACAATTACAATAATCTTGAACAAAAAGTGATGACTGGTACAGTAGAAGCGAGGACCCTGCCCGCGAGGGCTCACAATCTACAAGGGATGGGTGAGGATACAGTAGGTGAGGGTAGGGCTGGTCGTGGAGCGGTATGGTGGAGCAATGGTTAATGCAGGTTGTAGGCTTGTCGGAAGAGGTAGGTCTTCAGGTTCCTTTTGAAGATTTCCATGGTCGGCGAGAGTCTGATATGTTGGGGTAGAGAGTTCCAGAGTAGGGGGGAAGCACGGGAGAAATCTTGTATGCGATTGTAGAAAGAGGAGATAAGAGGGGAGTAGAGCAGGAGATCTTGTGAGGATCGGAGGTTGCGTGCTGGTATGTACCGGGAGACTAGGTCAGAGATATATGTAGGAGACAGGTTGTGAATGGCTTTGTATGTCATGGTTAGGGTTTTGAACTGAAGTCTCTGAGCAATGGGGAGCCAGTGAAAGGATTGACAGAGAGGAGAGGCCGGGGAATAGCGGGGGGACAGGTGATTAGTCGGGCAGCAGAGTTTAGGATAGATTGGAGGGGTGCGAGAGTGTTATGAAGAAGTGCTTCTGATGAGTGGAGGAGTACGTGAAGTCAGATGCTGCGGTCTTCTAGCCCCTCTCTGCCGTGGTAAACCTGTGACATCAGAGCTATCAATCAAAAAAAGAGGGGTGGTGGAGACAGAGGGAAAACAAGCAGGTGGGAAGGTGTGTTTAAATGATTGTGACGCGCCCCCTGGGCCAGTGCTGTTTGGGGATTACCCGGAGCCGGATCAGATGGGGGTTGTAGTCTCCGAGTGGCGGCGACCCGGTCCGTGCCCAGGGTGTCAAACTCAGTGTGTGGCAGTCTTTACAGATGTTATTAGTTGTTCTTAGTGTCGACTACGCCACCCGTTGATTTGCGGTCAAAAGGCCGCCGCTGCAGCAGGGTCCGCTGAGGCTGGTGGTATATGTGCAGCTGTGGTAGTATAACCCCCAACGGGAGGGGTATAGCCTCAGGGGGTCAGGTGTAGAGGATGGTGGTAGTGGTGGTGCAGTGTGGATGGTAAGAAGACTCAGAGTCGGGCTGTGCAGTTCAGGGTTTTTACTTACTGCTGTTCTGTTGGTCACTCTGGCCTTGAGTGACCGCCCGAGCCGTGCTGCGTCCACCAGGTCCTGGACTCGGCCAACCCCTAAGCAATTCTGGAGCGTGGTCCTGAGCTCCCTTTCTGACTGTCCTCTCTACTGGCCGTTCCCACCAGGGGTCCACTTATGTCCGGCTCCCTCGGGTCTCCTGTTGGGTGAACCTTCTTTGGCTTCCCTGACCCTATGCTCGGTGTGCCTTCTTAGTGGACTTGGTGAGGGGCTGCTCCACATGTAATGTCGCAGCCTCCGGTTCTTAGTTGAGGGTAGTTTCTCTCCTCCACTAATTTGGGATCCGGTTCCCTTGCGTGCCAACCCTTCACCCTTCTGGTTGTATACTGGGTTCTTGGGGTTCCTTCTTCTCCCCCTCTGGGTCCTTCTCTTCTCCTCTCTCTCTTCTCTCTGCAGGCGCTCCTGGACCTCTCTCAGGACTGACTGACCCTCTACAGAAGACTGACCCTGATCTAAGATGGTGCCCACCTTATATACTCCCTCTATGTGTGAGCTCAGGTGACCAGCACCCAATGAGCTCCTAGCCTTACCCAGACTGCTCCCCCTATCTGCCCCTACACTACTGGGATGTTCCACCCCCCTCCCACTCCAGCCAGGGACAGACACTGTCGTACCTGCACATATACTGGTGGGAGTACCGTCGGTCTGTCTCCCGGAAATGGGATGTATGTAGTGTATGCAGCTTTCTGAGCTCAGTCCCACACTCCATCCTTACCCGGGAGTGGAATACCACACCTCTGGCTTGAGGTGTAATACCCCTGTAGCAGCCGAGTCCTCAGGGTGCTACAATTGTACTCGCCTTTCTCCTGCACACAGCAGTGGATACCGCTGCTTTACTCTGCACTAGCTCTCTTGGTTAAGTTGCTCTCCTGGACAATCCGCACACTGATGAACGTCTGATGCAGACTGAAACGTTTGTGTATGTTAATTTAGATTGCCGTTCAACATTAAAAATCTTTCCTTTTTCATCAATTTTGAGTGCAAAGTTTCTTACAACACAATGAGTTGTCCTCAAAAGGGTGGTCCAGAGGCATACTAAACATGATCAGTGTTTTTGACCACCTGATAAGTGGAACGTTTATGTGATAATTGAGATTTAGTGATTTTTCAGAAGGCAGTGAAGCATCGTCATGAAAAGCTACAGTATCCTCCCCCTCCATTCACTGGTCACGCCAGATTAGGGGGCCTAGCGTTTTGGCGCATGTATGGTCTTGTGGGTGAAAGGAGCTAGATATCATACCAAGGAGGCAGGTAGGGAAAGAGGAACATGGCGGATCCAAGAGATAGGAAAGCGGACAGGTCACAGTTTTCTGAAAAATTAATACACTTCTGGGATTGTGAGACCATTTGCTAATAAAAATGACTTAGCATGTGCTTTATTTTCATATTATGAGGGCAATGGTGATGATTTTTTGCGCCTCTTGTCTGTGTTAATGTAAATTGCGTAGAAGATGCTTTCATGTGGCTGTATCAATGTAGCTTTCATTTTCTGTCTTCCCTCAGACGATACGATGACCCGACTGAAAATAATACTGTACAACACTTGTAATCATTTCTTTTTCCACGGCTCGTAGGTCCTGCAAGTGCAACGCTGGCTCGATTCTAATTGTGCTGCATAGTGAGGGGTAGAAAAATGGCCAAGTCCCATTAATGCCCCCATAAAAGCAGCCTGACAAACCGCATCCAGCAGGGAGGCCATCAGTGCATGTCATTTCAGCATTTATGACATCTTGATAAATGACCCCTTAAGGCCCCGTCACACAAAACGAGATCGCTAGCGAGATCGCTATTGCGTCACCAAAACGTGACTCATCAGCGATCTCGCTAGCGATCTCGTTATGTGTGACGGGGCCTTTACTGTTTGTCTGAGAATCTGCTTCTCCTTGATCAAAATGAGGTCTCCTGTCATATGGTGCGACTCTTCAGAAAAGCCAGGATCAACATCTCCTGATCTTCATCACTTCAATCCCTGACGTATGTTCTGGGAATGGAAGTATGCAGGTGTAGAATAATGTGGAGAGAGACTGGCAATTCAAACACTAAATGAGATGCCGGAGACGGTCACAATGATGCTGCCGCCATAAAATATACTGCAATCCTCAGGAAATAAAAAAGGTGGCTTCATATTTATAAAAGTGAACGTTATCTTCTCGGTTACGTGAGAGCGCCAATTAAGACTCCTAAGTGTTTATCTCATTTATTGCTGTTACTCACATGAAGATGGAAATCATGGAGGAAAATCATCACTGTGATCTGATTATTGCTTTAGGGACTCATTCACTGAAGAGGTCTCACAAGATCTAATACGGTGACGTAGGGATCGCAATGTACTGCAAACATCACATAAGAGGTCTAAATAGGTACCACTTGTAAAAATGTAAAACATTATCTGTGCACTACGGAAGGTGATTGTAAATTTGTGATGGCGTCTACCATAAGTGCGCAACCAGGCTAATCGTCCCTTTAATTGCTAGCAGATCATTGGGGGTCCGGGTACTGAGACCCCACTGATTGATCAAAATACCCTGAAAAGTACCACTTGAGAACCAGAGCTGAGTATGGATTCAATAGAGAGCAAAGACTTCCTGTTGAATCCATACTCTGCTCTGAGTGTAAGCTCAGGCAGGAGCTGTACATCCCTGTGTCCTGAGCTGCACATTTTTCTGGATGTTTTTTGAGCGATCTCAGGACCTGAACTCTCGCCCAGCTGGCAATTAAAGGAACAAAAATATATATAAAAAAAAATTGCAACCTTTTAGTTACTCTTTAAATAGTTATTATACAAATAGTGGACACCTGAGGAAGGCATAATACATGCGAAACGCTTTGTGTTTTTTAAATGAGTTTTCTTTTATTTTATTCTTCTGGTATATTTTTGGTAATTTTTCTGTCTCATTACACCTTCTACCATGGGAGCGCCTTTCACCTGGTATCCCCACCGTAAATAGTTATTATGTGACAACGAATAGGTGGCCGCCAGGGGTGGACTGGATATCATAGTAGGGCTGGCATTCAAGTTGCGCAAGCAAATCACCAAATCCTTAGTGGACCACGTTTGGGCGAATCTAAAGGCCCCCATATAGCCAAACCCACAGATGTTGGCAGGATTGGCTGAATAGGGGCCTTCCAACTCTCCTTCGAAAGATGATGAGATTAGAAGCAGGCAGTTAGATTTTTAGTGACAGACCCTTTGGTTTTTCAGGAGATAATGTGCTGTTAGAGGCTTTTTCTGCTTTCCCTTTTGAAAACACACGGATGTTCATGTTAGCTGAACATTTATGTGTATGGGGGAGTCGGGAGAGACATCTGACGGCTAAATGAGTGTTCGGCTGTCAGCTATCATATGTGGATGGCCAGCCTAAGGCTATGTGCCCACGATGCAGAAATGCTCAGGATTTTTTCCTGAGCGTTTCTGCATCTCCCTGGCAGAAAAAAACGCATGCGGATTGTACATGCGTTTTCCTGCCAGGGACATGCGGAAATGGAGCAGTTACCCACTGACATTTCCGCATGTGGATTGACAAGCGCTTTCCAAGCGATTAGCATCACTTGGAAAGTGCTTGTGACAACTAGGTCACACTATATAAATCCATGAAAACGGCATGGATTTATATAGTGTGACCCGAGAGAGTGGTAAAAATAAAAAAATAAATGTATACTTACCCTCCGATGGCCCACGCTGTCTTGTTTCGCTCCGTCCCGGCTGCCGGCAGCAATGAATTGAAAGACCTGCTGACGTCAGCGTCGCGTGACCCGTCACATGACTCTGGCGTCAGCGCAGGTCCTTCAATTCACTGCAAAGTGCCGGGAAGCAAGTAGGAGCGGTGCGCGGGCCGACAGAAGGTAAGTATACATTTATTTTTTATTTTATTATTTTTTTACAGATTTTTTAATGGTACCTGGGTCCAGAGGAGAGTCTCCTCTCATCTACACCCGGGTACCATCCGCACATTAGAACGCTTAGATTACGCATCTACATATACAGTGATGCGTAATCCATGCGGTCTAATGCAAGTCAATGGCAGCGAAGACGCAGCACTTCCGCAAAATAATTGGTAGTGCTGCGCTTTTTTCCGCAATGATAATCCGCAGCGGAAATTTCCGCAGCATGTGCACAGCACATGCGGATTATCATTGGGGAACATTGCTGCCCTTCTACCATGCGTTTTTAATGCGTTTCCGCAGCTGCAAAAACGCTGCGGAAACACATTAAAAACGCATCGTGGGCACACAGCCTTAGAGTGATCATCGACTCTTCGTCTTGCTGCATGTGTCCAAAATTATGCCCACTTTGATGAAGAATGGCTTCATGAATTGACCATCATGGTGGGTGGTGTTTCAAGATTCAGCATTTGCAATCAGTCTACAATGGAAAAGGATTTATGGGTAATAATTATCTATAATAAACTAAATGATAGCACTCAGTGTCAGTCTGCTGCATGAAAAGCCCCCAATATATTGTCTGGCATTAGGAAAGACATTGTTTCTAGATAAAAAAAAGGCATTGTTTTACCCCTGCATTCAACACTGATGTAATTGCATCTTATCTATGCAGTTCAGTCTAGAGGTAGCTAGAGAAAGTTCAAAAAGGGCAACTAATCAATTACAAGGGATAGAAATTATCAGTAATAAAAACAAAGTCTAAAACCTAACAGAGAGTCACTGTTTAAAGAAGTAGTTTGGGAAGAAATATGAATCACTTATCCTTAGGATAGGTCAGTGATATCAGATTGGTGGGATCCGACACTGGGCACCCACATAGTTCAGTTGCTAGAAACTATGGCGGCCGCTGCAACACTGCACAGTACCATTCAATGTGTAGCAGCAGCTTCCGAGTACTGCAGATGGGTACTCAGCAGTAGCCTCTACACATTAAATGGAGCTGTGCTCTTCAGGTTTATTTGCCACTAGAGCTAATAATAACTGGTTTATGGGGCATCAGATGTCAGACCTCTATTAATCTGATATTAATGACCTATCCCAAGGATAGGTCCTCAATATTTTGAGCTTGGACAACCCCTTGTCAAGGAAAGTGCAAAATTCACAAAGTTCTTAGGCTTTACTTTACTCTCCACACCAGTAGCGTAACTTGAAGCTCGTGGGCCGAATGCAAAATCTCCAACGGGACCCCCAACTATTGCAAGTCTTTACCCTAGATCGGTGTTCCAGTGCTGGAACTGAGTAATTGGATGTAATATGAGAAGAAATTTGCCGAAAGTGTTCAAGTTTCCTACAGCGCTATCACAGGGGAAGTAAGGTATTACATAGTTTCCATTGAAATTAGTGGACTGTCTGAAGGCACTTGGTTTTCTAGCTTAAGAGACGCTGTTTGTAGCTCGTCTATGTCTTAACTAGTAGATGAAGGTTATTAACGAGGACCCCCATTTATTACGTCCTAATCCCCTATTATGGTGTTTCAAATTAGGTTTTCTGAATCAGACAATCCCTTTTATAAACAGAATTGAAATAACTTTATTTGATCGAGCCTGCGTCACACTCATTGACCCCATCCCTATGCAGAACTAACTCACTTAACCTCACTACTTCACCCAACCTTGCACGTCATAGTAAAGTACTTATCTAAAAATATGCCACCTTCAATATCCCACACCTCAGTAAAGTTATAGACTGCTTCATGTAAGCTGGAAATTTACAGGAAGGATTTGCTTCCATCACTGATAAGGAGTAATTGGGTGATGAAATGTGACATCCAGGCTGTGACCGCGGAGCAGATGTGCATTGCCGCTATAATAATGAAGGACTGGCAGACTGGCAGTAATCAGCAGGTCACTAAAAACCTGGCATATTTCAGAGTCGCCCCAGCTGACAGCGGAAAAGTCTACACATCCTGCAAACATTACAGACTCTCAAATAGAATTTCTGTCGCAGATCAACAATTTCTGGAGCAATTTAACCAATAATGGTGCTGCGTGTAAGGTATGACAGTAAATGTATTTCAGTAGCATAAACCAAGCATTATACTGCCTGATGAAATATGGCAAGTAAAGCTGATTATAGAGAGAAATATATCCTCCTGATCTTACCAGCATTTTGCCATCTTCAACTATCTGGACTTGGATGGTTAAAAGTACCCAAGGTACAATTGCAGAGAGTAAGCAAGTATGTTTTTCATGGTATGGCGATGAAAAACATACTTGCTTACTCTCTGCAATTGTTCAACAGTGCGCCACAGTACCAGCAGAGCAGGTAAATCAGCAAAAGCCACTGACAGCCAAAACTGGGAGGCGGGAGAGATACTGTATGTAGTTGGAGCTGCATAAATATGTAAGCAATGAGTGAGTGCCCCCTAGTGGCTGCAAAGTGTGGGGCGCTTTACAGGCACAAATATTGTTGGTAGGGTGTTTTGGGCGAACGCTTATTACTGTTTATTAATGTAAAGGTGCTCTTAAAGTAATTGTCCACTTGAAAATTTTTTTTTTACTAACATACTTTAATTGTTCAAGGTGTCTAGATCTTCAGCCTTGGTCTTGGTTTCAGTAGCTGCCTGTGTTGACACAGCAAAACACTTAGTGTATCGACACTGCATCAGAGCGGTGTGTGAAGGGGCTGGGTGACTGCTAATTTCAATTGCTAATCAGCCTCAATTTCAGCCAATCACCATTTTATTCCACATTACACATATATTCAGATCTGAAAACCTCCACAAACACTTATGTGAAAATATTAGCAGCCCTTTGTACTCTATGGTAGCCAAGTTTTGGTGGATTTTAAGTTAAGCTTGGGATCAGTGTCCTATTGGAAGGTCTAATAATGCTCATTCTTCAGTTTCCTCATGGAAAGCAAGTAATTTTTCCTGGGATTTCTTGATACTTGATTGAATTCATCTTGGCCTCCACACATTGCAGGTTTCCAGTATTAGAGGAAGCCAAGGAGCCACAGAGCATCACAGAGCCACCAGCATGCTTTAGTGTAGGTATCACCGAGCCCCCGCCGTGCTTCACTGTAGGCATCACCAAGCCACTGGCATGTTTCACTGTAGGCACCACTGAGTTACCGCCATG
This sequence comes from Phyllobates terribilis, assembly GCF_046119375.1. Taxonomy (NCBI): domain Eukaryota; kingdom Metazoa; phylum Chordata; class Amphibia; order Anura; family Dendrobatidae; genus Phyllobates; species Phyllobates terribilis. Next base: position 420,694,035 of record NW_027362765.1, read on the forward strand.
CTTAACTGTAGGCATCATCGAGCCACCGCCATGCTTCTCTGTAGCTTATGCTTCATTCTTTCGCCTCCAAAGATAAATCTATAAACCTGAAAAGTTTGTTTGTTTCATCACTCCACAAAACAGAATCCCAAAACTTCTTTGGCTTATTTATGGTTTCGAGCATATTTTGTGCTTTCAGGTTAGTAAAAGTGTATGTCTTGGAGTTTGGGCATGGAGACCCTTCAGGGTTTAGTATGCACCTTACTTTGCAAACTGAAACCTCAGTGCCTGCTGTCATCAAATCCTGCTGTAGGTGTACTGCAGTCACTTGAGGGTTTTTGACTATCTGCCTCCTCAGGAATCTGGTGGCAGGCTGCGATAGTTTTCTCTTTCTGCCACATCCAGGCAGTGGCCTTTGGACTATGCTTTCAACTGGATCTCTTCGAACATTCAAGGCACTTTATATCCTTTTTTAACATCCTTTTCCTTCTTTGTGCAAGGTAATAATCTCTTCTATTTTTGGACCACTTTCTTGAGCACCCAAAAATATTAGTGAACTGGAGGCCACTGCCCATGAGGAACAGGAGGTCATAGTCCTCAGGAGCGCTGCCAAAAGCCGGTGTCAGGATATGCAGCAGGTTATAACAGCCTAAGGGACTGTACAAAGTACTAAAGACATAAGAATAAATCTGAGACTGAAGTAATCAGTAAAAGTGGCATTTTGTGTTGAAAATGGAGAAACCACTTATTATATTATTTGTGTTGAGCTATTTACACAGTTCTAGTTTCATTGGATTATTGAAAACTGCAGAACGTTTTTACATTTTGCTAATAAACCTGATCTGCAAAGGGGGTTAATAATTTTGATTGCAACTGTATGAGTTTGCCTTTAATTTGGTAGATTTGCCATTTAGGAGCCTAGAAAGGCTGGGTTACAACCCCTATGGCTCCAACACCTTTCCTAGAACAGGTAATTGATTATTCATCATTGTTTTCAGTCATTTACTGACTATAAGTTTACTTTAAAAAAAAATAAAAAAATAATATTTTACTGGAATTATATTTAAATGCATGTGTCGTACAGATAAATCTGATGATCACAGTTCTGCTTCTTATTTAACAGGAAAAGGTATTGATACTGTGCATAAAAAAATGTACTATACCTTTAATGGAATGGGAGTAGTTAATAGATTCAGTAATGAATTCCAGTAAATTCTGTGATGCTCAATCCTGTAAATTCTGTGATCCATGGTTCAGATTGTGTGCCCCTGAGGTTAAAGAACTTCTACAACAAATGAATTCAATCTTTTTTAATATATTAGGATTTTCATTAAAATGTGAAGTTGATGGTTGTTTCTATATCTGAAAAAGCACAAGAAAATAAAAAAAGATAAAAATAAAATAAATAAAAAAAAGCTTTAAAAATGCCAAAGAATTCTGAAACGATTTAATCTTATTTCATTGTCACCATTTTATAATTTTATATGTTTGATACTTTCTTTTTTATATTTTTAAATATTTTCTATTTCTAGAACTTTTGTGTTGTTTCATATAGTTGAAAACAACTATAAGGGCAGGTGCAGACGGCCGTATATTCTCTCATCTGAAAGAATCGGGACGATTATGCAAATGACACTCTGATCAAACTCTGACCAGTGTCAGCATAGTGTGATCTGATTCTCTCGGATGAGGAGAAGATGGAAGAAAAAATATCTCCATCTTCTCCATTCTGTGAGGCCAGGGAAATCAAACTGCACTCAGATGTCTTCCGAGTGCTGCCTGATGGTTTCAATGCACTTATTGACTCGGATTAATCGAATCCACCTCTGGCATGCCTTGATGTGTTCCTCGGTTTGGCTCTGTCCAAGGAAAAACAATTAGACATGTCCACAGCCCAGTAGACTAACATTAATCCAAGTGTGATCCAGACTGAAAATACGCTTGCCTGCACCTTCCCTAACACTGACGCTGTGCCTCTTGTTAGGAAACTATGCTACCATTTCTAGGAGACAAACGTTCTATCAGAAAAGTTGATTCCAATCGTTACCATGTCAACATTATCCTTTATTGACATGTTTTACGACCAAAGTGAATAAATAAAATTAATGTGAACATTTTTGTTTTTCACAGAAATCTTACTTTACTGCAGCCCTTAAGAAGCAGATTGAATAAAAAAATATTATATATATTTTAGTGATGACCACAGTGGGGTTGTTTATTTTTCAATGCCTTGAGTTCTGTTAAAAAGATTTTCCAGAACTTTTGTAAAACTTGCCAGGATCAAAAGATCGTTATGAAAAAAAGAAAAAGAAATGTTCTAGTTACCGCTCATAACGCTGCAGCTCCAGTGCCACTGCAGTCTGAATTTTATTAATTTTTATCTACTTATATAGTGATATTATATTCTCAGTTCTCTATAGACATTATCATCACTGTCCCCTTTGGGGGCTCACAATATAAATTCCCTATCAGTTTGTCTTTGGAGTGTTAGAGGAAACGCAAACATGGGGAGAACATACAAACTCCTTGCATATGTCATCTTTAAAAGGATTTAAACCCAGGACCCCAGAGCTGCAAAGCAACAGTGCCACTGAGCGACCGTGATGCTGGGATCTGCTGGAGGGAAACTATTAATTGATAGTTTGTTAATACTTTATTGATCTCTCTAGTTTGCGTCAGTTCTTTTTTTTGTAATCCTCCTTGTCCTGATGATGAAAATCAGTAAAATAGTTTATTCTTCCACAATGTCTGAAAGCTGAATAATTCTGCTGAAAGCTGAAATCTGCAACAGTCCCATCCATTTGGTCAGCTCACTGCTGAAACAATTGATTGGCCTCAAGGTCCAGAGAGTGGACGGCTTCACTTTTGGTCTCAGCGCAGCCCGCTGTAGTGGCGGTGCTGGAGAGGCAAAGGTTTAGAGCAGTAAGTAGTATTTTTGTTTTCGATAATGATGATCCTTTGTCCTGGAGAGTTTGGAAAACGTATAGAAAACACCAATGGGTTAAGGATTTGTGGCTTCATTCTGCAAATTCATACCCCTGCCCCGATATAGACACCAGTTGTTGACCACTTGTCTCCAGTGAACTCCACCGCTCTTTGACCCAGTAGATTGTCAACGAAAGGAATAATTGCTTTCCAGAATATTGCCTATTGGTGGGTCAATTGTAAATTCCTGTTAATTGAGTAGGACTTTGATTCAGTTTTTTCAGCTTTTTTCTTTTAGGGAGAAGAGGCACTGACTGTCCTTGTTTTAGGGGATAAGCGGGATACAGTTGAAAGCAGAAGTTTACATACACTATATAAAAAGACACATATGCATGTTTTTCTCAATATCTCACATGAAATCAGAATAAACCTTTCCTGTTTTAGGTCAATTAGGATTACCATAATTTTTAATATTTGCCAAATGCCAGAATAATGAGAGAGAGATAATATTTTAAGGTATTTTGATTACTTACTGCAAAGTCAAAAGTTTACATACATTTCATTAGTATTTGGTACCACTGCCCATAAACTGAATGACTTGGGTCAAACGTTTGGGTTATCCTTCTACAAGCTTCTCACAATAGTTGGTTGGAATTTGGGCCCATTCCTCCTGACAAAACTGGTGTAACTGATCCAGGTTTGTAGGTCACCTTGCTCGCACCTGCCTTTTCAGCTTTGCCCAAAAAATTTTCAGTAGGATTGAGATCAGGGCTTTGTGATGGCCACTCCAAAACATTGACTTTGTTATTTTTAAGCCACTTTGTTACCATTTTGGCAGTATGCTTCGGGTCATTGTCCATTTGGAAGACCCATTTCCGCCCAAGCTTTAACTTCCTGGCTGATGTCTTGAGATATTGCTTCAGTATTGCCACATAATCTTCTTTCTCATGATGCCATCTATTTTATGAAGTGCACCAGCCCCTCCTGCAGCAAAAAAACCCTACAGTATGATGCTGACACCCCCGTGTTTCACAGTTGGGATGGTGATCTTAGGCTTCCAAGCTTCTCCCTTTTTCCTCCAAACGTAACGATGGTCATTATGCCCAAAAAGTAAAATTTTTGTTTCATCAGACCACAGGACATGTCTTCAAAAATTAAGGTATTTGTTCCTGTGTGCATTTGCAAACATTAATCTGGCTTTTTATGTTTCTTTTGGAGTAATAGCTTCTTCCTGGCACAGTGGCCTGTCAGCCCATGTTGATACAGTACTTGTTTTACTGTGGTTTTTGACACAATCTTACCAGCTTCCGTCATCATCTTCAAAAGGTCTTATGCTTTTGTCCTTGGGTTGATATGCACTTGTCGGACCAAAGCATGTTCATCTCTGGGACACAGAACCCGTCTGCTTCCTGAGTGGTATGATGGCTGGACATTCCCATCTTGTTTGTACCAGGTATCCAGGTATCTTGAAATTGTACCCAAGGATGAGCCAAATTTGTGCAAATCCACAATTCTCTTCCTGATATCTTGGCTGATTTCTTTAGACTTTCCCATGATGCTACACAAAGAAGCAGTGTGTTTCAGGTGTGCATTAAAATACGTCCACAAGTGTGTCTCTAATTAACTCAGATGTTGACAAAAAAAGAAGCCTCCAAACACATGACATCATCATATGGGCAGTCCAGAATTGTTTAAAGGCATAGTAATCTTAGCGTATGTAAACTTTTGACTTTGCAGTAAGTAATACAAATGCCTTTAAGCATTCTCTCTCTCTTACTATTCTGGCATTTGGCAAATATTAAAAATTATGGTAATCCTAATTGACCTAAAACGTTAAAGGTTTATCCTGATGTCATGTCAGATATTGAAAAAAAACATGCATATGTGTCTTTTTATATAGTGTATGTAAACTTCTGGTTTCAACTGTATGTACTACTGGCAGTATTCCATAACAAAAATTTGTAAATTAGCTGTCTCCCAGGAGGAAAGAAAATTATTTTTCTAGCACCCTCATTGGTGTTACTAAGTACAGTACAGACCAAAAGTTTGGACACACCTTCTCATTTAAAGATTTTTCTGTATTTTCATGACTATGAAAATTGTACATTCACACTGAAGGCATCAAAACTATGAATTAACACATGTGGAATTATATACTTAACAAAAAAGTGTGAAACAACTGAAAATATGTCTTATATTCTAGGTTCTTCAAAGTAGCCACCTTTTGCTTTGATGACTGCTTTGCACACTCTTGGCATTCTCTTAATGAGCTTCAAGAGGTAGTCACTGGAAATGGTTTTTCCATCAATCTTGAAGGAGTTCCCAGAGATGCTTAGCACTTGTTGGCCCTTTTGCCTTCACTCTGCGGTTCAGCTCACCCCAAACCATCTCGATTGGGTTCAGGTCTGGTGACTGTGGAGGCCAGGTCATCTGGCGTAGCACCCCATCACTCTCCTTCTTGGTCAAATAGCCCTTACACAGCCTGGAGGTGTGTTTGGGGTCATTGTCCTGTTGAAAAATAAATGATGGTCCAACTAAACGCAAACTGGATGGAATAGCATGCCGCTGCAAGATGCTGTGGTAGCCATGCTGGTTCAGTATGCCTTCAATTTTGAATAAATCCCCAACAGTGTCACCAGCAAAGCACCCCCACACCATCACACCTCCTCCTCCATGCTTCACGGTGGGAACCAGGCATGTAGAGTCCATCCGTTCACCTTTTCTGCGTCGCACAAAGACACGGTGGTTGGAACCAAAGATCTCAAATTTGGACTCATCAGACCAAAGCACAGATTTCCACTGGTCTAATGTCCATTCCTTGTGTTCTTTAGCCCAAACAAGTCTCTTCTGCTTGTTGCCTGTCCTTAGCGGTGGTTTCCTAGCAGCTATTTTACCATGAAGGCCTGCTGCACAAAGTCTCCTCTTAACAGTTGTTGAAGAGATGTGTCTGCTGCTAGAACTCTGTGTGGCATTGACCTAGTCTCTAATCTGAGCTGCTGTTAACATGCGATTTCTGAGGCTGGTGACTCAGATAAACTTATCCTCAGAAGCAGAGGTGACTCTTGGTCTTCCTTTCCTGGGGCGGTCCTCATGTGAGCCCGTTTCTTTGTAGCGCTTGATGGTATTTGCAACTGCACTTGGGGACACTTTCAAAGTTTTCCCAATTTTTCGCAATGACTGAATTTCATTTCTTAAAGTAATGATGGCCACTCGTTTTTCTTTACTTAGCTGCTTTTTTCTTGCCATAATACAAATTCTAACAGTCTATTCAGTAGGACTATCAGCTGTGTATCCACCAGAAGTCTGCACAACACAACTGATGGTCCCAACCCCATTTATAAGGCAAGAAATCCCACTTATTAAACCTGACAGGGCACACCTGTGAAGTGAAAACCATTTCCGGTGACTACGTCTTGAAGCTCATTAAGAGAATGCCAAGAGTGTGCAAAGCAGTCATCAAAGCAAAAGGTGGCTACTTTGAAGAACCTAGAATATAAGACATATTTTCAGTTGTTTCACACTTTTTTGTTAAGTATATAATTCCACATGTGTTAATTCATAGTTTTGATGCCTTCAGTGTGAATGTACAATTTTCATAGTCATGAAAGTACAGAAAAATCTTTAAATGAGAAGGTGGATCCAAACTTTTGGTCTGTACTGTATCTAACTCCAATGTTGCTTTCTTACCTTTTGAAAGAGGGCTGATTTACACCTTACAGTAAAATGATAATGGCGATAAATCTGTTGTAGTGTAGGATTATAATGTCTGGCACATTTGCATGGTCCTTGCAATAACATTATTTACCCTGTGGGCACTCTCTATGTTCTTATTTTCTGGGCTCTAATGTACAGGCAAAATTTTGTTTACTTGTCTCAAAAGGCTATTTTGTGCCGATTACCACGCTGGCACAATTGTACAGACATTACGATGTGATATACATGGAGGGTGGCATCACTACTTGGGTATCACATGTGTTACGGGGATACCACAAAAGAGAAGGACCAGAAGATTGCGGCGTCTGGTTACACGAACTCCTGCCCTTATTAGAACTGCTTCACCATCCTATTAAACAGTGCAGATTTTCCACCTATTAATCTATGTATGTATGTCCTACCCAGAATAGAAATCTACTATCCTCAAGCACATTTAGGGTATCGGAATCCAAGAACCCCTAACCGTCAGCAAGAAGAGGATATAGATAAACGCTTTAAGACCCCTCTCCAGGGTCCAATTGTAAACACTATACACATAGTAAACAGATCCTATATCCGGGCTCACCTGTAACATACCTGGCGGCGTCCTTGCATAGTGGTCCATCTTCCACTGTGCAAGAGCGCGTACTTGATCTCCAGTCCAGGGTGTCTCTCTGGCTTCCCTCCATGCTGTCTGTTTGTGTCTGTTTCTGCTGCTTAAGGGCGGCGCCCGATCACTTCCTGCTTTTTGTACCTGCTGCAGGCACACCCCTTGTGCGTCCTCAGCCTATTGCTGTCTATCACCTGGTATTTAAATCAGCTGCCCCAATTAACTGATGCCTGAGCATCTTGCCCTGTCAGTTGGCTTTTGTCTCTGACATGCCAGGTCCTGTCTATGTTACCTGTCTTGCAGTATCTGTTCCCATGTCTGTACTGTGTCCTATCTGTGTACCTTAACCTGCAGTCTGTACTCGTTCCTTGCCTGTTCGTTCCGCCCTCCTGGAGGCTGTATTTCCAGGCCAGTCTGAACACGCTCCTTGCCTGTTCGTCCTGCCTCTCTGGGGGCCGTATTCCCAGACCCGCTCCTGTATCCCGCTGCAGTGTCGGTCTCCTCCGTACACTCAGTTCCAGTCTGAACTCTCTCCTATCTTTTACCTGTTTTTTCTCTATGTCCGTTCCATTCCTTTTTCTGCAGAGTCTGAACTCGTACCTAACTCCTGCTCGTTGTCACTGTACTTCCGTTTGTGAGTTTGTGGTCCACTCGCTACTTCCCTGCAAGTACCCTGTGGGTATCTGGTTCTGCCTTTCCCTTCTAGTCTGTTCCGTGTGAACAGAGCCCTGTTCCTCGCGTCTGCGGTTTTCGCTTTGCTCTGCTCTGTCCGCCGCGTCTGCGGTTTTCGCTTTGCTCAGCTCTGTCCGCCGCGTCTGCGGTTTTCGCTTTGCTCTGCTCTGTCTGCCCCATCTGCGGCTTTCGCTTTGCTCTGCTCTGTCCGCCCCGTCTGCGGTTTTCGCTTTGCTCTGCTATGTCCGCCGCGTCTGCGGTTTTCGCTTTGCTCTGCTCTGTCCGCCGCATCTGCGGTTTTCGCTTTGCTCTGCTCTGTCCGCCGCGTCTGGGGTTTTCGCTTTGCTCTGCTCTGTCCGCCCCGTCTGCGGTTTTCGCTTTGCTCTGCTCTGTCCGCCGCGTCTGCGGTTTTCGCTTTGCTCTGCTCTGTCCGCCTCGTCTGCGGTTTTCGCTTTGCTCTGCTCTGTCCGCCCCGTCTGCGGTTTTCGCTTTGCTCAGCTCTGTCCGCCGCGTCTGCGGTTTTCGCTTTGCTCTGCTCTGTCTGCCCCGTCTGCGGTTTTCGCTTTGCTCTGCTCTGTCCGCCGCGTCTGCGGTTTTTGCTTTGCTCAGCTCTGTCCGCCGCGTCTGCGGTTTTTGCTTTGCACAGCTCTGTCCGCCGCGTCTGCGGTTTTCGCTTTGCTCAGCTCTGTCCGCCGCGTCTGCGGTTTTCGCTTTGCTCAGCTCTGTCCGCCGCATCTGCGGTTTTCGCTTTGCTCAGCTCTGTCCGCCGCGTCTGCGGTTTTCGCTTTGCTCAGCTCTGTCCACCGCGTCTGCGGTTTTCGCTTTGCTCAGCTCTGTCTACCGCGTCTGCGGTTTCGAATTTGTCTCCCAGTCTGTACTGGACCCTACCCAGCCTGTGCTCTAGTCTGCCTGTTCCTGTATTCCCCGGTGTGGGTCAACGGCCGTGTCCGGAGTCTGACCTGGAGTAGACCCTGGTTCCTCTGCTCGGTTCCTCCCTGGTGCACTGGCGTCGTATGCCGTCGTGCGACCTTGGTCGGATCGGGCAGATACTTAGTTACGCCCCTCCAGGCACTCTCCGGTTCATGGCACAGTGGAATCACTACATAAACACGCACACGCCAGTCAGTCCGGGCGTGTGCATAACATCACCCAGACACTAATATAAACAGATTACATACATACATTAAAGTGCATTAGTGAAAAGACATGCATAGATCTCACTCATCTTCACCGTAGCGAACCCATAGAACGACAGGGGGTCCCTTTCATGTTGTTCAAAGATCGAGACATCTACCCTGTCGTGCCCCTTGCACTGACCCCCGCCCTAATAAGGGCAGTACCCAAGTGTGGTTCTCAGAGTAGAATCCCTCCCGACGCGTTTCTTTCTCCAAAAGGAGAATTCATCAGGGGAGTGTATTTGGAAAAAATTGGGGATAATAGGGCACAAGCAGTATGAGGCCCAAATTGCTCCAAAGTTAAAAAAGTGTCTCAGTGCTAATAAAGTGCCATGTGTCGTAACGTAAAAAGCTTAGATCCGTCACAGTGGTGGTGCTCTTCATGTTTAGAGATACAGAGTGCTGCATTCTCCTTGAAAAATAGGGGAGATAAGCGCATGTTTCTCCTTCCACCCTGAGGGCGTCCTGCCTCATTTCCATACTTCCATAGGTTAATATGTGGTTTGGTTATTTATTTTATTTGAATAATTAAAAGTTATATTTTAATGGACATCCTCCTGGTTATATATGGACATCATAGGTAGGGCGATCAACGGCAAAGTTTGCTGTGCCACATCAGCAACCATTCTGATTTATATACAACATGGCCAACTCACATTTCTATGAATTATTATGGGAAACGGCACATCTCATAAGTGATACATTGTCCTACATAGCAGCCCCTGGTTCCAACTACAGAACCTGTGATTATCTCACAAGACAAGGATACAGAAGACGATAGTAATAGATCATCCTTTGACCTTATCTTCTCAATACACTTTCTATGAGTGAGGCTCCCCGTCTCTCACAAGATATTTATGATCTATTTTCTTGCTTTCTAACAAGCATCTAGATCTTCAGTTATTACTTTAGCTCATATTTTAAGCACACAGGCCCAAGTGTATGTGAAGCCGGGAGGCAATCCCGTCACAATATGAGCAAAAAATGGAAAAAGCAAGCTGCCGTGATCTTGCATTTTGGAGCGATATTTATTGGTGCATTGCCAACTTTAAAGTGGATCTGTCACCAGATTTTACAAAACAAATTGCAGTGTTTCTTAAATAAAGCTCTTCGACCTGATGAAGCTGGTGTATTTTCTTAGAAAAACACATGTCAGAATAGCTGTATAATCCTTTCTGAAGGCATTGATTTCACACCTGATATTAAAATAAACATTTTATGAATTCAGCTTCACATCAGGAATAATACAGCCATTCTGACATGGATTTTCAAAGTAAGTACTCCAGCCTTATCAGGTCCAAGAGATGTAAGATGGCAGAAGTCATGTGATTTACCCATGTGACCACTTGGTTGGCTGTCCCAGGTTTCCTCCACTTCAGCGTTGTGTAACCCTACCAAAATACCAAGAAATATATAGGCAAAAAAAATTACAAAAAATATGAAAGTATACCAATATGAAAAAAAACAACACAATTATATCAATTGTATCATTAACTATGTTTATTTATAGCTGTAAAATAAAGTTAAAAACAACATATAACGGAGACATGTTAAAAATGGAAGTTGGCTAGAGGAACAAAAAGTCACCAAAAACACCATATTTTGAATAACAGAGGTAATGCAGAAATAAAAAGGCAATGGAAAATAAAAACCGATAAAATGACCATATCCGGAAAAGTGGTGCAAGGGGTCTGGGCAAGTGAGTCTAAAGAGGGGCCCACACATTTTGTCAGATGCCAGTATAGTGAGAATTGGTCCAATAAGGTTCTCCTAAATGACTGAAATGATAAATAACATTTATATCAACCCTCTCTTCTTTCTTCTAATAAAACCAAAAATTGTCTCCCACTAACGGTACCCACTAAGGGCTCGCGCACATAACTGTATTTTTGGTCCGAGTGTGAGCCAACAAAACATCAGATCGGACTCGGACCAATCGTACTATATGGGGCCGTGCACACGTCAGATTTTTTCCTTGGATCACACCAGCCCAAGGAAAAAAATCACTGCATGCCCGAGTTGGATCTGATATTTGGATTGCACTTGGCTATGCAAGTCAATGCGTCCATGGAAATCATCGGACTGCACTCGGATGACATCTGAGTGCTGTCCAGTTTCCATGAACTGACAAAATGGAGAAGATGGAGACATTTTTTCCGAGAGAATTGGATCACACTATCATCACACTCTAATTCTGATCAAAGTTTGATCAGAGTGTGATTTGCATAATTGACCCGATTCTCTCAGATGAGAGACACTGGTGTGACCCAAGCCTAATGGAAGATCATTGAAATAGCTCAAGCAGCCCCGCCTTTTTGACTTTATGGAACCTTGATCTTTGAATTATGGTCTTTCTACCAACTACAGGATACATTTCAGAAGTCGTATTCAACATTTTGTATGAATGTTAAAGGGAATCTGCTAGCAGGCGTTTGATATGTAATCTAAGAGAAGCATGATGTAGGGGCTGAGACCCTGATTCCAGCGATGTGTCACTTACTGGGCTGTGTGTTTTTTTTTCCATAAAATCAGTGTTTTCTGAGAAGGAGATTATTACTTCAGGACTAGGTGTCTTGTGCCTCGCGGTCAACTGCTGTATGTAACCCTGCACCTACCACTGAATGACAACTTTCTGTGTACACTGTATATTGACAGAAAGCGGCCAATCAATTTTAAGTGTGGGATTATTGAAGAGGTGTGGACTGGACTGCCGTGTTCCTACCCCCGAAGACACCAATCCTGTTGTAATGTGTATTATGTCATGTCATGTTTGCCAATGTATTGTGATATGGTAATGTATAGTGTTGGTAATGTACAATATAGGATAAGATATAGATCAGGGCTTAGGACACAAGGTAGGATAAGTTAGTGACTGTAGTTAGATATCGACATTAGGGAAAGGATAGAGTTAATGTTTGAGTCTAGCCCATAGTGGGAGGGGCATAGTGTTAGGGCAAGTGACTGCTTCCTGTAGTTAGGCAGATAGGGACAAGTTCAAGTTGAAGTAGTGTCTGTGAGCAGTGTTGCCATTTTGGATGAACTACTAAGAAAAGGAGACTAAGGGACAAGGGAGTAGCGTGAACTTGAATTAACTGAAGACAAGACAGAGTGGCCTTCCAACTTAAAGGGTTCCTTGGATAGGACAATGTGTCATGAGAAACCCTGAGCTTGATAAACAGGACTGAGTTCGTGGGACTATTGGGGGTCTCAAGCGGTTGATCCAGGGCGCCAGTAGTGGAAGAAATAGGATGCAGAACCACTGAGCGAGTAGAGAGACTTGCTGATCAGGACTGTGGCAACAAGCTGGGCTGTGATGAAGTAGGGCGAAACAGGGTTGTTCATCGGCCACGGAGTAGACTGTAGTCGAAGGAAACTGTGTGAAAATGCTTTCAACTGTGAAGGAAAAGTCCATAAGACTTTGTACCCGCTATACCTTGTACATAATCCTTACCAAGTTACCATTCAGTAAAGACAGTGTCTTAGAACAGGAGTCTCCTTTTTTAAAATCTGAAACCTACAGTCCTGGCCGGCCAGCACCATCGGCTACAGGCGGCCTGCCCGGGCGCAAGGCCCTCACAGCACTAACACCAACACCCAGCCATGACTCACTGTTTCATGAAGGGCGCCGGGGTGTGACAGGAGAAGACAAGTGCCTCACCCGCGGCCACTGCCCCAAAATGACAGTATGCAAACCAGGAAGTGGCACATCGCCCGAATCAGGGTCTCTGCCCCTACATCATGCTGCTTTCAGATTACACAGCAAAGACTTGCTGACAAATTCCCTTTCAAAGTGTCCAGTTGTCTGAAAATTACACTCTTTTGCCATCATTATCTGAATACAAATCTGGATAAAGTACTACTTGCATTAAATGCTTGATTAGCAAATCCTACATATTAAACGGCTCAGCTAACAGAAGTAATTGCAATAACTCATGGGATATTTTTTAGTACATGCCCCACTGTGCTCCATACTGCAATAATGAACTATGAATAAAGTGGTTATAAAAAAGTGGGGATATGTTCTTGTTTTGCTATCAGATTGCAATGACTTTTTTCTATGACTTTCTCAGAATTTAATAACTGAATTTTGCTTAATAGACCCAGTAATGATTTTTAATGAAAAACATTGTGGAAAAAATGTTCGGCCCTGGGGGTTAGGTGGGTGAGGACTGAGGAGTCAAGCAGTGATCATATCAGTAGAGGTATAGCAAAGACAGGAGGCAAGACCAGGGTACTGTATAATATGGAGGCATACACACGTGGTCAAAATTGTTGGTACCCCTCGTTTAATAAAAGAAATACCCACAATGGTCACAGAAATAACCTGAATCTGACAAAAGTAATAATAAATTTAAAATCTATGAAAATGAACAAATGAAAGTCAGACATTGCTTTTCTGCTGCCACAGAATTGAAAAAAAAATTAAACTCATGAAATCGGCCTGGACAGAAATGATGGTTCTTCTTAACTTAATATTTTGTTGAACAACCTTTTGAGGCAGTCACTGCAATCAAACGATTCCTGTAACTGTCAATGAGACTTCCGCACCTCTCGACAGGTATTTTGGCCCACTCCTCATGAGCAAACTGCTCCTGTTGTCTCGTGTTTGAAGGTTGCCTTCTCCAGACGGCATGTTTCAGCTCTTTCCAAAGATGCTTAATAGGATTTAGGTCAGGACTCATAGAAGGCCACTTCAGAATAGTTCCTCTTAGCCATTCTTGGGTGTTTTTAGCTGTGTGTTTTGGGTCATTATCCTGTTGCAAGACCCATGACCTACGACTGAGACCAAGCTTTCTGACACTGGGCAGCACATTTCTCTTTAGAATCCCTTGATAATCTTGAGATTTCATTGTACCCTGCACAGATTCAAGACACCCTGTGCCAGAAGCAGCAAAGCAGCCCCAGAATATAACAGAGCCTCCACCATGTTTCACAGTAGGGACAGTGTTCTTTTCTTGATATGCTTCATTTTTCCATATGTGAACATAGAGCTGATGTGCCTTGCCAAAAACTTCCATTTTTGTCTCATCTGTCCATACGACATTCTCCCAGAAGCTTTGTGGCTTGTCAGCATGTAGTTTGACAAATTCCAGTCTGGCTTTTTTATGATTTTTTTTCAACAATGGTGTTCTCCTTGGTCGTTTCACATGAAGTCCACTTTGGACACACCATGTCACCAAACAGCACAGTGAGTATCTGTAGCCCTATACACAGGCCCACTGACTGATTACAAGATTGTAGACACCTGTTTTGCTAATTAGTCGACACAACTTGATTTAACATGTCCCTTTTGTCACATTATTTCAGGGGTATCATCATTTCTGTCCATGCCTATTTCATTATTTCATGAGTTTAATTTTTTTAAAAATTCTTTAGAAGCAGGGTTGAAAAGCAATGTCTGACTTACATTTGTTCATTTCCAAAGATTTTTAATTTATTATTATTTTTGTCAGATTCAAGTTATTTCTGTGACCATTGTGGGTTTTTCTTTCATTAAATGAGGGGTACCAACAATTTTGACCACATGTGTAAATAGATAAATAGGTCAATGGCCTTGATGGTTCTTTTCCTTTAGAAGGCATATCTCTTCCACAGTTTTCCATTCCAACATAATGATCCATATGGAGACTTTCCATTCTTGAGGTTCGTTGACTTTGGTTCACCCTGGAATACCTCTCTCACACTCTGACATATTCCAGATCTTCGAAATGGCATTATGCAAGGTGACCTCTCCGACTTGCTAGGCCACTTCTAAGGCCACGACCACACTATCAGTATTTGATCAGTATTTGGTCAGTATTATTTCTCAGGAGTGGGAGCCAGAGCCAGGAGTGGGTGATAAATGCAGAATTGGTGACCTGTTTCTATTACACCTTTTCTCTGATTGCTCCTCACCTTGTTTTAACTCCCACTCCTGAGAAAAAATACTGACCGAATACTGACCAAATAGTGATAGTGGGGCCATGGCCTAAGATGCATTTCTGGCCTCAGCATCAGATGAAAAGCCTTCCTCTCCAACAGGACCTTCCACAAGAAGGAAACGCTGTGAACCCACCTCGTCTAGAACATACTCTTCTGGGAAGGGATGGTGCATTTAACACCAATTAACCCTCTATCAGCTCAGGGGTCTCATCATCTGATGAGTCGGTCAACTTCAACTGGCATAGCAACTTAAAGGCACGGTCTTACTTGACAGGGACATGGCAAGAACATGGTGGCACTTTTTTTGCAGTGCAACAACCTCTGCCTTGTAGCATAACTTTGCTGGCTCTGACTCTCAGAAACTGTCATGTTCCAGATCTTTGAAATGGCATCAGGCAATGTTACTTCTCCCACCTGCTAGTCCACGTCTAAGATGCATTTCAGGCGTCAGCATCAGATGGGTAGACTTCCTCTCCAACAGGACCTTTCACGAGAAGACTATCGCAGTCAATCCATCTTGTCTTGAACATACTTCTCTGGGAAGGGATGGTGCATTTAGCACCAACTACATAGTTACATAGTTACATAGTTTATAAGGCCGAAAAAAGACAAGCGTCCATCCAGTTCAGCCTATTTCTTGTGCACTGCAGCTATTCCGCAGCGTTGTTCCAGGGGAAGGCAAAAAAAACCATGCAGTATAGGCCAATTTACATCATTGAGGAAAAATTCACTTCCCGACACCAATCTGGCAGTCAGATTAAATCCCTGGATTAATTAACTAAGCATAAGATGTAATTTTATTGTTCTCAAGAAAGGCGTCCAGGCCTCTCTTGAACTCATTAAGTGAGTTGGACATCACCACTTCCTCTCCCAGAGAGTTCCAGAGTCTCACGGCTCTGACCGTAAAGAATCCCCTTCTATACTGGTGCAGGAACCTCCTTTCCTCCAGACGCATAGTGTGCCCCCTCGTCTTTGTCACCATCCTTGGTATAAACAGGTCATGGGAGAGATCTCTGTACTGCCCCCTGATGTATTTATACATGTTTATGAGGTCTCCCCTAAGCCTTCTCTTTTCCAACGTAAATAGGCCTAATTTTGACAACCTCTCTGGGTATTCTAGTCCCTCCATTCCCTTTATTACCTTAGTCGCCCTCCTTTGTACCCTCTCTAGCTCCAATATGTCTTTCCTGAGCACCGGAGCCCAGAACTGTGCACAATATTCTAAGTGCGGCCTTACCAGCGCTTTATACAGAGGAAGAACAATGTTCTCATCATATGCCCCTATTCCTCTTCTGATGCATGCCATGACTCTATTTGCCTTCGCAGCTGCTGCCTGACACTGGGCACTCCAATTTAATTTGCTATTAACCAAGACGCCCAGGTCCTTCTCCATGTCAGATTTCCCCAACGGTTTCCCATTTAATATGTATGGGTGACTGCTGTTTTTCTTTCCCATGTGCATGACCTTACATTTATCGGCATTGAACCCCATTTGCCATTTTTTGGCCCAACTCCCCAATTTATCTAAATCCTCCTGTAGCTGTGCCCTATCCTCATCTGTATTAACTACTTTACTAAGTTTAGTATCATCTGCAAATATTGCTATTTTACTATGCAACCCTTCCACTAGATCATTAATAAATATATTAAATAATATAGGGCCCAAGACAGACCCTTGAGGCACCCCGCTAGTAACCCTGACACACCCTGAGCTTACTCCATTGATAACCACCCTCTGCTTTCTATCACTCAGCCAGCTATTTACCCACTTGCACACATTATCCCCCAGACCAAGCATTCTCATTTTATATACCAACCTTTTGTGTGGCACGGTATCAAACGCTTTGGAGAAGTCAAGGTATACAACATCCACTGACTCTCCCCGGTCCAGCTGTGAGCTCACCTCCTCGTAGAAGGCGATCAGGTTTGTTTGGCAGGAGCGATCTCTCATGAATCCATGTTGATATGGAGTTAGACAGTTCTTATCATTAAGATATTCTACAATAGCATCTCTAAGAAATCCTTCAAACAATTTACCCACAACAGACGTTAAGCTGACTGGCCTATAGTTCCCAGGGTCACTTTTAGACCCCTTTTTGAATATTGGTACCACATTTGCTTGGCGCCAGTCTAATGGGACAGTCCCTGTCCATAAAGAGTGCTTGAATATAAGATACAGCGGTCTGTCTATCACATTACTTAACTAACCCTCCATCAACACAGGGGTCTCATCATCTGATGAGTCAGTCAACTTCAACTGGCACAACAACTTAAAGGCACCGTCTTACCTGGCAGGAACATTGTGGCACTTATTTACAGTGCAACAACCTCTGACTTGTAGCTGCTGTCTCTTGCTCTCAGAAGCCACGTCACACCTTCAACTTTCATACAGTCTGTCATTGCTGGATCACAAGCTATTATTACAGGCTTGTGATACCCTGAAGTCTACCAAGTACAAAAGGTACCTTTGACCAATATGGGAATACCAATACTATTATAAAACCCATGAAAGCTAGGAGCCATGTTGGAGATCTTGCTTGAAGGCACACAAGATTCAAGTTACACCATTGGTTATAAGTCTCACCTTTACAATGCTGCCACCTTCAGCACTCTCATGGCTCTTCTACAGCAGTCTTCTACAGTCCCTGTGTCCCAGCAGGACTGTACAGCACAGATCCCACTACTCTGCAGCCCCTTTTACTATTGTTTCCCCACTTTGTCATCTGCAGGGAACGTAAACTGCACCCCCAGTATAGAGATGTGGTTGGCCATCTCATAAACTCATGCTTGACTTATGCTAACGGCACCAGGCCCAGATTTTCTTAGGGCTTGTTCACTTGGGTCAGATATGCTGTGGATTTTCTGGAATGTGCAATCCTATGAAAAGTTGTATAGGAAGTCATATTGTGTGTATGCACAGCATTTAATGTGTATGTGCCTATGGGTGTTTCTGCACATTCATTCACCATGTAGATAAGAGCTTAGTAAACAGATCTGGTAGTTATTATAACCTTCTACAAACACAGATCGTACATGACTAATGGAACATTTCTCATGGTTGTCAGAAGACGAGGAACATAATGTAAAGATAGATTACATTTCATACACATTTTAGAATTGCAGTTCGAATTAATGATGGTTAAGCAAGAAGGATAAGGCAAAGGCTAAAAAGGCAATTAGAATTTAGATAGATGAATGCCCAATTTCAGAGATCAAAGTAAGATTATTTCAGGTACTGCAGCTGCAAGTAGCATTGCTGGGGAAATATGATTAGTTTATACAGCAGATTGGGAGTGATCATAATTAATGAATTATGCTAGAAATGAATAAAAAGATGGTAAGATCGTCTTTATTATAGCTCATCTCTTTTCATTACTGAGGAGCGTCAGGTGGCGATGTGCCATACAATATAGGATTACTGGTAGAATAGTGATGAGGAGGTGGCAGAGCCTTGTAAGCATCAAAGGGGATCTCAGGTATCTGAAGGAAACAGCAGCTTTAAAACAAGAAAAAATCAGTACTCACCTCCTCTGTCCTAGCGGATACAGAGGAGTCTTGACAGTATGGTCACTGCTTGGGTGCAGCGGTCACGTATTGGACTAACGACTATCTCCCTCTTTTTAAAAAAAACAGAGATGAAATAGACAGGAGATAGATAGTCGAAAAATAGATACCTACATTACGAGGACAAAAATATTGGAACCCCTCCTTGTTATACCTACAGGAGCCTTTCTGTCCATTCTACATCCATAGGCATCGATATGGAGTTGGACCCTTTTGTAGCTATAACAGCCTCCACTCTTCTAGAAATTTCAGAGAAGCCGAGGCACCAAAACTGCAGTTCTTGCTAAACAACTTGAACATTATTTCATATTAGTTAAAACATGAAGACAAAGCAGGCAACGTTTCGGAAATAATTGGCCTTTTTCAAGCCTAAAATAATCAGGGCTGTGGAGTCAGTAAGCCAAACCTCCGAATCCGACTACTCAATTTCCATGACACCGACTCCAACTCTGACCCCGACTCAGACTCCCTCATACATGGCTCATGTTTAAGTGATAAATTTACTGTAGCACAGATTAATCTCAGCTAAATGTCTAAACCCTTAGATCAGGAATAGGACAAACATTAATAGGACATTTCATAACTTTCCCAAATTCTTATGAAAAAATATTCCCCACAAATTTCATTGAACTACTGTACCCAATTTATTAAATATTTTAGGAGTCGGAGTTGGTCCATTTTATTCCGACTCCGACTCCACCAAAATGGGCTCCGACTCCACGACTCCGACTCCACGGCCCTGAAAATAATACAGCTCTTGGACATGTATTTTTTTAGGCTTCAGAAAGGCCAATTATGGCCAAAACGTTGCCTGCCTTGTCTTTCTGTTTTAACTAATGTTGAATAAAGCTCAAGTTTTTTATCAAGAACCTGCGGTTTTGGTGCCTCGGCTTCTCTGAATTTTCTACGTTGTTTTTGGACCTGGTGGAAGGTCCTGCCAAGCTAAGCCCAAGTTTGGTTAATGGTGCACATGAATCTACTATTTGACCGAGCCTCCGCTTTTCTGGGAAGACTTTCTACAAGATTCTGGAGGTGTCTTTGGGAATCTTTGCTTTTTCGTCCAGAAGAGCATTTCTGAGGTTAGACACTGATACTGGAGGAGAAGACTAGGCTCACAAATTTCAGTTTTAGTTCCTCCTAAAAGTATCTGATGGGGTTGGGGTCCGGGCTCTGATCTTCCGCACCAAACTCCTCCAACCATGTCTTTATGGATCTTGCTTTGTGCACTGGGGCAGTCATACTGGAACAGAAAGAACTTTTATCAATGATTCCCACATAGTTGGATGCATATAATTGTCCGAAATGTCTTGTTATGCTGAAGCATCAAGATTTCCGTTCACTAGAACTTAAGCCAATTTCAGAAAACACAACCGCAACTGTCGCGCCCCCGGGGGCCTTACTGTTCAGGGACAGTATATATATATCACGGTGGCTGGCCCAGGGCAGACAGTGCACAAAAGGGGTAGCAATTACTAATAAAGTTCAGAGAAATTCGTAACGCCACCTGTGGTGTCTGGTGAAGGTCACCAGCGCTGCAGCAGTCCTCTGAGACAGGTGACAAGGCAGCTAAAGATGGTACAACTCCCCACAGGTGGAGCGGGCCACAAGGCAATGTAGATAGATAGATGGTGGAATGGTGTGCTGGGCGTTGTAGTGCGATGAGGATCAGTGATGCCGGTGAAGAAACAGACCGAGGCGGTTCGATGCAGTCGTCCAAGGTTTTACTTACAGTTCTTAGGCAAATCACAAATGCACTTTGCAGGTGAAGGCCTCCCTCGTCGCGGTGCGTTCACCGGGCAGGGGTTCAGTCCTTTCTCAGCAAATTTAGGAATGCCTGGCGGAACCCCACTTTCATATGTACCTATCTTGACCTTTTCCACACTCGGTCCTTCTCACCGTGGTCCTATGCTGCTCACTCTCAGTCCCGCTCGGGTATGCTGAAGTCCTTCCTGTACCTCAGATCCGGGACCAACCTGACCCCCTGGGGTTTTGAGTGTAGCAACCGATCCCTCCTGATCACCTGCAGGAGCGGGGCGTACGGGTGCCGTCCTGCACGCGTCGTACCCTCTGGGATCCTTAAGTAGAATGGAGCCTGCTCCCTGCTCCCCTCTGGGGCCTCGATCCTGGACCCTAACTTGTGGAGCAGAGCTCTGACTGAGCCTCTGCTCCCAGACTGTTCCTTTGCACAGCCCTAACTTGATCTGCCCACTGTACTGGACTGAACTGAACTACTCTGACCTAACATGGCTTCCTATTATATACTTACTGTATATGTGCTCCGTGTATCTGTTTCCTCCACCCACACCCACTATTGGTTCCCCCTACCTTTGGGTTCCCCCCTACTCCAGCCAGGGCTCAGCAGAAAACTACATTGCGTCTTGCCCCTCCGGCTGGTCTGGAGCAGTGTTGTATTGGATGTAGGTGGTTGGGGTTCCGTGCAGCACTCCCTCCTTACCTGAGAGAAGGGAGACACCACACCTCGGGGTGAGGTGCAGTATCTCTGTGGCGACTGAACCCTCAGGGGCGCCACACAACCTCCTCCACCAATTTTACAGTTAGGCAGGTAACGCTATCCTGGCATTTCCCAAACCCAAACTCATCCATCAGATGCCAGATAGAGAAGTGGGATTCATTACTGAATTATTCCAGTTAGGATATGCTTTACACCACTCCATCCGACACTTGGCATTGTGCTTGGTGATGTAAGGCTTGCATGGAAACCATGAATGCCATGAATTTCAAGGTGGGGGCACAATCTTGTGCTGATGGTAATGCCAGAGGTGGTTTGGATTGCAGTTATGGAATCAGCAGAGCATTGGTGACGTTCTGCCATCTGCTCCTCAGCACTCGGCCCCCCGCTCTGTAACATTACGTGGTCTCCACTTCGTTGCTGAGTTGCTGCTGTTCCTTCCACTTCTCAATAATATCACTCCTAGGTGATGGGGGAATATTTAGGAGAGGAGAAATGTCATGAACAGACTTGTTACAGCGGTGGCTCTATCAGAGAACCGAGCTGGTATCAGTGACATCTCCACCACCGGCCATTTTGTTACTCATTAGTAAGGGCAGATGACATGGCAAGAGGCCCGATTTTGAATAAAAAATGTGACATTGGGCCCAAATGAAAAACCTGAATTCAATTATTAAGACGTGTGTCCCAATACTGTTGACCATATATTATAGATAGATTTACGAAAAATAGATTCATATATATTGTGCCTAAATAAATATAGATTTTTTTTTTTACCAGATATATACAGAACTGCAGTAAAAATGTAAATGCTTTTAAGTGATGAAATAGAGAAATCACTGTGTAATATAAACCTTTTCTCTATTGCGCTTTGTATTCTAGATCTCGGAGTGACGCCAGCGACATAAACAATAGAAGTTTCTGTTCTGGTTGTCATGGTTACACTCGCAGACCTGCATTCCCCGTGTACTGTAATTGTCCTCATGGATATTATTTGATCAGAAAAAAAAGTCTAATAAAGTATATTTCTACATTGGCATGTTTTATTTTAATGTAGTGATGTAGAAATCACGCTTTGTGTATGTATGTGTACAAAGTTTGGGGGGGGGATTATACAGTATATACTATATATAGAGTCACTTTGGTTTATTATTGGTTTGTGGATATTTCTGATTTTCCGTTAGTTTTCTGCTTCGCTGACAGACCTGCTTTACCACTATGTATATACGTGGGCTAGAGGAGTAAATTAGCAGCACATTGCTGGAGAACTACAAAGAATCTCTTTCATAGGTGTTTCATTCCTGATTTCCGAGCTGTTTATTGCTTCGCCTTTTTTTCTTTTTCATGCTGCAGGCGGCAGCTTTTAATTAGCTGCATGAAAGTTACAGTCAGATTGAGAAAAAGAGGTAAAGGGGTTAATTCATCGGTGATTATAGATATAACAGAATACTGGCGGACACAGACGGAAAAGAGCCCCTGTGCAGGAACAAACCGTGAGCCCTTTGCAGCCCAAGAGTTCCGAAAAATGCAAAATTGCACCTGCTTTGGTGGTATAAATGGGCCTCCTTACCTCTTGGGCCCCTGTGCGGCCGCTCAGGTTGCACCAATGATATGTCCGCCCCTAAACAGACAGTTCTAGACCGTAGTAGCAACAAGAGGTTAAAGGGACCATCTCATCTTTTTTCTTCAGGAGCACACCGCTCCTCGGCCTCTTGGCTTCTTGCTTTGGTGATGGTCTCTAATTTGATTGACAGCATGGAAGAGCGCTCAGATTGGGTCAGCGATGTGAACATCTTGTTGTTCTGAACTGAGCGCTTCCCCAGGCTTTGCCTCTGCAGTATGCGAGAAGTGTAGGAGGACTGAGGCTTAGCAAAATCCGGAAATCTGGCTAGCTTCAAAGCTAGCTCTAAAGCACAGAGCCTGCAAGCATCCTGCTCTCCTTGCCTAGGTAACCGGCACTCTGAGACTGCAGCGGTGGCTAGCATCCTGAGTAATGGTATGATGGTATGTAAGGTATAGAATTAAAAAATGTTACCCAATAATTGAGAAGAGTCAACACTTTTAAAGGGAATTTGTCAGTAGGATCAACCCTCCTAAGCCGTCTATATGGCCATGTAGGTCATAGACTGTTGAATAAAATGATACCTTGATAACTTGAGGTCATTTTTCTTAATATGTAAATGAGCTGTTAAGATATATGTGCCGGACATAGATCTCCCTGAGAATCTGCCTCCAGAGCTTATTTTAAATAAAAGGAGCATTACCAGTGTGAGACATGTAATGACTGACAGTCTGCTCTCCTCAACTACATGTCTCACACTGGTAACACCCCTTTAATTTAAAATAAGCTCTGGAGGCAGATTCTCAGGCAGATCTATGTCAGGCTCATAGATCTTAACAGCTCCTTTACATATTAAGAAAAATGTGGATTTCTCTAATAAGATATCAAGGTATAATTTTGTTCAACTTTCTATGACCGACATGACCATATAGACAAGTTAGAATGCTTGGTCCTACTGGTTCCCTTTAATCTATAAGATTATTATACAGTCTAAGCCACTTTATTATGGACACCAGTACTCATGGTATATAACTGTGTTCTCTTCCAACAGGTTTTATCTTATAAGTGGTGGTGTCCCCTTTATCATTTGTGGAATAACTGCTGCAACCAACATCAAAAATTATGGAAACGAAGACAACGCACCATAGTAAGTAATCAGGCAATCTGGTATCTTGAAACCAGCTATGTTCTGTCTTCTGTTCTTTGTACATGGACGCATTTGACATATTTGTAGTTAACTTCAGTTAATACAATTGTACTTTCAGTCTGTAATCTTCATTTCTGCCTTTATTTTCAGACACTGCTGATATGCCATTTGCAGCCTGATTTAACTTTCAGATTTTTCTCTTATGACATTGCCTCTCTCAGTAAAACAGGCTGGATGTGATGTCTGTATGCATCCACTGTGCTGCTGTTTTCATTAGCTCATATATCAGTATAGCTTCTATCCTGCAGTTTACTCTTCATGTTCTTTTCTCCTTATCTATAACCTGTTTTCTCAGCCCTCCCTAAGACTGTAAAGACTTTCTACCCCTTCCACATTGTGGAAATCTATGTTTATGTTCATGGATGCCATAGACATGGAAAAAAAATATTTTTACATGTTAGTGGTTAACTTCAGTTAATACAATTTCACTATGTTTCAGTCTGCAATCTTCATTTCTGCCTTTATTTTCAGATACCTGTGATATGCCATTTGCAGCCTGATCTAACCTTCAGATTAATTTTACCTTACATTTGTCAAAATTAATCAGTCATGGATTAGGGCCAACTTTCATTCGCCTATGCCTTGACTGGCTCACTGTTCATTGTCCGTCTTCTACACCATTCTACTGCTGCTAATGCCGATGGACCACGCTCAGCTGGGCACCTACTCCCTGTTCCTGTCATCTTTACTATAGTACTGCTGCGCCAGAGCTGCCATGGCTCAAGAAACAGCTCTCAATATAGGGCTAATTTCTGAAAAGGCTTGTTGACAATGAGTCATTACTTCTTCACATTCAAAACAGTACTCCTCTTTTGTCTCCATTCAAAAAAAGAGATCATTTTTGGCAGGATTGATAAAAAGCTTTTGCAATTGCTTAATCATTTTGTGATTAGCAAACCAACTGCAGAGCCCAAAAATAGGAACATTTATCACTACTAATTTAGAAGCCATAAATTCTTTATGTACAAAACAGTGCAACTGTTTTGTCTCAAAAAAAGGGATAATTTTTGACAGCTTGATAAAAAGCCTTTTTTAATTGCCTAATCTTTTTGTGATTAGAAACCAGTTGGGGACCCCAAAAAAGGGATATTTTTTCATTTCTAGTTAAGAGGCCATTACTCCTTCACATCCAAAACAGTACAGTAAACCTGTTTTGTCTCCCTCGTAAAAGGGATAATTTTTGGACAGTTTATGTAAAAAGCTATCACTTCTTTATTTAACAAAGTGCAAAGCTGTTTCTACTTCCCAAACAGGAACAATTGTTGTACCCAACCATGTGAAAATGCCATGGCTTTTTCCGTTTGCACCACTTGTCTATAAACAACAGTAATGCATTCATCTGCCCTCTCAAAAGGGATAATTTTTAAACCATTTATGTTTAAGTAGGCGAAAAAGTCTGTTTATGCAGTGTGTTGTTAAATATGTTGTTGGTTGCTTCTGGTTTCCATCCGTATGCCCCTAGACAGATAGGTTGAAGACATTAAAAAGGCTGAATTTGCATTACAGAGCTCAAAGCATGTTCAATTGATTCCAAGGGGAACTCACAGTGTTCTACACATTTTAAGGCAATTAGAGGCTTTAACATCATGGGATTTCTGAAAATTTCTGCACTGAAAATCAAATTTTGGGGAAAAATTCGGCAAAAACGTTGAAAACAAATTTCAAAAGATCCGCTCATCTCTAAAGGCTGTGGTCAAATCTGTGTCATAACTTTCATTAGTAATTTGTTGATTGCTGGATTTGTCATAAGACTGAAATCAATGACACTGGATGGATCCCATTGACTTATATTGGTGTCCATCAATTTGTCTAAAAAAAAAAAAATAGTGCTGACGGCATAGGTATTTGCAATGTAAAATTTTACAAAATCTGTAACAGAGATTCAAGTGCAGATGTGAACAGAGTCAAATAATGGCATAAAAACATGAAAGTTAATTGTTGTATTTAGCATAACAAAAAAATCCTTCAATATTAACTGTGAATGATTCTCATTTGAAACTTCTAAATCCCTTTAATGTTAATGTGGATGAAAAAAAAAACAGAAAACTGATTAAAAACAAACCAAAGTTACAAAAAAGAAAAGTCAAAACTTCTGTTTCTTCAGATCTTAACATTTCATCAGCTCCTCGTCTTCCGAGTTTCAAATGTGAGAAGCATTCATCAAGAAAATCAGGGTTTACGTGATGGAAGCTCAAGAACTGGCAATATGCATGCAACGCAGCGCAGCTATCAGGTTCCCAAGTGTAAAATTAGTACTGATTGACACACAATTAATAACATCATAACCCAATGAGTGTCAAGCTCCTAATCATTTTAAAGTCATTATAATGATAGGTACATTAGTTCTATGAAGAGATGTGATCATTTATTGGACGGCATCCAACATTATTAACAAAGAACCAATTCATATTATTCCATATGTTAATAAGTTACATAGTTGCAATGTTAACAGAATTGAAAAAAGACACTGGTGCCTCAAGTCCATCCTATAATACTAATGAGTTGTTCAAGAGGAAGGCAAAAACCATGTCAAGTGGATTCTAAATATGACAATCTGAATCAAAACAATCGAAACATTGTGTATATACCCCAAAACGGGCCCTCATACAGCTCCATCGATGAAGAAATAAAAAGTTATAGGTCTTAAAAATTGGCAACACAAACCATTTTTGAGCGATTTGCATACTTCTGGCCACATTCCGACTAGACGTGTCAGGATTCGCTCATATGTATTGACCGAGACCATGCACGTCTAGTCAGCATGTGACTGCATGTATGGAAACTCATATTTGTGGTCACGCTCCCGGCGCCAACACCAGAAAATCCTCACAGCATGCCGGACTAAGATCAGACAACCCCTTTAATGTTCCGAATATTTTAAAAGCAATAAAATAGTAAAAAAACCTATGTCATTGTCGTAGTCAACTGTAGAATCAAGTGGCCAAGTCATTATTAATGCACAGTGGACACCAAAAAAACAATTCCCAAAATACAAGGGTAAAATAGTTTTTTTTTTTCACCCTATTTCACTTTTCCCTTTTTAGTACTTCAGATAGTAAAACGAATGGTGTCACTCATCCTGAAAAACTACAACTACAACTGATCCTGAAAAAAAAAAACACTCATACAGCTACGAATATGTAAAAAGTTATGGCTCTTGGAAGATGAAAAGGAAAAAGACAAAAGCGCAAAAACGTAAAATGACTCCATCATTAACGGGGTTAAACTTCTTGATGGAATGAGTCAACCTTTACCATACGAGATGAGTCATCGATTACAGAGACCTCCATTCTCTCCATAGTCTCACTGCTCTTACAGTAAAGAATTGCTTCCTGTGATGATGATTAAACCTGCTTTTGTCTAGACTCAGAAGATGTCGCTTGTCATCACTGCAAGCTTAGATCTCTGTACTGTTCATTCATATATTTGTACATTGATGTTAGATCTCCACTAAGTAATCTTCAAACAAAATATCAACAAGTTTGATCGATTGTTGTTCGCTAATTTTGACCCCAATCTGCTAGCCAAAATAAAGTATTTTTTAACGTATTAGATACTTTTACATAATAATAATAATAGATAAATGCAAAAAGTGCAAAAAAACTAAAAGGTATTAAAAAGATAAATGAATAACGAAGGAATAAAACTTGTCATAGCTACCAAAGCACCGTTGACCTGATTTCGACATATAATTCATCACGTGTCCAGTACGGTAAAAATAAACCATACAGATGGACTTTTTTGCCATCTTTGTTTACCCGTCTTCTTCATATTAGTCGCATGGGGCTTTCAGTTACGCTTCAGATGGCTGCCAGGTTTTCAATATGTATTGTATATATACTATTGTATAGAGCTTGAGCACATATTGGTATGAGCATAGGTCATTTAAATAATTTTTGCAGTTGGGTTTCATTAATAATGTTGTACTTTGCTTCTGTCATCTGTTTGTCTATTGCTGGCTGCAAAATAAGCTCAGAGTTCATCAAAGAACTCAGTCTACCTGTCTTGATGCCCACAGCGACCAATCACAGCTCAGCTTTCATTACCTAAACTGCCCTGGAGAGATGAAAGCTGAGCTCTGATTGGTTGCTACGGGGAACAAAAACAGTTTTCTTGTTAGACAGTTTTGATAAACATGACCTATAGAATTTCTAGGCCCGTATTACATTTTAGAGGGAAAACATAGTGGGACATGCAAGTTTTTGTCTCATATTCTTTGAGTCTTTGGCCACGGCTCCACTATCAGTATTTGGTCAGTATTTTTTCTCAGGAGTGGGAGCTGAAACCAGGAGTGGGTGATAAATGCAGAATTGGTGACTTGTTTCTATTATACCTTTTCTCTGATTGTTCCTCACCTGTTTTGGCTCCCACTCCTGAGAAAAAACACTGTCCGAATACTGATAGTGGGGCCGTGGCCTAAGGACTATACCTATTCATAGTTGTATTCAATACTTACATAATATGGCTACGTTCTCGCAATCAGCTTTTGTTGACTTTTTTATGTTGCAGAATTTCGGCACCATTTCTGCACCTATTATTTAAATTAGGTTACTTGCAGTATTTTATTGTGTTTTTTGTCACATTTTTAACGCTTTAGTTTACGTCTCTTGTTGGTGTGTCATGTTTTAAACAAAGCTGCTTTGACAAGGTACGGATTACATGCGTTTTTAATGCATTTCCACTGCGAAAACTCACTAAAAACGTATATGCGGCTTTTACTTGCGGAATATCCGCGCTTAATGAAAGTCTATGGGGAAATTTTGCACCGAAGGTCAATTTACGCTGCATAAAATAAAACCACAGCGGGCTTGAGATTTCTATTAATCCCATCAACTTTGCTGGAACTGTAGTACAATGTGTTTTTGACGCTGAAAAAAAATGTGCAGCGTCAAAAACACACCAAAAGCCCACTATGTGAACGTATCCTTAGGGTGCATTCAGACATCTGTGCAAATCGATCCGAGATTGGACCACGATGCATAGACTGGCTTCGGGTCCCCACTCTTTTTGTGACCCAGATCGCTGGACAGTATTGGCAAAATTGTTCACAAGTACCGTATATTTTTAGAGCTTGCCTTAGAAGAGTGAAGTGATATAATATTACATATTTGCCAATATTTCTGGGGATATTTCCATCTGGTACATTTATGGCATACCACTGGGACTCGCAACCATCTCAAGAACCAGGTCCTGTTGCTCTCTATTTTTCCTGGAGAGGTGATCAGAATTCACATACAAATTATTGGGAATTCTGACCACCTCTCTACTGACAATGGTATGCATCAGGGTCCCATTTTCGAGAAAGAACCAGGTCTCATTGGTGGGATCTGCATCTGCTATACATTTAAAGCATTGCATTTGGATAAGCCTTAAATTTACAAGATGGGAATACTCTTCAAGCCCTGCCCTTAAATATGCCGCTTCCCCTCCCGGGAATGCCACCACCCCTCTAAGTAACATCCCAATCCAATGGGAACACCCACTTTTGGATAGGGTTCATATAAACCATGCCTTTTATATCCTGGAGTCCATTAGCCAACTATGGGATTAGGCTGTTTTCACTTCTGATTTTGTTAATTCCGGGCTTTTTCTGCTCTGTTATAAGCACAAAAAAATTGGAAACTAACATCAATGCTGAATTTAATACAGGATAGGCACTCAATGGACAACATTGACTATAATAGGGTCCATCAAGTTTTCACTATTTTGGCCAATATTTTGGATGTGGTTAGAGATGAGCGTAACCGAACTTGAAAGTTCGGGGGTTCATACAGTTAGTATCCGTTGCAAAACGCTGAACTCAGACTTCTTCCGGAAGTCCGTTGCAATGTTTGGAGTTCCGGGGGAAGTGAGAGAGATAGAGATATTTTTTAATAAAGTTCAAGTTCGGGTACAGTTCTGGTACCCGAACCGTACCAGAACCCTAACATTCATGGGTCCCCTCATCCTTAGATGTGGTGTACACAGAGTCTGACATATAAGAATTGAGTAGTAAAGAGATCTATATAGTACAGATTGTTGTTTATCAGCTTTTGACTCTTGTGTTGTTTATATCACAGTGAATTATATTTTATAATAAAAAAAAAAACAGCACAATCATTAAGGAAAACTATTGCGCTAAAATTAAAGTAATATATTTCACTTTAGACTAATGTTATTGCTGGCCTATTGACAAGCATATAATATAGTAGCAGGTAACCTGACATGCTGATGTGCGGCATTCTTCAGCTTCAGGTTACTGATTTTTCCAACGACAGGAGGCCGACTTGCAAACAGCAATAATACAGTACATTTCTCAGTTTCATAGGAGTGAGACAGAATATTAGATCTTAGTCAGCAAAAAGTCTCGGCAATGATTAGTGAGCCCTGGGATTTAGGATGAGGAACTATCAAAACTCGACTGAACTATTTCTGTACCATTCAAAGTGACGAATGGAGAAGGAATCAGGAGCTACTACATACTTGCCTCGCATCGCTGTCTACCATTCATATTAAGTAGATATATAGTATAAGTTACATGCACGCCGCTAGGTTCAGATAGGGGCGAGAAGGGTTTCATGAATTCGTTGGAATCCTGGAGGAACCGTTACTCAGGGCGACCATAGGCTGCAGCTTCTCTCAGGCACATGATAGATTCAGTTGCTGACCAGACACATCTGACAAGAGTCTTTTTCAACAGTGGAATTTAATCTGAAGCACGGCCAGTGAAATTCAGGGATATTACAGCAACAATCTTCATTACAGTACAGTCTCATAAAGCAGGCACAGTAACATTAGTCTCTTCAGTAGCATAATTCAGCACAGATTAGATCTCTTGGCAGCACACTTCTATGCATAAACAGCAGGCTTTTCCTTCACAATGACTCACTAGTACACAGCATTCTTTATGCTGCATGGAGATGGAGGGGAGAGGGTTTGATGAAGGAGATGATCCCTATGACACAATTTCTTCCAGTCCTTATCTTTCTGCCTGATAATATTCCACACTGTTAGCTCAGGGAGTCTATCTGACCCGTGTTTAGCTTCCCTCCTGACCTGAATTCTGTTCCCTTGTCTTCTGTCAGATACAGATCACACACCCCCTTTCTCTATGGCTCTAGCCAGAACAGTAAACAACTTCCCCACAATCCCCCTGGGGGTCTGCTAAAACACTCCCCTTGTCCTGTGACTGTGTTAACCCCTCTAGTTGCTGGATGCTTCTGGAGCACAACACTTCCTATCTCATGTGACTGTGTTAACTCTTATAGTTGCTGGATGCTTTTGAAGCAACAGCACTACTTCTGCAAGTCACATATATATATAAGAGTATACAATTCTACAAAAAATAATTTCGTTTTTTTTTTACACTTTTATCTGTTCTGTAGTCAGCTCTTATTTTAGTTAAAATGACTTGCCTTAGGGTTAGTGTAGATGACCACTGTATCTGTTCGAGTGCAATCCGACAAACCATTGGATTGCACTTAGATCAATGTTAATCTATAGGGCCGTGCACATTTCTGATTTTTTTCCTCGGACCAAATCCGTCCTAAAAAAAAAATCACTGCATGTCCGAGTTTGATCTGATATTCGGTCCGCACTCAGCCATGCAAGTCAATGAGTGCATGAGAAATATCAATCTGCACTCGGATGACATGTGAGTGCAGTTCTATTTTTGCAGCCCCACAAAATGGAGAAGATGGAGACTTTTTTCCTCACCAGAATGTGATCACACCACGATCACACTCTTATCAAACTCTGATCAGAGTTTGATCAGAGTGTCATTTTTATAATCAAACCGATTCTCTCGGACATGAGAATCTACGGCAGTCTGCACAAGCCCTTAAAGTGAGTGTGTAAGCACGAACAGACTGTTCTAACCAGGCATAAGCACTCAGTGTACCCTTCCATCGGTGAACAGTTCAGTTCCACCTCTCATCTACTTGTTCTTCATCTATCACTGCCTCCTTCCTTGATTGACAGTCCTAGCTTTTCAGGAGGCAAACAGATATTTACAATGGAAGCCATGCAGTTATACCTGTCACCAGAGAATCCTATTGTAAAAGAAAATTTATTTATTTTTTTTCACTAGATTCTGTATTCTAGAGAATAGTAGCTTTGTTCTGGTCCTTTTTCCTTTGGACTTTTATCTTGAATCCTGCACCAGAGGACTTGGGGCAACCATATGTATATTACATTAAATACCCAATCATCTGAATAAGCTCCATTTCATATCATATGTCACCAGTGAGTCTTCATTAAGGGAGTAAATCAATATGGGACAACCTCTTTAGAGATGTTCAATATTCACAATTCTCCCTCCCAATGATGACTGTGAGCTTGCGGAGTACTGCGCCAGCAGATGCAGAAAAAGTATAGTAGAAAACGGGACATCCACAAATTTTGGCACAGGTATATTCACATAGAGTATATTTATGGAACAATCTATCTCAATGATACTTTGGATCGAGAAATTAACTTGTGAGCCCCATTGGGCACATGCTAACACTATATATATAACACATATATATTTCAGAAGGTGGAGTAAGATTAAGGGGTAAAGGAATCTTGAGGGCCTAATTGTAATCACATGTCATCTATAGCTCTAACTACACATGTAATATATATATATATATATATATATATATATATATATATATATATATATATATACACACATGTAAATATATATACAGTCATTCTCGTTATAGTTGACAATGTAGGCATTTTGAATAATAACTAATGTAAACATGGAAGAATTAGATAAAACTGTCAATCAAATCACTGCATAATTTCCGGCCTACCTTCTTGGGTGCATGAGTGCTGCCCCCCACTGGCCATTAAAGGAATATTCTCATCTCCAAGATCCTATCCCAATACACAGCATGTGCAATAATAATATTATTAGCGAATACCTCCAATTAGAAATGTAGTATAGTTCTTCTGATAAGCTATATCACTTACCCCATGCACAAGGCACGGCAGTAGCTTAAGTATCCATGGTTATCCATGGTTACAACCACTCATATAGTGACAGTTAGTTAGTTAGTTAGCTAGTTAGTTACTTAGCTGTTAGTGGTCATAACCATGGATATCTAAGCTACATAGCGAATCAGAAGAAATATACAACATTTCTAATTGGAGATATTTGCTAATATTATTTTTATTATTATACTTAATACATATTGAGATAGGTTCGTAGAGATGGGAATACCCCTTTAAATCTCTCTTAAAGGGATTCTGTCAGCAGGATTTTGCTACCCAAGCTGAAAGCAGCCAGATGTAAGGGTAGAGATCCTGATTCCAGCGATTAGGGATGAGCGGACCCATGGAAGTTCAGGTTCGTCAAGTTCGACCCAATTTTATTCCAAAGTTTGGTTTGGGTACAGTTCTGGTACTCGAACTTGAACCTGCACCCGTACCCACATAGAAATGAATGGGGACCCGAGCTTTGGAGCTGGAAAATCTCTCTCTCTCTTTTCTCTCTCTCTCTCCTCTATCTATCTTTCCGCTACTTCCCAAACTCCCGAACTGTAAAATGGACTAACAGAAGCTTGTCCAGTACAAACCCTGAACTTTACAGTTTTGGTTCGCTCATCTCTACCAGCGATGTATCACTTACTGGGCTGCTTGCTGCAGTTTTGATAAAATTACTGTTTTCTCTGCTGCAGATCTAGCAGTTCTCTGAATGTGGAGCTCTGTATAACCCCGCCCACACCACTGATTAAGCAGCTTTCTGCGTACACTGTGCATAGGCAGAAAGCTGCCATTCAGTGATGGGGGGTGGGTTTTACAAGGCAGCAGGTTTACTAGTTTTCTGGTTACAATCTTCTACTGATAAAACAGTGATTTTATTAAAACTGCAGCAATCAGCCCAGTAAGTGACACATCACTGGAATCAGGGTTTCTGTCTTTATATTATGCTGCTTCCAGATTAGGTGACAGAATCCTGGTGACAGATTCTCTCTCTAATGACAAGTGTTTTTGCTTTTTGCTACTTTTGTATGTTCCTCTGTAGCACTAATGTCCTTATTTTTCATTCCATTTACAGCTGCTGGATGGCTTGGGAGCCAAGTCTTGGCGCATTCTACGGCCCCGTCGCCTTCATTGTCCTCGTCACCTGCATTTACTTTCTCTGTACCTATGTACAGCTAAAGCGTCATCCTGAACGCAAGTACGAATTAAAGGAAAGGACGGAGGAGCAGCAGAGGTTGGCCGGTGGAGAAATGGGTCACAGTCATATAGCCGAAGCTGGACCAGTTGCTCAGGCAACCTGCTCCATGATTTCATCCTCCCTGTTGGAAAATGAGCATTCATTCAAGGCCCAGCTACGAGCTGCCGCCTTCACTCTCTTTCTCTTTACAGCGACCTGGACCTTTGGGGCTCTTGCTGTATCTCAAGGGCATTTCTTGGATATGATCTTCAGCTGCCTGTACGGAGCGTTTTGTGTAACTTTAGGCCTCTTCACTTTAATCCATCACTGTGCAAAGCGAGACGACGTTTGGCACTGCTGGTGGTCCTGTTGTCCGTCGAAAAGAAATGCGTATGCAGTGCCAGCAAGCGCTCGCCAAAAAGTGAACATAAATGGAGATGCCCAGGGTCATGCCACCTGCATTCAGGATTCGCCATGCCCGAATAAGTCGCCAATGTACAACCACCCATCTGTGGGTCATTGCAAACTTACTAATTTACAAGCTGTGCAGAACCATGTAAACTGCCTATCGCCCGTCACGCCGTGCTGTGCAAAGATTCACTGTGAACAACTTATGGAAGATGAAGCTCATATCCATGTGCATAATGAAGGCGCTTTTAGACCAAACATGCACGTTCACAGGTGTCTAAAAAGCAGAACTAAGCCACGCTACTTCAGTCGACATAGGTCTGCCGCCGAGCGAGAGTATGCCTATCATATTCCTTCTAGCATTGATGGAAGTATCCATAGCTCGCACACGGACAGTCCACACAGTACACATGAGGGCCATTCAGGCCACAGACGGGGCTGTTGTGCAGCAAGCGACCCTTACCCCACCATCAACCAGCCCGAGAGCAGCGATGCAAGTACTGCAATATTTAGTTGTGGCAAAATGCCTGACTCTGACACTGTGCACCATACTCACTTTGAGATGCAACCAAGGAGACAATCATATCCATTTAACACAACAAATCCTAACGGGTTACTCAAGGGTAGCATGCATGAAGCCATGATCTATAGTTCCGATAATGCAGGAAACGTAAAAACGGGGCCATGGAGAAATGAAACTACTGTGTAGTTCTGGGCCTAGGTCATACGTCTTTCCTGCACTGGTAAAAATGTAAAAAAAAAAAAAAAAAATGAAATGTACGCCATGTTTTTAAATTCACTTGTTAAGTGTCTGTACAGCACACCGGTACATGTACAATGCTTGGTTCTGTTTTGTTATACAAAGAAACCGATTATAATGTGGCAATTGTGAAAATAACATGTTAAAGAGAAATAACAATAAGTGTACTGCAAAGAACCATGAACACAAAGGTGCAAAGTAGATCGAAGAGGCAATATCCTTTTCTTTTTGTGTTAATTCCTGGCACAATTCTCTGTGTTACACTTGCTACTGTTACCATGACAATAAATTATTGCAATCATTTTTCTCATATGTTCTACACATTGTGATATTAAACCAAATAGAAGTTTCTATTGAATCTCATGTCAGATAGATATCATTTGTTTCCATGTTGTCCATAGAGCTATACATGCCCATACACCTTTAAATACTTTTTCTGAGAAGGAAACCTATTAGGTCCTGCACTCTTTTAACTATTAGATGCTAAATGCAAATGTACCTTATGATTATACACAGTGGAGGTAACCATTTAATTTCCAAACCTAAATTTTTAAAAAGTTGTCAAGCAAAATATAATGTTCCAAAATGTGCTTGTTATTAAGTTGTACAACTGAAAGATACAACGTTTTTCAGTCACAAGCGAATTCTGGCAAAACAGCTTTTACAATGTCAGCATGTGCAGATCCTGGCAGAATTTCTGGCTTGTGTTCGACACAGAACAGATTTCATTGTATCATCATGTACAGATCCTGACAGATTCATTTCTGGCTTGTGTTCAACACAGAACAGATTTCACTGTATCATTATGTACAGATCCTGGAAGGTCCATTTCTGGTTTGTGACCGACACAGAACAGCTCTCACAGTGTCGGTATGTGCAGATCCTCAGATCCTAGTAGATTAATTTCTGGTTTGTGACCGACACAGAACAGCTCTCACAGTGTCGGCATGTGCAGATCCTCAGATCCTAGTAGATTCATTTCTGATTTGTGACCGACACAGAACAGCTTTCACAGTGTCGGCATGTGCAGATCCACAGATCCTAGCAGATTCATTTCTGGTTTGTGACCAACACAGAACAGCTTTTACAGTGTCGGCATGTGCAGATCCTCAGATCCTAGTAGATTCATTTCTGGTTTGTGACCGACACAGAACAGCTTTTACAGTGTCGGCATGTGCAGATCCTCAGATCCTAGCAGATTAATTTCTGGTTTGTGACCGACACAGAACAGCTTTCACAGTGTCGGCATGTGCAGATCCTGGCAGGTTCATTTCTGTTTTGTGTTCAACACAGAACAGCTTTCACGGTGTCGGCATGTGCAGATCCTAGCAGGTTCATTTCTGGTTTGTGTTCAACACAGAACAGGTTTCAGTGTCGGCATGTGCAGATCCTGGCAGGTTCATTTCTAGTTTGTGTTCAACACAGAACAGCTTTCACAGTGTTGGCATGTGCAGATCCTGGCAGGGTCATTTCTAGTTTGTGTTCAACACAGAACAGCTTTCACAGTGTCGGCATGTGCAGATCCTGGCAGGTTCATTTCTAGTTTGTGTTCAACACAGAATAGCTTTCAGTGTCGGCATGTGCAGATCCTGGCAGGTTCATTTCTAGTTTGTGTTTGACACAGAACAGCTTTCACAGTGTTGGCATGTGCAGATCCTGGCAGGTTCATTTCTACTTTGTGTTTGACACAGAACAGCTTTCACAGTGTCGGCATGTGCAGATCCTGGCAGGTTCATTTCTAGTTTGTGTTTGACACAGAACAGCTTTCACAGTGTCGGCATGTGCAGATCCTGGCAGGTCCATTTCTGGTTTTTAACCTGACACAGAACAGCTATTACTGTATCAGCATGTACAGATTCTGATTCCTGACAGGTTCATTTCTGGTTTGTGATCGACACAGAATAACTTTTACAATGTTAGCATGTGCAGATCCTAGCAAATTCATTTCTGATTTATGTCTGACACATAACAGATTTCCCATTGTTATTATCTACAGATACTGGAAGGTCCATTTTAAATTTGTGTCTAACAGAGAAAGAGCGTTTACAGTGTTGGAGCTACAGTATATATAAAGGGGACTGACTGCTTATTTTAATAACTAAGCCAACTCCCTTCTATGTCTATACATGGACTGTGAAAAAGAAGGGGGTTGATTTAGCTATTAAAATAAGCAGTCAGCCAGACATCTTAATACATCTCTCAGGTTACTTGATGAATCAGGAAATATGATACTACATTGGACATGAACTGGAAGAGGACCTTGCAAGAACCAGAACTTGTGGTTAAAGAAAGGGAGTGCATTATTAAGTTGCAATAAGGAGGGAAAAAACTTATACCTACTGACTTCATCAGCTTCAGAAATGTTACTAGCTCTTAAAATATTGATAGCCAAAATTCAATTGATGTGCCATATGTTGAAAAATAAATGATGGTCCACCTAAACGCAAACCGGATTGAATAGCATGCCGCTGCAAGATGCTGTGGTAGCCATGCTGGTTCAGTATGCCTTCAATTTTGAATAAATCCCCAACAGCGTCACCAACAAAGCACCCCCACACCATCACACCTCCTCCTCCATGCTTCACGGTGGTAACCAGGCATGTAGAGTCCAAAGTAATGATGGCCACTCATTTTTCTTTACTTAGCTGCTTTTTTCTTGCCATAATACAAATTCTAACAGTCTATTCAGTAGGACTATCAGCTGTGTATCCACCAGACTTCTGCACAACACAACTGATGGTCCCAACCCCATTTATAAGGCAAGAAATCCCACTTATTAAACCTGACAGGGCACACCTGTGAAGTGAAAACCATCTCCGGTGACTACCTCTTGAAGCTCATCAGCAGAATGCCAAGAGTGTGCAAAGGAGTCATCAAAGCAAACGGTGGCTACTTTGAAGAACCTAGAATATAAGACATATTTTCAGTTGTTTCACACTTTTTTGTTAAGTATATAATTCCACATGTGTTAATTCATAGTTTTGATGCCTTCAGTGTGAATGTACAATTTTCAAAGTCATGAAAATACAGAAAAATCTTAAAATGAGAATGTGTGTCCAAACTTTTGGTCTGTACTGTACATATATACAGTATATATATTTACAGTATATACTGTGTGTATATATATATATACATTGTGTATATATATATGTATATATATATATATATATATATATATATACACTGCTCAAAAAAATAAAGGGAACACGTAAACAACAGAATATAACTCCAAGTAAATGAAACTTCTGTGAAATCAAACTGTCCATTTAGGAAGCAACACTGATTGACAATCAATTTCACATGCTGTTGTGCAAATGGAATAGACAATAGATGGAAATTATTGGCAATTATCAAGACACCCTCAATAAAGGAGTGGTTCTGCAGGTGGGGACCACAGACCACATCTCAGTACCAATGCTTTCTGGCTGATGTTTTGGTCACTTTTGAATGTTGGTTGTGCTTTCACACAAGTGGTAACATGAGACGGACTCTACAACCCACAGAAGTTGCTCAGGTAGTGAAGCTCAACCAGGATGGCACATCAATGCGAGCTGTGGCATGAAGGAATGCTGTGTCTGTCACCGTAATGTCCAGAGGCTGGAGGCGCTACCAGGAGACAGGCCAGTATACCAGGAGACGTGGAGGGGGCCGTAGGAGGGCAACAACCCAGCAGCAGGACCGCTACCTCCACCTTTGTGCAAGGAGGAACAGGAGGAGCACTGCCAGAGCCCTGCAAAATGACCTCCAGCAGGCCACAAATGTGCATGTGTCTGCACAAATGGCTAGAAACCGACTCCATGAGGGTGGTATGAGGGCCCGACGTCCACAGATGGGGGTTGTGCTCACAGCCCAACACCGTGAGGACGCTTGGCATTTGCCACAGAACACCAGGATTGGCAAAGTCGCCACTGGCGCCCTGTGCTCTTCACAGATGAAAGCAGGTTCACACTGAGCACATGTGAAAGACGTGACAGAGTCTGGAGACGCCGTGGAGAGCGATCTGCTACCTGCAACATCCTTCAGCATGACCGGTTTGGCAGTGGGTCAGTAATGATGTGAGGTGGTATTTATTTGGAGGACCGCACATGTGCTCTCCAGAGGTAGCCTGACTGCCATTAGGTACCGAGATGAGATCTTCAGACCCCTTGTGAGACCATATGCTTGTGTGGTTGACCCTGGGTTCCTCCTCATGCAGGACAATGCCAGACCTCATGTGGCTGGAGTGTGTCAGCAGTTC
Source organism: Phyllobates terribilis (assembly GCF_046119375.1). NCBI lineage: Eukaryota > Metazoa > Chordata > Amphibia > Anura > Dendrobatidae > Phyllobates > Phyllobates terribilis. The sequence continues at coordinate 420,733,347 of NW_027362765.1, forward strand.
CTGCAAAATGAAGGCATTGAAGCTATGGACTGGCCCGCCTGTTCCCCAGACCTGAATCCGATTGAGCACATCTGGGACATCATGTCTCGCTCCATCCACCAACGTCACGTTGCACCACAGACTGTCCAGGAGTTGGCAGATGCTTTAGTCCAGGACTGGGAGGAGATGTCACAGGAGACAATCCGCAACCTCATCAGGAGCATGCCCAGGCGTTGTAGGGAGGACATACAGGCACGTGGAGGCCACACACAATACTGAGCCTCATTTTGACTTGTTTTAAGGACATTACATCAAAGTTGGATCAGCCTGTGGTGTGTTTTTCCACTTTAATTTTTGGGTGACTCCAAATCCAGGCCTCCATTGGTTAATAAATTTGATTTCCATTGATGATTTTTGTGTGATTTTGTTGTCAGCACATTCAACTTTGTACAGAACAAAGTATTCAATGAGAATATTTCATTCATTCAGATCTAGGATGTGTTATTTGAGTGTTCCCTTTATTTTTTTGAGCAGCGTATATATTCAGTCAGCATAAATGAGTACATCCCCTTTGAAAAGTAAGAATTTAACCAATATCTCACTCTAATACAAGAACAATTTCCAAAATTTTGGCAAGACTGGGTTTCATAGAACTAAAATGTTCACCCATAGCATGAAAGAATGGTTCACAATAAATCTTTCATTATAAAATCTGCAATTTTACTCAAATTAGTTGATGCTAAATGAGTACACCCCACATCAAAAACTACTACATCAAGAATTTTGTGTGACCCCTTGATTTTTAAGGACAGCACCAAGTCTTCTAGGCATGGAATGAACAAGTTGGTGACATGTTGTAACATCTATCTTTTTCCATTCTTAAAGAACAATCTTTTTCAGATGCTGGATGGAGAGTGATGCTCAACTTGTCTCTTCAGAATTCCTCATAGGTGTTTTGGTTGGGTTCAGATCAGGAGACATACTCCTGAATCACTATTCAGAAATGCAACAGATGTTTGCTTTAGAACATTGTCATGTTGAAAAGTGCACGTCTACCAAGGGCATGGAGTGATGGTAGCATTTTTTTTTCAGCATTAAGCAGCACATCTGTGAATTCATGATACTATCAATGACACCCACAGCACTCATGCAGCCCCACATAAGGACACTGCCACCACCATATTTCACTGTAGTCACCATGCATTTAGAAAAATGAATTTATAAAATGCATGATGCCTACAGTGAAAGATGATGGTGGCAGTATCTTTATGTGGGGCTGCATGAGTGCTGCTGATATCTTGAATTCACAGGTGTGAATTCTATATTGAAAGAGAAGATGCTACCATCACTCTGTGCCCTTGGTAGATGTCCACTTTTCCAACATGACATTGATCAAAAAGACACATCAAAGGCCACTGTTGCATTTCTAAAGAAGAACAGGGTGTAAGTTATTTATTGTCCAAGTATTTATCCTGATCTGAACCCAACCAAATAACATGGGAAGTTCTGAAGAGACAGATTGAGCATGACTCACCAACCAGTATCCAGGCTGCTAAAGAGGTTATTCTTGAAGAACGGAAAAAAATATATGTTGCAATATGTTGCCAAGTTGTTCATCCCATGCCTAGAAGACTTGGTGCTGTACTTAAAGAGGTTGCCCAATACTTTGACATTAACTATTCTTAGGATATCCTTAGGATAGGGTATCAATGTCTGATTGGTCGGGGTCCAACACCCGGCACCCCCACCGATCAGCTGTTATCGGTGGCAGCCAACGGCCGGAAGTACTTACTTGCGGAGATTGGCTGTTTACTTGTAGTGACCAGGGCTTGGCACTGCACATCTGCCTCTTATTCAAAGCAATAGAAAACGGATGTGTACTATCCTGCGGTTGTCACTGCAAGTAGACGGCCAAGCTCCGCAAGTAAGTACTTTCACCCAGCGGCCGCCGCCATTAACAGCTGATCGGTGAGGGTGCTGGGTGTCCCAAGGCATCAATGTAAAAGTAGTGGACAATCTCTTTAAAAATCATGAAGGTAATAGAAAATACTAAATCTAGTAGTTTTTGATGTGCGGTGTACTCATTTTTGCCTCAACTAATTTGAGTAAACCTGAAAATTTTGTAATAATATTAACCATACTTTAATGTTATGGGTTAAAATAATATTCTATGAAACTCAGGCTTGTCAAAATTTTGCAAATTGTTCTTGTGTTCCATGAGATATTGATTAAGATCTAACTTTTCAAAGGGGTGTACTCATTTATGCTGAGCACAAAAATCACAAGATTGATGGACATGTTATTAATGATATGCAAATGTTGCAAAAATGATAATAAATTGAGATGTTTTAACAATTTTGTTAAGTATCGAGTATCAGTACCACATGCCGAAATATCTGCACTTAGACATCTTGGCTGCTATCAATAAAGTTATTAATGGTTGTCTGATGAATAAGAGACAAATCATTTCCAAGGCTTCAGAGAGATGTATGTTAGCTTCATCTGCCATTTTGTTTATGTTTGAAAAAGGCCGACTGCTGGCCGAAACATTGCTTTTATGATGCATTTTGGATGAATAAAGGAATAGAATCATCTCTCTGGTGCTTCGGAAAGGATTTGTCTCTGAATTTGCTGGTAACTTGGTGGGAAATTGCCCCAAGGAAGAACGGAGCCTATAGAGTGGAGCAAAGGGAACTACCATTATGGACACTGGTTGTCTGAGGAATGTTCTGCCACTGAATGCACTTGGGCAAATCATCAAGATCTGTACTGACAGCTCCCTTTGCAATTGCCGACCAATGACGTCTCAGATGATGGGAGACAAGTCTGGAGATGCTGCAGGTCATGGTAGCATGTTTAGGTCACACATGCTGCATACAGTAGCATGAGCAGCATGCGACCAGATGTTGGGACACTTTCACTTTCCCTCGTGAATGTCTCTTCGTGGCATTGCCCAATTGGTCTACAGATCAAATCGTGGCTGTAATTGCATGCAAGAGAAAAGCGAGAATCAATGCTATAGACAATAGACCTTCATTCCAGCCTCTGTTGCCTTTTTGCTCCATCCCATGATAGTCTTTGAGAGCATTGGTGTGAGGTCAATGGAGCACCTGTAACTGGATATCTGGCTTGTAGGCCAATCTCATGCAAACACCTACCAATGGTTTGTGTAGACTTTTTATTGTGCCTTGGGCTTGGTATGTGGTGTTTAATTTCAATTACAGTACAGAATGAACCACTATGCGCCATTCTTCAAATCTGACAAGACCACTTGGGCAACACCATGAAGAGGCATTCACAAGGGAACGTCACATCGGTCCTACTATCAGGATAATGTATGGTAGCTTGACCCTTCTAATCTTCATTCTAGGTACACAAACCACTCGATGTTACATTGATTTTTTCGTGGAACCAGTGGTATGGCAATTTTTCCAAAGTGTCCCAGGAGCCATTTTTCAGCACAATACTAGTTGCTTGTGCTACTGTGAGCAGCTTGCTCAGCATAAATGTGCTAACATTTCCTACAGCTCCCCTGGACTTGTTGTCTCCTATAGAGCTCATCTGAGATGTTATTGTTCTGCAATTGCAAAAGAAGCTGCCAGCAGCGGATCTTGATGATTTGCCTAAGCGCATTCAGCCCGTCAGAACATACCTCAGACAACCATTAATAACCTCATTGATAGCAGCCAAGGCCGTAAGGGCGTGGATTTCTGCACATGGAGCTCAGACTCGATACTGACTAAATCAATATGTTTTGAAAGCTTTGTTTCCATTTTTTTACCATTTTAATATCATTAGCATGTCTATCATCCTACATAATTTCACAACTTTTCCTTTTTGGTGTTGCAATGTCAATGTTGAGAGGTGTGTGTATATTGGATATTTTCGTTCTCCTTTGTTATCTTGTCTAAATGAAATACCAATTGTAGCCAACATTGAAAATACTGCCTCTTACAAAAGTGATACAATGTATCAGCTTACAGATTGTTGGGTGTTACGAACTAATTCACCTAGATGATAAATTACTTAAAATAATTTTGGGGGAAGCTGTTTCAATTGACATCGCATGGCAACGCATTATGGTTCTCAGCTGAATGACAGAATGCACTGAATACAAAAGGGAGATGTGCTTCATCTGTACTGCAGTAATAAAGGACTTCGCCTGTGTGCTCCCAAAAAAAAATACAGTAGACGTTGGCGTTTAAAATCTAGGAATGTAGTATTATTAATGGTTGTCCTTTTTAATTGAAAACTTATTTACCAACTTTTTGCTTCTCTATTACAAAACAATTAATTAATTCTGTAAGGCATCCCTCCTAGAGAGGTGACATTTAGGCATATTCGACAGCTGCTATAAATGCTCTTCTGGGAGATCAGGAATTGCATCAAGTGTTTATAAGGGTAAAGGGAGACTGTCATGTAAAAAAACACTATTACCTGCAGATATGGGGTTAACCTGCAAGTTAATACTGTTCTAAACCTGCCCAGCAACGGCATTGAGCACCAGCACTGGGCACCTGCCCAGCACTGACCCCGCCGCGGCTATAGTCCCCGCTCAGTACACAGAGAGTGGCAGCTTTAACTGTGCCCCGGCACTCAAGGACAACCGGCTCAGCCATACAGTCGGATGTCAGTCTCTAGGTGCACCGTCCCACCCATATGACTGAAAGCCTGAGGCTACCGGGAGGAAATGAACTTTTCACGGGTTCTCCAGGGCTCTCAGTGCAGGCGCCGGGCAGGTTCAAAATGCTACTAATCTGCAGATTAACCAAGTATCTGTAAAGTAATAACATCTTTTTACATGACAGGATCACTTTAAATGCTCCCCCTTTTCAACATATCACACTCCATTCCTACCCTCTGAATGTGCGTCTAGACATTAGGGCTAAGTCTTATTATGTAGTGCCTTGGTGGTATCACAGCAAAGAAAACTTTGTGTCCACTTGCCAATTTTTTCAGGAATCTGAGAGGTTTCCTACTTTTTTTTGTGTGTTTTTGCAAATGTGCATTTAGATCATAGGTACACAGCAGCATTATACCTACTCTATGTTACAGAACTATTCACATATCAAAATTGCAGCACACACTAGTCTGAGCCATTTTTTGGATCAGACTTGCCCATTAAACTAACTGGATATCATACAGACCCCATCCGCAGAGCATCCATTTTTTATTGATCGCAGTTATTAACCTATGGAACTGCATTTGGCCTATAATTATATTTTAAATTGTTGATGTATAAATGGAAAAATAAAATCCAGACATACGGATAACATACTGATGGCATACAGATGACAAAATGGATGAATAAATGTCAATTTTTCTGGTTGAAATACAGATGATTTTCGATATGCTCATCTGGTGCATAAATCAAAGGATGCTTAACTGAAAGCTGTATGTGCGGAGCCTTTCTACCCTAAAAGCATTGCACCCAACGGTGCCTGGTGTGGCAGTGCATAATCCTGTAGGACTCTATAGAACGGAGGTATGGAGGAGTATTCTGTACACTGTGCATAAACCCTAAGATTTAGAACAAGTATTGCTTCAAATGCATTGCACTCAATCCTCACCAGCCAGGCGGAAACTTGGTCGTCTTAATAGAAATGTCCATCAGATTCCCAATATTGACTTATTCCAAGGACAGGTGCAGACAATCGCATTTTCAGTCCATGTGCGATCCAACAAAACAATGGATCGCACTCAGACCAATGTTATTCTATGAGGTTGTACACATGTCAGATACGGTCCGAGGAATAAAATTGATGCATGCCCGGGTTTGGTCCGATATTCAGATCGCACTCAGCCATGCAAGTCAATGAGTCCATGAAAACCATCGAACTCTACTCGAATGAAATCTGAGTCTGATTTCGACGGACTAACAGAATGGAGATGATGGATACATTTTTTGCTCCATCTTCTTGTCATCCGAGAGAAATGGAGCACACTATGACCACACTCTGATCAGCCTTTGATCAGAGTGTGGTTTGCATAATCGACCCGATTCTCTCGGATGAGAAAATACACAGTCGTCTGCCCCTGGCCTAAAAGAAAAAGACAATAGTTCATAGGTTTTTGGTAAATGTAGCAACTTTGAATGCAGTGTTGGACTGGGGTGCCAAGGGCCCACCAGTAACCAACTCCAGGGCCCCACTTTTCAGCTACATGCAAATGTGACATTATCCTCAATCACAAATATATATAACAATAAGCTGGGTAGATTGTTACATGAATAAGATGCTGCATATGTCTGTACATAGTACTTCAAGTATAGTGTGCCAAGTACTGCTCAGATAAGAGGGTGGTGGTGGCCCACCGGAGGATTCTCCTGCTCTCCTGTGGGCCAGTCCAAGTCTGTCTGAATATAACTGCTCACTTTAGCCAGATGTGCTTATAACAGATAAAACTCTGTCTGAAAACTAGTAAAGAGTGGACCAGCTGTTGCTTCTCATTGTGCCAGTCCAGCACGATGGCAACCACAATAAATGATGTAAGGTGTAAAAAAACCCAAGGAACCTTTCGGTGTTGATATTAGTAAGGCCTGATGAAGGCACCTGTACGGTGATGAAATGCATAGCCTCAATAAAATGACTATCCATGAGTAGTCATTTTTTCCAGCAGTGCCCAGTGGTTCCTTATTTTTTCCCTACATCCTACAGCAACTATGACTTATGAAAATCACAAAGAAGCCCTTACTGCGTTTTTTTGCGGATATTTGGCAAGTCACTTGTGTCTTCATAAGTCAATAAAATCTACCTTTCCCCCAGGCTCCACTGTGTATATGTCACTACTATTGGACCAGCTGGATGTAAAAAAAAGTAGTTTTCAGGAATATGAAGGACATTGGAAAAGGTGATACCAGTCTGACAAAGAGATATTTGCACACAGTCTTCATTCGGTAAAATGTGTACTAACGATATTGCCTTGGATGTCTGCCATTAGCACCGTAGAACCACATAACATCCGCTCAGTGTTAGCTTCTCTTCATCCTGGAGGGAAGAGATGGCTAACATGACTCCTTTTCCATCCACAGTGTTGTATTGGTTGTTATGTGCATGGCACAGGTCAGAATATAACATTTGTTGATTTTCAATGTTACATGTTTAAAATGGAGTATTGTTAAAGACTGTGCAAATCATGTTGGTATAACTCTAGAACATTCTGAATCCACCAAAACTCACCTCCGCACCAGTGTATGTGGCACAATCCTTCGTCTGAGGTATTATGATAAACTTTAATTAAAACTCACTCCGATGTCTTTGCGAAGCATGCAGCAACCATTGTATGTGACGCTGTGCATTACGTAACTGTCTCCTCACATCTTCCATTAACACTAAGGATTCACAAAGAGCTGAAACCAAAGTTGGATGAATGGAAGTTCTCACTGACTCCTGGAGAAATTATGGTCTTAGGGTAGGTGCACACGACGTCCTTTTTCAGGGGGATTCTGTCTTGAAACCACCTGAAAAAGCGCTAGCTAAACGTTTCAAAGAAGGAACATATACAGTGGCATGTAAAAGTTTGGACACCTCTGGTAAAAATTACTGTTATTGTGAACAGTTAAGTAAGTTGAAGAAGAAATGATCTCAAAAAGGCCTAAAATTAAAGATGACAAACATTTCCTTTGTACTTTAGTAAAAAAATATATATATATATATATTTTTTCATCTTTTACATTTTAGAAAATACTAACTAGCGCTGGACCCAGGTGTGATGGAAGGAGAATACAAGGGTAAGTATAGAAACAGATATATTTTATTGGTAAAATTAGTTAAAACATACTATTTAAAATGCGCAATAAAAGTAGGGGTGGGAGAAGGTAACGGCTAATAGGCGTAAGGTTGATGGTAATAATAGAAGAGTGGTAGTTTTCTGCAATTTTTGGCATTTATTCAGTGATAGTCCTCAGGGTAGGCCCATTGGGTGCTGACTTCTGGATGAAGATGATTTCCTAATGAAAAGGAGGAGTGGGTCAGGACAAGGTTATAGTGACGATTATAAGTATAAGGGAGAACAATAGACAATTATTACCTGGTTATTGGAGGGGGTATGAGTGAAGGAGTCCAGAGAGGTTGTGAGTGTTCTTGAGTGGTGGTTCACTGAGAAAAAAATGCCATATATTTAGAGGAGGTTAGGGTGGATGGGTAGGTATCCTGTTAGAGAGAAGGAGCCACTGGCTCTGGCATTCACTGTAGTTGATGGTTGGTGTGAGGATCGGTCTTTTGACTGGACCCAGCCTGTGCACTATTTTGACCACCCCCCCCCTCGTTTTTAGGTCCCCACCAGACCTTCATGGACCCCCACCCCTAACGGAGACACCAACGATTCAAAATACAAGGTAAATCTCCATTCCTAGGCAAGCTCCTTCACCCTCCAGGACAGTCTCCCCAAACCTAATATCTGATCCTCTCTCTAAAGACCGATCCTCACACCAACCATCAACTACAATGAACGCTAGAGCCAGTGGAACTATCCTTTTGAGACCCTATTTACACCTTCTCTCTACCAGGTTACCTACCCATCCACGCTAGAACACTACAGCAGGTATACTAGCATATACACTTGAGATCAGTCACCACCTAACCTCCTCTAAATATATGGCATTTCTTTCTAAGTGAACCACCACTCAAGAACAATCACGACCTCTCTGGACTCCTTCACTCATACACCCTCCAATAACCAGGTAATAATTATCTATTGTTCTCCCTTATACTTATAATCATCACTATAACCTTGTCCTGACCCACTCCTCCTTTCCATTAGGAAATCATCTTCATCCAGAAGTCAGCACCCAATGGGCCTACCCTGAGGACTATCACTGAATAATTGCCAAAAACTGCAGAAGACTACCACTCTTCTATTATTACCATCAACCTTACGAGCCATTATCTTCTCCCACCCCTACTTTTATTGTGCATTTTAAATAGTATGTTTTAACTAATGTTACCAATAAAATATATCTGTTTTTAAACTTAGCCTTGTATACTCCTTCCGTCACGCCTGGGTCCAGCGCTAGTTAGTATTTTCTACTATTTACCCTTTGACATACTGTGGTTTTTGTCTTAACTTGCTGCAGGACCCTCCAGGCAGACCTACCAATGCCACTGTTTTTTACCTATCTTTTACATTTTAAAAATGTCAAAAAGGAAAATGGGCGGATGCAAATGTTAAGGCACCCTTTGAGATATGTGTGATCACAGGGGTCAGTATTGGGCCCCCTTCTTTTTAACATATTTATTAATGACCTTGCAGGGGGCATACAGAGTAGTATTTCAGTATTTGCAGATGACACTAAACTCTGCAGGGTAATCAATACAGAGGAGGACAATTTTATATTACAGGAGGATCTATGTAAACTAGAAGCTTGGGCTGATAAATGGCAAATGAGATTTAATGGGGATAAATGTAAGGTAATGCACTTGGGCAGAGGAAATAAAATGTATAATTATATGCTTAATTGTAAAACACTGGGCAAAACTGTAACTGAAAAAGACCTGGGTGTATTGGTGGACGACAAGCTCACGTTTAGTGGCCAGTGTCAAGCAGCTGCTGCAAAGGCAAATAAAATAATGGGATGCATTAAAAGAGGCATAGATGCTCATGAGGAGAACATAATTTTACCTCTATACAAGTCATTAGTGCAACGACACTTAGAATACTGTGTACAGTTTTTGTCTCCGGTGTATAAGAAAGACATAGCTGAACTAGAGAGGGTGCAGAGAAGAGCGACCAAGGTTATTAGAGGACTGGGGGGTCTGCAATACCAAGACAGGTTATTACACTTGGGGTTATTTACTGTGGAAAAAAGAAGGCTTAGGGGCGACCTTATTACTATGTACAAGTATATGAGGGGACAGTACAAAGACCTGTCTACTGATCTTTTTACTCTGAGGCCAGAGACGGGGACAAGGGGGCATCTTCTACGTCTGGAGGAAAGAAGGCTTAATCATAATCACAGATGCGGATTCTTTACTGTAAGAGCAGTGAGACTATTGTACTCTCTGCCGCATGATGTTGTAATGAGTGATTCACTTCTAACATTTAAGAAGGGCATGGATGCCTTTCTTGAAAAGTATAATATTACAGGTTATATATACTAGATTCCTTCATAGGGCGTTGATCCAGGGAACTAGTCTGATTGTCGTATGGAATCGGGACGGAATTTTTTTCCGCAATGTGGAGCTTAGTGTTTGCCACATGGTTTTTTTTGCCTTCCTCTCGATCAACATGTTAGGCTATGGGTTGAACTAGATGGACTTAGTCTTCCTTCAACCTTAAAACTATGTTACTATGTTACTAGATAACTTTGACCAAGGTTTCACACCTTAATTAGTCTGTTAGGTTTATGGCTTGTTCACTATCATCATTAGGAAAGGCCAGGTGATCCAAATTTCCCAGCTTTATAAAAACCCAGCCTCCTCTAACCTTATGTTAAAAAACAGCAGCCATGGGTTCTTCTAAGCAGCAGCCTAGCACTCTGAAAATGAAAATGGTGGAGGCCCACAAAGCAGGAGAAGGCTATAAGAAGACAGTAAAACATTTTCAAGTGGTCCTTTCCTCAGTTCAAAATGTAATTAAGAAATGGCAGCTAACAGCAAGAGTGGAGGTCAAAATAAGGTCTGGAAGACAAAGCAAAATTTCAGTGAGAGTTGCTCATAGGATTGCTGGAGAGGCAAATCAGAACCCTCACTCCACTGCAATCGTCCTTCAGAAATATTTAGCAGACTCTGGAGGTCTTTTAGAGATCATTTCATCTTCAACTGGCTTTACTGTTAATAATAACAGTAATTTTGACCTATTTTAGTCTCATCTGACCACATGACTTTCCTCTAGATCATCCAGATGGTCATTGGCGATCTTCAAACGGGCCAGGACATGTGCTGGTGTGAGCAGGTGGACCTTGTGTGCCCTGCAGGATTTTAATCCATGATGGTGTAGTGTGTTACTAATGGTAATGTCTGAGACTGTGGTCCCAGCTCCCTTCAGGTCATTGACCAGGTCCTCCCATGTAGTTCTGGGCTGATTTCTGACCTTTCCCAGAATCATCCTTCCCCCATGAGGCGAGATCTCACATGGAGCCCCAGATCAAGGAAGATTGACAGTCATCTTGTGTTTCTTCCATTTTCTAATAATTACGCCAACAGTTGTTGCCTTTTCACCAAGCTGCTTGCCTACTGTTCTGTTGCCCATCCCAGCCTTGTACAGGTCTACAATTTTGTCCCTGGTGTCCTTAAACAGCTCTTTGGTCTTGGCCATGGTGGAGAGGATGGGGTGTGATTGATTGTGTGAACAGTTGTCTTTTATATAGGTAATGAGTTCAAACAGGTGCAATTAATACAGGTAATGAGTGCAGAGTAGGAGGGATTCTTAAAGAAAAACTAACAGGTCTGTGAGAAACAGAATTCTTGCTGGTTGGTAGGTGGTCAAACACTTATTTCATGCAATGAAATGCAAATGAATTATGTAAAAATCATACAATGTGATTTTCTGGATTTTATTTTTAAGATTCTGTCTCTCACAGTTGAATTGTACTTACGATAAAAATTACAGACCTCTCCATTCTGTGTAGGTGGGAAAACTTGCAAAATCGGTAGTGTATCAAATGCTTATTTTCCCCACTGTATATATATATATATATATATATATATATATACATATACATATACATATATATATATATATATATATATATATATATATATAGTGCTGTAAACACTGTGTCCTCTCTTCCTGAAGATTTCCAAATGTATACTTAGGAAAGAAGATCCTAACATACAACACTTTACTTGCAGACTGATTTTTATTAACTTGTACAACTCCTTTAATTCCATATTTATCTACTTTAACCAGTTGGCCTCCAGGAGATGAGTAGGTCTGTGGCAAACAAAGCATGCCGCTAGAAATTTTCTCACATTGATATGTTCCCTTTTAGATGCCACATCTTCACAATAGAGCCTCCCATTCTCTTCCTCATCTATACTCCCTCTGAGAAACATGAGAGCACAAGAAACCTTCCAAAATCACTAATTTCCCAGAATTTAAAGTGGTTGTCCATCTACTGGAAAACTCCTTCGTAAATACTATATTCCCCAGTATAAATGTAAAAAAAAGTAGATACCTCCCACAACGGTACCATTCCAGTGATGTCAGCACCAGGTGTCCAGAGGCTCACATGACATCGTTATACCACATGAGCCCTGCAGCCAATCAGCTGCCGCTGCTGTTCTCGTACAGCATACGTGAGGTGCTGTATAAGTTCATTTTACTCACATATATGCATGTGAAAAAAAACATGTAAAAAATGCAATGAAAAAACGTAAGTAACCTAATTTAGCTTGATTCAAGGACCCATTGATGGGCAGTGAGGCGCGAAACGACCTTTGTCCATAGCGTGTTCCATTCACTCCTGCAACTATGTTTTAACTCTTTTTTGAATAAAAAGGTCTTTTATGGAACGGTGAGTGCCACCTTTTTCTTTTTTAAAAATTAGCAACCTAATTTAGCCAGTTGGTTCAGAAATGGTGCAGAAAATCTGTAACATCAAAAATTCACCAAATACTCATTGTGGGAAACTAGCCTTAAAAATAATAGGTAACCTCACTATGATTAAGACAGTTATGGTAAAACAATAAAAGTTGCAAGCACCTGGGAGACCTCCAGAGCCTTCATATCTCTTCATTACTGGATAAAGAGTTTTGACATTAAAGAAAATTTCACCTTCACTTTAGGGACATGAATATATAATCATATTTCACAGGTTTCTAAGCTTCTCCTAGTTCTGATAAAATTTAAAAATCCATAAAAGAGCAAGAATAACTCCGTGCTGATGCTCAGCAGATGCTGTCTTTAGATACATTTCCCTTTCCAACAAAGATAGAAAGAGTTCCAAGAACATGTCACTTCTGTCTATTCCCGAAACTCCATTTGTGTTCTGTCTTTGTGAGCAAAGAGGTATCAACACAGATTGTTTACCATTTATTGATTGCCAGTTATTGGACTTTTTCCATGGATAGCACAGAAACTGAAAGCCATCAAAATAGGCAGGCATATGGGGAATGTATGAGTATTGGGGGAGGGGGTGCTCTGATTTCACCACTGCACTAAATAAGTAGCTCAAAAGAGTAGTACCAAGATTGCAAATTACTAAATGGGGTGGTTGTTATCAAATAGCAACTCATTTACATGAAAAAGAAGTACACACCTCCAGGGAAAACTATCTGATAGTATCCACCTCCAGTGAAAACTATCTGATAACACCCACTTGGACTTAACGTTAACTCAATAGGTGCCAAATACTTTGCTAATATTTCTGCAACGGAGAGGCAAAAAAAAAAAAAAAAAGTTTTATTCTGCACTGATACATCCAGGCCAACATGAAAATTTTAGTAAAAGCTCCTCTTTACCCCCTTTCTGACATTTGTGGTAATAGTACATCCTTGTGCCCTGGGCCTATTGGGCCAGGGACGTACTATTACGCAGAATGTGATCGCACAAGTGGTGCGGGGTGATTGCCGCCGGGTGTCAGCTGATTGTCACAGCTGCCACCCAGTACTATGAGCCAGGAGCGGTCCCGGACCTCTCCCAGCACATCAACCCCTGAAATGCTGCAATTAAAGTCAATCGCAGCGTTCCGGTGGCAAGGGGAGGTAAGCGCCGTTACCTACCTCCCCTCCCGCATCCCGCACTGTCTCTGCCAGGTCCCGGTGGTTGTCATGGTGACCCGATGTCGTCATGACGACATCCGGGTCACAAGACAGCAGGAAGTTAGGTAGATTGTGCTCAGTGCATGGTCTAAGTAACTTGTGTGTGCAGGGCTGCAGCCTGCATAGCATAGAGATGCTGCTGCAGCATTACTATGCTATCCAAGCGATCTGGGTGAAAAAAAAAGTCCCATACTGTGACAAAGTGTAAAAGTTAAAAAAGTGTCATAAAGTGAAAAAAAATGTAAAAAAAATTGTAAAAATATAAAAAAAATGAAAAAAAAAATATTGTACCCATGAAGAAATATTATTCTGAAAGAAAAACAAAAAAAACAATAAAAGTACATATATTTGGTATCGCCGCGTCCGGAACGGCCTGACTTATAAAATTGTCCCACTAGTTAACCCTTTTAGTGATCACGGTAAAAACTAAAAATAAAAAATGAATCAAAAAACTATGCTTGATCATCATACTGTCAAACAAAAATGAAATAAAACGCAATCAAAAAGACAGATGTAAATTAAAATGGTACTGCTGAAAACATCATCTTGTTCTGCAAAAAACAAGCTGCCATACAGCTCCATCAGCCGAAAAATAAAACAGTTATAGCTCTCAGAATAAAGCAATGAAAAAAAATGTTTTTTCTATAAAATAGCTTTTATTGTGTAAAAGCGCCAAAACATAAAAAACAATTTTACCACATGCGGAACGACATAAAAAAAAAACACAAAAAAAACATCTCCTGAATTGTTTTTTGTTTATTCTGCCTCCCAAAAATCGGAATAGAAAGCGATCAAAAAATGTCACGTTCCTGAGAATGGTACCAATAAAAACATCAACTCGTCCTGCAAAAACAAGCCATCACATGACTCTATAGGCCGAAATATGGAAAAATTAAAGCTCTCAAAATATAGCAATCCAAAAAAAAGAATATTTTAGTGCGTGACAGCTGTCAATCGTAAAAACCCGATATGAATCTGGCATAGCTATAATTGCACCGACCCAAAGAATAAAGTCGTCTAAACACTTATACCACACGAGGAAAGGCATAAAAAATAAACTCTAGGGTTAGAGTTGTGCTATGGTTAGGATTAAGCTTGTGCTAGGGTTAGAGTTGTGCTATGGTTAGGATTAGGGTTGTGCTAGGGTTAGAGTTGTGCTATGGTTAGGATTAGGGTTGTGCTAGGGTTAGGGTTGTGCTAGGGATAGGGTTTGGATTTTTTCAAAAGTAAAAAAAAAATGACAACGATATGGCGACTAGTGTTGAGCGCAAGTGCTCGCTACTTGAGTCTGCATCGGGTGCTCGAGTATGCACTGAGTATCGCGGATGCTCGAGTGACTTGCTTGAGTCTCCGCCCCATATGCTTTGCGGCCAAAAAAACCTTGCAGGGATTGCCTGCCATGCACGAGTGATCCCCGCATTTTTTGGGAGTCTAACAACCATGAAGCATGCAGGGTGGGGACTCGAACATGTCACTCGAGCACACGCGATACATGGTGCATACCCGAGTACCCATGCAAACTCAAGTAACGAGCACTTGCCCTCAAGACTAATGACAACTTATTCAATATGATGACCTAATGTTATTAATTTATGTGTCATACCTCTGGGTTCAAAATGTTCATTATACCCCTTGATAAAATCCATTGAGGAGTCGTTTCCAAAACAGGGTCACTTGTGGGGGGTTTCCACTATTTAGGTTCATCAGGGGCTCTCCAAACACGACATGGCGTCCGCTCTCAATTCTAGCCAATTTTTCATTCAAAAAGTCACACAGTGCTCCTTCCCTTCTGAACAGTGTATCTTCCCCTCATATGGGGTATTAGCATACTCAGGAGAAATTGCACAAAAGTTTTTGGGGTCCATTTTCTCCTCTTACCGTTGTGAAAATAAAAAATTTGGGGCTAAAACATAACTTTTGTGGAAAAAGTTTGATTTTTTTATTTTCACAGCTCCATGTTATAAACTTCTGTGAAGCACCTGGAGGTTCAGGGTACTTACCACACATCTATATAAGTTCCCTGAGGGGTCTAATTTCCAAAATGGTGTCACTTATGGGGGGTTTCCACTATTTAGGCACATCAGGGGCTCTTCAAACACAATATGGCGTCCGCTAATTATTCAAGCAAATTTTACATTCAAAAAGTCAAATGGCGCTCCTTCTCTTCCAAACCCTGCTGTGCGCCCAAACAGTGGTTTTCTCCCACATATGGGGTATCTGCGTGCTCAGGAGAAATTGCACAACACATTTTGGGGTCCATTTTTACCTGTTACCCTTTTTAAAATAAAAAATTGGGTTCTAAAGAAACATTTTTTTGAAAAAAAAATGTTTATTTTTTTCTCCCACATCCCATCAAAAATTCCTGTGAAGCACCTGAAGGGTTAATAAACTTCTTGGATGTGGTTTTGAGCATCTTGAGGGGTGCAGTTTTTTGAATGGTGTCACTTTAGTGTATTTTCTGTCATATAGACCCTCAAAGTCACTTCAAATGTGATATGGTCCCTAAAAAAATGGTTTTGTAAATTTTGTTGGAAAAATTAGAAATCGCTGGTCAACTTTTAACCCTTTTAACTTCCTAACAAAAAAAAATTTTGGTTCCAAAATTGTGCTGATGTAAAGTAGACATGTGGGAAATGTTATTTATTAACTATTTTGTGTGACATATCTCTCTGATTTAAGGGCATGAAAATTAAAATTTTGAAAATTATGAAATTTTCTAAATTTTTGCCAAATTTACGATTTTTTAAAAAAATAAACGCAAGTCATATCGAAGAAATTTTACCACTATCATGAAGTACAATATGTCACGAAAAAACTATCTCAGAATCAGCGGGATCCGTTGAAGCGTTCCAGAGTAGTGTTGAGCGATACCTTCCGATATCGAGAAATATCGGATCGGATTGTATCGGACCGATACCCAAAAAATATCAGATATCCCTGATTCCGATACCGGAAACCAATGCAAGTCAATGGGACACAAATATCGGAATGAAAATAAACCCTTTCTTTCCTTGTAGGTTAATTCTACATGAAGGAAAACAACTAAGAATAATGTAGAATGTATTGGGGGAGGTGGGGGAGACAATAAAGGCATAGAGGTTTAGCCCAATCAAATGGAATAGTAGGAATTAATATTTTTTTAAGACGTTCTGAGTTACAAAAATATTGACTATGTTAAGTTTTTTTATATTTTGTCAGATATTTATGTTTCACTACTTCCATGCTCTTCACCTTCTTTTTTACTTCTCTGACACTTTCTCCTTCATCATCCTCAGCATCAGCATCTTTTTCATCAACTTCTTCTTCACCTTCTTCATATTCTTCTTCTTCACCTTCTTCGTATTTTTTTTTTTTTTTTACATTCTTCATATTCTTCTTCATATTCTACTTCTTCATCTTCTTCATCTTCTTCTTCATTATATTCTTATTTGTGACAGGCATTCCTGTAGTTGTTATCTATAAAAGTTTGAAGTTCTGCCTGTCACAAAAGATTTACAACAGGATTTGTCCGCGTTCAGTTTGGCCTGCAGCAGCAGGTCTTTTCCAGGGGCACCACGAGGAGGAACGGACTCACCCCCATACACTGCTTAGTCTTCTGCTTATAATTTAGAAAATATCTTTTGCTCTGATTTTTAGTCTTATGCTTAATGTTCTTCTTCTTTTTGTTCCGCAGCTTCTTGTTCTTCTGCTTCTTGGTTTTCTGTCTCTTGTTCTTCTGTATCTTGGTGGTTGTCTTCTTGTTCTTTATCCTCTTGGTCATCTTCTTCAGGGTCATCTTCTTGGTATTCATCGGGGTGGTCTTCAGGGTCGTCGTCTACAGGGTCGTCGTCTTCGGAGTCCTCGTCTTCTTCGGGGTGGTCTTCAGGGTCCTTGTCTTCAGTGTCGTCGTCTTCGGGGTCCTCGTCTTCTTTGGGGTGGTCTTCAGGGTCGTCTTCAAGGTCGTTGTCTTCGAGGTCCTCATCTTCTTCAGGGTGGTCTTCAGGGTCCTCGTCTTCAGGGTCATCGTCTTCGGGGTCCTCGTCTTCTTCGGGGTGGTCTTCAGGGTCCTCATCTTCAGGGTCCTCGTCTTCGGGGTCGTCGTCAGGGAGATCCAGAGTGATTACCAAGAACCATTTAAAAAAGCTTGAACTTGTAAATGTAGCAGAAGGTACAAGAAGGCTGAGGAACTGCCGAGAACCAGCTGACGGTACTGGAACCCGGATGGGTAGCAGAAGGCACTAGAGCCAATGGAACTACCGAGGACCAGCTGACGGTACTGGAACCCAGTTACTAAGCAGGAGGTACCTGTGCCAGAAAGCACTACCAAGGACCAGCAGATGTTTGTGGAACTTGGATACCGAGAAGGAGGCACCTAAGCCAAAGTCACTGCCGAGAACCAGCTGACGGTACTGGAACTCGGATGGGTAGAAGGTACCCATGAAAAAAAAAGTTGCAAGGCCGCGAGCCAGCCTGAGTTACCAAAACCCACAGTCCTACAGGGGGTGCTTGTCCTATTGGCACTATGGAACCAGCCTTCATTGCGAGATCCTGCAGCCCACATAGGAGTCACCTAAGCTGCAGGCACCATAGAGTCGGCTAACCTGACCGCAACACCGCAGGACAACATATTGGAGGCAAAGTGACGTTGACACTACCTGGAAACAGCTGGCGTGCTGGAACCAGGCTGGGCAGGAGGGAGTACCCGTGCCAAAGACACTGCCGAGAGCCAGCTGACGGTACTGGAACCCGGATGGGTAGCAGAAGGTACAAGAGCAAATGGAACTACCGAGAACCAGCTGACAGTAGTGGAACCCGGATGGGTAGCAGAAGGTACAAGAGCCAATGGAACTACCGAGGACCAGCTGACGGTACTGGAACTCGGTTACTAAGCAGGAGGTACCTGTGCCAGAAAGCACTACCAAGGACCAGAAGACGTTGGTGGAACTTGGATACCGAGGAGGCACCTAAGCCAAAGGCACTGCCAAGAACCAGCTGAAGGTACTGGAAGCCGGATGGGTAGCAGAAGGTACAAGAGCAAATGGAACTACCGAGAACCAGCTGACGTTACTGGAACCCGGATGGGTAGCAGAAGGTACAAGAGCAAATGGAACTACCGAGGACCAGCTGATGGTACTGGAACTTGGTTACTAAGCAGGAGGTACCCGTGCCAGAAAGCACTACCAAGGACCAGCAGATGTTGGTGAAACTTGGATACCGAGAAGGAGGCACCTAAGCCAAAGGCACTGCCGAGAACCAGCTAACGGTACTGGAACTCGGATGGGTAGTAGAAGGTACCCATGAAAAAAAAAGTTGCAAGGCCGCGAGCCGGCCTGAGTTACCGAAACCCACAGTCCTACAGGAGGTGCTTGTCCTATTGGCACTATGGAACCAGCCTTCATTGCCAGATCCCGCAGCCCACATAGGAGACACCTAAACTGCAGGCACCATAGAGTCGGCTAACCCGACCACAACACGACAGGACAACGTATTGGAGGCAAAGTGACGTTGACACTACCCAGAAACAGCTGGCGTGCTGGAACCAGGCTGGGCAGGAGGGAGTACCCGTGCCAAAGACACTGCCAGGAAACAGCTGACGGTACTGGAACCCGGATGGGTAGCAGAAGGTACAAGAGCCAATGGAACTACCAAGGACCAGCTGACGGTACTGGAACTCGGTTACTAAGCAGGAGGTACCTGTGCCAGAAAGCACTACCAAGGACCCGCAGACGTTGGTGGAACTTGGATACCGAGAAGGAGGCACCTAAGCCAAAGGCACTGCCGAGAACCAGCTGACGGTACTGGAACTCGGATGGGTAGCAGAAGGTACCCATGAAAAAAAAAGTTGCAAGGCCGCGAGCCGGCCTGAGTTAACAAAACCCACAGTCCTACAGGGGGTGCTTGTCCTACTGGCACTATGGAACCAGCCTTCATTGCCAGATCCCGCAGCCCACATAGGAGTCACCTAAGCTGCAGGCACCATAGAGTCGGCTAACCCGACTGCAACACGGCAGGACAACATATTTGAGGCAAAGTGATGTTGACACTACCTGGAAGCAGCAGGCGTGCTGGAACCAGGCTGGGCAGGAGGGAGTACCCGTGCCAAAGACACTGCCGAGAACCAGCTGACGGTACTGGAACCCGGTTACTAAGCAGGAAGTACCTGTGCCAGAAAGCACTACCAAGGACCAGCAGACGTTGGTGGAACTCGGATACCAAGAAGGAGGCACCTAAGCCAAAGGCACTGCCGAGAATCAGCTGACGGTACTGGAACCCGGATGGGTAGCAGAAGGACCCATGAAAAAAAAAGTTGCAAGGCCGCGAGCTGGCCAGAGTTACCAAGACCCACAGTCCTACGGGGGGTACTTGTCCTATTGGCACTATGAAACCAGCCTTCATTGCGAGATCCCGCAGCCCACATAGGAGTCACCTAAACTGCAGGCACCATAGAGTGAGCTAACCCAACCGCAACACGACAGGTCAACATATTGGAGGCAAAGTGACGTTGACACTACCCGGAAACAGCTGGCGTGCTGGAACCAGGCTGGGCAGGAGGGAGTACCCGTGCCAAAGACACTGCCGGGAAACACCTCCTCTGCTGACCTCATCTCTTGGCTGACTGTGGGTTGACAGTAAGTGGGATCTCCAACCTCATCATCATCACCCTGTGTGTTATCACACCCGTCGTCCTCAGAGCCAACCTGTTCCTGCCCTGACAAAAAACTAAAGTTGTCGCTCCAATCAGGTATCTCATCATCGTCTTCCTCATTGTCTCCACCAACAGGAGTTACAGTTTGGGAATGAGGGTCTACATTATGGTCAGAACCTTCTGCGTCTGGTCCTGGATCCGACTCATAAAGATTCTGGGCATCAGGGCAGATCATTTCCTCGTCTGGATTCACAGAAGTGCTGGAGCCGACCTCTGATTCCCAGGCTATAGAAGCCCAAATATTTTTTCAGAGCTAGATGCAGAAAAAAATTATATTCAATTTGCAACCTGATGGAGATCAGTATAGATGGACTAATAGACCAAGTCCCACACACTGCTAGAAGCCCAAATATTTTTTCAGAGCTAGATGCAGATAAAAATTATTTTTAATTTGCAACCTGATGGAGGTCAGTATAGATGGACTAATAAACCAAGTCCCACACACTGCTAGAAGCCCAAATATTTTTTCAGAGCTAGATGCAGAAAAAAATGATATTCAATTTGCAACCTGATGGAGGTCAGTATAGATGGACTAATAGACCAAGTCCCACACACTGCTAGAAGCCCAAATATTTTTTCAGAGCTAGATGCAGAAAAAAATTATATTCAATTTGCAACCTGATGGAGTTCAGTATAGATGGACTAATAGACCAAGTCCCACACACTGCTAGAAGCCCAAATATTTTTTCAGAGCTAGATGCAGAAAAAAATTATATTCAATTCGCAACCTGATGGAGGACAATATAAATGGACTAACAGAACAAGTCCCACACACTGCTAGAAGCCCAAATATTTTTTCAGAGCTAGATGCAGATAAAAATTATTTTTAATTTGCAACCTGATGGAGGTCAGTATAGATGGACTAATAGAACAAGTCCCACACACTGCTATAAGCCCAAATATTTTTTCATAGCTAGATGCAGAAAAAAATTATATTCAATTTGCAACCTTATGGAGGTCAGTATAGATGGACTAATAGAATGATGCTATGCCCAAAAGGTTTTACTTCACTAGGTGCAGTAAAAAAATTGGTATTCTATACATAGGTGGTATATCTTGCAACACAGATAGGCTACTCCACTGACTAACACACTCTGCAATAGGCCAAAAAGGATTAGCTTTGCTAGATTTAGCCAAATGCTGTGAAAAAAACTTGCACAGCACTGGCACAGACCTGCCTGGCAAAAACTGATAGGAACTGATGTAAGTTAGTCCTGAAAAGGACTGCAATTACAATTAGTCTTTACTCCCAACCTATCTATTTAAGAGCACAGACCTGCCTGATAAAAGTCGTAGGAAATGCTGTAACCTAGTCCTTAAAAGGACTGCAATCACAACTATTCCCTACTCCCAAGCTATCTGTAGATTTGTGCGAAAATTGGCTTTAAATTAACAAGGTATAGCGCACACAGCAACAGCGGTGCCGTCTAACACGCAGCTGCAGCAGTGAGGAAATGGTGGCGACGGGGAAAATGGCTGGGTATTATAGGGCAAGGACATGTGACATACACTGCCAATGACACATGCCCTTGCTTGTGTGAAAAAAAGCAGTTCGCTCCGTGTGTGCTCTGCTGATAGGCTGACAGATTGCACCTCCCCACTGTAACACGAACAGTTATCGAACATAACCTCGAACAGCCAAATTTTTTTCAAATCGTTCGTGTTCGCCGAACGGCTCGAACACCGCCCAAAACAGCTCGAATTTGAGATTGGCGAACAGTTCGAGTCGAACAACGCTCATCTCTAGTCTGCAGTCGATGCCGATGTTCCCGGACCCAGGAAGACATCCCCGTCCGTGGGTAGTTCTCCTCGGGGTCCAGCTCTAACTCGGTAATCTCTCGCCCCTTTCGCCCAAACAGCAAGGTATAAGGAGTGAACCCTGTCGTACTATTCACTCGGTTGTTGTAGACCCACACCAGCTCGGCCACAAACTCAGGCCATCATACCTTCCGATCTTCCTCCAACGTGC
This sequence comes from Phyllobates terribilis, assembly GCF_046119375.1. NCBI lineage: Eukaryota > Metazoa > Chordata > Amphibia > Anura > Dendrobatidae > Phyllobates > Phyllobates terribilis. The sequence continues at coordinate 420,755,680 of NW_027362765.1, forward strand.
GGAGCATTTGGATCAGTGTCCGATTAAAGCGTTCGCAGGCCCCATTTTCTTGAGGGTGGTAAGGAGTAGTCCGTGACTTCTCAATCTTGTATAACCGGCGCAGCTCTTCCATCACCCGGCCTTGGAAGCAGACACCTTGATCGGAATGGATCCTCTTTGGGCAGCCGTACACCCAAATGAAGTCTCGGCAGATGGCCTGCGCAGCTGACTCGGCGGTCTGGTCTCTGGTCGGGGTCACTACCGCAAACTTTGTGAAGTGGTCTGTCATTACCAGGCAATGTCCATACCCGAGATGCGCCGGTCCAACAGTCAAATAGTCGATCATCTGCACCTCCAAGGGGGCAGAAGTTACAATAGTTTGTATGGGGACCCGCTGTTCCGGGGGCTCAACCAGCTCACAGCTCCGACATCTTCGACAAGTGTCTTCTATTGTTGCTCGCAGTCGGGGATGATACACCAGCCTCTGCAACCACTGAAACGTCTTCTCTGCTCCGAAGAGAGCCCCTCGTTCATGAGCCTCCCTTAGCCACTACTCCGACCAACTTCTCTGGGATCACCACTTGCCAGGTGGTCCCGAACTCTCGCAGTAGCTGCACCCGTCTGTACAGCAGCCTGTCTCGCACACACAGTCTCTCCCATTGTCCCAGAATTTTCAGTGCTCCCAGGGACAGGGTACTCCTCTCTTCTCGACTGGGGACTTGCCGCAAAGCCACCCATTGACGTAATTGAGCAACTTCTCTGTCAGTCTGTTGAAGTCGGATCCAGTCATCTCTTGGCCGCCCTAGCACTTGTTCTTCTGATGTCTCTCTGATCTGTTCCCCACCGAATCGCCTGATTCTTGGAGCCCGCCGGCACTCTCTTAAGTAGCTCCAGCAATAGGTTGGCTATGCGGGTGAAGTTCTTCACGAATCTTCGGTAGTACCCGGCAAGTCCCAGAAAGGCCCGAACGTCCTTCACTGTCTTTGGGGTAGGCCACTCCTGCACGGCGGCCACCTTTTCCTGGGTGGGCCTGACTCCTTCACCGGACACAGTATGACTGAGATATTTGATCTGTTTGCCGAACAGGTGGCACTTCTGGGGCTTGACCTTTAGGCCATGACTCTGTAGGCGACTCAGTACTTGCTCCAGTCGCTGTAGGTGCTCCTCGAAGGTGGCGGCATAGACAATTATATCGTCAAGGTAAATCAGTGTCGCCTCGAAGTTCAAATCGCCCAGGCACCTCTCCATCAGACGCTGGAACGTCCCGTGGGTGTTAGTCAGGCCGAAGGGCATCCGATTGAACTTGAACAGTCCCATGAGTAATATGAATGCTGTCTTCGCACGGTCATGTTCAGCCACGGGCACCTGCCAGTACCCACTGGCCAGATCCAAGGAGGAGAAGTATCTTGCCTTCCCTAATGCCGACAGGGACTCTTCGATTCGGGGTAGTAGGTAAGAGTCCCGTACTGTACAGGCATTCAGTCGTCTATAGTCCACACAGAACCGCAGGGTCCCATCTTTCTTCCGGACCAGGACAATCGGGGCTGCCCATGGACTCTGACTCTCCCATATCACACCATTCTGTAACATATGGGCTAGCATCTCCTTTACCTCTTTATACATCTGGGGAGGTATCTGTCGATATCTCTCGTGCACTGGGGCAGCGCTTTCCGTGGGAATCTCATGGGTAATGGCTTCGGTGCAACCAAAATCATCCTCATGGCGAGCAAAGACTTCCTAGTACCGCTCCAGTACCTCCTCAACCTGCTGCACCTGTCGAGGTGTAAGTTCCGTCAATTCAGCCCGCATTCATTCTAGGATTCTTTGTCCCCCCTTCGCACTAGCCTGGTGGGATTCCGGCGGCACGGTGACCGCCAGAGTCCAGGGGTCTCCTCGTACAGCGGACAGCTGTACCACATTAGGTCGCACTAACTTCTCTGGCATTCCCAGAATCTGGGCTATTTCCGCCCTGGGAGGGAGTGTGAGATCATCTTCACCCAGATTAACACACCGCACTATAACATTGCCACTCTGGACGGTGGCCAGTGTCCGAGCCACCAAGAGTCCGGGGGGTACTTTGTCCATCGATGTTGGTTCTATCTGAACTTCGACCCCCCCAAGAGGTGTGCAGGCCCGTGTGGATAACGTGAGTACAGTTTGTCCGGGCAGTAAGGTGAGCGCTGTAGCTGTTGGCACTATTATTTTCCCCAGGACTTTCCCTCCACTCGACATCTCCTGAGCCTGGGCAGCTCGGATTAGTTGTTGAAAGGCCCTCCTTTGGGGGGTTCGCAGGTCCCACTGGTCTAGAGGAATCTCCTTTGGCTCACTAATCAGGATTTGCCCGATCTCTTTCAGCACATTCATTCCGAGGGTCACCGGGGGTCCACTTCCGGTTCCCCCTGCGACCAGGACGACTCCTTTTTTTCCCATATCTTTTCCACACACTCGGATCTTCATCCACACCACCCCTGTTACCGGGATGGGTAATTTATTAGCTGCCGTGAGTCTAATTACTGGTCCCCATTCAGGCTGCGCTATCTCTGGAAATCGCTGTTGAAAGTAGGCTTCTGTCATCGTAGTCACCTTGGATCCCGTGTCAATAAGGCAGTGAACAGCTCAACTGCTTATTTCGGCCCAGACAGTCACGCTGGTGAAAACCAGGTCCTTGGGACTCCCTCTTTTTTTTCCCCTTCCTCAGGCTCCAGGCTGTGTCCCCCAAACACGGAGCCAGCTAGTTTAACGGCTGCCGCAACAGGGGCCGCCCTTGGCTAGCACAGCCCCTGGCGTAATGTCCTGTGCCTCCACAATTCCAGCAGGTCGTGTTTCTGTCTGTTTAGGGCTGCCTCACTCCTCTACGGAACTCTCCTGCAGGGGGGGCCTGAATTCACTTCTTTCCATAACTGGGGCAATCGATCTGGGTATCTCTGGTGTTGGGGCAGGGGTCTTCTCGAGACTGGACCATTCATCCCACATCTCCTGTATCTCCTTTTGTTTCTCTCGAGCCCATTCCGGTTCAGCTGCAGACAGGGTGGGTACCTCGTTACTCCGGACCATCCCTGCCAGGGCCGTCAGCCCCATCTCCTGCTCTCTCACACGTGCCTCCACCCCCACTTCTAGAAAAGTCATATGTGGGTTGGCACGCAGGCGCTCCCGCAAGGCCTGCTTCAGCTGCACATCCCTGAGGCCTGCTACAAACTGGTCCCTTAAGATCATGTCAGGGTGCCCATTCCCAAATTCCCCATGTCGTCTTTTCTAGTGATATAGGCATGCACCCTCTGTAAGGCATTAACATACTGCGTCACAGTCTCCCCCTCCTGCTGCACTTGGTGAAACAGCTGTATCCTCAGCTCTCCTACATTGGTGGTATCCCCATGCATCTCCTCCAGTATCCGCACCACTTTTTCTACAGTATCCCGGTCATGGGGGGGCGGTACATCATGGATTGTCGGGTCTCGCCGTCCAGGGCCAGTAAGGCTATTTCGGCTTGCATAGCTGAGGTCATCGGACGCATACGTAACATACTCCTAACTCTCTCAATCCAGTCCCACAGCATCTTATTGTCCTCGGTGAACTTTGGGAGATTGCTGAGCATGGCCCCCAGTGGTAAGCTAGATATAGGGGCTCCCAGGATGGACTACTCTGCAGTGTCAGTGTCTAACGACTGCATCCTGCCGACTACGCCAAATGTAACATGGGTACTTTAGATGCAGTGACACAGAAACACAGAGCAGCCAATACAGGGCTAATAAACAGGGGAGGTTTATGATAACAGGGTCAATCTCCCCGCAGGGAGTAACAGGGGAAAATATGGGGAAAAACAAGGGAAATATCAGGTAGAAGTCTATAACTGACAGTTCACAGTTTAACTAGATATAGCAGAGTCATACCGGTTGTAAACGACAGTTTTTACACTTAGCTGACTTTTATCCTCCACAAGGCAGTTGCCAGCTGATGCTGGTGACGCTTTCTTCAGGCTTCCCCGCCCAAACAATGCTCCATCTTCTGGCGGCAGCGGGCAGTCTCCGATTTTACCCACTGAGCCCCTAGTCCATAACAGTGTACCTGACGTGCTCGGCTCCACGACCCTGCGTCTCTTCTCCCTCTAGACGGCTTGACTCCTCCAGTCCACTGCAATCGGATCTTGCTCCCAGTACTGGAGCCAGGAGCCTGGACCCTCTCACACTGCTCTCCTGAGCAGAACTCTCTTGCTGCTTTCCCGCGCAAAAGTCCTCATTTCTGCCTCTCTCTAGCCACGCCTCCAGTTTCCCGGTCACCTGACCTCCCAACTCTCACTCTGGACACGCTCCCAGCTTCCCAGTCACCTGACTCCTGTGCTCGCAGTCTGTCTTCCCCCTGCAACCAGATGTACGGCCCCGACAGTTCTGGATCCCTTCTTCTGAAAGTACTTACACCCCGGTCTTCTCCCTAACACCACCCTTGCTAAAATCCATACAATTGTGGATAACTGGAGACAGAAGAGTGACTGGTAGTTATCGCTGTATGTATTCTCATACAGGGACGGCTGTCACACTTTGAGTAGGACCGCTCCTTGGACTCCTAAGCCCATAATTAGAGATGAGCAAACCCAAGCTTAAAAGTTCGGGGTTCGTACCGGACAGTTCGTGTCTGGTGTTAAACGCCAAACACAGACTTCTCCCAGAAGTCCGTTGCAATGTTCAGAGTTCTGGGGGAAGACCGGATGAGAGAGCTAAAGAGAGAGAGATTTTTTTTCCAGCAAAGTGTGGTCCCACTTTGTTTTCATTGGGGTTCGGGCTCTGGTTCAAGTTCAGGTACAGTTCTGGTACCAGAACCGAACTTTGAAATAGAGTTTGGGTTGGGTACCAGAACCTGAACTTCCATGGGTCCACGCATCCCTATCCATGATGTGTAGAGATTAATTATGAATGAACGTGCTCACCACTTCTCGGTACTCGCCTGAGCATCACTGTGCTTGACGAGCTTGACGCTCGGCGAGTATTTCCGGAATTGCTCGGGCGGGAACTTGGGTCCCCTCCCTGCATGTTTGGCCCTCTTTAGAGCCAATGAATGTGCAGGGATTCCTGCCATGCAGTGGTTTTTGGGCATTACAGTTATTGCCTGGCCGCACAGCATCATCAGGTGTATATAAGACCGGGCGCTGTCATACTCGTCACAGTCAGTCCAGAACCAGGCAGAGTAGGGAGAGCTGCTGCTGCGTCAGGGAGAGATTTTCTTCTTCATAGTTAGTATGGGTATTTCACAACATATATATACAGTTATATGAAAAAGTTTGGGCACCCCTATTAATCTTAAGCTTAATGTTTTATAAAAATTGGTGTTTTTGCAACAGCTATTTCAGTTTGATATATGTAATAACTGTTGGACACAGTAATGTTTCTGCCTTGAAATGAGGTTTATTGTACTAACTGAAAATGTGCAATCTGCATTCAAACAAAATTTGACAGGTGCATAAGTATGGGCACCCTTATCATTTTCTTGTTTTAAATACTCCTACCTACTTTTTACTGACTTACTAAAGCACTTTTTTTGGTTTTGTAACCTCATTGAGCTTTGAACTTCATAGCCAGGTGTATGCAATCATGAGAAAAGCTACTTAAAATGGCCACTTGCAAGTTGTTCTCCTGTTTGAATCTCCTCTGAAGAGTGGCATCATGGGCTCCTCAAAACAACTGTCAAATGATCTGAAAACAAAGATTATTCAACATAGTTGTTCAGGGGAAGGATACAAAAAACTGTCTCAGCGATTTAACCTGTCAGTTTCCACTGTGAGGAACATAGTAAGGAAATGGAAGAACACAGGGACAGTTCTTGTTAAGGCCAGAAGTGGCAGGCCAAGAAAAACATCAGAAAGGCAGAGAAGAAGAATGGTGAGATCAGTCAAGGACAATACTCAGACCACCTCCAGAGAGCTGCAGCATCAACTTGCTGCAGATGGTGTCACTGTGCATCGGTCAACTATACAACGCACTTTGCACAAGGAGAAGCTGTATGGGAGAGTGATGCCAAAGACGCCGTTTCTGCAAGCACGCCACAAACAGAGTCGGCTGAGGTATGCAAAAGCACATTGGAGAAGCCAATTTATTTTTGGAAGAAGGTCCTGTGGACTGATGAAACCAAGATTGAGTTGTTTGGTCATACAAAAAGGCGTTATGCATGGCGGCAAAAAACACAGCATTCCAAGAAAAACACTTGCTACCCACAGTAAAATTTGGTGGAGGTTCCATCATGCTTTGGGGCTGTGTGGCCAATGCCGGGACCGGGAATCTTGTTAAAGTTGAGGGACGCATGGATTCCACTCAGTATCAGCAGATTCTTGACAATAATGTTCAAGAATCAGTGACAAAGTTGAAGTTACGCAGGGGATGGATCTTTCAGCAAGACAATGATCCAAAACACCGCTCCAAACTACTCAGGCATTCATGCAGAGGAACAATTACAATGTTTTGGAATGGCCATCCCAGTCCCCAGACCTGAATATCATTGAACATTTGTGGGATCATTTGAAGAGGGCTGTCCATGCTCGGCGACCATCAAACTTAACTGAACTGGAATTGTTTTGTAAAGAGGAATGGTCAAAAATACCTTCATCCAGGATCCAGAAAATCATTAAAAGCTACAGGAAGCGACTAGAGGCTGTTATTTTTGCAAAAGGAGGATCTACTAAATATTAGTGTCACTTTTCTGGTGAGGTGCCCATACTTATGCACCTGTCAAATTTTGTTTGAATGCAGATTGCACATTTTCTGTTAGTACAATAAACCTCATTTCAAGGCAGAAACATTACTGTGTCCAACAGTTTTTACATATATCAAACTGAAATAGCTGTTGCAAAAACACCAATTTTTATAAAACATTAAGCTTAAGATTAATAGGGGTGCCCAAACTTTTTCATATAACTGTATATATCCAACTGAACTAACAGTCCTTCTGAGGACTAATCAAGCTGCATATATTCAGTGGTGATAGCAGGAGTTAGGCAGGCAGGCAGGGAGTGTATGTGGCAGACTGCGGTGCATGAAACAGCACAAGACGGTCCATTAAACGTCCTATTAGTATAGGTATTCCACAACATATATATATATATATATATATATATATATATATATATATATATACACACATCTGAACTAACAGTCCTTCTGAGGACTAATCCAGCTGCATATATTCAGTGGTGATAGCAGGAATTAGGCAGGCAGGCAGTGTATGTGGCAGACTGCAGTGCATATAGTGCAAGAAGGTCCATTGAACGTTCCTGCTGCTGCTGTTCTAACAGATATTTGTAGACATAGCCCCAGATATCAGGGAAAAAAACATTTTTGATCTTAATCCTGGTTATTTGCTTAAAAAGCAATCCAGAGTACACAATTTTTCTGCTCCATTTGCTTGTTCTCACTGCAGAATAAAGCCAGATCTGTTCCATATTTCAGCGATAAAGATCCAGAAATTTAAACTGAACGTGGAAAATATTGGCCTCCTTTTCCATTCTGTTGCAGTATGCCAGTCAAGCTATTCACACTAGGTGTCTGTGAAGGATAGTATTAGCAAATTACAGGCCTGCTATTAAAAAACCGTGGTTCTCTGTCAGACATAACACATATAAGAGTGTTCCAAAATCTGACATTTCTTCCATTTTCATTCCTTTAAAGTGTGTCGGTCAAGCTATTCACACAAGATGTCTATGAAGGATAGTATTAGCAAATTACAAGCCTGCTATTTAAAATTGTGGTTCTCTGTCAGACGTATCACATATAACTGCTTTCCAGAATCAGCCATTTCTCGTGACCGTGGAAAATATTGTCCTCCATTAAAAATGGGCAACATGCGTGGCAAGGGACGGGGAAGTGGACGCGATGGTGATGGTGCATGCAGAGGCCGAGGACGTGGTTGTGGGCAAGCTGAAATTGTGTCACAACAAACACCCACATCTTATCGCTCGACCTTCCTGTCCCAATTAAAGGGGACCGCAGAACACCACTATTGAACACAGAGCAGTGTCAAAAAGTTATTGGTTGGATAGCAGATAATGCTTCCAGTCACTTTGCCACCACCACCACCACCCTGTCTTCCACACTGTCAAGTTTCAATAGCCGTGAGTCTGGACCGCATATTCCTCACTCTGATCCTCCTTCCTCCCACCTTGCCGAGTGCCCGGAGACAACTGATCCCACATTTGGACATTTAGAAGAGCTGTTCACTTTTCCATTTGTAGATTCGGGACTCTCGCCCGGCCATTTTCAAGCGAGTCAAGAGGAGAATGCATGTAGCGATGCCCAAATATTGAAGCAGCCACGGTCACACTAAGGCGATGGTGGGAAAGTGCAATTACTGTCGCAATAGGTGGATGATGATGGTGATGAGCCACAATTGCCAGAAAGCCAGGAGGAGGACCAGGGTGCGGAAGTGGAAGACGAGGTGGTGGATGATATAGTAACTGACCCAACCTGGCAGGGGGACATACAGAGTGAGGAGAGCAGCACACAGGGGGAGGGAGGCAGAGCACCACAACAGGCAGGAAGAAGCAGTGTGGTGGCCGCAGACACAAGGCGGGAAAGCGTTCCTCGTAATGCCAACACGACGGAAGTTGCCAATACAACTGTTAGGTCTTCCCGAGTCTGGTTATTTTTTAAAGACTCTGCAGATAACCCCAAAAAGGCCATTTGCACCACCTGCCAGGTCAGCATCAGCAGGGGTAGCAAAACTACCAGCCTGACCACCACCAGCATGATCAGGCACATGGCAGGAATCACCCGACTAAGTGGGCCGAACCTAAGTGTCCAGCAACAGTGTCTGTGGATGACACCACTGCTTGTTCCGCTGTTGTGCGTGCATGCCAATCCCCTGTCCATGACGCACGCCAAGATGCCTCCCGCCCTGCGCCTGTCATTGCACACTTTCAATTAGCACCATCAGCAAGCACGTCCAAATGCAAATATGCAGCCAACGCCCCACAGGCCACACTACTAAATTCACACACTTCGCGAATGCTTGCGCTCGAAATGCTGCCTTTTAGGCTCGTGGAGACGGAAGCTTTCCGCAACCTGATGGCGGTGGCCGTCCCTCGGTACTTGGTCCACAGCCGCCACTATGTCTCCCGGTGTGCTGTCCCTGCATTACACGAGCATGTGTCCCAGAACATTAGACATGCCCTCAACAACGCAGTTATTGGGAAAGTCCACCTAACCACGGACACGTGTTCAAGTGCTTGTGGGCTGGGATGGTACATCTTGCTGATGGCACACTATTAATATAGTGGCAGCCGGGACTGAGTCAGACCTTGAGACGGAACACGTCCTCTCGACGCCGAGGATTGCGGGCCCTGGGTCGCCCCCACATTCTACAGCTCCTGCACCTCCTCCTCCTCCTCTTCAGCCTCCATCTCCTAAATGACCACATCAGTCGCAAGTAGTGATGAGCGAGCATGTTCGCTACTGCTCGGTGCTCGCCCGAGCATCTCAGTGCTCGACATGCTCGGCGCTCGCCGAGTATTTCCGGGGTTGCTCAGCGGGAGCTCGGGTCTCCTTCCTGCATGTTTGGCGCCAATGAACATGTAGGGATTGCCTGCCACTCACTGTAATGCCATAGCCATGTTGGTTGTGGCATTACAGTGATTGGCTGGCAGCACAGCGTCATTAGGTCTATATCAGACCTGGCGCCGCCATGCTCGTCACAGTCACTCCGGAATCAGACAGTGTAGGGAGAGGTGCTGCTGAGCTAGGGAGAGATTTGCTTGTTTCTAGTTAGTGTAGGTGTACCAAACTATATTAGAGACACATATCCATCTCAACAAAATAGTCCTTTTGAGGACTAATCCATCTGCAGAGATATCAGGCAGGCAGTGTATATAGACAGGCAGGCAGGGTATATAGACTGCAGTGCACATAGGACAAGAGGCTCCATTCCAATTTTGTCAGCTGCTGCTGCTGTTAGATATTTCTAGAAATAGGCCCAGGTCTCAGGGGCCAGGAAATTTTTTTTTTGGATCTTAATCCTCATTATTTGCTTAAAAAGCAACCCAGAGAACACAGTTTTTCTGCGCCAATTGCTTGTTGGTACTGCAGAATACAGCCAGGTCCTTTCCATATTACAGCGCTAAAAATCCAGCTATTTAAAACTATGGTTTGTCCGTCACATGGATCACATATAATTGCTCTGAAAATACTACCATTTCTGGCCTCCATTAAAAAAAATTTCAGTGTGTCAGTAAAGTAATTGACACCGGTTTGCTGTTCAAAATAGTTATCTACAGACCAGGTTTTTAAAACTGTGTTTTCTCCGTCACACGGATCACATATACGTTTTCAGAAAATACTGTCATTTTTTACCTCCACTAAAAATTTGTTGCAGTGTGTATGTGAAGCAATTGACACCAGTTTGCTGATCAAAATAGTTACCTACAGGCCAGGTATTTAAAACTGTGTTTTCTCCGTCACACGGATCACATATACGTTTTCAGAAAATACTGCCATTTCTGACCTCCAATAAAAACTTGTTGCAATGTGTCAGTGAAGCAATTGACACCAGATTGCTGTTCAAAATAGTTACGTACAGGCCAGGAATTTAAAACTGTGTTTTCTCCGTCACATAGATCACATATACGTTTTCAGAAAATATTGCCATTTCTGACCTCCATTAAAAATTTGTTTCAGTGTGTCAGTGAAGCAGTTGACACCAGATTGCTGTTCAAAACAGTTACCTATAGGCAAGGCATTTAAAAATGTGTTTTCTCCAGCACACGGATCACATAAACGTTTTCAGAAAATACTGCCATTTCTGACCTCCATTAAACATTTGTTTCAGTGTGTCAGTGAAGCAATTGACACCAGATTGCTGTTCAAAGCAGTTACCTACAGGCAAGGCATTTAAAAATGTGTTTTCTCCATCACACGGATCACATATACATTTTCAGAAAATACTGCCATTTCTGACCTCCATTAATGTAAATACTTTTATGCCAAAAATGACAAAAGTATTCTTGGGGTGATACCTTTATTGGCTAACCAGAAAAAAAATATATATATGCAAGCTTTCAGAGCAAAGAGGCTCCTTCTTCAGGCATGATTACAAATAAATTCATAAGACAAAAGGCACAGCATTTGAGAGATGTTACAAGACATTTGTTCATGAGGTGTAAGTTGTGATGCCTCCTACTGATAAGTTAGGGAGATCAAATTTGTTTTTTTTGTTGCAAAATGAGAGGCCTTGGGAATGTTTAATTATCTGGAGGTGTGAATTGTGTCCATGTAGTGTGTCATAAACCCAGGTGTTATATTTAGTCCTGTTGTCAGTGAATTTAACATCCTTATCAATTTGAATTCCCAAATTTTTCTTTCTCTGTAGCCCTTGAAGTGACCTTTTAGTATTAAAATGTTTAGATCTTTCATACAGTGTCCCCTGCCAGAGAAATGTTTTCCCACAGGTGCATCCAGTTCATTCTTAATTGTGTGTCTGTGTAAATTCATTCTCGTTTGCAGCCTTTGCATAGTTCCTCCAATATAAACTCCTTCTGGGCACCTTGTACATTGTATCATGCACACCAAATTGGAGGATGAACATGAAAAGACATCCATGATTTTGTAGTCCTGATTTGTGTTAGGTATGCAGACTGTATTTGATGGTAATATGTGGGTACAAGTTTTGCAATTTTTGTTTTTACACTGATGGTGATGAGAGGACACTTCTGACAAAGAGATTCCTTAAGTTAGGGGGCTGTTTGTAGGAGAGAAGTGGTAGTTCTGGGAATATTTCTTTCAGTTTGTGGTCTCTGTGGAATATGGGTTGGAGATCAGCACCAATTTTCCTTAGGATGTTCATGTGGGGGTCCATTAAAAATTTGTTTCAGTGTGTCAGTGAAGCAATTGACACCAGATTGCTGTTCAAAATAGTTACCTACAGGCCAGGTATCTAAAACTGTGCTTTCTCGGTCACACGGATCACATGTACGTTTTCAGAAAATACTGCCGTCTCTGGCCTCCATTAAGTTTTTTTTTCAGCGTGTCAGCAAAGTTTTTAACACCGGTTTGCTGTTCAAAATACACTGCTCAAAAAAATAAAGGGAACACTTAAACAACAGAATATAACTCCAAGTAAATCAAACTTCTGTGAAATCAAACTGTCCACTTAAGAAGCAACATTGATTGACAATCAATTTCACATGCTGCTGTGCAAATGGAATAGACAATAGATGGAAATTATTGGCAATTATCAAGACACCCTCAATAAAGGAGTGGTTCTGCAGGTGGGGACCACAGACCACATCTCAGTACCAATGCTTTCTGGCTGATGTTTTGGTCACTTTTGAATGTTGGTTGTGCTTTCACACTCGTGGTAGCATGAGACGGACTCTACAACCCACAGAAGTTGCTCAGATAGTGCAGCTCATCCATGATGGCACATCAATGCGAGCTGTGGCAAGAAGCTTTGCTGTGTCTGTCAGCAAAAAAGAAGCAAGACAAAAATATATCTCATACCCTACCATAATTATATATAAATGTAAAGCAAAATTGCATAATAAATATAGGGTACTTAGTGAACTATTTTTGATCAAAAAAAGTATACAAGCCGTCCCACCAGCGGCAAGGTGACCCTAAATTGGGACGGTACCTATACTGCCTATATTAAAAACCTTACTGTATATCAAAGTTGAAGTAATGCATATAAAAGGGTAGACAAATAGGACCGGGTCCCAACTCCAGACCACCTAGGCCCGTGGTAAGCTACATATATGCCAATCAGCTCAACAAAGGGCATGCCACACCCTTAAATTGCACAGAATGCAAACAAGTCAAAAAACCAGACAATGTGAACTGAGGTCTAAGATGGCAGACATACAAGAAACAGAGGCATGTTCACACTAGCAAAAAAGAAGCAAGACAAAAATATATCTCATACCCTACCATAATTATATATAAATGTAAAGCAAAATTGCATAATAAATATAGGGTACTTAGTGAACTATTTTTGATCAAAAAAAGTATACAAGCAGTCCCACCAGCGGCAAGGTGACCCTAAATTGGGACGGTACCTATACTGCCTATATTAAAAACCTTACTGTATATCAAAGTTGAAGTAATGCATATAAAAGGGTAGACAAATAGGACCGGGTCCCAACTCCAGACCACCTAGGCCCGTGGTAAGCTACATATATACCAATCAGCTCAACAAAGGGCATGCCACACCCTTAAATTGCACAGAATGCAAACAAGTCAAAAAACCAGACAATGTGAACTGAGGTCTAAGATGGCAGACATACAAGAAACAGAGGCATGTTCACACTAGCAAAAAAGAAGCAAGACAAAAATATATCTCATACCCTACCATAATTATATATAAATGTAAAGCAAAATTGCATAATAAATATAGGGTACTTAGTGAACTATTTTTGATCAAAAAAAGTATACAAGCCGTCCCACCAGCGGCAAGGTGACCCTAAATTGGGACGGTACCTATACTGCCTATATTAAAAACCTTACTGTATATCAAAGTTGAAGTAATGCATATAAAAGGGTAGACAAATAGGACCGGGTCCCAACTCCAGACCACCTAGGCCCGTGGTAAGCTACATATATACCAATCAGCTCAACAAAGGGCATGCCACACCCTTAAATTGCACAGAATGCAAACAAGTCAAAAAACCAGACAATGTGAACTGAGGTCTAAGATGGCAGACATACAAGAAACAGAGGCATGTTCACACTAGCAAAAAAGAAGCAAGACAAAAATATATCTCATACCCTACCATAATTATATATAAATGTAAAGCAAAATTGCATAATAAATATATGGTACTTAGTGAACTATTTTTGATCAAAAAAAGTATACAAGCCGTCCCACCAGCGGCAAGGTGACCCTAAATTGGGACGGTACCTATACTGCCTATATTAAAAACCTTACTGTATATCAAAGTTGAAGTAATGCATATAAAAGGGTAGACAAATAGGACCGGGTCCCAACTCCAGACCACCTAGGCCCGTGGTAAGCTACATATATGCCAATCAGCTCAACAAAGGGCATGCCACACCCTTAAATTGCACAGAATGCAAACAAGTCAAAAAACCAGACAATGTGAACTGAGGTCTAAGATGGCAGACATACAAGAAACAGAGGCATGTTCACACTAGCAAAAAAGAAGCAAGACAAAAATATATCTCATACCCTACCATAATTATATATAAATGTAAAGCAAAATTGCATAATAAATATAGGGTACTTAGTGAACTATTTTTGATCAAAAAAAGTATACAAGCCGTCCCACCAGCGGCAAGGTGACCCTAAATTGGGACGGTACCTATACTGCCTATATTAAAAACCTTACTGTATATCAAAGTTGAAGTAATGTATATAAAAGGGTAGACAAATAGGACCGGGTCCCAACTCCAGACCACCTAGGCCCGTGGTAAGCTACATATATACCAATCAGCTCAACAAAGGGCATGCCACACCCTTAAATTGCACAGAATGCAAACAAGTCAAAAAACCAGACAATGTGAACTGAGGTCTAAGATGGCAGACATACAAGAAACAGAGGCATGTTCACACTAGCAAAAAAGAAGCAAGACAAAAATATATCTCATACCCTACCATAATTATATATAAATGTAAAGCAAAATTGCATAATAAATATAGGGTACTTAGTGAACTATTTTTGATCAAAAAAAGTATACAAGCCGTCCCACCAGCGGCAAGGTGACCCTAAATTGGGACGGTACCTATACTGCCTATATTAAAAACCTTACTGTATATCAAAGTTGAAGTAATGCATATAAAAGGGTAGACAAATAGGACCGGGTCCCAACTCCAGACCACCTAGGCCCGTGGTAAGCTACATATATACCAATCAGCTCAACAAAGGGCATGCCACACCCTTAAATTGCACAGAATGCAAACAAGTCAAAAAACCAGACAATGTGAACTGAGGTCTAAGATGGCAGACATACAAGAAACAGAGGCATGTTCACACTAGCAAAAAAGAAGCAAGACAAAAATATATCTCATACCCTACCATAATTATATATAAATGTAAAGCAAAATTGCATAATAAATATAGGGTACTTAGTGAACTATTTTTGATCAAAAAAAGTATACAAGCCGTCCCACCAGCGGCAAGGTGACCCTAAATTGGGACGGTACCTATACTGCCTATATTAAAAACCTTACTGTATATCAAAGTTGAAGTAATGCATATAAAAGGGTAGACAAATAGGACCGGGTCCCAACTCCAGACCACCTAGGCCCGTGGTAAGCTACATATATACCAATCAGCTCAACAAAGGGCATGCCACACCCTTAAATTGCACAGAATGCAAACAAGTCAAAAAACCAGACAATGTGAACTGAGGTCTAAGATGGCAGACATACAAGAAACAGAGGCATGTTCACACTAGCAAAAAAGAAGCAAGACAAAAATATATCTCATACCCTACCATAATTATATATAAATGTAAAGCAAAATTGCATAATAAATATAGGGTACTTAGTGAACTATTTTTGATCAAAAAAAGTATACAAGCCGTCCCACCAGCGGCAAGGTGACCCTAAATTGGGACGGTACCTATACTGCCTATATTAAAAACCTTACTGTATATCAAAGTTGAAGTAATGCATATAAAAGGGTAGACAAATAGGACCGGGTCCCAACTCCAGACCACCTAGGCCCGTGGTAAGCTACATATATACCAATCAGCTCAACAAAGGGCATGCCACACCCTTAAATTGCACAGAATGCAAACAAGTCAAAAAACCAGACAATGTGAACTGAGGTCTAAGATGGCAGACATACAAGAAACAGAGGCATGTTCACACTAGCAAAAAAGAAGCAAGACAAAAATATATCTCATACCCTACCATAATTATATATAAATGTAAAGCAAAATTGCATAATAAATATAGGGTACTTAGTGAACTATTTTTGATCAAAAAAAGTATACAAGCCGTCCCACCAGCGGCAAGGTGACCCTAAATTGGGACGGTACCTATACTGCCTATATTAAAAACCTTACTGTATATCAAAGTTGAAGTAATGCATATAAAAGGGTAGACAAATAGGACCGGGTCCCAACTCCAGACCACCTAGGCCCGTGGTAAGCTACATATATACCAATCAGCTCAACAAAGGGCATGCCACACCCTTAAATTGCACAGAATGCAAACAAGTCAAAAAAACAGACAATGTGAACTGAGGTCTAAGATGGCAGACATACAAGAAACAGAGGCATGTTCACACTAGCAAAAAAGAAGCAAGACAAAAATATATCTCATACCCTACCATAATTATATATAAATGTAAAGCAAAATTGCATAATAAATATAGGGTACTTAGTGAACTATTTTTGATCAAAAAAAGTATACAAGCCGTCCCACCAGCGGCAAGGTGACCCTAAATTGGGACGGTACCTATACTGCCTATATTAAAAACCTTACTGTATATCAAAGTTGAAGTAATGCATATAAAAGGGTAGACAAATAGGACCGGGTCCCAACTCCAGACCACCTAGGCCCGTGGTAAGCTACATATATACCAATCAGCTCAACAAAGGGCATGCCACACCCTTAAATTGCACAGAATGCAAACAAGTCAAAAAACCAGACAATGTGAACTGAGGTCTAAAATGGCAGACATACAAGAAACAGAGGCATGTTCACACTAGCAAAAAAGAAGCAAGACAAAAATATATCTCATACCCTACCATAATTATATATAAATGTAAAGCAAAATTGCATAATAAATATAGGGTACTTAGTGAACTATTTTTGATCAAAAAAAGTATACAAGCCGTCCCACCAGCGGCAAGGTGACCCTAAATTGGGACGGTACCTATGCTGCCTATATTAAAAACCTTACTGTATATCAAAGTTGAAGTAATGCATATAAAAGGGTAAACAAATAGGACTGGGTCCCAACTCCAGACCACCTAGGCCCGTGGTAAGCTACATATATACCAATCAGCTCAACAAAGGGCATGCCACACCCTTAAATTGCACAGAATGCAAACAAGTCAAAAAACCAGACAATGTGAACTGAGGTCTAAGATGGCAGACATACAAGAAACAGAGGCATGTTCACACTAGCAAAAAAGAAGCAAGACAAAAATATATCTCATACCCTACCATAATTATATATAAATGTAAAGCAAAATTGCATAATAAATATAGGGTACTTAGTGAACTATTTTTGATCAAAAAAAGTATACAAGCCGTCCCACCAGCGGCAAGGTGACCCTAAATTGGGACGGTACCTATACTGCCTATATTAAAAACCTTACTGTATATCAAAGTTGAAGTAATGCATATAAAAGGGTAGACAAATAGGACCGGGTCCCAACTCCAGACCACCTAGGCCCGTGGTAAGCTACATATATACCAATCAGCTCAACAAAGGGCATGCCACACCCTTAAATTGCACAGAATGCAAACAAGTCAAAAAACCAGACAATGTGAACTGAGGTCTAAGATGGCAGACATACAAGAAACAGAGGCATGTTCACACTAGCAAAAAAGAAGCAAGACAAAAATATATCTCATACCCTACCATAATTATATATAAATGTAAAGTAAAATTGCATAATAAATATAGGGTACTTAGTGAACTATTTTTGATCAAAAAAAGTATACAAGCCGTCCCACCAGCGGCAAGGTGACCCTAAATTGGGACGGTACCTATACTGCCTATATTAAAAACCTTACTGTATATCAAAGTTGAAGTAATGCATATAAAAGGGTAGACAAATAGGACCGGGTCCCAACTCCAGACCACCTAGGCCCGTGGTAAGCTACATATATACCAATCAGCTCAACAAAGGGCATGCCACACCCTTAAATTGCACAGAATGCAAACAAGTCAAAAAACCAGACAATGTGAACTGAGGTCTAAGATGGCAGACATACAAGAAACAGAGGCATGTTCACACTAGCAAAAAAGAAGCAAGACAAAAATATATCTCATACCCTACCATAATTATATATAAATGTAAAGCAAAATTGCATAATAAATATAGGGTACTTAGTGAACTATTTTTGATCAAAAAAAGTATACAAGCCGTCCCACCAGCGGCAAGGTGACCCTAAATTGGGACGGTACCTATACTGCCTATATTAAAAACCTTACTGTATATCAAAGTTGAAGTAATGCATATAAAAGGGTAGACAAATAGGACCGGGTCCCAACTCCAGACCACCTAGGCCCGTGGTAAGCTACATATATACCAATCAGCTCAACAAAGGGCATGCCACACCCTTAAATTGCACAGAATGCAAACAAGTCAAAAAACCAGACAATGTGAACTGAGGTCTAAGATGGCAGACATACAAGAAACAGAGGCATGTTCACACTAGCAAAAAAGAAGCAAGACAAAAATATATCTCATACCCTACCATAATTATATATAAATGTAAAGCAAAATTGCATAATAAATATAGGGTACTTAGTGAACTATTTTTGATCAAAAAAAGTATACAAGCCGTCCCACCAGCGGCAAGGTGACCCTAAATTGGGACGGTACCTATACTGCCTATATTAAAAACCTTACTGTATATCAAAGTTGAAGTAATGCATATAAAAGGGTAGACAAATAGGACCGGGTCCCAACTCCAGACCACCTAGGCCCGTGGTAAGCTACATATATACCAATCAGCTCAACAAAGGGCATGCCACACCCTTAAATTGCACAGAATGCAAACAAGTCAAAAAACCAGACAATGTGAACTGAGGTCTAAGATGGCAGACATACAAGAAACAGAGGCATGTTCACACTAGCAAAAAAGAAGCAAGACAAAAATATATCTCATACCCTACCATAATTATATATAAATGTAAAGCAAAATTGCATAATAAATATAGGGTACTTAGTGAACTATTTTTGATCAAAAAAAGTATACAAGCCGTCCCACCAGCGGCAAGGTGACCCTAAATTGGGACGGTACCTATACTGCCTATATTAAAAACCTTACTGTATATCAAAGTTGAAGTAATGCATATAAAAGGGTAGACAAATAGGACCGGGTCCCAACTCCAGACCACCTAGGCCCGTGGTAAGCTACATATATACCAATCAGCTCAACAAAGGGCATGCCACACCCTTAAATTGCACAGAATGCAAACAAGTCAAAAAACCAGACAATGTGAACTGAGGTCTAAGATGGCAGACATACAAGAAACAGAGGCATGTTCACACTAGCAAAAAAGAAGCAAGACAAAAATATATCTCATACCCTACCATAATTATATATAAATGTAAAGCAAAATTGCATAATAAATATAGGGTACTTAGTGAACTATTTTTGATCAAAAAAAGTATACAAGCCGTCCCACCAGCGGCAAGGTGACCCTAAATTGGGACGGTACCTATACTGCCTATATTAAAAACCTTACTGTATATCAAAGTTGAAGTAATGCATATAAAAGGGTAGACAAATAGGACCGGGTCCCAACTCCAGACCACCTAGGCCCGTGGTAAGCTACATATATACCAATCAGCTCAACAAAGGGCATGCCACACCCTTAAATTGCACAGAATGCAAACAAGTCAAAAAACCAGACAATGTGAACTGAGGTCTAAGATGGCAGACATACAAGAAACAGAGGCATGTTCACACTAGCAAAAAAGAAGCAAGACAAAAATATATCTCATACCCTACCATAATTATATATAAATGTAAAGCAAAATTGCATAATAAATATAGGGTACTTAGTGAACTATTTTTGATCAAAAAAAGTATACAAGCCGTCCCACCAGCGGCAAGGTGACCCTAAATTGGGACGGTACCTATACTGCCTATATTAAAAACCTTACTGTATATCAAAGTTGAAGTAATGCATATAAAAGGGTAGACAAATAGGACCGGGTCCCAACTCCAGACCACCTAGGCCCGTGGTAAGCTACATATATACCAATCAGCTCAACAAAGGGCATGCCACACCCTTAAATTGCACAGAATGCAAACAAGTCAAAAAACCAGACAATGTGAACTGAGGTCTAAGATGGCAGACATACAAGAAACAGAGGCATGTTCACACTAGCAAAAAAGAAGCAAGACAAAAATATATCTCATACCCTACCATAATTATATATAAATGTAAAGCAAAATTGCATAATAAATATAGGGTACTTAGTGAACTATTTTTGATCAAAAAAAGTATACAAGCCGTCCCACCAGCGGCAAGGTGACCCTAAATTGGGACGGTACCTATACTGCCTATATTAAAAACCTTACTGTATATCAAAGTTGAAGTAATGCATATAAAAGGGTAGACAAATATGACCGGGTCCCAACTCCAGACCACCTAGGCCCGTGGTAAGCTACATATATACCAATCAGCTCAACAAAGGGCATGCCACACCCTTAAATTGCACAGAATGCAAACAAGTCAAAAAACCAGACAATGTGAACTGAGGTCTAAGATGGCAGACATACAAGAAACAGAGGCATGTTCACACTAGCAAAAAAGAAGCAAGACAAAAATATATCTCATACCCTACCATAATTATATATAAATGTAAAGCAAAATTGCATAATAAATATAGGGTACTTAGTGAACTATTTTTGATCAAAAAAAGTATACAAGCCGTCCCACCAGCGGCAAGGTGACCCTAAATTGGGACGGTACCTATACTGCCTATATTAAAAACCTTACTGTATATCAAAGTTGAAGTAATGCATATAAAAGGGTAGACAAATAGGACCGGGTCCCAACTCCAGACCACCTAGGCCCGTGGTAAGCTACATATATACCAATCAGCTCAACAAAGGGCATGCCACACCCTTAAATTGCACAGAATGCAAACAAGTCAAAAAACCAGACAATGTGAACTGAGGTCTAAGATGGCAGACATACAAGAAACAGAGGCATGTTCACACTAGCAAAAAAGAAGCAAGACAAAAATATATCTCATACCCTACCATAATTATATATAAATGTAAAGCAAAATTGCATAATAAATATAGGGTACTTAGTGAACTATTTTTGATCAAAAAAAGTATACAAGCCGTCCCACCAGCGGCAAGGTGACCCTAAATTGGGACGGTACCTATACTGCCTATATTAAAAACCTTACTGTATATCAAAGTTGAAGTAATGCATATAAAAGGGTAGACAAATAGGACCGGGTCCCAACTCCAGACCACCTAGGCCCGTGGTAAGCTACATATATACCAATCAGCTCAACAAAGGGCATGCCTGTTGGGATAACCCAATAAAGGCCATTTGCACCACCTGCCAGACTAGCAATCGCAGGGGTGGCAAAACGACCAGCCTGACCACCACCAGCATGATCAGGCACATGGCAGTAAAGCACCCGACTTTGTGGGCCGAACACCAGGGTCCAGGAACAGTGTGTGCGAGTGGCACCACTGCTTCGTCCGCTGTTATGCATGCAAGCCAATACCCTGTCCATGGTGCATGCGAAGATGCCTCCTGCCCTGCACCTGTTGCTGCACACTCTCAAGTAGCAGCACATCCACATCCTGGTCCCAGCGTTCAGTTGTCCATACCCCAGTCCTTGGAACGCAAGCACAAATACGCAGCCAACGCCCCACAGGCCACACTACTAAATTCCCACATTTCACGACTGCTTGCGCTCGAAATGTTGCCTTTTAGGCTTGTGGAGATGGAAGCATTCGCAACTTGATGGCGGCGGGTGTCCCTCGGTACTCGGTCCCCAGCCGCCACTATTTCTCCCGGTGTGCTGTCCCTGCATTACACGAGCATGTGTCCCACAACATTAGACATGCCCTCAACAACGCAGTTACTGGGAAAGTCCACCTAACCACGGACACGTGGTCAAGTGCTTGTGGGCAGGGATGGTACATCTTGCTGATGGCACACTGAGTTAATATAGTGGCAGCCGGGACCCAGTCGGACCTTGGGACGGAACACGTCCTCCCGACGCCAAGGATTGTGGGCCCTAGGTCAATCCGGGTTGCCCCCACAGTCTACAGCTCCTGCACCTCATCCTCCTCTTCAGCATCTATCTCCGAAATGATCACATCAGTCACAAGCTGGAAGCACTGCAGCACTGCCTCAGCCAAGCGGCAACAGGCTGTGCTGAAGCTAATATGCTTAGGTGACAAACCGCACAATGCTGAAGAGTTGTGGACAGCTCTGAAAGAGCAGGCAGATCTGTGGCTCACACTGTTGAACCTATAGCCAGGCATGATCATGTGTGACAATGGCCGGAACCTGGTGGCGGCTCTGAGGCGAGGCGAGCTCACACACGTACCATGCCTAGCCCATGAGCTTAACCTTGCAGTTTCTCAAATCCTTCCCGGAGCTGCCAGATCTGCTTGTTAAAGTATGTCGCCTGTGTGCCCATTTTAGAAAGTCACCTACCGCTTCCGCCGCCCTTGCCGTGTTTCAGCAGTGTTGGCAGCTTCCGGCTCACAGACTGGTATGTGATGTCCCCACACATTGGAACTCTACACTGCAGATGTTGGGAAGGATTTGTCAGCAGAAGAGGGCAGTTGTTGAGTACCAGCATTAACAAGGCCATACGTATTCAGTTCAGACTCAACACATAAGACCTCAGGAGTGGACATGGATGTCAGACATATGTACCATCCTCCAAAACTTTAAGGACTCCACCCAGATGGTGAGCGGCGATGATGCCATAATTAGCATCACCATCCCGCTTCTCTGTCTTCTGAAATGCTCTCTGCTCACAATCAAAGAGGATGCATTGCAGGCAGAGCACGATGAGATGGAGCAAGGAACCATACAGGGTGATTACACACAGCCCAGCCTCATCTCATCCCAACGTGGATTGGGTGACAATGAGGAAGAGGAGGAGGAGGAAGAACAGGAGCTAGTTTCATGCGCTATAGACGGTACTACCTGCACAACTGTCATACAGTCTGTTCAGCGTGGATGGCCAGAGGACAGAGAGGAGGAGCAGGAGGATGAGGAGAGCATGGTCAGTCATCCTCTTGGTGAGGACACAGAAGTCTTGCCTGTTAGCAGTCTGGCACGCATGGCTGAGTTTATGTTACGCTGCCTTTCCCATGATCGTCGCGTTCTCAAAATTTTAGGTGACAGTCATTACTGGTTGGTGAGACTTCTAGACCCACGTTACAAGGAGAACTTTATATCTTTTATTCCTGAGGCGGACAGGTCTACAAAAATGGGGCAGTATCAGAAGGCCCTTGTTGCGGAACTATTAAAAAAATTCCCATCTGAAAACTCTGGCGGCAGAGGTCACAGTTCGTTGGACAACCTAGGAGTACAGGCAAGAGAGACA
Source organism: Phyllobates terribilis (assembly GCF_046119375.1). Taxonomy (NCBI): domain Eukaryota; kingdom Metazoa; phylum Chordata; class Amphibia; order Anura; family Dendrobatidae; genus Phyllobates; species Phyllobates terribilis. The sequence continues at coordinate 420,778,884 of NW_027362765.1, forward strand.
CAAATGCAATCCAGCAGAGGCAGGGGAACACTGTCAAAGTTCTGGGACAGTTTTCTCAGACCCTCCCATCGCACAGGCCCTGAGGTGCAGGGTACTCTCACAAGGAGTGCAAAGTTTGGGAAGATGCTGAGAGAGTACCTTGCCCACCGTACCAACGTCCTCCGTGATTCCTCTGTGTCTTTTAATTATTGGATATCCAAGCTGGATACGTGGAATGAACTGGCTCTCTACGCCTTGGAGGTCCTGGGCTGCCCTGCCGCTAGCGTTTTATCAGAGTGGGTTTTTAGTGCCACTGGTGGAATTATAACTGATAAGCGCATCCGCCTGTCAACTGAAAATGCTGAAAGGCTGACTCTTATAAAAATGAACAAGGGCTGGATTGGGCCATGCTTCTCAACACCACCGAATGATAGCAGCGTAACATAAACTCAAATCCAGTGTCTTTTTTTGGGAGGTGTATTCCCATGCACCTCTTCACACCCACACATGGGTATACGATTCCTGATTTGGGCTATTTGCTCTTGTTCTCCTCCTTCTCCTCATCCTCATCCTCCACCACCATATCACCAGGGTGACCGTGGTCCGTGATGCAACACCCACATAATTTTTTTAAAGGGTGTTTACGATGCCCTTAAAAAAAACAAATTATACAGTATGTTCATGTATACCCCCAGGGGTAAATGTTCGTCAGCTGTAAGGCGGCCGTGTTCACACTGTGCAGTAACTGAGGCAGTGACCCAACCAAGTCCAACAAAACAACTTTTATTCAGCAACTCACGGGTAAACAGAAAGTCCTCCGGTTCGCAGCCGGGTTAACATGAGTCCATAAACAATGGTTGCCGTGGGCAACGGCCGCGCCGGGCCGCTCAGAGCCTGACAGGTGCAGAGCCTTCCCAGGCATGGGTTCAGCTACTCACAGATCGCCAAGTTTTTCTGCTATACTCCAAGCAGGTCCCAACACTGAACAACACTACTCCTTAATGCAGGGTTTTTAAAGGACCTGTGGCAAGAGCCACTGGAAAACCCGGGTTGGAGGGAGGAGGCCGCCCCACTGCCTTCCTGTAGCCTCCTCCAAGAAATGAAGGCCCTGCCAGGTTTTACTAATCTGCCTTAGCCAGATAGCCTGACCAGGTCAATGCTCACCTTCATTCCTGCATTGCAGCCGCAGCAGTGTCTGTGACTGCAATGCACTCCAATGGATCTAATAGGTCTCAGTACACATTCTGGGGGAGATATAACGTCCCTCGTATATGATCCCGGTCACTGCCTCACATATCCCCCCCCTCTGTTGAGACTTGTGGGGTTGAACATTTGTCACCATACAGGGTGCCCGGGACAGGGCATCCGCGTTTGCCTGTGACTTCCCAGGGCGATGTTCTACAGAGAAACTGAAATATTGCTGTGACAGGAACCACCTGGTGACTCGCGCATTCCTCTCCTTTGCGTTCCTCATCCATACCAAGGGTGAGTGGTCCGTCACCAAGCGGAACTGACGCCCGGGTAAATAATAACATAGCGATTCCAAGGCCCACTAATTAGCCAAACACTCTTTCTCTACCACGCTATAGTTTTTTTCTGCCGGGACAAGTTTTCTACTCAAGTAGGTGACCGGGTGCTCTTCACCATTCACTTTTTGTGACAATACCACCCCTAGGCCTACCTCCAAGGCATCTGTCTGTACAATGAAGGTTTCCTTCAAGTTGGGGCTGATGAGGACCAGCTGTCCACACAGGACCAACTTCATGGACTGAAAGGCTTCTTCTGCCTGAGGGTTCCACTGAACCATTACCGATTTTTTCTCTTTCAAGAGATCGGTCAAGGCCGCCGTTCTCCCAGCAAAATTAGGTATACACCGGCGGTAATATGCTTTGTACTTGACGGTTTAGGCCAGTTTTTTATGGCCTCAACTTTATTGATTTGGGGCTTGATAACTCCTCTGCCAATCACATACCCCAAATATCGGGCTTCTTCTAGGCCTATCGCACATCTTTTGGGGTTTGCCGTTAACCCCGCGGCTCTGAGAGAATCCAGCACCGCTTGTACATGGGATAGGTGCGTATACCAGTCGGTGCTAAAGATGATAATATCATCTAGATATGTGGATGCGTACTCCTGATGAAGCTTGAGCACTATGTCCATCAACCTCTGGAATGTAGCCGGGGCCCCATGTAACCCAAAAGGTAAGTCCACATAGTGATATAGACCCTCCGGAGTTATGAAGGCGGTCTTTTCCTTCGCCGATTTCATGAGAGGTACTTGCCAGTAACCCTTGGTGAGATCGAGTGTGGTAAAGTACTGGGCCTGCCCCAGTCTCGCAATCAGCTCATCCACCCTGGGCATTGGATTAAGGTCAAACTTCGTCACTTCATTTAATTTCCGGAAATCTTTACAGAAGCATAACGATCCGTCTGGTTTCAGAATAAGTACGATGGGGCTAGCCCACTCACTCCGTGATTCCTCGATGCCTAACTGGAGCATTTGTTTTACTTCAGCCGTGATGGCTTGCCTCCAGGCTTCGGGTACCCGGTACGGTCTCATTCGCACCCTTACACCAGGTTCGGTGACAATGTCATGTTGGAGAACGGTAGTCCTACAGGGTAGCTTTGAGAACACATGGGTATTCTGCTGCACCAGCGAGCGAGCTTCCCGTCGCTGCTGTTTAGTGAGAGCATCACTTATCCTGACCTCTCCCCCGGACGCATCCCTGGCTGAAGGTAGAGAATTCTCTGGCAATATGCCCGGAGTGACGTCTGTAACTAAACACTCTCGATCTTTCCAAGGTTTTAGCATGTTTACATGATAAAGCTGCTCAGGTTTCCTCCTTCTGGGCTGATACACCCCGTAATTTACCTCCCCCACCTTTTCTCGAATCTCATATGGCCCTTGCCACTTGGCTATGAGCTATCTCTCGGCTGTGGGTACCAGTACTAACCCCCGATCGCCCTTGTTAAAAGACCTGACCGTGGCTCCTTCATTATATGTTCGCCTCTGGGCTGTCTGGGCATCTAACAGATGTTCTTTCAAGATGGGCATGACCGCCGCTATCCGGTCCTGCATACTAGCCACGTGTGCAATTATACTCCTATGTGGAGTCGGCTCTTGTTCCCACGTCTCTTTGGTTACGTCCAACAGACCCCTAGGGTGTCTGTCGTACAACAACTCAAAGGGGGAGAACCCTGAGGAAGCCTGGGGTACCTCACGGAGGGCGAACATCAAATAGGTAGCAACATGTCCCAATCCCTTCCGTCCTTAGAAACCATCTTTTTTAACATGGACTTGAGGGTTTTATTGAACCACTCTACTAGCCCGTCGGTTTGAGGGTGGTACACCGAGGTGCGCAAATGTTTAATTTTCAGCAGTTTGCACAGTTCCCTTGTCACCTTGGACATAAAAGGGGTCCCTTGATCCATCAGGATCCCCTTAGGTAGTCCAAGGCGACAGAACATGGCAAACAGCTCCCGTGCAATCAGTTTCGCCGAGGTGTGGCGTAGCAGTATAGCTTCTGGGTACCGGGTGGCATAGTCGACAACCACCAGTATATGTTGGTGGCCACGAGCGGATTTTACAATGGGCCCTACCAAGTCCATTGCAATCCGTTCAAAAGGTACCTCTATCACTGGCAGGGGTACCAATGGGCTACAGAACCGCCCGACGGTACGACTGAGGTACCACTAACTGTTCCACGACCTCGTCCTTGATTTTGTCTACCCTATAGAGCAACTCACCATTGACTACCATGTGTGTAAATACAGTATCTGCACCGGACTGTTGAGCTACACCATTTACCTCTAACATCCTTTCCTGCGCCCGAGTCAGAGTGGGATCCTGTAGCTGAGCTGTCCCAAACGTGCCCTGGGACACTTCCAGCTTGGGTATCGATGGGGTCTCCTCGACCTCTCCAGCCAGCACCTCTAGGGGAGACCTATCGGGGTCACACTCTGTCCCTAGGTTGGACACCCCTACGGCAGATACCCCTGACTCGGGTTCGTCGGGTACAGCGCCTGTAACAAATTTTACCGGGGGAGAGTGGATTTTGTTTTTCCACAGAGTCCAGAACAGGGGCAAGTCTCTTCCCAACACAGTCCCATAGGGAAGAGTTTTTACCACCCCCACCAAATGTTTTATGTCTCCACATGGCGTGGACAAAACTACCTCCACGGTTGGATACTCTTGGAGGTCCCCATGGATACACACAACCCCGACTGTCCGTGCACTGGGGTTTTCTCCTGCCACCAGTGACCCATGTACCAAAGTTACTAGGCTCCAACCCTGCCGAGAAGCAGTCCTGGCTAAGAAAAGTGTGTGGGAAGGTTCCCGGACAGTCAGAAATGCTTCCAGGGGTCTTCACCATGCTGTTCCCATGTCATTTGAACACTGTTCCCATCGATTTGGGCAATTTTTAGGCCCTCTGCAGACCGCCGGGGGGAGCTGCCTGAAAAATACTCGAGTTTCCCATAGACTTACATTGGGCTCGTTGCTCAGGTCGAGCACCCGAGTATTCCAATTTGCTCGACTCGAACAATGAGTACCCGAGCATTTTAGTGCTCGCTCATCACTAGTAGAGAATGGATATATATTCCGTATATAACTGTTAATCTGCTCAGCTTCTACTGCCCTATAAAGTTCTGTCTACAGATCGTACAGGATATTTAATAGGACAGATGCTCTTGTCTGTGCACATCCAGCAGATTCTAAGAACGAAAAGTGCTATCCCTTACAATAGAGGCTCCAATCATCCATGTACATTGAACCATCCAGTAAAATATTAGTCCAAAAAGACCAGAATAATGCCAAAGTTATGCCCTTCTTATAACAGTTACTGCAGACATTTCTAACAATCTGGGAGCAACCTAAAGTGCAATAATCTGACAATAGTCCTTCATTAACCTTAACAGAAGAGGAGAAAATATCAATTTACAAGAAAATACTGCATATGTTAAATATGTGCAAAGGGAAAAATACAGAAATTAAGCAGTATTTGGCTCATTTATTTCCTATTACGATAATTATAGCCTTGATTTACTTTACCGTTAACAGTGAGGATTTAGCGCCATTAACAGCATTATATATAAATGGATGCAGCTGGGTATATTATATTCTGTTCTTTAGTTCAGAAAATGTCTTTATAAAACCTCTTTGATAATTCATCCTGGAGGGTAACATAATTTTTGCCCTCATCATATTAAATGCCACATTGACTAATATCAAAAGTTTAGACAGTAGAGTACTGTGCAGATACTTTTTCAGATATAACCTGGCTTATATTAAAATTGAATTCTGATTTAGATGCTTCCGTGTTTTCTGCTCTACAGGGGATCCCTCCTGACTATAAACCGATCACAAACCGTCCTCCTGCTGGAACCTCCAGCAATCAGCTACATAATCTGTAAAAAAGACTCTTAGTAAGTCTTCATTTTCCATGCAGTGCCTCCGCAGGAGAAATGAAGCATTGCACTGTGCCCATGTAATTCAGTTGGTTGTCTGTATAACGCAGGGTTGCCAGTCATCCACAAATTCCTTGACAGTTCGTAAAGATAGGGTACCTTTTTCCCTCTATCCCTACAAAAAATGTGATGTGTCTTATTTTTTTTGAAGATGGAGAGACTTGTACAAATTATTATGACTGTTTTTATCACCCTTTTACAGTTCACAGTGAATTCAGCTGATTTCTTTATATAGGATCTGACGCGCCTCCAGGGCCATGGGGTACTCGGCAGCCGGGCCTCTGGATGCCGGTTGGAGGGGGATATCACGGTGGCTGGCCCGGTCCGTGACCCAGGGCGGTCAGTGCAAAAGGGAAATATTTTTAGAAAGTTTGTGACGCCACCTGTGGTATCTGGTGAGGATCACCAGCGCTGCAACAGCCCTCTGAGGCAGATGTTGGGGTAGCTTGTGATGGGACGGCTCCCCACAGGTGGAGCAGGCCTCAGGGCAGTGTAGGTGAATGGTGGGTGCACTGGGCGTTGTAGTTCAGGGAGGGAACAATGGCGCCGATGAAAGAATGGACGGAGGCAGTATGGTGCAGTCATCCGAGATTTTACTCACAATTCTTCAGACAGTCCACAGTTGCACTGTACAGGTGCAGGCCTCCCACGTCTTGCTGCGTTCACTGGACAGGGGTTCAATCCTTCCTCAGGCAACTTGGGAATACCTGGCAGAACCCCACTTTCTCGTGTTCCTATTTTGACCGTCTTCACACTGGTCTTTCTCCCTCCTGCTCTGCGCTGCCCACTCTCAGTCCTGTTCGGGTACTCTGAAGTCCCTCCTGTCCGTCGGAGTTACACCGACTTGCTTGACCCTCAGGGGACTATAATGCGGCTATGATCCCTCTGTCTTCTGACAGATGCGGGGCGTACAGGTGCCATCCTGCATGCTCCGTACCCCCTAGGATCCTTTCTTAGAACGGAGCCTACTCCCTGCTCCTTACCTGAGAGAAGGGAGACACCACACCTCTGGGTGAGGTGCAGTACCTCTGTGGCGACTGAACCCTCAGGGGCGCCACAGATTTTTGGTCTTTAGACATGTTATCAGTTATATATATATTTATCCATAAAAAAGTTGTCTATCCATGATTTTTTTAAACTACTTAGTGCACAAATTGGCCATTCCATGAGAGCCCACCAACCTTGACAAGGTGTATCCCTTTGATGGGACCCTAACCTAAAATGCCTCTTCCGAGCTTAAAACCTACAATTTTATGATCCAGCTCTGATTAAAAATGCCTTAGGCTGAAGGGAGGAGGAGTGCTCAGTCAGAAGCAGCATACTACAAGTATGGAAAAACTGACCAGCACCTCCTAACAGCATAAGTCAAGTGTGAACAGGTGCTAGCTGTTATGACTATTCAATATAACCAAGAAAATACAGCTGCACTCTGAAATGTTTTAATATGCAAATATATTTCAAAATGAAGGTACTTCGCGCACAAATTGACCAATGCATGAGAGTCCACCAGCCCCAACAAGACGTACCCCTTTGATGGGACCCATCATAGGGGTTCTTTATGCGCTAAGTCGTGACAGCTTGAACCTGTTCACGCTTGCCTCATTCTGTTTGGAAGTGCTGGTCGGTTTTTTGATATTTGTGATTTTTTGAGAAGCTGTCTAGAAAAATAAAAAATAAACTTGGTAACCCTGGTTTAATGCAGTCCATATCAGGACTTGTCCTCCAGAGCGAAAGAGACTTTTTTCATGGCCAAAAAGTGAGTATCCTCATCAAAGGTCCCTATGCCCTCTGGTACTCAGGTTTGCTTAATGGGATATATGAAAATGGTGCTCAATATTTTTTTTGCTCAGATGCATTATTTTACATTTATCCACATTGAACCTTATTTGCCAAGTAGATGCCCAAACACTCAGTTTGTCCAAGTCAGTTTTCGAACTTCTGAATATCTTCCATAGACTGCCCTATACTACATAGCTTATTTAATCTGCAAAATTAGAAAACAACACTATTAATCCAATTTTCTATATCATTAATAAATAACTTGAATAATAGTGGACCCAGCCCTGAACCTTGGGGTCACCCCTTAAAACTGGATACCATTCAGAGTAGCAATAATCCACCACAACTCTCTGGGTGCACACTTTAAGCCAATTGCAAACCTCATTGTCACGCAGGGTGTGGGAAAGAGTTAGTGCAACACAGAGGGAAGAGGGAAAGGGAGCCCAGACACTAGGGAAAGGGGGGAGTGGAGACCTCCTAGTCTGGTCTAGTGTCACCCTGTCTCAACTACCATCCCTATATTGGATCTGCACCATTCGCCACACGCGTGCCTCGCCCTGACTTTCCCTGGCATATGGCTAAGGCTATGGTAGGAGGAGATGAGCATAAGTCGATCTCCACTAAACTCTATAAACAACAAGGGTAGACAAACAGGGGGAGATTGCTTAGCTTTAGACGACTCCAGACAAATGCGCACACGGCCTCAAGCTCCAGAGAGGACAAAGTACTGATCTTGCTAAAGCCTCACAAGTAGTAATAAATATCGCCGACACCTCCCTCTCAGACACTCCAGGTATGTATACACTAAGGCCAGGGAGTTAAATAGCCAGAGGGAGGTAGCCGCTGGGTCCTAGAGACAGCCAGCCTCTAAGAAGATGTATGTAATGCCAAACGTAGAGATCTCCTGCAACCAACTGCAGGGCGACTGTCTGTCACCTCTGACACACCCGTGACACTTACAAGATTAGGGACATTACAACAGGAAGGGGCCCAGGATAGGGGATATTATTACTGAAAGGGGTCCATGATGGAGGACATTATTAAAAGATGGCAAACATTATACCAGGAAGGGGTCCAGGATATGTGACATTATACCACGATGAAGGACATTATACCAGGAAGTTGCCCAGGAAGGAAGACATTATTCCAGGATGGGGGACATTACTGGATGGGAGACATTGTTACATGGGAGGAAAACGCGTAAGTCTTCTAGAATACTACAAGGGCCCATATCGCTTTCCAACATGCAGTTGGGGACCCAAGTCAAATTTTGCACCTGAGCCCATTGGACTTTAGTTATACCACTGCTCCCTGATACTATATTTTTGACACATCTTTAGTATAGGTCTATTAATGTATGCACATGATCATTTTGTAAGCAGAAATTGAGCTTTGCGTTCCCAAATTCTGCATAAAAAAATCCAGATATTAATCTACAGTAGCTGTACCAAACACTCATGACTGTAGAAATATCAGTACTTAGAGTCGTTCTCTGAGGTTTGCATATCAAGTAGGAGGATTCTTGTTTTATATCTGCAGGTTTGCACTATGCAGAGCCATGCTGAGAATTTCAGCAATCTAAAACTGTAACATGGAATCCCTGCCGTGCTGATCAAATGTTGTTGGGATTATACTTATATTTTTTGTGCTCTACCAGCTAAAATGTTTGCATACTTTTTCAGATAAGAGAAATAAAACATGAAAACAGAATATGTCCTCTAAATGTGTATGTAAACTCCAATGGGGACACTCAGAGTCTTTGCTTCCTCCCAAAATTTAGCTTTGTTAAGCGTGTGCCCTATAATGGCAATACTTGCTTCAGCGTGTGCAATTAGAGCCAGTAGCATACCATTGAAGGAAAAAATGGTGGTTGCCCCAGGCACCAAATTATATGTGGGTGCAAAACTTTATTTTCCACCTCAATTGCCCAGCTTCTTTAAGTTTACGTTCTTCTGTAATTTTTGTAACCCTAACTAATGCTAGGATTAGGACTAGGGTTAGGGATTGAACTAGGGTTAGGTTTAGGGCTAGTGAAATAAAATACCGGTAGTTACTTAAAAACACAAAAATGTAAAAAAAAAAGTAAAAAAATGTATAATGTTTTGAAAGAAAAACTAATGTTGGATTTCATAAAAAGAATTAGAAGAACTAGACCATGAAACTGTTATTACATCAGTATTTTCATAAAATATGATACATGTGATTGGAGAAAGGGTTCAATACTTAACTGGTAGAAGGGACTAGCGGATTGTTAATGGTTACAGGATACAAAGTAATTGCCTTACCGCAAGTTCTGACAACCCACACTACTTCATTTATTAGAGTGGTTGACCATGTTGGACATGTTTTGGTAGAACAGTCTGTGTTTTCCTTCCACTGTTTTGATCCCCAGTGATTGGTCCTAATATGTGGGGTAACAGGGCAGCATATGATCAGTTTCCCCGCAGCACCACTGCTGTACAAATATCGCATCACATAATGATGAGCTGTGCATGTAAAGCACAGAAGTGCTGGATCTCCTGAAGGAAAAATTCATTTGGTTGCCACCACCATTCGGTCCATGGATGATGTTCTTGAGTGAGGGTCTTAGAATTTCTTAATAAGTAGAGATGAGCGTATTGCTTCACATAACCCCAGTCCATGGTCCATATTAGACCATGGACTGGTGCTGGGTGAATCCTGAGCTTCCCCGGTGTGGCATTTGATTCACCAGCATGGCCTAACGTCAACGTTGTGCTGTACATGTGACGCTCGCAGCCCTGCCCTGAGAGATATGGGGGGTACTCGGAGTCGGGTCAGATGTTTGGTGGGTTGTAGCCATGGCCTGGACCCGTTCCGTGCCCAGGGCCGTCACATTAAAAAAAAGGGTGTAATGGGCTTTCAGGGTTGGTGTTCATTGAGTGGTGGTATAGACTACGCCACCTGTGGGGTCTGGTGATTCCCCACCAACGCTGCGTTCAGTCCTCCGAGGCGGGATGTAGTGGCAGCAGGAGATGATACTACTCCCCACAGGCGGATCAGGGCCTCAGGGCAGAGAGGACAAGAGAGATGGGAGTTGTAGTGGAAGATGTGGTGCGGTGTCGTGCGGTGCCGCGTTGCAATAAGGAACCGGAGGCCATAGGGGTAGTCTTCCAAGCTTTACTAACGGTAGAATGCACAGCTGCAAGGCTTCTCCCTGCTCCTCACGGCGTGCTGCGGCCACCAGGACCGGGGGTCGACTACCTCCGAGTAATTCAGATGCTTTGACCAGGGCCCCACACCAGAGTGTTCCTAGACTTTTCCAACTAGGTCCTCTCCTGTCCGTGTGTAGTACTTGTACTAAGGCCGGGTGTCCCTCTGGACTATGCACAGAACAAGGGTACGGGAGGCGACTCCGCTCCGTTACCCGGTTGGATCCACTGAGCCTCTGGGCTTCTCCGACTGAGACATAGAGTAACAAAGTCAGATATCGGGGGCCGGTACCCCTCTTGCAGCAGGAATCCCTCTGACTAGGCCAGAATAGCGAGGACAGGTGGCGTATACCGCTCCGTCTGCATCCCCCTGGGATCCTTTTGCTTGTGGAGCCTTATTCCTCCGCTCCAGGCCTTCTTGGGCAGGGATCTTGACAGGGTAGAGACAACCGTTAACTCTTGCCCGCTCCTTGACTCAAGGCCAGAGTACGAGGACCGTGTCCCCATCAACTGCAGGTTCACACAGAAAGCCACGTTCAGTGATGAAGATCACAATGAAAAGACCATAAGTCTAAGATGGCTGGCTATTAAATATGAATTTTTAAGTGTAACCTAAATGTGCGTCCTCTACCCTCACCCACTACATGGTTCCCCCCTATCTCTTGGTTCCCCCCATCTCCTCTATCCCGACTGGGGCAGCACCCTGGTGCATACAAGCCCCCCTCAGGTAGGAGAGGTGTAGTGTTGGATTCAGAGGTGGGGTCCTGTCAGCCGCACCATCCTTACCTCGAAGGGGAGATACCACACCTCATCAAAGAGGTGCAGTACCCCTGTGGCGACCGAACCCTCAGGGGCGCCACAAACACAGGTGATGTCTTGTAATCCCGGCTAATCATAAACTGAGCCTGGGATCATGGAGCATAAGTAAGTTCATACAGCACCTGTCCTCTGCCAGAAAGCACTAACATGGACCGTGGAACGAGTTTGCGTTAAGCTTTCTGCTTATTTTTATTAATAAGATATTTTCTGCATGTTAAGACCTGAAGAGAAGACTCGGAAAAGGCTGTAAGGAGAAGAAGACCAAAGAGGAGCCTATTGGAGGACCAGCTGGACAGGTATGGGGAGAGCGAAGGAGAGGTGAGTATAAGATTTTTTTTTATTAAAAACTCTATTCACACCAAATGTATCTGATGAAAATCAATTCCCCAACTTTTCCCCCATATTTAGCGAATCCGCCAGAACTGAACTTTGGAAGATTCGTTCAATTATAGAAGTCGGTCATAGTGACCGGTTCTCTTTTAAAAAAATTTACAAAATGTTACAAACCTATTTGGTTTCTGAATCAAATCCCTTACAAGAGCATGACCTTCTAATAGACAACTATTTACCATGACCATTCCGCTACTTCCACTGCTCGTTTTGCATTAACATTTGACATTACTTCTCAAAATTTGCAATTCATTTTCTGAACAAAATGAAAACTAAAATATTTATTTTGGACAGTTACCAATTTTTCTATTTATTAGGTATTTTGTAAAATTATTTTTGGCATGTTGTTGAAGAAACCTAGAATAATTTATAACTTTTATACAGAAGGTATTTTACAATTAAAATGAGGAAGAACAATTATTCATTATCAGCAACTTCAGTGTATAAGGAGATATATTCAGCAAAATACTGCATGTTATATGCAGAAACCATTAAGGTGATAACTATTAATAACATCTAACGAACCATGAATTTCCTACTATACATAATATGTTTTCTAAGTTTTGGAAAACTGCCATGTCTTGTAAGGATGTGAATTTAAAGTGATCCGATTACATTGCAATGTATGTTTGGCTTAGGTGGCAGAAAAGCTCCCAACATATACTTCAAATTTATACATAGACTCATTTTCAGCCTAAGGGCTCATACGCACGACTTATTTTCTTGGATGAGTGCCATCTGTGAATGTAACAGATAGTACTCGCACCTATGTGTTACGATACTGGCGTAGTACTGCTGGAAACCAGTGGCCAAAGGAGCATAAACAGGAACAGCAAGCGGTAGTAGAGCTTCTTGAAGTTAGCAAGAAGTTGTAGGAAACAATCTGTAAATTACTTAGAACAGTCTGGGTAAGAATGTTCATGAGCTGGAGACTGAAACTAGGCTAATAGCTAGACACAATACTCAAGCAATGAGTGAGAGTTCCATGTGGCTTTAACTAGGCCCAAACAGGAAAAAAGATGGATTCCATAGATTCAGAATGTGCCATCTTGGTAAAGGGCAAATGCAGAATACAAGAGCAGCCTAGAGTGGTAAAGAGTGAAACTGCAGCACAATTATTAAAATGAACAATAGCAGCCACTAGTGGTCAAACTGTAGAAGGGAAACAAAAATCCAGACACTATGATATTCTATGGAGCTGTGCACATGTCTGAGTTTTTCCTTGGACCGAGTGGTCCATGGAAAAAAAATGATTACATGTCCAATTCTGATCCGAAAGCTCGATCAAAATCGGTAATTTAAGTCTAAGGGCCTTTGAAAAAATATTGCATTCTGATGACATCGGAGTGTGGTCCGATTTTCATGTACTGACAGAATGGAGAAGGTAGTGAAGCTTTTTTTTCTCACCGCATGAAAAAAAAAATGGTGACACACTGATAAAACTCTGACCAGAATAATCGGACCGTTTTTCCCGGATGGAGAGAAAACGTTTGTGTACCCCAAGGATGGGTGATCTGTCTCAATCAAGATGGTATACCTTTTTTTCCTGTTGAGAAAAGCATTGTCATTTTTCAGAGGCATCCTGAAAGAAAAAACGGTATACCATGTGGCATTTATGTTCTTAACATGGAAGCCTATGCCATTGAATGTCTCCATATTAGCGTACTTTGGAGCCATCCATCAGACCTACAAGATAGGAAGTCCTCGAGACATACACCTCCAATAGACGGCTCAAGCATGATGTTAACCAAGCTAAAAATCCATTTGACTTTAGTGTCAAATTATTTATGTTTCACTATTCTGATTTTTTTGTCAATTGTAAATGGATTTGAGAATATTAATTTATAAGAGTCTGAGATTCCATTGTTTTTTGCTTTGTTCAAAGCATTTCACATTTTAAATAGTTTGTCAACGCCTTTAGATATGGATATTTCCAGTTAGGGTATATATCTATCACACAGGGGGATTCTATTGTCCGACCAGTGAGCTGCTTACTCGAACAGATGCTACCGTTCTTTTGATTGTCCAGCAAATAATATTACAGTATTGCTATGAATTCACAAAAATAAAAGCTCTGAGGTACAGTAAGATTCCATAGTTTTCTATGATAATGCACATATGTAGACTTAAGTAGGAGTTGTCACTTGCTCCAAAAATTGGGTTAAATACCTGTTGAAAACCTCTGAGCTCTCCTGATTTAGCATTCTTTTTCCAGTTTGCTCTCTGTCACTCTATTGTAGAGATATTCACATTTGTTTCTTTTGGAGCACATTATGTGAAATCTCTGCTGTAGTGCAACTGGGCGTTTCTTCAGAACCTTCTCTGGGGCTGTGCGTTTTCACCTCTTCCTCCCCAGAGACTAACAATCACTGCTTGGTTACTGAAGTAGCAGTCTAGTAGTCTCAGATAGGGCCGCCATCAGGGTATTACTTCCCTTACTGGTGTATGGGGCCCAGTGAGCAGATGGGTCCGGACCCCCCTTTTTTTGCTTCTGCTCACCTGGTACTAAGTCAGCATGATGTAATGACAGGTATCTGCGCAGCCACGCGCACTCGTTTTCTGCTCCTTCACTCTCTGCATATGCATATTAAGTAGCAGAGCACGGTGGTGCACGTGGCCGCGCAGAAAATTGCCAGCTTCAGTGGAGCAGGGATGCGCAGTCACACACACTGTGACAATACTCACCCCACAGCGCCTACAGTCAGTAGCAGAGTCAGGAGCCGTGCAGTCGATCCCTCCCCTCCAGCAGTGTCACAGCTATCAGACTGTGGAACAACATGCAGGGGCGGGGCTAAATGGGGGTGGAGTCACAGACAACCAGGGAGAAGAAGACAGAAGAAAGAAAAAAGCGGGAGAGAGAAAAGATGGAAAAATTGAGAAGAAAGAGAGAGACAGAAAGCATGACAGAGAGAGGCAAGAGTCACAAAATAGACAGGTGAGAAGGCTATATATAAGAAACTGGCTGCAGTGGTGTGATTCAGGGGGCTCTCCCCTATTCAATTGAACCGCTTGTTAAAATAGCAGGCAGTTGCCCAAAACCGGCGCCCCAATTGTGTAGATAGTGGGATCAGAGGTGTAAGGAGTTGTCCGGACCAACGGACTACCCCTCACCATGACATTACATCACTAACCGCCTGACAGCTTGGCAGCTAGGTGATAATATTTTACCGGCGGCGAACAGCCGTGCTGGTTTGGTAGGCTGACATATGACATGCGCAGCAGCACATTCACATTGCTGCTACCATACCGTCAAGCACCCTATCCACAATTCTAATCATATAACATACTTAGCTGGGGTGAGGATTGATAGTGGCTCAAGCCCAATAACTGGATGCCTCACCTGTGAGCTGTGCCACAGCGATTACTTGCTGTGACATAAATATTAAGGCAAATATCTATCTATGGGGAATTCCATGTACAATATACAGCTACAGTAATTTGCACTCATATTATCTATTTTAATAACCTAATAAAGCATATGAATTTTTAAATTAGTATATATCCACACCTTTTTTCCCTTTCCCTTTTTTTGATATGATTTCATTGGTGGTGTACACCTGTGGATAACAGGTCTGATGAGATTTGACTACGTTCTGGGTCTTAATATGGTGTCCTGTTAGGATACAATTTCTGTCTATATCTCCAGACAATAATTTGGGGTATAATTTATACTGAACATAATACCCTCTATATGACCGTTGGAACACAACATTGTACCATGGCCACATCCAAAATAGCGTGTCAGTTACGTATGAGGCTCACACGTCAAAAAGATGATGTGAAAGCATTATTTAACCCCTTAATAACATCTGACGTACTAATACGCGTCTGTGCCCTGGGACTTAAGAGCCAGACCCGTATTAGTACGTCATCGCGATCGCGCGCGCACACAGGCTGTGCGGGCGCGATCGCCGCCGGGTGTCAGCTGATTGTCACAGCTGACACCCGGTACTATGTGCAGGGAGCGGTCCTGCACCGCTCCCAGCACATTAACCCCCGCGATGCTGCGATCGAAGTCGATCGCGGCATTGCGGGGGCAAGGGGAGGTGATCGGCGATACTCACCTCCTCTTCCGGCTTCCAGCGCAATCTGCAAAGGCTTCCCGGGTGTTGCCATGACGACCCGATGTCGTCATGACAACATCCGGGTCACCAGAGAGCAGGAAGATTGCTTGGACATGCGCAGTGCATCTCCAAGCAATCTTCACACTGTGCACTTCTGACAGCCTTCATGGCATAGGGATGGTGCTCCATTCCTGTGCCATGGAGGCGATCAGAAAAAAAAAAGTGAAAGTCCCAGAGTGGGACAAAGTAATAAAGTGTATAAACTGTGTGAAAGTGGAAAAAAAAAAAAAAAAATGTGCAAAAATATTATAAAAAAATAAAAAAAACTCAATAAAAGTACACATATTTGGTATCGCCGCGTCCGGAAAAACCTGACCTATAAAACTGTCCCACTAGTTAACCCCTTCAGTGAACACGGTAAAAAAAAAAAAAAAAACGAAGCAAAAAACAATGCTTTATCACCATACTGCCAAATAAAAAGTGGAATAACACGCGATCAAAAAAACGCATATAAATAAAAATGATACCGCTGAAAACGTCATCTCGTCCCGCAAAAAACAAGCTGCCATACAGCTCCATCAGCCGAAAAATAAAAAAGTTATAGCTCTCAGAATAAAGCGATACTAAAAAATATTTTTTTCTATAAAATAGCTTTTATTGTGTATAAGCGCCAAAACATAGAAAAATGATACAAATGTGGTACCGCTGTAAACGTACTGACCCGAAGAATAAAGCTACCTCATCAATTTTACCACACGTGGAACAGAATAAAAAAAAAAAAAAAAAACAATTCCTGAATTGTTGGTTTTTGTTTATTCTGCCTCCCAAAAATCGGAATAGAAAGCGATCAAAAAATGTCACGTGCCTGAAAATGGCACCAATAACAACGTCAAGTCATCCCGCAAAAAACGAGCCGTCACATGACTGTCTGCCAAAATCTGGAAAAATTATAGCTCTCAAAATATGGCGATGCAAAAACTAGATTTTACAAAAAATGCGTCTTTTAGTGTGTGACAGCTGTCAGTCATAAAAACCCCATATGATTCTGGCATTGCTGTAATCACACCGACCCGAAGAATAAAGTCGTCTAATCACTTATACCGCACAAGGAACGGCGTCAAAAATAAACTCTTGGGTTAGGATTGGGCTAGGGTTAGGGCTGGGTTTGGGGCTAGGGTTGTGCTGGGGCTAGGGTTGTGCTGGGGCTAGGGTTGTGCTAGGGTTAGGGCTGGGGTTGGGATTTTTTTCAAAAGTAAGAAAAAAAGATGACGATATGGCGACTAGTGTTGAGAGCAAGTGCTCGCTACTTGAGTTTGCATCGGGTGCTCTGGTATGCATTGAGTATCGTGGGTATTTGAGTGACATGCTCGAGTCTCTGCCCCATATGCTTCGCGGCCAAAAAACTTTACGGGGATTGCCTGCCATGCACGAGCGATCCCCGCATGTTTTTTTTTGGGTGTCTAATAACCGTGAAACATGCGGAGCAGGGACTCGAGCATGTCACTCGAGCACACGCTGTACATGGTGCATACCTGAGTACCCGATGCAAACTCAAGTAGCGAGCACTTGCGCTCAAGAATAATGACAACTTATTCAATATGATGACCTAATGTAAACAAATTCTGTGCCGTACCTCTGGGTTCAAAATGTTCACTATACACCTTAATAAAATCCTTGAGGGGTATAGTTTCCAAAATGGGGACACTTGTGGGGGAGCTCCAATGTTTGGGCACACAGGGACTCTCCAAATGCAACATGATATCCGCTAACAAATTGTCGGCTCAAATTGTTAGCGGATATCATGTTGCATTTGGAGAGTCCCTGTGTGCCCAAACATTGGAGCTCCCCCACAAGTGACCCCATTTTGGAAACTAGACCCCCCAAGGCACCTATCTAGATGCATAGTGAGCACTTGGAACCCCAGGTGCTTCACAAATTGATTCATAAAAATGAAAAAGTGTTTTTTTTTTCACTTTTTCATTATTACGAATCAATTTGTGAAGCACCTGGGGGTTCCAGGTGCTCACTATGCATCTAGAAAGGTGCCTTGGGGGGTCTAGTTTCCAAAATGGGGTCACTTGTGGGGGAGCTCCAAAGTTTGGGCACAGAGGGGCTCTCCAAACGCAATGTGGTGTCCGCTAACAATTTGAGCCGATTTTCCATTCAATTTGTTAGCGGATACCATGTTGAATTTAGAGAGTCCCTGTGTGCCCAAACATTGGAGCTCCCCCACAAGTGACCCCATTTTGGAAACTAGACCCCCCAAGGCACCTATCTAGATGCATAGTGAGCACTTGGAACCCCTAGGTGCTTCACAAATTGATTCGTAAAAATGAAAATGTGTTTTTTTTTTTCACTTTTTCATTATTACGAATCAATTTGTGAAGCATCTGGGGGTTCCAAGTGCTCACTATGCATCTAGAAAGGTGCCTTGGGGGGTCTAGTTTCCAAAATGGGGTCACTTGTGTGGAGCTCCAAAGTTTGGGCACAGAGGGGCTCTCCAAACGCAATGTGGTGTCCGCTAACAATTTGAGCCGATTTTCCATTCAATTTGTTAGCGGATACCATGTTGCATTTAGAGAGTCCCTGTGTGCCCAAACATTGGAGCTCCCCCACAAGTGACCCCATTTTGGAAACTAGACCCCCCAAGGCACCTATCTAGATGCATAGTGAGCAGTTGGAACCCCCATTTGCTTCACAAATTGATTTGTAAAAATGAAAAAGTGTTTTTTTTTTCACTTTTTCATTTTTACGAATCAATTTGTGAAGCACCTGGGGGTTGCAACTGCTCACTATGCATCTATATAGGTGCCTTGTGGGGTCTAGTTTCCAAAATGGGGTCACTTGTGGGGGAGCTCCAATGTTTGGGCACACAGGGGCTCTCTAAACGCAACATGGTGTCCGCTAATTATTCAAGCAAATTTTACAATCAAAAAGTCAAATGGCGCTCCTTCCCTTCCGAGCCCTACAGTGCGCCCAAACAGTGTTTTTTCCCCAAATATTGGGTATCTGCGTGCCCAGGGGAAATTGCACAACAAATTTTGCGGTCCATTTTTTCTTGTTACCCCTATGAAAATAAAAAAAATTGGGTCTAAAGTAACATTTTTGTGAAAAAAGTTAAATGTTCATTTTTTTCTTCCACATTCAAAAAATTCCTATGAAGCACCTGAAGGGTTAATAAAGTTCTTGAATGTGGTTTTGAGCACCTTGAGGGGTGCAGTTTTTAGAATGGTGTCACTTTTGGGTATTTTCTGTCATAAAGACCTCTCAAAGTGACTTCAAATGTGATGTGGTCCCTAAAAAAATGGTTTTGTAAATTTTGTTGGAAAAATGAGAAATCGCTGGTCAACTTTTAACCCTTATAGCTCCCTAAAAAAAAAAATTTTGGTTCCAAAATTGTGCTGATGTAAAGTAGACATGTGGGAAATGTTATTTATTAACTCTTTTGTGTGACATATCGCTCTGATTTCAGGGCTTAAAAATTCAAATTTTGAAAATTGCAAAATTTTCAAAATTTTCGCCAAATTTCCGTTTTTTTCACAAATAAACGCAAGTGATATCGAAGAAATTTTTCCACAATCATGAAGTACAATATGTCACGAAAAAACAGTCTCAGAATCAGGGGGATCCGTTGAAGCGTTCCAGAGTAATTACCTCATAAAGTGACAGTGGTCAGAATTGTAAAAATTGGCCCGGTCATTAACGTGCAAACCACCCGCGGGGCTTAAGGGGTTAATGAGGACCCCTACGTCAGAGGAGAATCTTCTGCAAATTGTCTTCTCTATTGTTCTTCTTAGGGACCAATAATTCTTTTCTCTCCACTCTTAAGGCATAATTATATGCCTTTTTAATCATTCTCTCTGAATAATTCCTTTCAATGAGTCTTAATTTAAGCTCCCTGACCCGTTCCTTGAAGCATTCAAAAGTTGAACAATTACATCATAGACACAAAAACTCCCCTTTTGGGATTGCTTGGATGGTGCCAGTGGAATGGGCACTTACAGCATCTAGAATACTATTGGGGGAAGTTTCCTTCCTGTACAAGTCAGTTTGTACCACATTATTTATATCTCTTTGTATCATTATGTCTAGAAAAGGGATCTTTTGCCTATGAAAGGCCAACGTAAGTTTCAAATTGAGGGAGTTGTTGTTTAGAGTGTCTATAAACTCTTGTAATTTTTCTTCCGTGCCCCTCCACATCATCAAAACGTCATCAATGTAACGTTTCCAGGTTACAATACAGTTCACATATGATGACATATTTTCAGCAAAGACTTTGCAGGAATGGCAAACAATGTTGGATATATTGAATAAACATTGGGACATTATTCAATCTGACGTGGACCTTAAGGACTGTGTGACATCACGGGCCTCGTCTGGGTATAGAAAAAGCACCTCAGTTTCAAGCTTTCTAGTATCTAGCCATTTTAAGAGAAACAATGTGTCTATAAGAACAAAAGACCCTGGTTTCTTTCCATGTAAAATGTGTAAGGCATGCAAGATCTTGGTCCCCAAGAAATCATTTAGGGATGCATTTGGGAAAAAATGTACAATTCACCAACATCTTAATTGTGCCATCAGTGGGGTGGTTTATTGTCTTGAACGTACATGTGGACTTAAATACATTAAAAAAACAATGAGGGATTTGAGGACCCGTATAAGGGAACACATCCAAAGTATTGTCAGTTATGACAGGGATGAGAAAAGGAGTCAGCAACAAGAGAAACTATTTACCCCAACACCAATTGCTAGACATTTCAAGATCAAACACCTATCACAGTGGAAGGATCTTAAGGGTTGGGCGATATGCCAGCTAAAATTGGACAATAGAGGTGGAGATTTAGACTCTATGCTCCTGAAGAGAGACAGTGAGTGGATTTTCATATGTAATTCTGTGAATCACCATGGATTAAATGACAGCTTTAACTTTGGGTGTTTTCTGTAAGTTTTCCAGTTCCGGAAACCTAATGATCAGCCCACTTTATCTATAAGAATATGAGGAGAGAAATATATTATACACCCCCTATGTATGCTCAATATGGTGGCATATATTTGAGGGACATGAGACTAATATATAGAGTAATGATGGAATATTATACCACCATACTATAGGATCAATTTTGGTTGCAAATTTATAATCTTGAAAATAGGGTTATTATGGTTCTCAATTCTCCCCCCCCCCCCTTCCCTTTTTTCACTCTCTTAGGATTGACTTTATAGGGGCTATTAAATTGTATTTTTATATATTGATGGAGCTTTTGGATGTAATTAGCTCTATATAAGAATATGCTTACATGTAGTTGATTTGATAAGGATAAATATGTAATGTATAAAATCCTTGTCCCAGTTTTTGTCATGCTGTAGTCATGATTAATGATGTGAGCGATTTGTATGTAGACTGGCCGATAATTCGTTTGCTCAAAAATATATATTTATATAAGATAATTAATACTTCATCTATTTGTCTCTATGCAATAGATTATTATGATGTATCCATATAATAATTGTCTATTTAATTCATTTGTTTCAAGAAATAACCTTTCTGTGATGAGTACAATTTGATTGGTCGATCCTCCTGTCAATCCAGATGGAGAGTATAAACATCCGGAGCTTGAGGCCGACTTTGCCCTTAGAAAAATCCGGTATACTGGCGAAACGCGCGTCAGGGACTCTACTCTGTGTTTGAATGGGAGTGTTAGGAGGGAATTATGGAAAAGCCCTAAGATAATGCAAATAGCTACGGTGCTTCCAACTAAGTAGAGCCGCCGGAGTGCTAACAGCTATAGCGATCAGCGGCGCGAGTCGGGCACGCCGACCGCGTGTGTAGGTAGCGGGATCAGAGGTGTAAAAGGTGTTGTCCGGACCAACGGACTACCCCTCACCATGACATTACATCACTAACTGCCTGACAGCTTGGCAGCTAGGTGATCATATTTTACCGGCGGCGAACAGCCGTGCCAGTTTGGTAGGCTGGCATATGATATGTGCTGCAGCACATTCACATTGCTGCTACCGTACCGTCAAGCACCCTATCCACAATTCTAATCATATAACATACTTAGCTGGGGTGAGGATTGATAGTGGCTCAAGCCCAATAACTGGATGCCTCACTTGTGAGCTGTGCCACGGCTATTATTTGCTGTGACATAAATATTAAGGCAAATATCTATCTATAGGGAATTCCATGTACAATATACAGCTATAGCCCAATGAATTAAGGGACTGGGCTGTGGCATTCCAAATTTGAATACAACACACCATTCAACCAGATTTATCAGTGGGTGCTGTCTTTGGCTATAACAGGATGGTCACCCTATATGCTTCTGTGGAATGCTGAGTAATTTGCACTCATATTATCTATTTTAATAACCTAATAAAGTATATGAATTTTTAAATTAGTATATATCCACACCTTTTTCCCTTTCCTCCTTTCCCCCTTTTTGATATGATTTAATTGGTGGTGTACACCTGTGGATAACAGGTCTGATGAGATTTGACTACGTTCTGGGCCATTTTAAAACAGTCCATTTTTTCTTTTTCAACCATATCTGTGCATTTTTGGATGTGTGCTTTGGGTCATTGTTTTGCTGGAGGACCCATGATCTTCGACTCAAACCAAGTTTTCTTACACTGGGTAGGACATTTCGCTCTAAAACCTCTTGATAATTCTCTGATTACATGATACCTGTGATACGTTCAAGATCTCCAGTACCGGGTGCAGCAAAGCAACCCCTCAGTATTATCAATCCTCCACTAAGCTCAACTTTTGGTAAGGTGTTCTTTTCCTTATAAGCTTCATTGTGCAGTCTGTAAATAAACTGTTGCTTCGCATTGTCAAAAAGCTCTTGAAACAACACGGGTAATGTCCGGCGGACGGCATAGCACAAGGTTACGATGGGATGATAAATGGAGAGGAAGGCCCTAATGGTATAGAGCGGGGAATGAGACACCTCCTGACACCAACCTGTATCTGTCCCTAAGCCCCCCTAACGCCCTGTGCGACTCCTTCCCCCCTCCGCCGTCGCGTGTCTAGTCCATGGCTGTCACCTCAACTAACCCTGGCTATTGCATTGGCCGGCAAGGTCGCTAGCCTTGCCACTGCAGGTAATTACACAGGGCAAAAGACAAAACGGGGCAGCCAAAAAGAAAGCCTACTTAGCTTAACAGTCATCAGAGAAGACAAATTTACGGCAACACTCCAAGACAGCTCCAGGCAAGCAGAACTCTACACCAAGCTGGTCTGCATAGAAGAACTCTATAACCAATGATCAGCTAATGGGTCATGTGACTATTTAAAGGGAGGTGGGAGTGGTTACAAACCAACATCATAATGTTATCAACATAATGCCCCGGACGAAGGCACTGTGCGTAGCAGCACGCATTGGGCGTTTCTGACTACAGGCTTGTCTGATGTAATATTAGCTGGTGGTATTGCACGTTTGGCTTCTATTTTGCAAAGGTGGCAATGATTGTTTGAATAGGATTATTGCAGTGTTGTTATCACCTTTATTAGAGGAGATGGGTTTGTCCGAAACCTCGATTTACATTGGTGTGTGACATCACAGTGATTTATATACATATCATCGCGCCCTATTTGCATTGTATACACTGTCATAGGTGCATGTGACGTTTGTATGTCTGCCCCCATAACATATTTTGGGTTTTGTGCAATATTGGCCACTAAAGACATTCTCTAATATTATCCTGTGTGGGTATATGGATTTTTGATTCTTATTTATTGATCATGTTGAAAGATTTCTAAAGTAGATGGATGTATAATCAGTGGACTCTCCACTAGATTTTTTACTTGTGTTTTAATGTTTTTGGTATGTTCATGACTCTGTATATGTGTCTATATATATAAAAAGAAATTTGTGTATTTTTGTACTTCTCTATATACTATTTGAGATATATATATTTTTTTTAGGTGATCACTGCTCAGTTACATGCTGTATTTTCTTCCTTGGTACATACAAACCAACATCAGCTGACCAGCCAAAAAGAAACTTGCTAGCAAAAAACTAACATTAACTCTTGCTGGAACAAAGGGAAAAAAAATGTAAACTCCAGCAACCCAGAGCTGCCATGAATCTTTAATGATTTGTGACAGCTCTAATTTGGTTTCATCTGTCCACAGAACATTTTCCCAGATGCTCATAAATCTCTGCTTGGTTTAGTGTGCGGCGTATGGTACTTGTTGAAACCATGACCTCAGACTGTTCCAGGTTGGCCTTCAGGTCTTTGGATGTTAGACGTGGTATTTTTTCCACCATTCGCACCAACCTTCAAAGACATCTCTTGTCAATTTTCCTCTTTCCCCCCACTTCCAGGGAGGTTCTTGACAGCTCCATGCTTGGCGAACTTCTTAATAACATTGCACACTGTTGAAGCTGGGATACAAAGATCTTTGGAGATGGCCTTATACCATTTGGAAGTCTTGTGTTTGCTAATAATAGCAGTTCTGATGTCCTCAGACAGCTCCTTTGTCTTCACCATTGTGACAAAGGAATAGGGCCTACAATGTGGCTTTTTAAAACAGTGATGCCATCATAATTCATTGGCTAATTCATGTCACATGGGCACTGACAATTAATCACAGGAGAATCTCTTTTGTGATTTACAACAGGCGAGTCAAAATGTGTTCCCATACTAAATTAATGTAAAGGGTGTCAATACCAGTGTCACAGCAAGCTTTAGGTTTTCCTATTTTTCCCTCCCATTGATTTTGGTTTTAAATGATTGTTTATCATTTGCTCTTTTGTATTTAACACTAGTTAGTGCTCTATACAAAAATACAAAAAATACTTGATTCATTTTTTTTCAGGAGATATTCTACATTATGTATTTAAGCTTTATGAGTACCAATAACGATGAGCAGGACTGTATAATGTCACTGGTGATCACTGTATTACCTGTACACTATATACACAGCTCCTGTATATAAAGTCACTGGTGATCACTGTATTACCTGTACACTATATACACAGCTCCTGTGTATAATGTCACTGGTGATCACTGTATTACCTGTACACTGACATTACACACTGTATACTATGTACAGAGTTCCTGTGTATAATGACACTTATGGCAATGTTAGTATTTTGTTTTTTTTATTAATGATCAGTATTGTAGTATTCATAAATACCAAATAACAAGAAAAACAGACCACAAAAAGAATTTTTAGAAACATTTAAAAAGCACAAAAATAGCTATATGTACACAGACAACCAACCTGGTCTAAATATAACAAGCTAAAAGAAAAACTCCCATGAGAAAGAAGAGATGATAAAACAATATGATAAAATATACGTTACGGGTCTGGGTGGTGGATCCTCTGTGCTCCGGTGCAAGTGTGTCACCCTGGCCTGGATGCCACAAGTGTAATTAAAGCTGTGTCTGAGAGCAAGGGGGAGGTTCTCTAGTCAGGGGAACATTAGCATGCAAAGGTCCTCCTGTCTCAGGCCAGTAGGGGGAGCTGGCAGCCCCTATAAAAGCTGGTGCTGGGGGCAGGGTTAGAGAGAACTGGATGGCCTGTCTCAGCACTGAGACGTGTCCCAGAGTGGAGCAGGGACAGAAAGTTGCACTGCACCTAAGAGGAAGTGTGGCAGGAGGAGAGCCACAAGCCAGAGACAAGAGGCAAAGAGAGCCTGTCTTGGCAGAAAGAGGACTTCATTTACCAGACTTTGGTGTCTGAGGCTGGAAGGATTCCACATCCCCCAGCAGATAACCAGTCCGCAAGGGACTGTATATTCCTTGGCCTAAGAAGCCTGGAGGCCCTGCCACAACCGAAGGGACCAGTAAAGCCGTACAAGGCTGGGAGCAGAAAGGAACCCATGTCGCAGGCCATACAGGCGAGAATACACGGAAAGTTCGGAAACGTGGGCTGTTACCCTATAACGAGGAGATAGCCAGAAGGAGCGCAGAAAGCACGGTAGGCCTACACCCTCACCCTGACCAGGGCCAATTTCCCCGTTGCTCTCAGACATCCAGGTCCCCTCCTAGCTGGGACTGTTTATGGGTCAGTTTACCTGTGTCAGTAAAGACCCTGGACTGCAACCTATTGTCTGTGTGCTCCTTCGCGCCTCCAGCACTACCGGTACTGGGACTCTCACCACCATCACTCCCACCATCCACTATACTGCCCTGGGGCCGCACTCTTCCCGTGGGGAGTCACACTACCCTAGCTGCACACCTCATCAGCCCCAGCGGTCTGCATGCAGCGGCGGTTCCTAATAACCGCAAATCCACGGGTGGCGTAGTCGGACATAATCAACAACACATAACGGACTACCACTGGCCTGACCACCCTGAGCCACGGAACCGGGTTGCCACTACTCCCATCGTTCCCCTACTGCCCGGATCCGAGTGCCCCACGGCCCAGGGGGCGAGTCACAAGGAGGGACCAGAGGGGCGTGACTAAGTGCCTACTCGGCCTGACCAAGGTAACACGGCGGCTTAGTCGACTCTGTGAACCAGGGAGGGACTGGGCAGGTGGACCAGGTGCCACTCTGGGACCGACCTCGTGTGAGATCAGGTGACTCCCACGGGTCAGATGGCAGGAACTGACCGGTACAGCGGATGGTCCGGGTAGATAAGCAGGCTGGTTCGGCAGATAGCCAGATGGGTGCTCCGGGTAGGCAAGCAGGTGGGTACGGCAGGTACCTGGCAGGTGCTCCGGGTAGGCTGGCTGGCGGGCACGACAGGTAACATGCAGGTGCTCCAGGTAGGCTGGTTGGCGGGCACAACAGGTAACAGGCGGGTGCTCCAGGTAGGCAGGCTGGCGGGCACGGCAGGTTACAGGCAGGTGCTCCAGGTAGGCTGGCTGGCGGGCACAACAGGTAACAGACAGGTGCTCCAGGTAAGCAGGCTGGCGGACACAACTGTAGACAGACTGGAGGACAGAACTGTTAGACAGGTTGGCGGGCTGGACTCACAGACAGACTGGTAGGCAGGACTGACAGGTAGCGGGACCCGAGGACTGGAGCAAGTGTTTAGCACACGAAACAACAACCTTGCACAGGCACCTCCATTTTGGAGAAGGTGCCTTATATAGGGGAAGTCCCTTTAAGAGGGAGGGAGCGCGCGTGCCCTAAGCACAGTGCCAGGGAAGCTGCGCGCGGTGCGTGCCACAGCAGCAGTGGAGCGGGAAGATGCCGGACTTGGACCCCGGCGGTGAGGGGAACAGCGTCTCTGCCCGGCAGGAGGCAGAGACTCCGATGCTACAATATATAAATTTTATTAAACATATATTTCAATAACACACAAGTAAAAACATATAAAAGGTAAACCTACTGCAAATAAACAAGTCAAGGTAAAATATGTACAGTCTGTATTTACTAGAATCCCACTATGGGAATATATTGTGCATTAATTCTGTGATGTTATTTGACTTGTATGTTTGCATATGATTTGTATTGATTTATATGTTCATGTGTGGTATTATATTTCTCTATGTGGATTCATGTGTATATTTTTTCACATCTTGCATAACAAGTATAGCATCTTTTACCTTGACTTGTTTATTTGCAGAATCTTTCCCTTTTATTTGTTTTTACTTCTGTGTTATTGAAATATATGTTTAATAAAATGTATATATTTTATCATATTGTTTTATCATCTCTTTCGTCTCATGGGAGTTTTTCTTTTGGCTTGATATACTACATACTCTCATAAACTTATAGGACCCACTATCTGGTCTAGATATAGGCCAGGTGATCCCATCCCGTGGTTCCAAATCAAAAAATATTAGTACATGGTTAGTCAATTTGGTATATTACCATAAAGTACACTAAATACACAGATTAAAGTGCATTGTGCAACCATAACCTCATGTATATTAAAGTCAAAACATGGACATATTGTAAACAGAATTGTCATAACCTCAGATTTAATATGCTTAAGACATACAGAGCAAGGTTTGCATTGAGCCAATCTATAACTAATTGCTATGTGGACACTCCATTTCAAGATGCAATAGGCAAATGTAAAACACTTGCAGTGTCACTATATAGTGCAGAGCTATGTACAATTCATTCAGACATATTCCCCAAATAGATATACAATACCAGTATAACCAAGATATTTTGAGAGAAACATCAAAGACAGGGAAATAACACGGGCATAGGAGAGTTTCCCCATGTGTATCACCGCTACCAATGCGGCTTCATCAGGGGCAAATGAGCTGCATTTGTATGTGACACATTCCCTTAAAGAAAAATAAATAAAAATATACCTAAAAAGAGTATTGGATGTTTTAAAAAATGTTAAATAGGTTAGAGTAGAGTAGGGCCCGGCCAAAAGAGTCTACTTTGCCGTGGTGGCGGCTTAAAAAATCTTTTGGCCAAAACTAAAGCTGCAGCTATGTATGTGATATGGTGTTCGATGGGAACTGTTAATGTGTGATTGGTGAGGATGTGGTGCAGAAGTGGAGTTTTTCCAAGAGTGGGCAGTGGGACTGTGGAAGCTTTGAGGGGTGGAGGCGGAGCTGGGGTGGAGTCTCAAGGGGGCACGAAAATGTTGTCAGTATGGGCCCCTGAAACTCCTGGTGGCAGCTCTGGCCTCAGATGCTACTGAGCTGTGATTGGCAGCTTCTGGGAAGGAGGGATAGATGCACACACCTTCAAAGAAGCCTCTGAAGAAACGCCCAGTTGAACTACAAACAGAAAATTCACATATTGAAAATGCAACAAAAGTGATGATCTCTTCAATGGAGAGAGGCAGCACAAAACAGAAAAAAGTGGCAAGATCAGTGGAATGCAGTCTGAGGTCCTTATACCAACAGGTCTTTTTTTAGGGAACATTATTACCTCTGATCCTGGATCTCTCTGCAGTCCAGCGATTTCCCATAAACATTTACTGGTAAAGTTGGACTAACTTTTTTATCATTAATCAGGAATGTTTTTTGCTGATGCTCTTTATAGCCTGATGAAGGGTACAGTACCCAAAATGTTGGTACACTGTATATGCGTTTTAGAGCAGTATAAATTATGGATATGAGAAACGCAAAATAAAAATTATTTTAAAGCATCTTTTGTGCCTTCCAGTGTACAATTCTTACAAATACTGCAGACATATTGATAAATTGAGGAGCAAAGTAGTCTGCTCTATAGGAACAAGCACCCACCTTTGTCCCAACATTACTTGAGATTTGAGCAACCTGCACTTAATTAATTGGAATTCCATCATTTGTCAGCTGCTAATGGAGACTACTCTGTTGCCTATGATCCTTGCATGGGTGTAAGGTGCCCCAGCGAGGTAGTCGTGGAAGAGCTGCAGCCCCTGCTCGCTCTGGCACCCTACAGACAATACATGTCCTCCCACAGATGTGTGGCTGTGTATGTGGTGCTCTCCACTTACTTCAGACCATCCGATCGCGGCTGTCTTCAGGCATTTCTCTTCTGGGAACAGGGCAGCAAATAATTCAGAGGACATGAGGTTCTTAACCATAACTGGGACGTTACTTTGGGAAGAGGAATATGTATAGTATTTACAGGCAGATATAATGGATAAGGCCCGATAGGTTATCATCTCCTTCACGGGCATTGGCAACATCTTCAGCCCTGGTTCCCTCTTTAAGTGAAGCATCTCTGTGACTCTAATCTTCTAGCCCAAGAGAATCTTTCTCACCAGCGACAGTTTATCCAGATCCTATATCTCCCCCACATCTTAGCCTGGAGTCCTATCTTCCTCCTCTACTGCCTGCAGACTGAAAGTGCCCCGAGTCCTCAATACCTCCATTGAGTTTCTCCGGCCAGCTAACAGGACTCTTGCGTAGGGAGATCTTTACTCTGGTGATCCTAATGTCTGGGGTACGGAGCTCCCGTCTACCCTAGCAGCCACCATATAATTAAGCTGTCCATACAGTTCTCTGTCCAAACTGTCACTTACTCATCATTTCCTGCATCTGGAAACTAAGCAGGGATTTTCCTAATGTGCACACCCTCTATAGGCTGTCCTTTTATTCAATTAACTCCTCACTATCACCCTGCTAGCCGACTCTTACTAACAGCTGTACCCGACAGTGGCATTTTGTGGCTGGTTACAAGTACTGCAGCCCACAAGAAATTATGTTAA
Source organism: Phyllobates terribilis (assembly GCF_046119375.1). Taxonomy (NCBI): domain Eukaryota; kingdom Metazoa; phylum Chordata; class Amphibia; order Anura; family Dendrobatidae; genus Phyllobates; species Phyllobates terribilis. The sequence goes on from NW_027362765.1 coordinate 420,808,623, forward strand.
ACTAAGCTCTAGACATACTCAATGTCAATGTCTGACCGTGGCACCAAGTTCCCCCTCTACGGACTGGACCACTGCAGCTAACCCCTTAGCTTGGCCTAACAAAAGTTCAGAGAGGTCTAACTACGGGAACATTTTCTTTAGCTACTTCAGTGCCAAAGGAAGGTTACATCCTTCCTCAATATTAAATGGGGTTTAAATGTAAAATACCAGGAGATCCCACTGTGTCCTCAGTTCAGCCCCAAGCCAAACCAAATCCATTGCAACCCAATGAATATATTACTTCGACATAGACCTAGTGTTGGGGTATGTTCACACAGTGCTTTTTACATCTTTATTTTTCATAAACATAGTATTGGCAGGGAAAACGCGGCACACAGAACACATTTTTTGTGTATTTTTATTGCATTTTTTTTGCATTCATTGAATAAATAAAACAACTCAGCAAAATGCTGCTGTTAAAAAAAAGCACGCCATAGCTCAAAACATGTAAGAAAAAAAAATGTACCGTGTCAATGAGTTTTTTCAGCACCAAAAATGCACAGCACGAAATAAAGCAAAAGCGCTACATGTGACCAAGCCCTTAAAGGGGTATACCCATCTCCAAGATCCTATCCCAATATGTAGTAGGTGTAATAATAATAATATTAGCAAATACCTCCAATTAGAAATCTAGTATAGTTTTTCTGATTTTCTATGTCTCTTTCCTCATGTGCAGGGCTTTGCAGAACCTTAGGTATCCATGGCTATGACCACTAGCAACTAGCTAACTAACTGTCACTATATCAATGGTCGTAACCATGGATGCTTAAGGTCCTGCAATGCCTGCACATGAGAAAATAGACATAGCAAATCAGAAGAACTATACTACATTTCTAATTGGAGGTATTAGAATTATTATTATGACACCTACTAAATATTGGGATAGGATCTTGGAGATGGGAATACCCCTTTAACCATATCAATTTATGTAATAGTAATTTGCCTTCTGCAAAAAAAAATTATACTTCAGTTAATAGGGGCCATACATGGGGAATATAATGGCAGAATTATTTCACAAATAATTGACAAATTTGAATTTACCACAACTTACATAAATGTCACCTATGGTCAGCGATACATAAATAAATTCTTGAAAAAAATCGATATACTGTGACTACTGAAACGTATAATTTATTATTTTCCATTCTATTCACAGTGACGGTTTGAGAGATCCTGTCATCTGCAGAAAAGAGCAGAAGAGAACGTTATGGATTCTGCCGGCTGAAGCACGGGTAACCTTCTAAGCCACCAGCTTAAGACACAAGGAGCAATAACAAGTGAATTTATGACACATAAAATGGATCCAGATTTTGTGTTTATAGCCGTACCTTGAGAATAGGTTATCTCTATCATAACCTGCTGATTTGAAACCATAAGTCATAACGTTTTCACAGGATATAGATTGCTAATTTTACTAAGAAAATACATCTTATTTCTCAAGTCCATCATTTCTCGTTAAAGTGCTGTTTCAGATTTCTCTGCTGAGAATTTAAATCAGTCTTCTTCCCATCCTGCCATAAACCTAACCAGTTCTGATTTTATGGCTCTACAATCCAAGGAAGTTCAGCATTAAATCTCCCTCTATGCTCGAAGAACATTACTTATAGTATTCGAAGAAAGTGCCTGGTGTTCCATCCAGAAGTCGAGGTATAAAGGATGTATCCACCTTTACATTCCATTTTAAAGTTTGTTTATCAACCTATGTAAAAGTTGAGTAACTTTGTAAATACATTTTGATACTTTTCTTCTACTTGTTGTAGTTACACATGGTGTGCCCAGCTGGACGCCGCAGCCATAGGAGTTGCAGGGGATTTGACCGGTGAGTACTGATTATTATTTTATTTTAGCAGAAACATTACCAAAGAAATGAGCTGGAAAGTATGTTGGTATAAGTGCAATGTGTGGAAGCACATTCACATTGTGGCCATTTAACAGACAAAACCTAAGATAAAAACAAAATGAGCAAATACCCTTTAGTAAGTAAATGTATATACAGTGAAGGAAATAATTATTTGATCCCCTGCTGTTTTTGTAAGTTTGCCCACTGACAAAGACAAGAACAGTCTATAATTTTAAGGGTAGGTTAATTTTAACATTGAGAGATAGAATATCCCCCAAAAATCAAGAAAATCATGTTGTATAAATTAGATACATTTATTTGCATTTTGCAGTGAGAAATAAGTATTTGATCCCCTACAAACCATTATGAGTTCTGGCTCCTACAGACTAGTTAGACGCTCCTAATCAACTCGTTACCTGCATTATAGACAGCTGTCTTACATAGTCACCTGTATAAAAGACTCCTGTCCACAGACTCAATTAATCAGTCAGACTCTAACCTCTACAACATGGGCAAGACCAATGAGCTTTCTAAGGATGTCAGGGACAAGATCATAGACCTGCACAAAGCTGGAATGGGCTACAAAACCAACTGTTGGTCCAATAGTAAGAAAATGGAATAAATACAAAATGAAAATTATAGACTGTTCATGTCTTTGTTAGGGGGCAAACTTACAAAAAAAACAGCAAGGGATCAAATAATTATTTCCTTCACTGTATATAAATTGAATTAACACAAGTAAATAACATAGGGTACGTAGTTAACACTATTTTGATCAAAAAGCATAAAAGACATCCCACCACAACAAGGTGTAACCCATCTGGACGGTCCCATCTCTAGTAGCAAAACCTCTCTATGTGTCCTCAGGCCTCAAAAAAGACAGGATATAACACCTGCATGGGGGTATAATAGGAGGACAATATCACTCTATAGGGACCATGGTGGAGTCAGTTCTACTGTATTTGGTCACAAAGGGGACATAAGCATTAGTACTATATGGGAGACATAAGGGAGCATTACTATATCAATGTATACTGTTATTGAAGGACAAAAGTAAGGTACTCGTATTGTAAAACTGGAGGAAAATGTTCCGTGTGTGCTCATACGCCTGTATGTTACATTATGCAGACAAAGGTCATGGCTGAAAGAAGTCATAGCGGTCATTTTGTGTGGGGTAATAACAGTGCTTGACAATTTATTAATAATCAGTATGGTGGTATTATTTGGTCACTATGTAGTGGTAATATGTGGTTTGGTCATGGTGTGGTGGTATTTGTTTCTTGCATGTGGTATTATTGGTCTTGGTATAGTGGACTTTGTTCAGTAATAGTATTGGGATAATATGTGTTATTCACTGTATTATTTAGAAGTTTTACTTAGAAAATTATCTTATTGCCTAGTTTTTCTGTCAGATTTAGATATTGTATTTTTATGGGGGCTTAAGTATCTGAGCAACATGTTTATTAGGCTGAGGGGCAGAACCAAATTTTGCCCTTGGGCCCATAGGGTTTGGGCAGCATGAAGAGAGTGACAGGTTCCTTTTAAAGAGAACCTGTCAACACAATTTTGTAATGTAAGGTAAAACATGTCTGTAATATAGCTGTAAGGTTATGTGCACACAGTGCATTTTTGGTGCGTTTTTTCTGCTTGGAAATGGGCCAAAAACGCATTGCATACCTTATCCCATGACTTCCTATGACATTTTGCAAGTTCTGTGCACATGATCAGGACTTTTCCTGAGCAGATTTCATGTGCGGAAAAAAACGCAGCATGTCCGTTCTTTGTGCGTTTCCGCATTCATTTTTGCCTATACAATACATTAGAAAAAATGCATAGCAAATCCGCAGGCAAATTTCTGCAAGCAATTCCTGAAAGTGCGCACATAGCCTAATACAGATTAAATTCATTCCTTTGGTGAAGAAATCTGCTTTGTTGTTCTTCCTTAATCACCATTTGAAGTTTTATGCTGATTACATTTTAGTGTACAGGGGCCGGACTGTGCACTGGGTCTTCTCCCTCTCTGTGATTCCCCGGCCCCTCTGCTGCCTCCAGTTTGTGAATGATCTGCCTCCTATGTTTAAAATCTGAATAGTAACCCGACAAATCGGAGGCAGCCGGAGGAGCTGGGGAATTACAGACAAGGAGGAAAAGACCCAGTGTACAGTCCGACCCCTGTACACTGAAATCTAACTAGCAGAATACTTCAAATGGTGATTACAGAAGAATCACAAAACGGATTTCTTCACCAAAGGTATCAATTTATTCTGTATTACAGCAACATTACACCTATGTCTTTACTTTACATGACAAAATCGCGATGACAGGTTCTCTTTAAAGTTAAATATTAAATGGAGGAAAAATTGTGTGACGATCCCCATAAATAAACTACTTTATCGGGAGAAAGATACTTACTGGTGTACAAATGTTAGGATAATTAACTGCACCCCTTATAGAAAGGGGAATAATGCTGTAAGAAAATAGAACAATCTTAAGGATGTTGGGCCTGATCCACCAATCATTGCACCACCACACTATTTAATAAATAGTAGGGAGGTGAACAATGTAGGTGCACACAGCCTAAGGACTCCCAAAGGAGCAAAGAGTATCATGCACAATGTTAATCAACCCCTAATCACAAAGAGAACTCAAGGATTGATGGAACACTGCTCTAAAATAAAAAAACAAAATAGTGCACAATTTATAATGACGAGCCTAGAATTGTATTGCAGTGATACATAGTAGTAATCATTCATACAATAGTAAGGAGACTGAGTAAAAAAGAATATTACCTGTGCTTGATCCTCCATCAAGCCTTTGTGAGACAGACGCAACCAGACTTCTCTGGCAGCGGTCCATCTACCGGAGATCAAAAGGATCATCAGTCCAGGATCCTTCTCTCCCCCGACCTCATCTGGGGGATACCGGCAGGTTTGTGTACAGGGGGCTTTAGTCTTTGTTTACTTCTTTGTAGAAATGTCAGGTTATCTCAATGTGTGACAACTGCGACCATTCACTGGCCATGGTGCTGACATTAGCGAGGGTGATTGACGACAGTCGTCACATATTGGGACAACATATCAAGTGCAGAGGAGTAAATAAAGACTGGCAGGAAACAAGAGAGTCCGTTTTCGCTTTTTTTTTTTTTAAAAGAGTCCATCAAAAAAAGAAATAAAAAATAATAATAATGTAATATAACAATAAATATCAAATATTTATTAATATCTAAAAGATATATTTAGAATACCAAATCTCCAAGTGTAGTGCCACACACTGTCTCTGCCTTATCAAGTAAGAAAAACAGCAGCCACAAATACATGAGATGCAAAATCCTCCTTCAACCTGGCTAAACACAGACCTCAAGTATCAAGGGAGACTAGATAGCGTATATCTGTCACAGAGGATATAAATGGTGCAAGTTGCACAGCTAGAGCAAGCTGAAGGATGACTGCCTGCAAGCAGCAAAAGGGAGGAGATACATATAAATTATTTTTATGGAGTTAAAAGACAGAGGAATAATAAGCTGGAGAAATAAGCTCGGATCATGTACTGAATATCTTATCTTCTATGGCCGCCTTAAATTATAAATGAAAGGACGCGCTGAGTCGGCTGCATTTGGAGATTGACGGGTATAAAATGTAATACATACAGAATTCTCCATATAGGTTATAATGCCACATCAAATACTGACGTCCAACGCAGGGATTAACACTTGATTAGTGGAAAATTTGCTTATTTTTGCAAGAAGTAGATGAATTATATGAGTTATAATAGATTGAAATCTCCAAAGGGACTGGAAACCCATGGCTGTTTTCTTCTTTAAAGCACCACATCTGTCTACAGGTTGTGTCTGTTATTACAATTTTGCCTTTGCATTGGCCTCAATGCAGCTAAGCATCAATACTATACAACATATAGACGGGTGTAAATGCTTTAAATGCTTGATGACAATGTAGCTTTCTAAAAAAAAATAAAAATAAATAAAACAACTTTTTGTCAAAATCACGTGATAATAGTTGTGATGTATGTTGCAGATTGGACTTAAAGGGTGGTGCACTACTAGGACAACCCCTTCTCATACCCCACGCTTGGCCGCAATAAAATAAAAATGCCTATACTCACCTCCCATTCTGGCGCTATTCCCATGGTGTCGGCACTCATGGTCCTGTGGCTCCTGTGCTGTTGTTGTGACATATGAGCCCGGCGCCCAATCAGCGCTGGCGTCACTGTCCCCGCCTTCTGTCGAATTGAACATGAAGAGGAAGTCCGGGCTGCGGCTGATCTCTGACGTCCTCTTCATGATCAATTCGTATGAAGGCGGGGTCAGTGACGCCAGCGCTGATTGGGCGCCGGGCTTATATGTCACAACAACAGCACAGGAGCCCCAGGGAGAGCGAGTACCGACACCGCGGAAATGGTGCCAGCACGGGAGGTGAGTATAAGCATTTTTATTTTATCGGGGCCAAATGTGGGGTATGAGGAGGGGTTGTCCCAGTAGTGAACAACCCCTTTAATAGGAAATTTGTCTCCAAAACCCTCTAATTATCTTTGAGTTGATTTCAGGCAGTGGTAAGAGGTCCTATGATAGCTAAACATTACACTAGCGAGGGGCGTAACTATAATAGGCACAGGTGTTGCAATTGCACCTGGACCCTGGGGTCTAGGGAGACCCAAAAGGTTCCTTTGGCCTATATAAATAGACTATTATTATTGTTATTAAAGCTCTCCAATTGTTGGGGACTATGTCTGAAAATTTGCATTGGGGCCCACAGATTTTAAGTTACACCACTTCACTAACGTATGGCCCTACAGGTTTCCCTGCATCCATACATCTATTTCAGTACAGGAGATAAGATGTTAGACCATATAGACCTTTAGGTGCATTTTCTTTTATGTAGGATTTACTCACTCAGTTTTGAGGTAGGCACAGGAAGCGGTTTCTTTAAAATTATCCAAAGCAGGTTTATTGTAACTTCATAAACCGCACTTTATAAGCAAAAGAAACACAGCCTGGTACGGCACAGAGTAACAAAACAAAAAAATAAACAGTTCATACAATATGGTGAGTTTGCCCGCTCACGGTCAGTGTCCTTCAGCACAAACATGCTGGAGGTCTCCACACTAGAGTTGAGCCACCCCCGTAGTGTTCGAGTTCGGTTCGGTTCGTCGAACACCCGTATGTTCGCCGAACTGTTCGTCGAACTGTTCGTCGAACACTGTTAAAACCAATGGCAGGAAAACAAAAACACATAGAAACACATAGAAAACACCTTCAAAGGTGTCCAAAAGCTGACAAACTGCTCAGAAGACACAACTAACACATGGAAAAGTGACAAGTACATATAGTCATGAGAAAAGAAAAGAGGTGGAGGAGTAAAAGGAGGGGGAGACACAGATATAGGCATGTCATGCCCTTCTAAAACCAAAAAAGTGCGAAGCTGACACGGCCAGTCCGTTCCTGCCCGTGCGACCTCCGTGTCGCCGGGTTTTGTGCCAGAGCTGCGGTGGACCCAGACGGCCAGCCCCCCTCTCCCAATACTGGTGCCTGTCCGCTGGTGGGTCGTGCGAGCCCCCCTGCGGTGGAGGCATGTCTAAGATTTTTAATTTAAATTGTCTCTGTAATTTGAATGAGTACACTTTAAATCCTTTTACAAGGATCTATTGGAGGGCAAGTCTCATGCCAGCAGCCGCGGGAATTCCAGCTCCAGTAGTGTCCACTAAAGCTGCTGCAGTTAAAAAGCTTTTATAAGGATCGAGCTTGGCGGTCCACCGCAAGGTGTCCTACCGCCAGTCCCAGCCCCTGTGCCTTGGGGTGCCTCCCCGATGCTCTTCACTGAGTGTCCCGGGGGCCTGAAGCAGTTCCTTTGAAAAAATTAAGTGTCCAAACTACAGGTGGTGTAGCTTGCTTAACAGGTGGGATAATCCGCTGACTAGCAGACACTGCTACTAGGTCCAAAGTATTTCCTGGGCTAGAAGCAGTTAAAAATGTGTAATTAGATCTACAGGCGGTGGCTACTCCGCTGACTAGCAGACACTGCTACTAGGCCCAAAGTATTGCCTGGGCTAGATGCAGTTAAAAATTTGTAATTAGATACTCTCGTTGGATGCTGAGAAAGCATTCCATAGAGTCTCCTGGCACGCCATATATTATTCTCTTAAAAAGCTTGGGGTAGGGGTCTAGGGGACCCTTTTATAGCCAAAATCATGGCCCTGTATCGTAATCCGTCAGCTAGGCTGAAGATAAATGGAATATTTTCATCACCTTTCATAATCACCAATGGGACAAGGGAGGGATGTCCTCTGTCCCCTCTCTTATACATCCTAGTGATGGAGCACCTGCTCTCATCAATTTGCGATAACCCCAATATTAGGTGGATTGAGGTGGGAGGCACCGAGTACAAGTGCTCTGCATTTGCTGATGATGTCCTAGTATATATCACTCAATCACATATATCCATCCCTGCTGTTATGGCTGAAATAGATCACTTTGTTACATGGTCAAATTTTAAAATCAATGCAGCGAAGTCTGAGGCCCTTGATGTCTCCCTAACCAAATCCATACAGGATTCCATCCAGTCCAACTTTCCCTTTGCCTGGCCCTCACAGGGTATCAAATACTTAGGAATTCGTATTCATAGAGACCTCTCCCGTCTATTTTATCTTAATTTTGGGCCCTTTATTGAACAACTCCATAAAGATCTTACTTCTTGGACGGTGAAGGATTTTTCCTGGTTCGGCAGAATAAGTATACTAAAAATGAACGTTCTACCTAAACTCTTATACCTCTTCCAAACCATTCCCATGGTAATTCCCTCAAATTTTTGGAAAAGACTACGCAGTAGCTTTTATTCTCCCCAGGATGACACAGGTGGGGCAGATGGTGGTTGTCCCGGCCCGCTAGGCCGCATTGTAGCACAGTTAGCTTCGCACTGCAACTTATGCTTCATATCCATGTGACGGTTCATGCATGAAGTGCTCAAACTATGTATTTTTTGGCCTCTACTTAGCTTTTGGTGACAAATGTTACAGATAACACGAGTTGGGTCATCCTTAGCGATCTGAAAAAATGCACAGGCTATGCAAGGTTTCGAGCCCATGCAACTCTGCTACTAGCAATACTATCAAATGATTGGCTGGGTTAGATGCAGAGCATCTGGGTTTGGTTGGGGGTCCCCACAGTCTGCCTAGGCTAGATGCAGTTAAAAATTCTCATTAGATACACAGGCGGTGCAGCTTGCTTCGAGCTGGGCTAATACGCCCAAAGTATTGGTAGACTCTATACTAAATAAGGAAGGATTCACTAACTGTGGTGGCCCCTCCGTGGGCCGTGGCGATTGGTGGAGATTTGGTGGATGATTATAGGAGAAAGCTCCTTAATAGACAAAGTTGGTGGATTTATACTTTAAATACACGTGTACAGCGGGATTAAACATCAGACATGATTTGATATATCATTATGAGTGATCATTTATAGATTATTATATATATGTTCCTTTTTTCTTCTTTTCTTTTTGATTATTTACATTTATATGCATTGTTTCTATGCTATATGATTTTAACATGGTATGTGTGTTTAAATTTCTGATTAACTCAGCCTTGAACAGGTGCATAGCAGGACATGACATATAAATACCACTTCCTTGCTGTTTTTTTGCTATGCAATAATTAAGAACTCGTATATATATTGTGCAGAAAGAAGGGTGAAAGTCCGCCCAGGCGGGAGGAAATTGGAGTTTCATAACACATATTTGAACTGGAGAGGTATTAGAGGCCTGCAATGGCCACAGGTACTAATGGAGGTAATCAAGATAGGGAGAGAGGCAAGAGGTCCGGTCATCTTAGTTATACAGGCCGGGGGAAACGACATAGCTTATCACAAGAGTGCATAACTAATGACAATAATGAAACTAGACACTGAGTGCTTCAGAGAATTTTTCACAAAACTAACTATAGTATGGTCAGAGATTGTGCCGAGAACGGTATGGCAAGGTGCGTGAGACATCACGGCCATCAAACGGACAAGGCAAGTAATAAATATTCGGATGGAAAAATTTCTAAGAGACAGAGGCTGTGTAGTGATACGACACCGACAACTGGAAGGAGATAAAGCAGGCCTCATACGGCCCGACGGTGTTCACTTAATGGATATTGGACTGGACAAATTACTGTCAGGACTCCAGGACGGAGTGGAACAAGCGTTAAGAGTGATGGATGGGGGTCGGAGTCCTGCATACGAGTAAGCAGGATCCTCCGTGGCCTGGAAATAGAAAGGACATGTTGGAGAATTACACTTGTTGGCCAACTTGCCATTGTGGAGACTGGAGACACAGGGCATGCTGCAACAAGCTGAATTATTTTAGAAATAGAATGCATTTCTAATGGAATGAGTATAAACAGTTCATAAAGCTGTGACCAATCCTCACCCATCCAGTTGTAAGAGTTACATGATTGTATTGTCAATGAAAGGGGGGCGTTAGGGGCTGAGCGTCTGGGTTTGGTTAGGGGTCCCCACAGTCTGACTAGGCTAGATGCATTTAAAAATTATTATTAGATACACAGGCGGTGCAGCTTGCTTCGCAGCTGGGTTACTACGCTGACTAGCAGACACTGAAGCTTTGGAGCAGACCTCTGAGTAAACAGCTCTTCAGACTCAACCATCTGTGTTACCCCAAGCCATAGTGTATGTATTTTCTTACAGTTAAAAGGGGGGGAGACCCAACCCACCTCTAATTGACGATGGCAAAGTCACGTAAAACAAAGCAAGGGGACTCCAAAAAGAGTCTCCATTTTTTCTAAAAATTTGTGGCACAGACACCACTTAAGTGGCATCAATTGCCCCAGAGTTGCTTAAAACGGTTGGTTAGAATGAGTACCACACACTGCTACTATGCCCAAAATTATTTTCCAGACAAGATGCAGCTAAAAATTATTAGTAATTTGCAAGCTGGTGGAGCTTAGTATAGATGGCATAATAGAATGAGTACCGCACACTGCTACAGGCCCAAAATTATTTTCCAGACAAGATGCAGCTAAAAATTATTAGTAATTTGCAAGCTGGTGGAGCTTAGTATAGATGGCCTAATAGAATGAGTACCACACACTGCTACTATGCCCAAAATTATTTTCCAGACAAGATGCAGCTAAAAATTATTTGTAATTTGCAAGCTGGTGGAGCTCAGTATAGATGACCTAATAGAATGAGTACCGCACACTGCTACTATGCCCAAAATTATTTTCCAGACAAGATGCAGCAAAAAATTATTTGTAATATGCAAGCTGGTGGAGCTTAGTATAGATGGCCTAATAGAATGAGCACCAAACGCTGCTACTATGCCCAAAATTATTTTCCGAGCTAGATGCAGCTAAAAATTATTTGTAATTTGCAAGCTGGTGGAGCTTAGTATAGATGGACTAATAGAATAAGTCCCACACACTGCTACAAGCCCAAAATTATTTTCCGAGCTAGATGCAGATAAAAATTATTTGTAATTTGCAAGCTGGTGGAGCTTAGTATAGATGGACTAATAGAATGAGTCCCACAAACTGCTACAAGCCCAAAATTATTTTCCGAGCTAGATGCAGATAAAAATTATTTGTAATTTGCAAGCTGGTGGAGCTTAGTATAGATGGACTAATAGAATAAGTCCCACACACTGCTACAAGCCCAAAATTATTTTCCGAGCTAGATGCAGATAAAAATTATTTGTAAATTATTTGTAATTTGCAAGCTGGTGGAGCTTAGTATAGATGGCCTAATAGAATGAGTACCACACACTGCTACTATGTCCAAAATTATTTTCCAGACAAGATGCAGCTAAAAATTATTTGTAATTTGCAAGCTGGTGGAGCTTAGTATAGATGGCCTTATAGAATGAGTACCACACACTGCTACAAGCCCAAAATTATTTTCCGAGCTAGATGCAGCTAAAAATTATTTGTAATTTGCAAGCTGGTGGAGCTTAGTATAGATGGCCTAATAGAATGAGTACCACACACTGCTACTATGCCCAAAATTATTTTCCAGACAAGATGCATCTAAAAATTATTTGTAATTTGCAAGCTGGTGAAGCTTAGTATAGATGGACTAGTAGAATAAGTCCCACACACTGCTACAAGCACAAAATTATTTTCTGAGCTAGATGCAGATAAAAATTATTTGTAATTTGCAAGCTGGTGGAGCTTAGTATAGATGGCCTAATAGAATGATGCTATGCCGAAAAGGATTTACTTGGCTAGGTGCAGTAAAAAAAATTGTATTCTATACACAGGTGGTGTAGCTTGCAACACAGATACGCTACTCCACTGACTAACACACACTGCAAGAGGCCAAAAAGGATTTGCTTAGCTAGATTTAGCCAAATGCTGTGAAAAACACGTGCACAGCACTGGCACAGACCTGCCTGGCAAAAAGTCCTAGGAAATGCTGTAACCTAGTCCTCAAAAGGACTGCAATTACAACTAGTCCCTACTCCCAAGCTGTCTATTTAAGAGCATAGACCTGCCTGCTAAAAGTCGTAGGAAATGCTGTAACCTAGTCCTCAAAAGGACTGACTGCAATTACAAGTAGACCCTACTCCCAACCTATCTATTTAAGAGCACAGACCTGCCTGATAAAAGTCGTAGGAAATGCTGGAACCTAGTCCTCAAAAGGACTGCAATCACTACTATTCCCTACTCCCAAGCTATCTGTATATTTCTGAGAAAATTTGCTTGAAATTAACACTGAAAGTATAGCGCGCACAGCAACAGCGGTGCCGTCTAACACGCAGCTGCAGCAGTGAGAAAATGGTGGCGACGGGGAAAATGGCTGGGACTTATAGGGCAAGGACATGTGACATACACAGCCAATGACACATGCCCTTGCTTGTGTGAAAAAAAGCACTTCGCTCCGTGTGTGCGCTGCTGATAGGCTGACAGATTGCACCTCCCCACTGTAAATGCGGGAAAGAGAAAAAAAAATGGAGATCTTCATTATTTATGCAGAGATCCATCCCCTGCCCCTCCCCCCGCCCCGCTGTACACTCAAACTGCGTATTAACATTGATTGGTGCACGAACAGTTATCGAACATAACCTCGAACAGCCGGATTTTTTTCAAATCGTTCGTGTTCGCCGAACGGCTCGAACACCGCTCAAAACAGCTCGAATTTGAGATTGGCGAACAGTTCGAGTCGAACACCGCTCATCTCTACTCCACACCTCCAGCCACAGCCACTGAATGAGACACTTGGTCTACATTTTATTTACAAAACCATACCCCCAGGGGATGGGGATATGTGAGCAGCCATTCCCTGCCATCTCTTATGACTGCTCGTAAAACCCAGCTCTGGTGTGCCCTATTAATCCTCTCAGCACTATACGTGCTGGAGCATGGTTTCCCGGGTTTACATCACTGAAGCTACCAGCCTCGATGATACATATCTCCCCTCAAGGACCTGTCTGGCGGCCATCTTACATACCCCCCCTCTGCCCAAAGCTGGGGGGCTTGGCACCTTCCACTATCATACAGTGGACCCTCAACAGTGAGTCAGCATTGCCATGCAGTTTCCCAGGCCTAGGCTCTACATGGAAGCTAAAATCCTGAAGGGCTGGGAACCACCTGGTCACTTGGACATTGTTCCCCTTCTTCTCGCTCATCCACCTTAGTGGGATATGGTCTGACACCAACCTAAACATCCTGCCTAAGAGGTAGTATCTTAGAATGTCCAACGCCCACTTGATGGCCGAACATTCCTTCTGCACTATGGAGTAATTCTTCTCACAAGATGTCAGTTTCCGGCTTAAATACACTATGGGGTGCTCTTCCCCATTCATCTCTTGGGATAGGACAGCACCCAGCCCGGTATCTGACTCATCCGTTTGGACCACAAACTCTTTAGAGAAATCCGGTGCCACCAACACTGGCTGTTTACACATGGCTTGCTTTAGTTCCTGGAAGGCCGTCTCAGCTTCTGGAGACCACTTAGCCATAGCTGATTTTGTCCCTTTAAGGAGGTCTGTCAAAGGGGAAGCTATCATGGCGAAGTTAGGGATGAACCAGTGGTAGTAGCCCACGATGCCCAGGAACGTTCTGACCTGCTTTTTTGAGAGAGGTTGTGGCCAACCCTGGATCGCGTGAACTTTATTTATTTGGGGCTTTATCTCGCCTCTTCCTATGACATAGCCCAAATATCTGGCTTCCTCCATGCCCATGGCACATTTCTTCAGATTGATGGAAAACCCCACCTTCCGTAGAGCATTGAATGTCGCCTGGACTTTGCTCAGATGGCTTCCCCAATCCTGGCTATAAATCATGATATTATCCAGGTAGGCCGCTGCATACTTCTTGTGGGGAGCTAGGATCCAGTCCATAGCTCATTGGAAGGTAGCTGGAGCTCCTTGCAACCCAAACAGCATCTTGGTATACTAGAAACACCCATCTGGCATTGAAAATGCCGTCTTCTCCTTGGCATCTTAGGACATAGGAATTTGCCAATACCCTTTTGTGATGTCAAGGGTGGTAATTTACCTGTCCCGCCCTAGCCTTTCAATTAGTTAATTTACCCTGGGTATTGGGTACGAATCAAACTTAGAGACCTCATTTAGTTTCCTATAGTCTTTGCAAAACCGTCATTCTTCATCTGATTTCTGCACTAAGACTATAGGACTGGAGCAGCCACTCTTGGATTCTTCAATGACTCCCAGACTTAGCATCCACGTCACTTCTTTCGAGATCACCTCTCGGCGGGCTTTGGGAATCCGATACGGCTTCAGGTTTACCCGGACATGAGGCTCCATAAGAACCTCATGCTCTATGATCTGGGTACAATCTGGTAGTTCGGAGAACAGGTCTCTGTTCCAATGTAGCAACTCTCAGCACTGTTGCTTTTGGGCACGTGACAGCGATTCTGCCACTTTGACTTCTTTCACGTTGGCTTCAGACTTAGCCACCAAACATGGAGCTTCCACAGGCTCCCTATCTCGCCATGGCTTAATCAGGTTGACGTGGTACACCTGATAGGGCTTTCTCCTCTCCCGGTTGGTGGACTTTATAGTTGACGTTGCCCACCTTTTCAACTACTTCAAAGGGACCCTGCCATTTGGCCAGGAATTTATTCTCTACCGTAGGTACCAGTGTGGCACCCCCGAGGGTCCGGTTGCCACAGTGGTATTGCCTCCTTCAAAAGAGGTACTGCCATGCCTGGAAGCAAGCAGGGGTCCCCTAGTCAGGTACACTACACGTGCAACACCTTCCTGGCTCCAGACCAGCAAGGGGAGTCCCCTCCCCTTGGCAACTGGGATCTGGAGGCGGGGTTAGTTAGCCTCAGTGTTAGGAGTTGAGTTTAGAACGCTGAGGAGAGAGGAGCTAGGGACTGGAGCTGAGGAAGCTCGTCCTAGCTGATATACACAGAGGACCGGATACCGGAGTCCGAGGCTGTGGGGCACTGCAGGCCCAGCAGCAGATACCGTAGGGCAGGAGATTGCAGGTCTCCTGGCCCCATCAGACGCCCGGAGACTCAGCAGCATGGAGGGACCAGCACCGCCACAGAGGAGCGACGCATGTACAAGGCCCGAGCTGCCAGCCATACGGGTGAGCACAGAACGTCACACTCAGGGACGTGGGCTACAACACAGCTACAAGCAGTAAAGCCAAAGAGTATAGTGAGAAGGGCAGGCCTACAACTCCATCTGACAAGGAGGACTCTATGTTTGCTTCCAGGCTGACCGGACTCTTACTTCTAGCCAGTACTCCAGTCCAGGCTTGTCTAATTGTCATCAGCAAAGACCCTGGGACTGCACTATACTGACTCTGTGGTTATTGCTGACACCTTGCATAACCACTATCATCCACACACTGCCCTGAAGCTAACTCTTCCTGTGGGGAGTTATACCACCCTTGCTGCAAAACCACCAGCTTCAGAGGACTGTTCCGCAGCGGCGGTCTCCATTGGCCGCATTCCACAGGTCGCGTAGTCGGATATTTACACCTATACATATAAATTCCCCTTGGATTGACCGCCCTGGGTCACAGACCAGGTCACCGCCACAGTGACTACAACCCCCAGCATCTACCGTCACCAGCACCAGTACCCGATCCCCAGGGCTGAAGTGTCTCACTCTCGCCGATCTATTGTACACCCTCGACTGCACCTCTTGTGCTTTGAGGAGGTGTTCCTTTACAATGGGCATCACCTCTGCAATCCTCTCTTTCATCTGGGCCATATGTTCGATTACACTCCTGTAGGGAGTAGACTCTGCCTCCCAGGTCTCCTTCGCTACATCCAGGAGTCGGCCATACAAGAGCTCAAAAGGGAAGAATCCAGTAGAGGCCTGTGGGACTTCTCTGATGGACAATAGAAGATACGGATGTAGACAGTCCCAGTCCCGGCCGTCTTTCTCTGCGACTTTCTTCAACATGGCCTTCAAGGTTTTATTGAACCTCTCCACCAAGCCATCTGTCTCTGGGTGGTAGACTGAGGTCCTGCGTTGTGTGATTTGCAGGGTCTTGCACAACTCCCTCATCACCTTTTACATAAATGGAGTCCCTTGGTCTGTTAGGATCTCTTTAGGCAACCCCATCCTGGAAAAGATATGGACCAACTCCCTGGCTGTATACTTGGATGAGGAGTTATGTAGTGGTACGGCCTCCAGATACTGTGTAGCGTAGTCCAGTGCCAAGATGATATACTGATGTCCTCTGGTGAACTTGACCAGGGGTCCCACTAGATCCATGGCAATGCGATCGAACTGGATCTCAATGATAGGCAGTGGCACTAAAGGGCTACGGAAGTGAGACACTGGGGAGGTCAGCTGACAGGTGGGACTGAACCTACAATAATTCAAGATCTCTCAGTGACATCCGGGCCATTAGAACCCCTGGAGGATCCTTTCCTGGGTATTTTATACCCCCAGTTGACCACTTAAGATATGTGCTTGGGCCATATCTAACACCCTGAGCCTGTATGGCCCTGGCACTAGTAACTGCTCTATTACCTCTCCCCTGAGCTTGGTGACCCAATATAGTAACTCCCCATTTATGTAAGTACGGATATATTTATGTAAGTATATATTTAAGTACTGATATCGGGTGTCAGCCCCCGGCTCTTGAGCAACACCATTCAAAACAGTGGCATTATCAAACGCCCCTTTTAGAGTTAAGTCTCTGAGGTGGGTGGTTCCAAAGTTTTCCCCCAGACACCTCCAGTTTAGGGATGTTGGCCTTCAGGGATGCTGCCTCATCCTCATCCCCAACAAGCACACAAAAAGGAAACTCATCGGCTGCAGCCTGCAATGGGGTTTCTTTAGGAGCGACCTGGTTGCTGTCTGAACAAGCGGGCATTCTTCTTTTCTCTCACAAGTCCCAAAACAAGGCAAAGTCCTGCCCTATTATTACAGAGTGCAACAGGTCCTTGACTACGCCCACCTCATGGGACTTGGCGCCACAGTTTGTGTCTATGACCACTCGGGCCACAGGGTAGTCCTTAGTGTCCCCATGGATACAAGGGACACCGACCTTTTTCCCCAGAATCAGCCGATGAGGAATTCAGGCCCTCATTAGGGTTACCAAACTTCCCTAGTCCAATAGACCAGTCATTTGCACTCCATTCACTGACACGGGGCATGCTTGCGGTCCCTCGCCTGGTTGAGGAACAGCACTGCAGGTAGGATATGCATTGGCTCGATGGTCATGGGGCAACAGGTGGCTATGTGACCTGGGGTGTGACATCTCCAACAAATTATGTTATTGGATGGGGCCTTTGGCAGCAACTCAGACCCCTCCTGGACTTAAAGACGCGCCCCAGATATGGCTCTAGTTTCCCTCTTTTGGGTGTCCGCCCCCCTTTGGGAATCTCAGTATGGAGATGCTACAACCCCTTGCTTCCCCAAGGAACTCTCTACCGCCTGGTACCTTTCTACCAACCCCACCAGGTCATCAGCATTACGGGGGTCTCCCTGGGCAACCCAGGACTGCACCGACCTCGGAAGGGAGTGTATGAACCTGTCCATGACAACTTTCTCCAATATCTGTGCTGGGGGAGGAAGATTCAGGTTGCAACCCTTTTTGGACCAGGTGTAGGAGGAAAAACATTTGGGACCTGGGAAGTTTGTCATTGCAATAGGCCCAGTGGTGCACCTGTTGCGCCCTGACAGTCAGAGTCACTCCCAAACGCGGCAAGATCTCCGTTTTCAATTTGGCATACTCCTTTGTATCCTGCAAGGCCAGGTCATAATAGGCCTTCTGTGGCTCCCTTGTTAAATATGGCGCCAATACCTCCGCCCACTGTCCCGAGGCAATTTCTCCCGTTCCGCCACTCTTTCAAATACAGTCAGGAACACCTCGACATCATCACCTGGGGTCATCTTTTGCAAGGCTCTTCTTACCGTCTTCCTGACATGTGAGACATCACCTGGAGTTGGGGGAGGGGCAGTGTCTCTGCTGTGGACCTCCCCTGCTAGGAGCTCCATCTGCCATTGCTGCTGTTGGATCTGCTGCATCAGGAGTTTATTTGTCTCCTGCTGTACCTGCTGCTGATGTTGGCTTTGGACCAGGACATCCACCGTTCTCTGTGGCAGGTACACGTGTTCCTGGAATGTTGCCAGCACTTCTAGCACCAATTGTAGGGTTTTACTCACTCAGCTGCTTTTGAGGAAGACACAGGAAGCGGTTTCTTTAAAATTGTCCAAGGCAGGTTTATTGTAACTTCATAAACCGCACTTTATAAGTAAACAAAACACAACCTTGTCCGGCACAGAGTAACAAAACAAGAAAATCAACAGTCAATACAATATGGCGGGTTCGCCTACTCACGGTCAGTGTCCTTCAGCATAAACACGCTGAAAGTCTCCACACCTCCAGCTACAGACACTGAAGAGAGACACTTGGTCTCCATTTTATTTAGAAAACCACGCCCCCGCGAGGTTGGGATATCTGAGCAGCCATTCTCTCCCATTTCATATGACTGCTCGTAAAACCCAGCCCTGATACGCCCTATTAACCCTCTCAGCACTATACTTGCTGAAGCATGCTTTCCCGGGTTTACAGCACCGAAGCTACCAGCCTTGATGATTCATATCTCCCCTCAAGGACCTGTCCGGCGGCCATCTTACATTTACTAAATACATATATTATGTGATAGGATTTTTAGTAAACATTATTGGAGGTTTGTACACCTATAAAGATATCACTAAAAAAAGTGAGATCAATCCCCAATATAGTAATAAACCGAAAAACAGTGAGTTCCTAAATCCATATCACCAAACTAGTGATCTATCGTTATTATATTCCATTAGGAACAGACAGGTATTCAAAACAAACTGTGGGGTCAGTTTTATGAAAAAATAATAAATTTTATTTAACATAGTATAAATATACAACATAGAAATAGATTATGTAAAGGTTTGGGATGAAAAGAAGGAGAGGACTGAAATGACATTATATACAAAATAATGAAATGTCCATCACAGTAAAAGTGTTACAGAGACACACTAGATCCCATGCATATAGTTGCTGGTAATTAATTTTATAAGTCACCACAAAGGATTATACACAACCCAATTCTATCTTTCTATGTCCCAATATAGGCTCAAGGACAATATATAATATAGGAATTACCTTATATCATTTAGAAAATGTTGGGGGTCCGTATGCTAGCCTCAAATATTTATAGCAGTAAAAAAGTTAGAGACATACTGAATCCCATGCATATGGGTAAGGTTTCCTAATAATCATATAGAGCTATGGGGCATGCTAAAATGTTGCTGATAGTTGATTTTATGGGTCATCACAAGAGATTATATGCAGCCTAATTCTGTCTCTCAATGTCCCAATATGGACTCAGAGACAGTACATAGTATAACAATTACCTTGTGTCATGATGTGCGATAGATTAGGGTATGTTAGGGGTCCGTGCGCGAGCCTCGACGCGCGTTTCACGTTCCGGCTTCGTCAAGTATATATCCTTGATTCTACATGACATTGGCTCAGGATATTAGATGAACTTGGGTCATATAACTAACTACATGACTGATTTTACTACATCATTAATGATATTCCATAATCTTGGTTCAACTATCCATTATACTACATAATAAAGATACTCCATGCATTTATTTCATTATGTAGGGATGTGTTCACATATGTATTGAAGCCTAAATTGCAGATTTCCTCAAAAATGTTGAACAAAATGGCGCAAAATGCATGCGATCAAAAGAGTTCTGGTCATAAGGACAATGCGGAAATGGCTGCAACAGTGGTGCATTTGTTACCCCTACTACCACCGATTGGCTGCAGAGGTCACATGCCCTACCCCATAATAAGACCTTATTCAGACGTACATGTTGCATGTACACAAATGGTAAAAATGGACACTCGGATGACACACTGATGGAGAACACTGATGACACCGGTACCATTTTTTTTCGTATGTGTTTAAACACGGACGTGCGAATGAGGCCTAAGAGGAAGCAAAGAGACTAACAGGGATCTTGGCACCACTATGAGAGATACGGTCAGGGGAATGGTAGGTATGATTTATATTTAATTTTTAGACAATATTAGGAAGTTTTTAAAGGAGTTGTCCCCTTTCAGAAACCATTCTGTTATAGGCTGCGGAGCTATAAAAAAAAACAACCGAGTATTATTTACCCTCTTTGGGTCGAGTGCTGGCTATCTGCCGCTGCCACTGTCTCTGTTGTTTGTCTGCAGCACTGACGTCACGTTGACAGTTTTGCAGCTGATCAGTAAGCACACCGGCTCTACTTGCACCAGCTGTGGAGCTCACTGATTAGCTGCAGCGCTATGGACATGACGTCACCACTACAGCCAAACAACAAAGATCAGAGCAGTGGTAGAGAGCCGGCATTGGACCCAAGAAAGATAAGAAAGTCTATGGAAGAAAGTTTTCTGAGAGGGGTAAACCCATTTAAATATAAAACAGAGGTGAAATAAGTGAAATTAAAGGTGATAGCATTAAATTAAACTCTATTTTTTTTACCTCTTCCTTAGTCATTCCCAGTAGGTGGTTGCAGATATAATTAGAGAAGAAAACTGTAACTTTTAGTAACTAAAAATAGTGAGGAAAATTGAGTCTTTATTGGATGTATGGATAAAATACCAGGAAGGAAAATCTTATTATCAACTAGTTAATCTGTTTATGTCTTTCTCATTGTATTTTTTTTACAGCCTGACAGGGGTTTTGATGGTTTCTTATTTTAAAAATGTGTATATTGCTCCAAGCATTGTATGAAGATTTTGTCGGATTGTGCTATTATAAAGAAAGGTAAAAATAAGACAAAAAAGATATATAACAAAAGTAAATACAGTTCTTACTTTTATTTAGACCTGATCAGTGACACCCACAGTGTATCCAGATGGGGGATATTATTTTACAAATGTCACCTGCAGTGAAGGATGCGTGGTGGGTGACAAGTGCAAATAATGATGTATGAACGGAGCATGTAATCCCTGATGTGCTCTTTCCAACATGCGCACACGGTGACCTCTAAATAGTAACCGCTTAGTGAAATGTAGCCTTGCAAATTGGTAAATGCATTGCATCACTTCCCAGAGTGATTGTTTTGCCATTGTGCAAACTAATGTGGATTTCTATTACATGGTAGTCAAGCAGAAAAT
Organism: Phyllobates terribilis; assembly: GCF_046119375.1. Classification (NCBI taxonomy): domain Eukaryota; kingdom Metazoa; phylum Chordata; class Amphibia; order Anura; family Dendrobatidae; genus Phyllobates; species Phyllobates terribilis. The sequence goes on from NW_027362765.1 coordinate 420,830,110, forward strand.
GGCAGCGTTCATTTCATTAATAACTAAAAAGAACATCAGTTATAAAACCATTTATTTATCTCCAGAGAACGCAAAAAAACACTCTCCCCATAATTGAACTAATTCAGATGCAGGCAGATTCAGGTGGTAAGTAGAGATGAGCGGTGTTCGACTCGAACTGTTCGCCAATCTCAAATTCGAGCTGTTTTGGGCGGTGTTCGAGCCGTTCGGCGAACACGAACGATTTGAGAAAAATTCGGCTGTTCGAGGTTATGTTCGATAACTGTTCGTGCACCAAAATCATAACTGGATTTTTTCTCAGTAATGATGAAAATTAATGTTAATACGCAGTTTGAGTGTACAGCGGGGTGGGGAGAGGGGCAGGGGATGGATCTCTGCAGGAATAATGAAGATCTCCATTTTTTTTTCTCTTTCCCGCATTTACAGTGGGGAGGTGCAATCTGTCAGCCTATCAGCAGCGCACACACGGAGCGAAGTGCTTTTTTTCACACAAGCAAGGGCATGTGTCATTGGCAGTGTATGTCACATGTCCTTGCCCTATAAGACCAAGCCATTTTCCCCGTCGCCACCATTTTCTCACTGCTGCAGCTGCGTGTTAGACGGCACCGCTGTTGCTGTGTGCGCTATACCTTGTTAATTTCAAGCCAATTTTCGCACAAATCTACAGATAGCTTGGGAGTAGGGAATAGTTGTGATTGCAGTCCTTTTAAGGACTAGGTTACAGCATTTCCTACGACTTTTATCAGGCAGGTCTGTGCTCTTAAATAGATAGATTGTGGGAGTGAAGACTAATTGTAATTGCAGTCCTTTTCAGGACTAGGTTACATCAGTTCCTATCAGTTTTTGCCAGGCAGGTCTGTGCCAGTGCTGTGCAAGTTTTTTTCAAAGCATTTGGTAGAATGTAGCAAAGCTAATCCTTTTTGGCCTATTGCAGAGTGTGTTAGTCAGTGGAGTAGCCTATCTGTGTTGCAAGATATACCACCTGTGTATAGAATACCAATTTTTTTACTGCACCTAGTGAAGTAAAATCTTTTGGGCATAGCATCATTCTATTAGTCCATCTATACTGACCTCCATCAGGTTGCAAATTGAATATAATTTTTTTCTGCATCTAGCTCTGAAAAAATATTTGGGCTTCTAGCAGTGTGTGGGACTTGTTCTATTAGTCCATCTATACTGACCTCCATCAGGTTGCAAACTGAATATAATTTTTTTCTGCATCTAGCTCTGAAAAAATATTTGGCCTTCTAGCAGTGTGTGGGACTTGTTCTATTAGTCCATCTATACTGACCTCCATCACGCTGCAAATTCAAAATAATTTTTTGTCTGCATCTAGCTCTGAAAAAATATTTGGCCTTCTAGCAGTGTGTGGGACCTTCTCTATTAGTCCATCTATACTGACCTCCATCAGGTTGCAAATTAAAAATAATTTTTATCTGCATCTACCTCTGAAAAAATATTTGGGCTTCTAGCTGTGTGTGGGACTTGTTCTATTAGACCATCTATACTGACCTCCATCAGGTTGCAAACTGAATATAATTTTTTTCCGCATCTAGCTCTGAAAAAATATTTGGCCTTCTAGCAGTGTGTGGGACTTTCTCTATTAGTCCATCTATACTGACCTCCATCAGGTTGCAAATTAAAAATAATTTTTATCTGCATCTAGCTCTGAAAAAATATTTGGCCTTCTAGCAGTGTGTGGGACTTTCTCTATTAGTCCATCTATACTGACCTCCATCAGGTTGCAAATTAAAAATAATTTTTATCTGCATCTAGCTCTGAAAAAATATTTGGCCTTCTAGCAGTGTGTGGGACTTTCTCTATTAGTCCATCTATACTGACCTCCATCAGGTTGCAAATTAAAAATAATTTTTTGTCTGCATCTAGCTCTGAAAAAATATTTGGCCTTCTAGCAGTGTGTGGGACTTTCTCTATTAGTCCATCTATACTGACCTCCATGAGGTTGCAAATTCAAAATAATTTTTTGTCTGCATCTAGCTCTGAAAAAATATTTGGCCTTCTAGCAGTGTGTGCGACTTTCTCTATTAGTCCATCTATACTGACCTCCATCAGGCTGCAAATTAAAAATAATTTTTATCTGCATCTACCTCTGAAAAAATATTTGGCCTTCTAGCTGTGTGTGGGACTTGTTCTATTAGTCCATCTATACTGACCTCCATCAGGTTGCAAACTGAATATAATTTTTTTCTGCATCTAGCTCTGAAAAAATATTTGGCCTTCTAGCAGTGTGTGGGACTTTCTCTATTAGTCCATCTATACTGACCTCCATCAGGTTGCAAATTAAAAATAATTTATATCTGCATCTAGCTCTGAAAAAATATTTGGCCTTCTAGCAGTGTGTGGGACTTTCTCTATTAGTCCATCTATACTGACCTCCATCAGGTTGCAAACTGAATATATTTTTTTTCTGCATCTACCTCTGAAAAAATATTGGGTTTCTAGCTGTGTGTGAGACTTGTTCTATTAATCCATCTATACAGACCTCCATCAGGTTGCAAACTGAATATATTTTTTTTCTGCATCTACCTCTGAAAAAATATTGGGCTTCTAGCTGTGTGTGGGACTTGTTCTATTAATCCATCTATACAGACCTCCATCAGGTTGCAAACTGAATATAACTTTTTTCTGCATCTACCTCTGAAAAAATATTTGGCCTTCTAGCAGTGTGTGGGACTTTCTCTATTAGTCCATCTATACTGACCTCCATCAGGTTGCAAATTAAAAATAATTTCTATCTGCATCTAGCTCTGAAAAAATATTTGGCCTTCTAGCAGTGTGTGGGACTTTCTCTATTAGTCCATCTATACTGACCTCCATCAGGTTGCAAACTGAATATAATTTTTTTCTGCATCTAGCTCTGAAAAAATATTTGGCCTTCTAGCAGTGTGTGGGACTTTCTATATTAGTCCATCTATACTGACCTCCATCAGGTTGCAAATTAAAAATAATTTTTATCTGCATCTAGCTCTGAAAAAATATTTGGCCTTCTAGCAGTGTGTGGGACTTTCTCTATTAGTCCATCTATACTGACCTCCATCAGGTTGCAAATTAAAAATAATTTTTTGTCTGCATCTAGCTCTGAAAAAATATTTGGCCTTCTAGCAGTGTGTGGGACTTTCTCTATTAGTCCATCTATACTGACCTCCATCAGGTTGCAAATTAAAAATAATTTTTTGTCTGCATCTAGCTCTGAAAAAATATTTGGCCTTCTAGCACTGTGTGGGACTTTCTCTATTAGTCCATCTATACTGACCTCCATCAGGTTGCAAATTAAAAATAATTTTTTGTCTGCATCTAGCTCTGAAAAAATATTTGGCCTTCTAGCAGTGTGTGGGACTTTCTCTATTAGTCCATCTATACTGACCTCCATCAGGTTGCAAATTAAAAATAATTTTTTGTCTGCATCTAGCTCTGAAAAAATATTTGGCCTTCTAGCAGTGTGTGGGACTTTCTCTATTAGTCCATCTATACTGACCTCCATCAGGCTGCAAATTAAAAATAATTTTTATCTGCATCTAGCTCTGAAAAAATATTTGGCCTTCTAGCAGTGTGTGGGACTTTCTCTATTAGTCCATCTATACTGACCTCCATCAGGTTGCAAACTGAATATAATTTTTTTCTGCATCTAGCTCTGAAAAAATATTTGGCCTTTTAGCAGTGTGTGGGACTTTCTCTATTAGTCCATCTATACTGACCTCCATCAGGTTGCAAATTAAAAATAATTTTTATCTGCATCTAGCTCTGAAAAAATATTTGGCCTTCTAGCAGTGTGTGGGACTTTCTCTATTAGTCCATCTATACTGACCTCCATCAGGTTGCAAATTAAAAATAATTTTTTGTCTGCATCTAGCTCTGAAAAAATATTTGGCCTTCTAGCAGTGTGTGGGACTTTCTCTATTAGTCCATCTATACTGACCTCCATCAGGTTGCAAATTAAAAATAATTTTTTGTCTGCATCTAGCTCTGAAAAAATATTTGGCCTTCTAGCAGTGTGTGGGACTTTCTCTATTAGTCCATCTATACTGACCTCCATCAGGCTGCAAATTAAAAATAATTTTTATCTGCATCTACCTCTGAAAAAATATTTGGCCTTCTAGCTGTGTGTGGGACTTGTTCTATTAGTCCATCTATACTGACCTCCATCAGGTTGCAAACTGAATATAATTTTTTTCTGCATCTAGCTCTGAAAAAATATTTGGCCTTCTAGCAGTGTGTGGGACTTTCTCTATTAGTCCATCTATACTGACCTTCATCAGGTTGAAAATTAAAAATAATTTATATCTGCATCTAGCTCTGAAAAAATATTTGGCCTTCTAGCAGTGTGTGGGACTTTCTCTATTAGTCCATCTATACTGACCTCCATCAGGTTGCAAATTAAAAATAATTTTTTGTCTGCATCTAGCTCTGAAAAAATATTTGGCCTTCTAGCAGTGTGTGGGACTTTCTCTATTAGTCCATCTATACTGACCTCCATCAGGTTGCAAACTGAATATATTTTTTTTCTGCATCTACCTCTGAAAAAATATTGGGCTTCTAGCTGTGTGTGGGACTTTTTCTATAAATCCATCTATACAGACCTCCATCAGGTTGCAAACTGAATATAATTTTTTTCTGCATCTACCTCTGAAAAAATATTTGGGCTTCTAGCTGTGTGTGGGACTTGTTCTATTAGTCCATCTATACTGACCTCCATCAGGTTGCAAACTGAATATAATTTTTTTCCGCATCTACCTCTGAAAAAATATTTGGCCTTCTAGCAGTGTGTGGGACTTTCTCTATTATTCCATCTATACTGACCTCCATCAGGTTGCAAATTAAAAATAATTTTTATCTGCATCTAGCTCTGAAAAAATATTTGGCCTTCTAGCAGTGTGTGGGACTTTCTCTATTAGTCCATCTATACTGACCTCCATCAGGTTGCAAATTAAAAATAATTTTTTGTCTGCATCTAGCTCTGAAAAAATATTTGGCCTTCTAGCAGTGTGTGGGACTTTCTCTATTAGTCCATCTATACTGACCTCCATCAGGTTGCAAATTAAAAATAATTTTTTGTCTGCATCTAGCTCTGAAAAAATATTTGGCCTTCTAGCAGTGTGTGCGACTTTCTCTATTAGTCCATCTATACTGACCTCCATCAGGCTGCAAATTAAAAATAATTTTTATCTGCATCTACCTCTGAAAAAATATTTGGCCTTCTAGCTGTGTGTGGGACTTGTTCTATTAGTCCATCTATACTGACCTCCATCAGGTTGCAAACTGAATATAATTTTTTTCTGCATCTAGCTCTGAAAAAGTATTTGGCCTTCTAGCAGTGTGTGGGACTTTCTCTATTAGTCCATCTATACTGACCTCCATCAGGTTGCAAATTAAAAATAATTTATATCTGCATCTAGCTCTGAAAAAATATTTGGCCTTCTAGCAGTGTGTGGGACTTTCTCTATTAGTCCATCTATACTGACCTCCATCAGGTTGCAAACTGAATATATTTTTTTTCTGCATTTACCTCTGAAAAAATATTGGGTTTCTAGCTGTGTGTGGGACTTGTTCTATTAATCCATCTATACAGACTTCCATCAGGTTGCAAACTGAATATATTTTTTTTCTGCATCTACCTCTGAAAAAATATTGGGCTTCTAGCTGTGTGTGGGACTTGTTCTATTAATCCATCTATACAGACCTCCATCAGGTTGCAAACTGAATATAATTTTTTTCTGCATCTACCTCTGAAAAAATATTTGGCCTTCTAGCAGTGTGTGGGACTTTCTCTATTAGTCCATCTATACTGACCTCCATCAGGTTGCAAATTAAAAATAATTTTTATCTGCATCTAGCTCTGAAAAAATATTTGGCCTTCTAGCAGTGTGTGGGACTTTCTCTATTAGTCCATCTATACTGACCTCCATCAGGTTGCAAACTGAATATAATTTTTTTCTGCATCTAGCTCTGAAAAATATTTGGCCTTCTAGCAGTGTGTGGGACTTTCTCTATTAGTCCATCTATACTGACCTCCATCAGGTTGCAAATTAAAAATAATTTTTATCTGCATCTAGCTCTTAAAAAATATTTGGCCTTCTAGCAGTGTGTGGGACTTTCTCTATTAGTCCATCTATACTGACCTGCATCAGGTTGCAAATTAAAAATAATTTTTTGTCTGCATCTAGCTCTGAAAAAATATTTGGCCTTCTAGCAGTGTGTGGGACTTTCTCTATTAGTCCATCTATACTGACCTCCATCAGGTTGCAAATTAAAAATAATTTTTTGTCTGCATCTAGCTCTGAAAAAATATTTGGCCTTCTAGCAGTGTGTGGGACTTTCTCTATTAGTCCATCTATACTGACCTCCATCAGGCTGCAAATTAAAAATAATTTTTATCTGCATCTACCTCTGAAAAAATATTTGGCCTTCTAGCTGTGTGTGGGACTTGTTCTATTAGTCCATCTATACTGACCTCCATCAGGTTGCAAACTGAATATAATTTTTTTCTGCATCTAGCTCTGAAAAAATATTTGGCCTTCTAGCAGTGTGTGGGACTTTCTCTATTAGTCCATCTATACTGACCTCCATCAGGTTGCAAATTAAAAATAATTTATATCTGCATCTAGCTCTGAAAAAATATTTGGCCTTCTAGCAGTGTGTGGGACTTTCTCTATTAGTCCATCTATACTGACCTCCATCAGGTTGCAAATTAAAAATAATTTTTTGTCTGCATCTAGCTCTGAAAAAATATGGGGCTTCTAGCTGTGTGTGGGACCTGTTCTATTAATCCATCTATACAGACCTCCATCAGGTTGCAAACTGAATATAATTTTTTTCTGCATCTACCTCTGAAAAAATATTTGGGCTTCTAGCTGTGTGTGGGACTTGTTCTATTAGTCCATCTATACTGACCTCCATCAGGTTTCAAACTGAATATAATTTTTTTCTGCATCTAGCTCTGAAAAAATATTTGGCCTTCTAGCAGTGTGTGGGACTTTCTCTATTAGTCCATCTATACTGACCTCCATCAGGTTGCAAATTAAAAATAATTTTTTGTTTGCATCTAGCTCTGAAAAAATATTTGGCCTTCTAGCAGTGTGTGGGACTTTCTCTATTAGTCCATCTATACTGACCTCCATCAGGTTGCAAACTGAATATATTTTTTTTCTGCATCTACCTCTGAAAAAATATTTGGGCTTCTAGCTGTGTGTAGGACTTGTTCTATTAGTCCAGCTATACTGACCTCCATCAGGTTGCAAACTGAATACAATTTTTTTCTGCATCTACCTCTGAAAAAATATTTGGGCTTCTAGCTGTGTGTGGGACTTGTTCTATTAGTCCATCTATACTGACCTCCATCAGGTTGCAAATTGAATACAATTTTTTTCTGCATCTAACCCAGCCAATAGTTTTGGCCTAATACCACAGTTTGGCCACTCAGCTCTGCTCGGTTCCCATCCATTGTTTTTTTGTGCAAACAACTCCAGAGTTGTGAATTAGTTAACCACAAAAATGAGTGGAAAAAGGCCTGCTGCTGGTGGAAAGGGGAATAGGCGTGTTGGGAAGGGGAAAAAAGGTTGTGTCCGTGGGGTAGGTGTTAAAGCAACAGTAACATCTGCAGAAGAAAGACCATCTTCCAGCCAAACTAAAATGTCTACTTCTTTTAGCGGACAATGTGATAAGATCCCTTTCTTACGGCCACGCCAATCGCTACAAATTCCAGATGAGGCACAAAAACAGCAGGTGCTTCAACGGATATCAAGTGCTCCTTTAAGTGGGCTCTCCTCCACATCAACTTCAACATCACAAATACTCCAGTCCTCAAAGGTGTCACCCCAATCGCACTTGCTTCCTCACAGCTCCCAAATCTCCAGCTGCCCGTCTGAGTATGAGGTAGAACAGATGGTTGAGTCTGCAGAGCTGTTTACTCATACTATAGCCTGGGAATCAGAGGTCGACTCCAGCGCTTCTGTGAATCCAGACGAGGAAATGATCTGCACTGATGCCCAGAATCTTTATGAGTCGGATCCAGGACCAGACGCAGAAGGTTCTGACCATAATGTAGACCCTCATTCCCAAACTGTAACTCCTGTTGGTGGAGACAATGAGGAAGACGATGATGAGACTCAAATACCTGATTGGAGCGACAACTTTAGTTTTTTGTCAGGGCAGGAACAGGTTGGCTCTGAGGATGACGGGTGTGATAACGCACAGTGTGATGATGATGAGGTTGGAGATCCCACTTACTGTCAACCCACAGTCAGCCAAGAGATGAGGTCAGCAGAGGAGGTGGAGGAAGATGCTAGTGACGACGAGGTCAGGTTGCGCCTTCCTGGACAGAGATGTAGTACTGGAAGCACGTCAACAACTGCATCCTCAAACACAACTCTGCCTCTCACCACAAGTCGTGGTGGCTCTTCAGGTCACATGGGTGCTAAGCCTTGCATAGCCTGGGCATTTTTTCAGATCGATAAAGATGACCCAACTCGTGTTATCTGTAACATTTGTCAGCAAAAGCTAAGTAGAGGCCAAAAAATACATAGTTTGAGTACTTCATGCATGAACCGGCACATGGACATGAAGCATAAGTTGCAGTGGGAAGCTCAGTGTGCTACAATGCGGCCTAGCCGGCCGGGCCAACCACCGTCTGCCATATCTTGTGCATCCGCGGCCTCTTCATCCTCTGTGACTGGGGGGACAGCAGTCACACCTGTTTTGGGGCGCAGACCTGCCACCTCTTTACCCGCAACAGCCAGCGTGATTGGCGGGTCATCATTTTCTTTGGAGGTGGTAACACCAGCTGGTGTTGAGCGCTGTCCGACATCGATAGCACCACCTTTGGATCAAGGCAACCTAACATGTCCGCCTGCATCTTCCTCACAGACCGGCAGTTTGCCGGGGACACCCTTATCAACCCCGTCTAAGCACAATAGCCAGCCCTCGGTCCCTCAGATGTGGACAAGTAAAAGACCATTTCCTCCTAGCCATGAGAAAGCTAAGAGGTTGAATTTCACCATCTGCAAGCTCTTGGCTACAGAAATGCTGCCTTTCCGCCTGGTGGACACAGAGGATTTTCGAGACCTTATGTCCGTTGCAGTGCCCCAGTACCAGATGCCCAGTCGGCACTACTTCTCAAAGAAAGGTGTGCCTACGCTCCACCAGCATGTCGCACACAACATCACCGCTTCTTTGAGAAACTCTGTGTGTGACAGGGTGCATTTCACCACAGACACTTGGACGAGTAGGCATGGACAGGGGCGTTACATGTCGCTGACTGGGCACTGGGTAACTATGGTGACAGCAGGACAAGGGGCTGCTGTCCAAGTCTTGCCGTCCCCACGAGTTGTGCATCAATCCTCTTTATGTCAAAGTTCCTCCACTGCTTCTGCCTCCTCAACCTCCTCTCGGTCTTCCACCTGCACCCAAAACCTGTCTGGTCATGCCACAAGCTTTCTAACTACGCAGAAGGGATCCTGCACACCTCCTTACTATGCTGGCAGTAGGGCTCAACGTCATCAGGCGGTTTTTACTTTGAAATGTCTGGGAAATGTGAGTCACACAGCTGAGGAGTTGTGGTCAGCTCTGGAGAACCAATTTCATGAATGGTTGTCTCCATTGGACCTGAAACCAGGGAAGGCCGTGTGCGACAATGCTGCAAACCTGGGTGCGGCCCTTCGCCGGGGCAATGTCACACACGTGCCTTGTATGGCTCACGTGTTGAACCTGGTTGTCCAGCAATTTTTAGCCCACTATCCCAGACTAGATGGCCTTCTGCAGAGGGCACGGTCGCTGTGTGCTCACTTCCGCCGTTCGCATCCCGCAGCTCAGCGACTTACATCTCTACAGAAGTCGTTGGGCCTGCCACTTCACCGGCTAAAATGCGATGTGCCTACCCGGTGGAATTCAACTCTGCACATGTTGCAGCGACTGTGGCAGCACCGACAAGCCCTGGTGCAATACGTTCTGACGTATAGCCTGGGCCAACGAGATCCAGAGGTGGGGCAAATCACGCTGGAGGAGTGGTCTCAGATCAGGGACCTATGCACCCTTCTGCACAGTTTTGAAATGGCGACGAAGATGTTTAGTGCTGACGATGCCATTATCAGCATGACTATTCCGGTGATTTACATGCTGGAGCACATGTTAAACAGAATTCGGATCAGGTGGTGGCACAAGAGGAGGTGGAGGAAGTAGAGGAGGAGGAGTTGTCTGCGGAAGGGCTAACATCTGCAAGGTCCAGACGGTCGGCAGCACCAAGGCGGCAGGCATGTGAGGGTGGGGGAGATGGTTTTACCAGGGCGCATGGTAGCAGCCAAACTAGTGAGGAAGGTGCAGGAGCCCAGGAAGAAGTGGAGGACGAACTGATGGAAGACTCATCAGATGAGGGAGACCTTGATCACATTTCTGTTGTGCGAGGTTGGGGGGAGAGGACAGAGGAAGGAAGCATGATTGTTACCTCGCCACCAACACAACAGGGACTTGGTGCTCCTGGATGCGCAACACACATGAGTGCCTTCTTGCTGCACTACCTGCAACATGACCCTCGAATTGTGAGAATTAGAAATAATCCTGACTACTGGGTTGCCACACTGTTAGATCCCCGGTACAAAAGTAAATTTGCAGAAATTATTCCTGCCATAGAAAGGGATGCACGCATGCAGGAGTATCAGCAGAGACTGTTGCAGAATCTTACATGTGCTTTTCCACAAAACACCAGTGGTGCACGTAGTGAATCTCACAGTTCCAACTTGCCAACCGTGGGACCGTCAAGTGTTCAGCACTCAAACCGTAACAGAACCACAGTATCTGCTGGTAACATCAATTTTGCGCAATCATTTCACCACTTTTTTAGCCCATCCTTTGCAAGGCCACAGGAGACAAGAAGTCTGACACATAGTCAATGCCTAGAGACGATGGTACAGGAGTATCTCCAAGTAAACATTGAAGCCATGACTGTGTCACTGGACCCTTGCTCTTTTTGGGCTTCCAATCTGGATAAATGGCCGGAGATAGCCACTTACGCCTTGGAGATCTTGTCATGCCCCGCAGCCAGCGTTCAGTCTGAACGTGTGTTCAGCGCTGCTGGTGGTGTGCTGACAGATAAGCGCACGCGGCTGTCCACTGATAATGTAGACAGACTCACGTTCATAAAGATGAACAAATCATGGATCCGAAACGACTTTTCTACCCCTGTGTCATCCTGGGGAGAGTAAAAGCTTGATGATTGGTTAAAATCACCCTACCAACCGTTTTAAGCTTTCAAATTACTAATCATGTTTATCTGTATCTTGGCTGGAAAATAATTTGGGCTTTGTAGCAGTGTGCAGCACTGATTCTATTAGGCCATCTATAATAAGCTCCACCAGATTTAAAATTACTAATCATGTTTATCTGTATCTTGACTGGAAAATAATTTGGGCTTTGTAGCAGTGTGCAGCACTGATCCTATTAGGCCATCTATACTAAGCTCCACCAGATTTAAAATTAATAATAATTTTTAGCTGCATCTAGCCCGGAAAATAATTTTGGGGCTCCGAGATGCGCAAGACACATAAGTGCCTTCTTGCTGCACTACCTGCAACATGACCCTCATATTGTCAGAATTCGAAGTAATCATGACTACTGGGTTGCCACACTCTTAGATCCCCCAAACTTTTCGATCAACCTTTTCATTTTAATAAAGACCAAAAGAATGGTCATTTTTGAAATTATAAGCATTAGCAGGTTATTAGAAACTGAAATCAAACAGTTTTCAACTCAAAACTTTATTCTAGGTGATGTTACATTTTCACATAGGACCCCTTGTTCGAAAGGAGCTTCTGAACTCTCTCGTCCATTGAATTTGTCAGGTTTTGGATGGTTTCTGCTTCAATTGTTTTGCATGAGGACAGAATACCCTCCCAGAGCTGTTGCTTAGATGTGAACTGCCTCCCGCCATCATAGACACTCCTTTTGATGATGCTCCAGAGGTTCTGAATGGGGTAGAGGTCAGGGGAGCATGGGGGTCACACCATAAGTTTGTCCCCTTTTATGCCCATATCAGCCAGAGATGCAGATGTTTTATGTGCAGCATGAGATGGTGCATTATCATGCAAAAAAATTATCTTGCTGTGAAATACACGGTTCTTCTTCTTGAACCATGGCAGGAAGTGCTGTTTGAGAAAATCCACATACATTATGGAGTTCATCTTTAGCGCCTTCAGGGATCCTAAAGGGGCCGACAATCTCTCTCCCCATGATTCCAGCCCAAAACATTACTCCACCTCCTCCTTGTTGGCGCTGTAGCCGTGTTTGCGTGGGGTGTCCATCAACCAGCCATCCTCCACTCCATCCATCTGGACCATCGAGCGCTGCACGGCACTCATCCGTGAACAAAACAGTTTTGAAATCAGTCTTCATGTAATATTTGGCCCACTGGAGCCGTTTCTGCTTGTGTGAAGTGGATAGAGGAGGTCGACAGGATGGCGTATGCACAGCTGCAAACCTCTGAAGGACCCTGCATCTTGTTGTTCGGGGGACGTTGGAGGCACCAGCAGCTTCAAAAACTTGTCTGCTGCTATGACAAGGCTTTTTTGCTGCTGCTCTTTTAACCTGACGTAATTGCCTGTAGGAAAGAGTCCTCAATTTGCCCTTATCAGCACGCACACGTGTGTACTGTGAATCAGCTACATACTTCTTGATTGCCAAGACACTTCATCCTGATCATTGCACAATGTTGATTGTAGTCATGCCTTGACCTAAACACTCCACAATTTGTTGCTTCTCAGCAGCCGACACATCCTTTTTCTTTCCCATTTTGGCAGAAAATGTAGGCTGCTTAATAATGTGAGACAGCCTTCTTAAGTAGTCTTGCCTTTCATTGGACACACATGCCAAACTAATTAGCACAGGTGTCTGCAATTGCTTACAGTGATATAAAGAGCCCTGACACACATCACCATCAATGAGTTTAACTGACAAACAAACAAATTCTTCCCTTATCACTCCTTAACACTTTTTGCATAATAATTTGGAACACAGTGTACATGTGCTTTTCCACAAAACACCAGTGGTTCACGTAGTGAATCTTACAGTTCTAACTTGCCAACCGTGGTCTGTATGGAGTTGTTCAATAAAGGGCCCAAAATTAAGATAACATAGATGGGAGCGGTCTCTATGAATAGGAATTCCTAAGTATTTGATACCCTGTGAGGGCCAGGCAAAGGGAAAGTTGGACTGGATGGAATCCTATATGGATTTGGGGAGGGAGACATCGAGGGCCTCAGACTTCGCTGCATTGATTTTAAAATTTGACCATGTAACAAAGTGATCTATTTCAGCCATAACAGCATGGATGGATATATGTGATTGAGTGATATATACTAGGACATCATCAGCAAATAGAGAGCACTTGTACTCGGTGCCTCCCACCTCAATCCACCTAATATTGGGGTTATGGCGAATTGATGAGAGCAGGTGCTCCGTCACTAGGATGTATAAGAGAGGGGACAGAGGACATCCCTGCCTTGTCCCATTGGTGATTGTGAAAGGTGATGAAAATGTTCTGATGCACCCCCTGGGCCTTGGGACACCCGGAGCCGAACCCTTTTTGGTGGATGCTGGTGGTTGTAGTCTTCGTGGCGGCGACCCGGTTCCGTGGCTCAGGGTGGTCAAACCAGTGGCGGAACTATTTATGTGGTTTTGATGTTTAAATGTCCGACTACGCCACCCGTGGATTGCGGTCAGAGTGAACCGCCGCTGCAGGGCAGACCGCTGAGGCTGGTGTTGTGGGTGCAGCAGAGCGTAGCATAACTCCCCACGGGAGGAGTATAGCCTCAGGGCAGTGTATGCGGAGGATGGGGGTGATGGTGCAGGGCAGCAGCAGTAACGACACGGAGTCAGTGATGCAGTCCAGGGCCTTTACTCACAGTTCTTATTATCCAGACCACGTCTGCAGGTAATGGCTGCCCACGTCGTACTGTGCTCACCAGGTGAGGGGCTCAGACAACTCCCAGATAACTTTGGAGCGCTTCACAGGACCCCCTTTGTGTGTCCTTTGTCTGGCCTTTCTTACCAACCCTGTCCGGCTGCCTCGGGCCTCCTCTTGGTAAACTTGGCGCCAGTTTCCCTGACCCTATGTGGTGCCTTCCTAGCGGGTGTAGCGAGGGGCTGCGCCACATAAAATGTCACAGCCTCCGGTTTCTAGCTGAGGGTCGTTTCCTGCCTCCACAAGTTTCGGGGACCGTCTCCCCCTTTGGCCTGACCCCTCCACGCAGGTGGATTCGGGCGTGCGGTGGCGACTCGCCCGTCCGCACCCCTGGGATCCCTTCATTCCTCGTTCCTGGAGTCTTCTCCGCTCCTCTTCCTTCCTTCTCCCTCTTCCAGGCCTGGGCCTCTGTTACTAGGCCCGTCTCCGGAGCAGAGCTCATGCAGAGCCCCTGCTCCCTGCCACTTCTGCTCAGACTTCTCTGCACTGAACTAAGATGGTGCCCACCTTTTATACTCCCTTCTCAATGCATCCAGGAACTGCTTCCTCCCTGCTCCTGCACTACAGGGTTCCCCTTCCTCAGTGTTCCCTCCCCCCACTCCAGCCAGGGACAGGGACTGTCGTGCCCATCTCAGAGGCATATTGGTCGCCCTGCCCCACGGCAATGTGGTGTAATGCATGCAGGTGTCGGGTCCTGATCCACACTCCATCCTTACCTGAGAGTGAGATATCACACCTCTGGGTGAAGTGCAATACCTCTGTAGCAACCGAGCCCTCAGGGTGCTACAGTTCCATTTATCTTCAGCCTAGGTGACGTATTGTGATACAGGGCCGTGATTTTGGCTATAAAAGGGTCCCCTAGTCCCCTACCCCAAGCTTTTTAACAGAATCATATATGGCGTGCCAGGAGACTCTATGGAATGCTTTCTCAGCATCCAACGAGAGTATCTAATTACAAATTTTTAACTGCATCTAGCCCAGGAAATACTTTGTGCCTAGTAGCAGTGTCTGCTAGTCAGCGGATTATCCCGGCTGTTAAGCAAGCTACACCACCTGTAGTTTGGACACTTAATTTTTTCAAAGGAAATGCTTCGGGACCACGGGATACTCAGTGAAGAGCATCAGGAGGCACCCCAAGGCATAGGGGCTGGGACTGGCAGTAGGATGCCTTGCGGTGGACAGCCGAGCTCATTCCTTATAAAAGCTTTTTAACTGCAGCAGCTTTAGTGGACGCTACTGGAGCTGGAATTACGTGGCTGCTGGCATGAGACTTGCCCTCCAATAGATCCTTGTAAATGGATTTAAAGTGTATTCATTCAAATTAAAGAGACAATTTAAATTAAAAAGCTTAGAGCTGCCTCCACCACAGGGGGGCTCGCTCGACCCACCAGCGGACAGGCACCAGTATTGGGAGAGGGGGGCTGGCCGTCAGGGTTCACCGCGGCTCTGGCACAAACCCGGCGACACGGAGGTGGCACGGGCAGGAGCGGACTGAACGTGTCGGCTTCTCACTTTTTGGATTTTAGAAGGGCATGACATGCCTATATCTGTGTCTCCCCCTCCTTTTACTCCTCCACCTCTTTTCTTTTCGCATGACTATATGTACTTGTCACTTTTCCATGTGTTAGTTGTGTCTTCTGAGCAGTTTGTCAGCTTTTGGACACCTTTGAAGGTGTTTTCTATGTGTTTCTATGTGTTTTTGTTTGCCTGCCATTGGTTTTAACGGTGTTCGAAGGTGTTCGATGAACAGTTCGACGAACAGTTCGGCGAACACACGGGTGTTCGACGAACCGAACCGAACTCGAACACTACGGGGGTGGCTCAACACTAGTGGTAAGACCGGTCTCCAAATACCAATCTCAATATCCTTTATCATGTGCCTTACGTAATGGAGGAGATCGCCCTGGATGAGAAAAACATGGCTGCTTTCTTTCCAAAAATGTTACATGCCTGTCTTCCAGTTGGTAATACAAGGGACGTCAAGACACTGACATTTTTTTTACTGTAATAGTAAAATAAGTAATAGCTTACCTTACCAATCACCTACCAGAATACATCATAATTTACAAATTTTTGGGGGATTCCCACTACTAGGATCCTAAAAAGAAAAGAGAAAAATGACTCATAACTAACTGAATTCATTACGAATTTTTTGAGACTCCAATTGCACAACTTCAGCTAAGGCCGACATTTTCTTGGATTCTTCTGAAGGCCAAGGGGTTAAAAAACAATAATGCATTATATTCACCCCTTCTTGGCCTACCGCTCACCTGTTCTTCTGCCGCAGCTCTCAACCCAGTCCTCTGCTTGCTCTATTCCATCTTTGGATGTTGACTGGAGGGAGCGAGTGCAGGACTGGGTGGACAGCTGCGACAGTAGGACAGGTGGAGGACCTAGGACAAGTGAGTATAGTCTTTTATTATTTTTGAACCCTGTCCCTTACACTTTCCATTTATTTTGCTTTGGGGTGTGGAGCGACCTCAGAAAACAATAAATGTCTTTTCAGGGCACTTTTGATTCAGTGTCATGGGTTTACCGCGACAGAGATGAGCCAGAAGACCGCAGGGTCTGATTCCTCCCACTACTGCAATCATTAGAAACCTTTCACCTGCATAGTTAATGGTGCAGGTTTCTTTTAGCAGTGCAGGGGTTGATCTGCTCAGTTGTGAGCTCCTTGAAGCTTACTTTCATTTACGCTCTCTGCTGTCCACTGTTAGTGCAGCGGCCGTGAGGGCCTAGGGTACTCGGTAGCCGGGCTAGCAGTCTTCCAGGGAGGTCACGGTGGCAGTGGCCCAGCTCCGTGGCCCTGGACGAGCAGATGAAGGGAGTATTTACAGGTGATTTGTAGTCTTTATGTGACGCCACCTGTGGTGCCTGGTCAGGGATGACCAGCGCTGCTGTGTGGGCCCTGGGGGATAGATGGTATAGCAGCTGAGATGAAACACTTCCCACGGGTGAAGAGGGCCCCCAGGGACTGAGAGAGCTGATATGAAGGATGGCGGCAGGGGAAACAGGGTGCAGAGAGCAGGGTGGCAGCAGTGATGATAGTCACGGGGGTAGCACAGCTGCGGGGAGGTGCAGAAGAAGAAGACAGACACGAGGAATGCAGTCTGGTTACCTTTACTGCAGAGAAAGCTGTGGAGTCCGGGGCATTGGTCACTAGGTCCAGGAGGGTCCGGTCAGCCTGGAAGCAGTCAGAGTCCGCCCCGTCAGGTGGGTTTGGAGGCCTGCCTGCTGCGCTTCTCCGTTGCAGACCCCGCTGCCTGTGAGCTACTCTGCGGTCCCTCTTTTTCACTCCTGCTCTAAGCTCCATACTAGCAGGCGGTGCGAACCTATAATGGGTACTGCCGTCTTGGGTGCAGCTCCAGGCTCTAGTTATGCCGCTGTGCTGCCGGGCTTCTGCTTGTGGCCAGAAAACTTGCAGTCTCTTGTCCCTCAGATTCGGTTGCTGGGACGTGCAATCCCTGTACAACCCAGGACTCTGGCATCCTCTGCTCCGCTGCCTGGGGTGAGCTCTTAACATGCTCTACTCCTCAGAACTTTCTCCCTCTCTCTCTCTCCTGCTTTCTGCCCCTCTCCCTTCCCTCTCACACTGTCTGACTAACTCTTCCCCCCAACCAGAAAAGGCAGCTCCTCAAAAAAGGGTGTAGAGCTCCCCCTTCAGGTAAGGGATCAGAACTTGTGTGTGCATGTGGGGTTTACCTGACATGGGGAGCTCCTCCTGTTTGCAAGCGTAATATCACCTCTGGTGAAGGAGGCAGCACTACTGTGGCAACCGGCCCATGGGGCGCCACATTAGCCACTCCCTGCTCCTATATATTTTGGGCTTTGGCAGACTATCATTGCCAGAGCTACCTTCATGCTGCATGGTTCTTGGAGTATGGTGGAGAGTTGTTGTTTGGTTGAGAAGGCATTTGGTGGATTTAAGCTTAGACTGTTGTGTGGTTTAGATTGTATGTTAATCCTATTCTTCTCCTATTTTGTTTTGTTCCCCATCCTCCACTTCCCGATATTAACCTCTGTTGTTTGTGTGCATATATTTGTGTGATTGGTATTTTCCTTTAGCTCTGTTTGTATTACCTTGTTAGTCTGGTTGGTGTACTGCCATACACCACTACTCCCCTCTTCCATGGGTGGGGGGAAGGAGCAGACTGAGGGCGGATTGAGGACCTCAGACAAGGTACGTGGCCCCAGTATCTTCACCTTCCGAAGTAATCCGGGGAACAGGGCCAGCTAGGGTGCCCCTAGCATTAGGGATTGGGAAGGAGCCCTGGTCCCGGTATACCCGACAACAGAATTGTGCCATTCAGACTGAATTTAAGGAGATTTGCTCATCCCTAAATCTTACCATTTGTGAGTCTTCTCTTTGAACTGAGGGTGATCAAGCATGCACACTGCTGCTTCATTCAAAGTCTTTGGGACTGATGGAGAGAGCCAAGTACAGAACTCCGCTTCCATACAATTTGATCTCATTTAATATTTAATGAGCTAAACAGGCAATTTGCAAATCACTTCATTTAAAGTCAGGTGCAGACGGACATAGATTCTCTCATCCGAGAGAATCGGGTCGATTATGTAAATTACATTCTGATCAGAGTGTGATCTCAGTGTGATCAGAAGATTTCCAGCTCCAGGTAAAAAATCCAAATTTTATTAGAAAACTTTTTTTTAAAAGATTAATAACATAACCACAGTCACCAACCTCTCCCAGAATATAATTAAACGCAGAAGAGTTTCAAACTGCTGTTCTTATTCATTGCATGTCACACAGGATATAGACACCAATCTTATATATCTGTTCCAGGTTAGTCACATGATCTCACTGTGCTTCATTCTCTCAGATGCAGAGAAGATGGGGAAAAAAATGTCTTCATCTTATCCATTCTGTCAGTTAGCGGAAACCGGACTGCACTCAGATGTCATCCGAGTGCAGTCCAATGTTTTCAACGCACTCATTGAGTTGCATTGCCGGGTGCGATCTGAATGTGACACACAGAGTGCAGTGAACCCAGTACACCGGTTATGGGTCAGATCCTTCTTGTTGTCACATGGAGGGTGGTGGCCATGCCTGGTGCTCCAGTGCAGAAATACGCACGCTGCTGTGGGTAGTACTGTCCCCATCTCTTTGGTATTTGGTGGTGTTTCCCGTGGTGTTGGTGTGGTGGCTTTGCAGTAACACAGATGTAAACTTTACTATATGGCAGCAGATGGTAACAGCAAGTGATCGTACATCTTCTTAAAGACAGTTTCCATGATACAAGCTATCAGCAGCAGTAGACAGTGGTACATACTCTGTGATGACAGGTTCCAAAACACAGACAATCAATGGTAGCAGATATTGAGACCAAGTGCATAAGAGGAGTGCATTGCAGCAAGTCCCTCCAGTGTCTAAGGCTGGTGTCCAGTGCTGACACTATGGAATGTTCTTCCACCCCTCTAGGGCCGTGACCCCTAGCAGTCCTCCATGTAGCAGTCCCACTAGTCTTCCTTACGTGTGGTCAGCTGGCATTTCCATCTGTACTATGGGTGACTAACTTCTGGCTGAGTAGTCCTCCTATGTCCACCGGACATACTCTTGGGGATCAAGATATTCCTCCACCTACAGTAGTAGAAGTCTTAAATGCTTCCCTCATTTTCCTCCGACTAGTCTGCTCCATACGGCCTGCTGGACCGGGGAGAGTAAATCTTCTACATGTTGCTGTGCTGCTCTCTGACTGGACTCTGCAGGAACTCCCTAGTTGTAGTGGTTTTCTACCCCAATACTCCACCCCAAAGCTAATCCCTAGCTGCTGGGGCCCTGTAATGTGTAAAATGCTGAATCATAGTGACTCACACAGTCACACTATGGTAATCCTTGCAGGAAACAGTGCAAAAATCAGTATTATAAGTAACATAATAAAGCAGTATGGTAATCGCCAACTCTAGGGTACAACATGAATATCTGATCAAACTTGGGCATGCAGCAATTTTTTACTCAAATACTCTCTGTCCAAGGTAAAAATCAGACATGTGCACGGCCCCATAGAATAACATTGGTCGGAGTGCGATCTGGTGTTTTGTTGGATCACACTCGGACCGAAAATAGGCTCCTCTGCACCTGCCCTGAAAATGATGTTGTCTTACCCTTGAAAATACACTCCAAAATACTACGGGTCTCCTACCTGTCTAACTGTACTGCCTGTTGTCAAGTATAATCCATCTTTAGCAGCAGACTGTGAGATGGATTACTGGAAGTGGTTGTAGGGCTTTATCTCTGTCTCTCCTGCTCTCCTGTCTGTCAAACTCTGTACAGGTATAGCTCAAGTCATTGGATAATGACAGAAGCAATGCATGTTGGGAAATGAAAAAAAGGAAGTTCCAGTTCCTATAGTACAGACAGAATGCTGATAAAGAGAAACTGCCCATTTAAACGCATGAGAGCATGAAAATCAGGGCAGTTCCTATATACTGTGTATTAGACTGGTGTGTGCAGAAAAGCGGTTGAAGACCATTGTATTATTACTATCTGTTTACATGATCCTGTGACACTGATCTCATGTGATCATTCAGAGACGATGAGGGTTGAAAGCTTGTCTAGTTTTAGCACTTTTATGATGTCATGCGATATTTCTCAGTAGCATAACACTCATCAATATTCATAGCTGCCAAGTAAATAGCGATTTAAGGCGAAAATACATAAGATATAAGACGGCAGAATTCTCCCTATAGCTTTATACAAGGCTGATAAATCTGATCTAATAAAATGGCATCTGATCTTCTCACTGGCTCTTAATATATGGCTCATGCATTGAGCCATGAATACAGCCATGTACGCTGAGCCCAAGGGGCACATGAAGTATATGATTACGGGCAATTAGTAATTTGCTTTTATTTCCAAACCATTTAATTATTGGACAATTGGTGAGTGATGTTCTTCCCGCTGTCAAAAGATGAAACAATACCACAAAAGTAGATATCCGGACACGGCACATAGAAGATCGATCTTTACCAATATACTGTGTGAGACCAATCTAATAAAATTTTGTCTATAACACCCCCAACCCACCCCCAAAATATAATTTATTTAGTACTGTCTTTGCAATCGCAGCTAGATAGCATATGGCAGTGTGGTGGCTCAGTGATTACCCCTAGTATCTTCCTGTGCTAGGGTCCTAAATTGAAATCTAATCTGCTTGCATGGTTTAAAGGGGCGGTCCGGTACCTAAAATGATCTTTCTAAATTTCTATCTTTACACCCTAACCACTTTTATAAATAACTTTATTATAAAATGTCCTACGTTTCTGCCTAACATGCTAATCTCTAAATGTGTTGTTTTTTTACTGCACTTCTTCATACATTTCGTTTAAGAGGAGTTTCAAATAGGACATCACAGCAGGCTGGGACTGCACTCACTTCCTCGCAGCGTTTATCACAGCTCCTGGAACAGGACATCATTGGGGTCAGCGCTGCAGTTACTTACTACAGTTTCTTGCATTGACGCGCTCTGAAGATGTCCTGGATCCATGGTCATGGTGATAGACACTGGAGGAGAAGTGAGTGCAGCGCCTGCACTCTGCTTCCATCTTCATCGCTGCAGATTCTAACTGTGAATCAAACATCATCAGGGGGTGGAGGTAGAAGCAGTGGGTGACACCAGCTCCACCCCACAGCATCTAGCACTGCCCTCAAATGATTCATCATTGGGCGGCGCTGGTGTCACTCAATGATTCTATTACCACCCCCAGTGGCAAGTATAAAAGCAGTGTGTGGGCACCTCTCCCGCAGTGTCTATCATCATGACCATGGATCCGGGACATCATAAGAGGGGGTGTGATGCAAGATCCTGTGATAAGTAACCACAGCATTGCCTCCTGTGACATTCTTTTCCAGGAGGAGAGATAGACGCTGCAGAGAAATGAGTGCAGCCCCAGCTTCCTGTTATGTCAGGTGTGAAACTCCTTTCAAACAAAACCTCTCAGGAAGTGAAGTAAACTAAAAAGAACAAATTTAGAGGTTACCAGGATAGGGAAAAGTGTAGGGTGTTGTATAATACAGCTATTTACGAAAGTGGTTATACTGTAAGGATTGATATTTAGAAAGGACATTTAGGTACTGGACCACCCCGTGTTTCTGACAAAAGCAAATTAGGTTTTGAGGACAGGGACCAATGTGAATAATAACAATGTCTGTATAGTACTATAGAAGTAAAGGAAAATCCACAACCCACTGTTGTATTTCGGATGCCGAAAAAGGAGCTGCATTATCTAAAAATAAAAAAATTATATCAATTCCTCGTCTGGGGATTCCATGCTGTTTAATAAATTAAATTTGTATTCTGACCCAACTGTTATTTGACTACTCTTCTGGATTAACCCGCTGGTTTTGACCTCATATTTAATGACATTTAGTTTGCTTTATTGTTCTGCTTGACTTTCCTGGCCCATCTTTGCTCTTGGACTCTGACTAGTTATTCTGTAATTCTCTCACGTTTGGTTACTGTATTCAGCTCACTTCAAATGCAACATGGGAACCCCCTGAAGCAAAAGCAAGATACCTGTGTAGGGGTCAAAGCGGGAGTATCAAGGGGATCCTTAGATTCTACACCAAGTCTGCTCACGGAGTCACATTTTGAGATGGTGGTACAATTACATTAATGATTATTTTATTCAAAATAGGATTACTTGTAATGCTGCATTAATATGATATAATGAAATAATATATTGACAGGTGGTTAATGAAGCTGAATCTTCTTCTCATCTTTCAGTCTATCAGATGTTTACCTTTCTCCAGAGCTGGATTCACAACTACACTGCTCAGTGCTGCTGTAAAATATTCTTCATGCTTCTGCTTCTAAACATGTGCTACATAGAGACAGTCAAACAGGAATCCCTCATGTCCCTGTGTGTTGTGCATGAGAAACATCGTAGCATCTCAGAGACAACTAATAACTAAAATATGCAGAGGGGAACACATGTGAATAAATCGGGATACATATAATGGCCAGAAATAGTGCTATTTATAATGTACATACACATGACAGCTTACGTTGAATCATGACCTGAAACAAGAGGTAGGCTTTTTAAAGGGAGTCTGTCAGTAGGATCAACCCTCCTAAGTTGTTTATATGGGCATGAAGGTAGTAGAAAGTTGTGTAAAATGATATCTGCGATACGATGTCTTATTCCTGTAAAATCCATCCTTTTCTTAATATGTCAATAACAATTTATGCCCATATAGACAGCTTAGGAGGGTTAATCGTACTGACAGATTCACTTTAAAGGGAACCTGTCAATTTAAAAAATGCTATTTACTTGCAGGTATAGTGATTATCTTCAGTTAAATAGTGTTTAAATCATGCTAGGCTAGTTTATTGGAATTGCAATTACAGGAAGAAAATAAACTTTTTATCCTCCATGAGGCTGCTTGCTTCCAATCATCAGGGTTGTGAAGGAAGCGGTTACAGTCACCACTTACTACCCAATGAATGCTCAGTAACCACTCCCCCGCACATTGATTGACAGCCCGCTCTGTACCCATAAGCTGCATACACATGCTGCAGAGCGGGCTGTCACTGTGTCGGGGAATGATTATCGCTGCACTCCCTGTGTGAAGGTCAATGTACTGCTCCTTGCACCATCCCGATCACTGGAAGGGACCAGCTTCAAAGAGAATATAACATTGTTTTCTACCTGCAGCCGCCATTCGTGTAAGCCTGCCAGACATGATTTTAATGCTATTTTCCTCCAGATTACCACTCTATCTGCAGGTAAATAGCATTTCTGGGGCTGACAGGATTCCTTTAATGACCTATCCAGTGGTGACTATTTTATTAGAAATGAGGCTATATATAGTAGGTCTATAATATGATATGATGATGCCACAGTCTGACAGATGGGTAATGGAACAAGCTCATTCCTCTCATATCTTGTGTATTTGGCTTCTTTCAAACTAGAGTCTTTTGATATAGATGCACTGCGATTCAACACAGTAATGTATTTAGATTGTTTCTATGTCTGCAGCATCATCAAGGGAAATACTGATATATGCATGTGACACCTCCATCTGGGGACCGCCATGAGTCACCATAACTGACGTCTTCACAACTCAATTGCTTCCAGTAACTTTGGTAACTAAAGCCGAGCAGGATAAGTTCTGTGCTAAGATCCTTGGTGGAATCTGATGGCTAATTTGTTCAGCGCAGTAAAGGCGCTTCTGCCATCTAGTAACGCTTCGAATAAACAAATCTAATTGGAAATGTTTCAATCATAATCTCATCACACAGACGCAGGTACCAGCTGTCAAGTTGCGTTGACCCAGATTGCTATGGCAACAACATACGCTACAAATAGCGATGAATCAAAACACACTCGCAATCTGATCATTATGGGAACAGCGGGGTGATTGGCATTCCGAGCAGAAGATGGAAACAGTTGCAGGATGGTGACATCAATTGCATTTTGCATTGCATTTCAAAGGCATAATAAACCTGAAAGGATCGATGCCGATCCTAATAGGGAAGATTGAAACTTATGATGAAGGATGTCCCTCAGCGCACCTTACAAAGAGATGGCATGAAGGTAAACCAATAGGGGTAATTCTAGCAGAAATGACATTGTACGAGGGCTAACTTCGAGTGCAATGCCCCGGAGTCACAAGATAAACTAGTAAGCGATAGACTCTCATTTGTTACCTTGACAGCTCGTCCACATATTATCATCTTACACATACACCACTATATATTCATCTACCCGTGGACAAGTGTCTTGTTATGTCAGTAACAGGTATGTTGAAATAAGTAAACAAGTAATGTAAGAATTAAACTATTCAATTGGTATTAATACTTCTTCGTGCTGCCACTATATGATATCGCTCAGGACAAACCAGTTATGACAGAGAGTACAGGAGTGGTGTCTTGATTAAAGATCTTCTGCCCTTTTAGGTCTACAGAAATCATAACTAGAGTCCAATGGGCTCCGATGCAAAATTTGGACCTTGGCCCCCACCTGCATGGTGGTCAGATGTATGGGCCCTTGTAGCATTCTAGATGCTATAAAGACATGCGTTTTCGCCCCCCACAAAATAATGCCCCCCTGCCCTGGCTCTTTTTTGTAATAATCTCCCCAAACTTGTCCCTCATCTTTAGCCCTTTCCAGTAATAATGTTCTTCTCCAACACATTTTGTCACGTGTGTATCAGGTCATTCTGGATCCAGCTGTAGACGGTCACTGCGCTTTGCCTTGCAGACACCTTCTTGATACTTTTGTAAGGGGGAAGACCGGGGTGTAAGTACTTTCAGAGCAAGGGATCCGGAACTGCCGGGGTCGTGCCTCTGGTTGCAGGGGGAAGACAGACTGCGAGCACAGGAGTCAGGTGACTGGGAAGCTGTGGGCATGTA
The DNA here is from genome assembly GCF_046119375.1 of Phyllobates terribilis. Taxonomy (NCBI): domain Eukaryota; kingdom Metazoa; phylum Chordata; class Amphibia; order Anura; family Dendrobatidae; genus Phyllobates; species Phyllobates terribilis. The sequence goes on from NW_027362765.1 coordinate 420,855,448, forward strand.
CGGAGTGAGAGCTGGGAGGTCAGGTGAACGGGAAACTGGTGGCGTGGCTAGAGAGAGGAAGAGACGAGGATGTTTGCGCGGGAAAGCGGAGCAATGTAAGAGGGTCAGCAGAGCAGTGTAAGAGGGTCCAGGCTCCTGGCTCCAGTACTGGGAGCAAGAGACGAGTGCAGAGGACCGGAGGAGTCAAGCCGACTAGAGAAGAGACACAGGGTCTGTGGAGCCGAGCACGTGAGGTGCCGTGTTATGGACTAGGGGCTCAGCGGGTAAAACCGGAGACCGCCCGCTGCCGCCAGAAGACGGAGCATTGTTTGGGCGGGGAGGCCTGAAGAAATCAACACCGGCCTCAGCTGGCAACTGCCTTGTGGAGGAAAAAAGTCAGCTAAGTGTAAAAACTGTCGTTTACAACCGGTTCGACTCTGCTATATCTAGTTAAACTGTGAACTCTCAGTTAAAGACTTTTACCTGCTACTTTCCTTGTTTTCCCCCATATTTCCCCTGTTACTCCCTGCGTGGAGATTGACCCTGTTATTATAAACTTCCCCTGTTTATTAACCCTGTATTGGCTGCTCTGTGTTTCTGTGTCGCTGCATCTAAAGTACCCGTGTTACATTTGGCGTAGTCGGCAGGATGCAGTCATTAGACACAGACACTGCAGAGCAGTCCATCCTGGGAGCCCCTAAATCTAGCTTGCCGCTGGGGGCCATGCTCAGCAATCTCCCAAAGTTCACTGGGGACAATATGATGCTGTGGGACTGGATTGAGAGCGTTAGGAGTATGTTACGTATGCATCCGATGACCCCAGCTATGCAAGTCGAAATAGCCTTACTGGCCCTGGACGGCGAGGCCCGACAGTCCGTGATGTACCACCCTCCCCATGACCGGGATACTGTAGAAAAAGTGGTGCGGATAATGGAGGAGATGCATGGGGATCCCACCAATGTAGGAGAGCTGAGGATACGGCTGTTTCACCAAGTGCAGCTGGAGGGGTAGACTGTGACGCAGTATGTTAATGCCTTACAGAGGGTGCATGCCTATATCACTAGAAAAGACGACATGGGGAATTTGGGAATGGGCCCCCCTGATGTGATCTTAAGGGACCAGTTTGTGGCAGGCCTCAGGGATGTGCAGCAGAAGCAGGCCTTGCGGGAGCGCCTGCGTGCCAACCCACGTATGACTTTTCTAGAAGTGGGGGCAGAGGCACGTGTGAGAGAGCAGGAGATGGGGGTGGCGGCCCTGGCAGGGATGGTCCGGAGTAACGAGGTACCCACCCCACCTGCATCTGAACCAGAATGGGCTCAAGAGATGCAAAAGGAGATACAGGAGATGCGGGATGAATGGTCCAGTCTCAAGAAGACCCCTGCCCCGACACCAGAGATACCCAGATCGATTGCTCCAGTTATCGAAAGAATTGAATTCAGGACCCCCCCTGCAGGAGAGTTCCATAGGGGAGTGAGGCAGCCCTACACAGACAGAGACATGACCTGCTGGAAGTGTGGAGGTGCAGGACAATACGCCAGGGGCTGTGCTAGCCCAGGGCTGCCCCTGTCGTGGTAGCCATTAAACTAGCGGGCTCCGTGTTTGGGGGACACAGCCCAGAGCCTGAGGAAGGGTAAAGAAAAAGAGGAAGTCCCAAGGACCTGGTTGCCACCAGTCCGACTGTCTGGGCCGAAATAAGCGGTCGGGCTGTTCACTGCCTGATTGACACGGGATCCCAGGTGACTACGATGACAGAAGCCTACTTCCAACAGCGATTTCCAGAGATAGCGCGGCCTAAATGGGGACCAGTAATTAGACTCACAGCAGCTAATCAATTACCCATCCTGGTCACAGTGGTGGTGTAGATGAAGATCCGAGTGTGTGGAAAAGATGTGGGTAAAAAAGGAGTCGTCCTGGTCGCATGGGGAACCGGAAGTGGACCCCCGGTGACCCTCCGAATGAATGTGCTGAAAGAGATCAGGCAAATCCTGATTAGTGAGCCGAAGCAGATTCCTCTAGACCAGTGGGACCCGCAAGCCCCCCAAAGGAGGGTCTTTCAACAACTAATCCGAGCTGCCCAGGCTCAGGAGATGTCGAGTGAAGGGAAGATCCTGGGGAAAATAATAGTGCCAGCAGCTACGGCGCTCACCGTACCACCCGGACAAACTGTACTCACGTTATCCGCACAGGCCTGCACACCTCTTGAGGCGGTCAAAGTTCAGATAGAACCAACATCGATGGACAAAGTACCCCCTGGACTTTTGGTGGCTCGGACACTGGCCACCGTCCAGGGTGGCAAAGTTATAGTGCGGTGTGTTAATCTGGGCGAACATGATCTCACACTCCCTCCCAGGGCGGAAATAGCCCAGATTCTGGGAATGCCAGAGAAGTTGGTGCGACCTGATGTGGTACAGCTGTCCGATGTACGAGGAGACCCCTGGACTCTGGCGGTCAACGTGCCGCCGGAATCCCCCCGGGCTAGTGCGAAGGGGGGACGAAGAATCCTAGAATGAATGCGGGCTGAATTGACGGGACTTACACCTCGACAGGTGCAGCAGGTTGAGGAGGTGCTGGAGCGGTACCAGGAAGTCTTTGCTCGCCATGAGGATGATTTTGGTTGCACCGAAGCCATTACCCACGAGATTCCCATGGGGAGCGCTGCCCCAGTGCAGGAGAGATACCGGAAGATACCTCCCCAGATGTATAAAGAGGTTAAGGAGATGCTAGCCCACATGTTACAGAATGGTGTGATACGGGAGAGTCAGAGTCCATGGGCAGCCCCGATTGTCCTGGTCTGGAAGAAAGAAGGGACCCTGCGGTTCTGTGTGGACTATAGACGACTGAATGCCTGTACAGTACGGGACTCTTACCCACTACCCCGAATCGAAGAGTCCCAGTCGGCCTTAGGGAAGGCAAGATACTTCTCCTCCTTGGATCTGGCCAGTGGATACTGGCAGGTGCCCATGGCCGAACATGACCGTGCGAAGACGGCGTTCATATTACCCATGGGACTGTTCGAGTTCAATCGTATGGCCTTCGGCCTGACTAACGCTCCCGGGACGTTCCAGCGTCTGATGGAGAGGTGCCTGGCTGATTTAAACTTCGAGGCGACACCGATTTACCTTGACGACATAATTGTCTATGCCGCCACCTTCGAGGAGCACCTCCAGTGACTGGAGCAAGTACTGAGTCGCCTACAGAGTCATGGCCTAAAGGTGAAGCCCCAGAAGTGCCACCTGTTCCGCAAACAGATCGAATATCTCGGTCATACAGTGTCCGGTGAAGGAGTCAGGCCCACCCAGGAAAAGTGGGCCACCGTTCAGGAGTGGCCTACCCCGAAGACAGTGAAGGACGTTCGGGCCTTCCTGGGACTTGCCGGGTACGACCGAAGATTCATGAAGAACTTCACCCGCATTGCCAACCCATTGCTGGAGCTACTTAAGGGAGTGCCGGCGGGCTCCAAGAATCAGGCGATTCGGTGGGGAAGCAGCCAGGAAGAGGCCTTCTGTGCCCTAAAAATGGCCCTGACCGAGGCCCCAGTACTTGCCTATGTGGATTTCTCCCAACCCTTCATACTCCACATTGATGGGAGCCTACATGGTCTGGGAGCCGTGTTATCCCAAGTGCAGGAGGGGAAAGAGCGCATGATTGCGTACGCCAGCCACTCCCTTGACGACTCCGAGAGGAACCCGGATAATTATAGCTCTTTCAAATTAGAGTTGCTGGCTCTGGTTTGGGCAATGACCGAGAAGTTTGCAGAGTATTTGTCCGGGTCTGAAGTACTGGTGAGAACAGATAACAACCCGCTGTCCCACCTGGAGAATGCGAAATTGGGGGCCCTGGAGCAGCGGTGGGTGGCCCGCATGGCCAGGTACCGGTATAAGATCGCCTGCCGGCCTAAGGCAGAGAAAACTCACGCCGACGCCCTCTCCAGAGTGACATATGAACGGCTGATCATGACCGCGATGAAGATTTGGAGGCGGATGAGACCCCTAGCTTCCGAAGTTTCGTGGGACCGCGGGCGCAAGGACAGATCGGAGAGACGTCGGAAGAACAAGTGTTAGGGCGGCCAAGAGATGACTGGATCTGACTTCAACAGACTGACAGAGAAGTTGCTGGGTGTCTTTGCGGCAAGTCCCCAGTCGAGAAGAGAGGAGTACCCTGACCCCGGGAGCACTGAAGATGCTGGGACAATGGGAGAGACTGTTTGCGAAATGGGCTGCTGTACCGACGGGTGCAGCTACTGCGAGAGTTCGGGACCACCTGGCAAGTGGTGATCCCAGAGAAGTTGGTCGGAGTAGTGGCTAAGGAGGCTCATGAACGAGGGGCTTACTTTGGACCAGAGAAGACGTTTCAGTGGTTGCAGAGGCTGGTGTATCACCCCCGACTGTGAGCAACAATAGAGGACATTTGTTGAAGATGTCGGAGCTGTGAGCTGGTTAAGCCCCCGGAGCAGCGGGTCCCCATACAAACTGTTGTAACTTCTGCCCCCTTGGAGGTGCTGATGATCGACTATTTGACTGTTGGACCGGCGCATCTCGGGTATGAACATTGCCTTGTAATGACAGACCACTTCACAAAGTTTGCGGTAGTGACCCCGACCAGAAACCAGACCGCCGAGTCAGCTGCGCAGGCCATCTGCCGAGACTTCTTTCGGGTGTACGGCTGCCCAAAGAGGATTCATTCTGATAAAGGCACCTGCTTCCAAGGCCGGGTGATGGAAGAGCTGCACCGGTTGTACAAGATTGAAAAATCACGGACTACTCCTTACCACCCTCAAGGAAATGGGGCCTGTGAACGCTTTAATCGGACACTGATCCAAATGCTCCGCACGTTAGAGGAAGATCGGAAGGTATGATGGCCTGAGTTTGTGGCCGAGCTGGTGTGGGTCTACAACAACCGAGTGAATAGTACGACGGGGTTCACTCCTTATACCTTGCTGTTCGGGCGAAAGGGGCGAGAGATTACCGAGTTAGAGCTGGACCCCGAGGAGGACTACCCACGGACGGGGGTGTCTTCCTGGGTCCAGGAACATCGGCATCGACTGCAGACCCTCCGACGGTTGGTACAACAAAAGTTTCAGGAGCTCAAACATCATGAGACATTGCCTCTTCGAGGGACAGCTCTGAGGCCTGGGGAGCAGGTGTTGGTTCCGGACAGGCGGCCCCGGGGCAAATTGAGTAGGCTGTGGGAACGGACCCCGCATGGAGTGAAGCGCAGGATTGGCGCTGAAGGACCTGTGTATGAAGTTCAACCCGAGGGGTTCATCGTAGTATGCTGCGACCCTGTCTGTCTAAAGATGACGAGGATGGAGAAGAATCACCTGCTTCTAGAGAGGGTCCTGTCACAGTTGCCCCAAGCCACGATGTGGACAAAGAAGAGTTGTTGATACTACCTCCGAGCCCCAGCACTCGATTACCTGCAGTCCCCAGTGCAGGAGGCGAGGGAACAACATCGGTTGAAGCCACCGGGCAGGTGGAGATTGGAAATCCGAGTGACCCTGCGCCTCCCATCGGTCAAACTGAGTTATGCCGGTCTGAACGGACAACAGCAGGAGTGCCTCTTCACCGTAACGATCAAGATCAATTCATATGGTACCATATCGTCCAGGAAGTCCAAGAATGTGAATGTATGATGAAGGAACTCTCGACCATGGAATGGTGAGTTAAAGGAGAGCGGGAGTGTAAAGGGGAAGACCGGGGTGTAAGTACTTTCAGAGCAAGGGATCCGGAACTGCCGGGGCCATGTCTCTGGTTGCAGGGGGAAGACAGACTGCGAGCACAGGAGTCAGGTGACTGGGAAGCTGGGGGTGTATCCGGAGTGAGAGCTGGGAGGTCAGGTGACCGGGAAACTGGTGGCGTGGCTAGAGAGAGGAAGAGACGAGGACATTTGCGTGGGAAAGCGGAGCTGGGTCCTGCTCAGCAGAGCAGTGTGAGAGGGTCCAGGCTCCTGGCTCCAGTACTGGGAGCAAAAGCCAAGTGCAGTGGACCAGAGGAGTCAAGCCGACTAGAGAAGAGACGCAGGGTCTGTGGAACCGAGCACGTGAGGTGCCGTGTTATGGACTACGGGCTCAGCGGGTAAAATTGGAGACCGCCCGCTGCCGCCAGAAGACAGAGCATTGTTTGGGCGGGGAAGCCTGAAGAAATCAACACCGGCCTCAGCTGGCAACTGGCTTGTGGAGGAAAAGAGTTAGCTAAGTGTAAAAACTGTCGTTTACAACCGGTTCGACTCTGCTATATCTAGTTAAACTGTGAACTGTCAGTTAAAGACTTTTACCTGCTACTTTCCTTGTTTTCCCCCATATTTTCCCCTGTTACTCCCTGCATGGAGATTGACCCTATTATTATAAACTTCCCCTGTTTATTAACGCTGTGTTGGCTGCTCTGTGTTTTTGTGTCGCTGCATCTAAAGTACCCGTGTTACACTTTCATCTCTGTAGTGTAGTGGTATTCTTTTCTCGTTAGAACCCAGCAGTGATCTCCATCTTCTGCTGCTAATTGACACACCCTTGCTTGATCTTTAAATGCCCTCAGTGTCTCCAGAGAGTCGCCAATGATAGAGTTAATTCCTCTGTTCAGGTCTGGTGTGCTAGCAGTCAGCTAGATTCATCTTGGAGTTCCTTTGAGGATTGTAGTCGTGATCTCTCTGGGGTCTTCTCAAAGCTAAATGTTTCCCCTTGTCTGTTTCCCTTGTTTGTCTTTAGTTGCAGTGGGGCTGACTAGTGCTCACCCCTTTCCCTACCTAGGGCACAGTTCTAGGGACAGCCAGGGCTTAGGTATCCTGCTCGGCAATAGCTAAGGAACCTATCTAGGGACGATAGAGGGGAGTCAGGGTGTTGTTAGACCTACCTAGGGGTCTCCATCCTTCCTTTCCCAAGTTGCCGGGCTTCCCCCCTTTTCCCCTCGTCATTCGCTGGGTCCTTCCCATACCTACACATTTAAAAAAAAAATTAACGTTTCTTATTACCTTTCTCCACTCTCACGACATTCTGCGTCATCTTATACTGAAGCCAAACAGATGCCAGCAACTGACTTCCACTTGTCTGGCTCAGCGCATGACATTACTGCAAAGTCCTACCCATGACTAGCACGTTTTTGTCAGCTGCCGGCTTCTAATTGGCCGGCGGCGAGTATTTCAGTACAGGGAGCTGGCAGGACTCTGCGCCATAATACATTTCAGCTGAATTTGTGTCCTCGGATGCATATCCAGCTGAAATAGTACTAGCATCAGCAGGCACCCATCTCGCTGGGACCCAGTCATGGTCGCAACTTCTGAGACCGCTATTGTTATGCCCCTGGACACTACTACTGACAAGGGAACTCAATATTTTTTGCCCATGGTTCTAAACCATCCTTGATTGTGCCCCAAACACTAGAGATGATCGAATCTTTTGAAATTCAAATTCGCCAAGATCAGCAAATATTTCTCAAAAATTCAATTTGCGGTGAATAAATTTGATTCTCCAATTGCCTTGAAAGACATGTGTAGTCTGAGTTTGTATTTTTGAGGTCTACTAGGATTGTATACAGCCCCTTTCAATCTCTTTAACACCAAGCCTTTGCAATGTGAAAGTGACCTTACCACGGAAATAGATGATAACCTGGTAGTAACCAACAGTCCATTAAATAACAAAGTGAAATGACAGACTTTTCATGTTTTTAAAATTAAAAAATGATCCAAAAATTATACCTCTTAGTTTTTTTTTGTGATCAGATAGACCGTTCTACTCAAAACACTGATTAAAACTGACTGTGTCACTGTCAGAGGTCACATCCTGCTGTAAATAAGATGAAAGATGTGCCCTATAGTCCACAATGTTCTTTGCTTTCTCCCCACTAATATGCTTGCTTGAGGTAAACAAGGCCAGTTGTGACATGCGTTTGGCAATACTACTGCCTGAATGACTTGTGTCAGTGGTAACGGTGCTTCTGCTGCTAGTGGCTCCCACATTCTTAGCTCTGGGATATTTTTAGTTCTTATACATCATCCATTGCCAATTTTTCTTTCATCATACATTTTGTATGACACTATAATTAAAGGGTTTGTCCAGGCATAAGTATTTAATGACCAAGGTCATCAATAGCAGGCCAGTGGGGGTCTGACATATGGCACCCTCACCAATCAGCTGGAAGTATGCTCTGGCAGCCAGACATAAACACTTTGAATCGAGCTATTTAGTACAGTTCACGTCCCTTGCCAGCGCCATTCCAGCGGTGTCGGCACTCGTGTTCCCGGGGCCCTTGTGTGGTTCATATGACATGTGAGCCCGACACCCAATCAGCGCTGGCGTGACTGGCCCCACCTTCGTATGAATTGAACATGAAGAGGAAGTCAGAGATCAGCTGCAGCTCTGACTTCATCTTCATGTTCAATTCATAAGAAGGCAGAGACCATGACGCCGGCGATTATTGGGCGCCGGACTCAAGTGTCATAACAACCACATGAGAGCCCCAGGACTGTGAGTGCCGACACTGCTGGAATGGCGCCAGCATGGGAGGTCAGTATAAGTGTTTTAATTTTATCTGGTCCAAGCATGGGGTATGAGAAGGGGTTCTCCCAGTAGTTAACAACCCCTTTAAGCACTGTATGAGACAGCTATTTTCTGCCCTGTATATTGCATAGTTATTTATCACTGCCAGAGCAGTTTTCAGCTCATCTATGGGAGTTCCAGGTGTTGGACCCCCGCTGATCCCATATTGATGATGCAGATGGATCATCAATAGTTCAGTCCTGGACTAGACTTTTAAATTACCAACTGTTTATAAAGTGACCTGGAAAGAAGACACTACTTCACTTAGACAACCAATTCTTCATAAATCCATCACCATTTATCACCCGTTCCCTATCTAAATTAGACCAAGCTTGATTTTGTGACAGTGATTTTTTTGTTGGCTAATGTCGATTGTTTTCATCTCCACCATATTGTCATTCTGTACCTCTAGGGACAAATATTAATTCACACCATGTAAAACTCTCAGCATTTGCACCCATGTTTTCACATCCTTCTGGGTGTAGAACACATTTAACACTACATAAACCTAAATAGGAATACCATGTTCTCAGACACTGCCACCACCAGTGAAGATGGCAAACAATTCTGACAAAATTTCAGGGAACCTATCATCAAAGATGACATTGAGGCAGACATGGCTAATCAAAAGCTGTGTCGGGGTAAGGGTTTCACGGGCTTCCCATCCAGCCACCAAGTACTGCTGACGTGGATGCTGGACCAGAGTCCCGTAAATCGATCCGTTCATCATAGTCCCAACTGTCCTAGGATACTGCGGACAGTCCCGGATTTGGGTCTACATCCTGCAGTCTCGGGCTTCTGCTGAATATCCCTCAATGCTGCCCCCCCCCTCTGACATTTCCTCCTGCCGGGGAAGGAACAAATTGTAAATGGGTGAGGCTTGAGGCTTGGCCAGATTATGGTCAAAATTTGCAGCAGTGCACATAGCGCACTACTTGGTTTGTCCATCTTTCTGTTATGTAAAAGATGGCAGGGAAGACATAGGAAAGATGCATTGCTCATAACTTTTGCATGGTAACTGCCCAGGGCGGGTACAATGGGCAAGAGGGTTACCACTTTAATTGTACTTGGAGAAAGCGCTTTTCTGAGCTTATACGTTACCATGTAAGGACCATTGTATGTTGAAAATATTGTAAAATGAGGGTCTGCAGAGATCCTGCCACAGCTCCCCCTAGTGGAAAACCTTATGGACATGCATACAAAGTCACTCCTGTCCGGGGTTATTCTATTACAGTCTTTGTCTCCTGATACATGGAGCACAGAACCCCGATACAGCGTGCCCCTTGTACGCAGCATACTGTGCACCAAGTACCAGTCCAGTTACCCATATGGCATCAGCAGGATGAAGCCGGTCCATGTTATAATGATTCACTTTGTGAATTTTTGTCCATTCAGTGAGCAAAGATGTCTGCACAAATCATCCAGGTAAACATCTGAGGTCAGACCTCAACAATCAGACCGAAATAAGCAGCTCTACTAGGGACTGCAGAACTTCATAACACACACCTCAGCTGCTGCAGAACATCTTACTACACACCTCAGCTGCTGCAGAACCTAATAATACACACCTCAGCTGCTGCAGAACATCTTACTACACACCCCAGCTGTTGCAGAACAAAACAATATACTTCAGCTGCTGCAGAATATCATACTACACACCTCAGCTGCTACAGAACCTCATACTACATACCTCAGCTGCTGCAGAACATCATACTACACACTTCAGCTGCTGCAGAACATCATACTACACACCTCAGCTGCTGCAGAACATCATACTACACACCTCAGCTGCTGCAGAACAGAACAGAAATTTGTAAATATGTATAGATGATTAACTGGAAAACCCCTAATAATAGATTAGCATTGTCAGCTTTCAAACAGGTCAAGAAATATTGGTGACGTTACATAGGAGGGGCAAATCCTTCTGATGTATGAGCAGCACGTTAAATCAAGTTCATTCAGTTGGCAATTTATCCAGGAAACATGTTCTTCTGAATATTGATAATCTCTGATAATCATTCTACAATTCATCCTCAGTATTGATTATGTTTATTTCTCCTTTAAGATTCAGTACATCCAGTTTATTGACATTACATAACCGGTTCTTTTTTCCTGTTGTGACAATGAGAAACCATTAGAATATTTTTTGAATATACTGTAGGTTGAATATCTGGGGATACAGAACCTCGAAAAAGCTGATAGAATGAAAAATGGAAAATTTAATGTTGCAATCAAATTTCTCCAGGGAAGAATAAACATCTGCAACTATCAATGTTCGTCAGCCTGTAAGGATAAATGGTAAGATATTCAGAATTTTGGTATACAGAGAATCCGAAAAATCAAATATGGAGCATTTCGATGGAAAGGGTAAACATCAAAAAGCTTCCAGATCAAATTCAAGCTTTTACTGCCATCTGCTTGTGGATGGATACAATTCCTCCACATTCAATGAAAACTATAATACCATATATTACATGTTTTATTGTCATTTTAGTAGAGCAAATTCTAAAAATTATGAATTGATCCTGTAGAATTCCCTATTATAGATGAGCGAACCTGAAGAACACGGACTTCTCCCGGAAGTTCTTTGCAATGTTCGGAGTTCCGGGGGAAGAGAGTGTGGCGCCCTGCTGCGCATTGGTGCCACAGATCCCAGACGGGTGCATGGATGGACTCCTCCACAAGAGGCCCTCATAGCATTCACACACCTCCACCTTCCACCTCAGACCAGCATAGGGAGCCTGTTTGAGATATAAAATGGGAAGGTGGAGCTAGGCAGTTCAGTCTGGAGTCGCAGTCTAGAGTCTACAGTCTGTGAGAAGGTCAGTCTGTTAGAAGGTCAGTCTGTTGAGAGGAGCTCCTGCAGAAGCTAGCCTGCAGTGGAGCTCAGTCAGTTCAGTCCAGACTCAGAGAGCTCGAGTTAGTGAGCCTAAGGCGTGCCGACGCCAAAAGAGCGGTGAAGAGTAGCGAGTTCTACTGCCCGTGTGAAGCCTAGTGAGGGCCCTGAGCGTGGCCGAAGGTGAGTGGAGTAAGCAAGCAACATAGGGGGCAGAGGAGCTTAACCAGCTCACCCCAAAACCAATTGCCGGACACCGTGTCCGTGTCTGCAGGGATTCCTTACATCCAGCAGAAACAACCGGAACCCCAGGCGAACTATATGTCCCAGGAACACCAAAAGCTGATTACATACCAGGGTCAGGAGTCACGGAGGCCCAGGAGACCAGGGAGTGTGATCTCCAACAGAAGGCCTTACCACCAGGTCAGCAGGTGCAAGACAGAGACCAAGTTAGGCCTAGCTCCAGGCAGGTCCGAAACTTATCGAGGAAAGGCAAGGAACAGGAGGCCCCACACCCGCTCACTGGGGAGAGTCCTGATATGCACCCTTCACCATGAAGTACCCTGGACCATGCCAGAAACACCACCAGTAAAGGTACTGAAGTGAACTCCGGTGTGCGTGCCTATTGTTCTATTCTTCCTCTGACACGGCTGGGTCCCCTCTGTCCTGCATCCCTACACTTACGCTGCCCTGAGGCCCCGCTCCACCTGTGGGGAGCCGCACCAACTAAGCTGCCTGAACACCGGCCTCAGAGGACTGTTGCAGTGCTGGTGATCCTCACCAGACACCACAGGTGGCGTCATGAACATTCCCTATCCCATATAACTCCCCCCCCCCCTTCTTTTAAGAGTGACCCAGGGTACGGGCCCGGGAGCCGACCACCGCGACATCCCCCAAGATCAGGCAACAACAAGGCCCGGGTGCCGAGTCATCCCCATCCCCTGGGCGCGTCAAGACAAAAGAGAGAGAAAAGAGAGAGAAAAGAGAGAGGAGAGGGGAGAGTGGGGAGAGAGAGGGGAGAGAGAGGAGAGAGAGAGGAGAGAGAGAGAAGAGAGAGAGAGGAGAGTGAGAGGAGAGGGAGAGAGGAGAGGGGAGAGAGGTGAGAGGGGAGAGGGGAGAGAGAGGGGAGAGAGAGAGGAGAGAGAGGAGAGAAAGAGGAGAGAAAGAGGAGAGAAAGAGGAGAGAGAGAAGAGAGAAAGAGAGAGAGAAGAGAGAGAGGAGAGAAGAGAGAGGAGAGAAAGAGGAGGAGAGAAAGAGGAGGAGAGAAGAGAGAGGAGAGCGAGTGGAGAGAAAAGGAGAGAGAGATGAGAGAGAGAGAGGCTGAGCAGAGCAGGACACTGCAAGATGAGCTCCTGATCAAACCCAAGTTTATACCTTATAATGAGCAGATTGGAGGACATATCCCGGAAATCTACACACACGACGAAATACTAAGCACACTGGACAAAGATTTTAAGCCATGATATGAAAAGACATATGAAAAATTTTAGATACAAAGATACAAAAGCAAGACAAGATCGCCTAGTGGAGACCCAGCAAACAACCACCATCCCTAATAGAGCACAGCGCACCCCCAAGGTAAGGGCTCCATGCTAATACATTGCTAAAATAAGAACTGCCCATAAATTACGCAGAAGAAAATATAAGAGATAGCATTTCAAAATGAAACAACACAGTGATAGCTCTGCAGGGAAGGCGGGAGACCTGGAGACAACAGGTGGAGACAGCAGGGGGCCTGACTCACTAGTGATAACCTTCCCTAAAAATGCCAGATCCAGGGAAGCAAGAAAACTCATAAAAATGGACACAATCAGGAAAAATCCCTATTGATAGACCTTAACGAACATGGGGAAAAAACAAATGTGTTATTCTACGCAGGGCACCACAAAAGCTGGGACCAGACTCTCAGCAAATATTACAAGAACGTCAAAATGCGGGGCATCAGCAGGGGCAAACAAATTAGAGTACAGGATGAGGAGGACCCTGAGAGTTTTAATCTCTACATAAACATTTATAACAATGGAGCTATCATGGTACAAGGAACGGAACCCAAATTGGAAGAATTTTATCAACAATTCCAGCACATTAAGAACCAAGTTTTAACCCTGAGGCAGAGAGAAAGCACAACTACTGCTGATCAGATCACAGCAGGCAGGGTCTCCAGCTGCCCCCCAGCCCCATCTACTTCACAACCCCCCCCCCAGAGATATATGTAGCACCCCGAGGGCTCGGCTGCTACAGGGGTATTGCACCTCAAACCAGAGGTGTGATATTCCACTCCCGGGTAAGGATGGAGTGTGGACTAGGGCTCGATAGGCTGCATGCACCACACACACCCCATTTCCGAGGGACAGCTCAACGGTGCTCCCACTAGACAGAAGTGCAGGCACGACAGCATCTGTCCCTGGCTGGAGTGGGGAGGGGGTGGACTACCCAGTGGTATAGGAGCAGATAGGGGTGGGTCTCTGGGCATAGGCAGGAGCCCATTGGTTGCTAGTCACCTGGGCTCGGGTGTCAGAAGGAGGTATAAAAGGTGGGCACCATCTTAGAACAGTGTTCAGTTCAGAGAGGAGGAGAAGAAGACAGGAGTTCAGCCAGAGAGGGCTGACAGGGAGCTGTGGCTCAGTCTGGGCCCAGCTCCAGAGGCAGGCCTGGAGTGGAGGCCAGAAACAGCAGAGAGAGAGAGGAGGAGGAACAGAAAGGAAAGTAAGAAAGGAACTGGAACAGAGGAGAAAGGAAGCAAAGAACACAGAGAAAGGCCCAGAGACACGAGGACCGAAGGAACCCCATATGCCCAGAGGAGATACAGGGTGAAGGGTTGGCAGAACAGGGTACCGGAACCCAAATTGGTGGAGGCAACAGATTCCTCATCCAAAGACCGGAGGTTGTTACCACATCTTGGTGCGACCCCTCACTACATCCACCAGAAAGGCATACCGTATAGGGTCAGGGAAACCGGGAGAGGTTTCGCCAACAGAAGGCCCGAGGAAGCTGGACAAAGGTGGGTCACTGGTGGGGACGGCCAGAGAAAGGTAGAGAAGGGAGCTCTGAACCACACTCTGGAATTACCTGGGAGTTGACCGAGTCCCTTGCCTGGTGGACGCAGCGCGGCTCGGGCAGTCATCGCCTGCAGCATTGACATGAACAACAACTGTGAGTAAAGCATTGAAAACTGCAACCGCACGTCTCTGTGGTTCCTCGCCGCACCAGCACCATTAGCACTGGGACGCTCACACCATCACTCCCATCATCATCCACATTAGCTGCCCTGAGGCAATACTTCTCCCGTGGGGAGTTATCCCATACTCGGCTGCGCAAACAACATCAGCCTCAGCGGTCTGCAGCGCAGCGGCGGTCCCCACTGACCGCAATCCACGGGTGGCGTAGTCGGACATTTGCTATACATTAAGACTGCCACTGGTTTGACCACCCTGGGCACAGACCGGGTCACCGCCACACGGAGACTACAACCCCCAGCATTCTACAACAGGCCCGGTTCCGGGTTCCCCTGCACAACACAGGCCCAGGGGGCGCGTCAACTTTGGCGTAGTTGGCAGGATCATTACCAACCCGCCACAAGCGGGTATTGCGTGCCTGGAGAAAACTGCACATGTACCTTAAAAAGAAGTCTCCCGCCATTTCCAGAAGTTTCCCGCCGTCCGGAGTCGTTTCCCGCCATCCGGAGCCGATTCCCGCCATCGGACGCCATCTTGGACCGTTTCCCGCCATCTACATCCGTTTTTCCCGCCCTGGCAGAGCGGACGCCATTATGTGCGCACCAGAAGACGGCAGGAGGCCGCCTCCCATCGTGGGCCAGGTCCCAGAATGGCGCCAGAGAAGGAGCCCGCCCCCACCAGCCATGAGTGCAGCAGTGGAGATGTCCATCGGCGTGGGGGGACTGCCCCTGAGGGTGATTGTCAGCAGATGCCCCCAAGACCAACCCCCATGGGGGCGGATAGGAAAGAAAACTGAGGGGCTGGGTGCGGCCTTGATCAGTCTGGACCTGCTGCACCCGGAGATGGAAGGAGCAGAGAACTCCACCAGCACCCTGGCCCGCAGCCTGCTGCAAGCTGAGCCACCCTGCAGCCTGAGTGAGTTGCTGGCCCAGCTGCCTAGAGACCCGGACAGTGCGCGCGCAGCGCTGGAAGACCTAAACAGAAGAATGGTCCGGGCGCAGCGGGATGTGTTTGCCGTGTGGAAGGAGGAGATGACCCGGCAGCACGAAGGCAGCCAGCGGAGGACCCCGCCGGGACCGGCAGCTGCAGACGACGCCGCGGAGGAGGCCATGGAGACCGAGGCAGGTAATGGGGACGCCACCACCCCAAGCCCTGGGAACACCAGCCTGCCCTCACCCTCCGTTGCAGGACCCAAAGCCCTGGGGACCGTACCTGACGCCACGCCTCCACCGCCGCCAGCTAGGCCTCAGTCAGCGAGAACCGTCATCACGCCCCGCCCCGCGCTGTGCCCTCTGAACCCGGGCGCCGTAATGCGGGAGACGTCACAGGCCAGGACGCAAGGCCCAGCACACCCGGGCGCCGCTGCCTCACCAGCGCCCCCTACCTTGGCGGTGCCACCCCCGGGCGCGACCAACAAGCGACCACCGGCCTGGTCGCAAGGCCGAGTGCCCCCGGGCGCTGCCACACGTCCGAAGCCCGCGGTGCCGCCCCTGGGTGCGGACCTGTACGCTCAACATACCAGCCTGGACGGGCTGCCCTTTGAGTGGCCACCAGAGTTTGACAACCCCCGTCTCCGGGGAGAACAACCCCTCAGCGAGCCTCTGATCCCGGCCCCGGAGCCCGCCAACATCGCTCTACCCCCCGCTGGAGGATGCCCAGTTTGCATGGGACCCCACCGGCGAGAGTTTCATGGGGTTCACCCAGGAGACCCGGGCAGAAGCAGCCCAGCGCCTGGATTGCTGCCGTCAGCAGCTGGCCAGCTATGAAAGAGAGCGGCGGCAGAGGCGCATCAGGGAGGAGCGACTCCAGGCCAGGAGCGCGGAACAGAAGAGGAGGGCCCGACAAGACACCCACGGCATCCGCGGTCCCAGAGCCACCGGGACCGTAGTCAAGTTCCAGCTAGAGCATGGCTGGGGCTTCATCAGAGACCCGGAGGCTGACACCGACGTCTTCGTCACTAGAAGGGACGTTGAAAGCCACCTGCCGGAGGGACATCACGGCCGTGACCTGTACCCCGGTGACTTGGTCACCTACACCCGGCACAAGGGCGCAAAGGGACTGTATGCCCTCCACGTTCACCGGCTCACGGAGGAGGAACTGCAGTACCGCCCAGACACGGAGTACACTGAGGGTCCGGACGGACCAGAAGATTACCCGGAAGAGCAAGGAGCATCAGGAGGACACCGTTACCAGTAAACGGTAAAGTGGAACTGTATATAGTTACCCGTCAGGGTACCAGAACTGTTACAAGAACTGTTATGAGAACTGCTGCTGATTGAAGTGTGGAATAGTTAAAGGACTGTTACCCGTGTGCAAGTTAACCCCCTCAATCCCTAACCAGGCTGAGGACTGTGAGCAGCCATTCCCCTATCCCCACTGGCCGAGGACTGAGAGCGGCCAATCCCTTGTAAATAGTTGCACTTCTTAAAGCGCCCCCTACTGGTTTTATAAAAGAACTGCAACGTCTACCTCAGAATTAAATGGACTGTTGCACCTTTACCTGGTCACAAGTTGCACAGCGGCCAGAGCTCCAGAATGTGTTTTTGAAGAAAATGTTTTATTTGAAAATGTCTTATATTGGAAAGTTTTATATGCTGCTAGAATAATACTGCAAATGTTTTATGTGATGTTTTATATGCTAAAAGAGTTCCAGTGGCATTAGCAAGATGTTTTATGGAAAGGAGTACCAGTAATGTTAAAAAGAAAAGAGTACCTCCCATAAAGGGATGAGTTACAAGTTAATATCTTATATGCAAGTGCACTTTAAAAATTTGTATGTTTTAAATAGTTTTATTCTTTTCCAGCCCGAGGACGTGCTGTGATTTACCAGGGGGGGATGTAGCAACCCGAGGGCTCGGCTGCTACAGGGGTATTGCACCTCAAACCAGATGTGTGATATTCCACTCCCGGGTAAGGATGGAGTGTGGACTAGGGCTCGGTAGGCTGCATGCACCACACACACCCCATTTCCGAGAGACAGCTCAACGGTGCTTCCACTAGACAGAAGTGCAGGCACGACAGCATCTGTCCCTGGCTGGAGTGGGGAGGGGGTGGACTACCCAGTGGTGTAGGAGCAGATAGGGGTGGGTCTCTGGGCATAGGCAGGAGCCCATTGGTTGCTAGTCACCTGGGCTCGGGTGTCAGAAGGAGGTATAAAAGGTGGGCACCATCTTAGAACAGTGTTCAGTTCAGAGAGGAGGAGAAGAAGACAGGAGTTCAGCCAGAGAGGGCTGACAGGGAGCTGTGGCTCAGTCTGGGCCCAGCTCCAGAGGCAGGCCTGGAGTGGAGGCCAGAAACAGCAGAAAGAGAGAGGAGAAGGAACGGAAAGGAAAGTAAGAAAGGAACTGGAACAGAGGAGAAAGGAAGCAAGGAACACAGAGAAAGGCCCAGAGACACGAGGACCGAAGGAACCCCATATGCCCAGAGGAGATACAGGGTGAAGGGTTGGCAGAACAGGGTACCGGAACCCAAATTGGTGGAGGCAACAGATTCCTCAGCCAAAGACCGGAGGTTGTTACCACATCTTGGTGCGACCCCTCACTACATCCACCAGAAAGGCATACCGTATAGGATCAGGGAAACCGGGAGAGGTTTCGCCAACAGAAGGCCCGAGGAAGCTGGACAAAGGTGGGTCACTGGTGGGGACGGCCAGAGAAAGGTAGAGAAGGGAGCTCTGAACCACACTCTGGAATTACCTGGGAGTTGACCGAGTCCCTTGCCTGGTGGACGCAGCGCGGCTCGGGCAGTCATCGCCTGCAGCATTGACATGAACAACAACTGTGAGTAAAGCATTGAAAACTGCAACCGCACGTCTCTGTGGTTCCTCGCCGCACCAGCACCATTAGCACTGGGACGCTCACACCATCACTCCCATCATCATCCACATTAGCTGCCCTGAGGCAATACTTCTCCCGTGGGGAGTTATCCCATACTCGGCTGCGCAAACAACATCAGCCTCAGCGGTCTGCAGCGCAGTGGCGGTCCACACTGACCGCAATCCACGGGTGGCGTAGTCGGACATTTGCTATACATTAAGACTGCCACTGGTTTGACCACCCTGGGCACGGACCGGGTCACCGCCACATGGAGACTACAACCCCCAGCATTCTACAACAGGCCCGGTTCTGGGTTCCCCTGCACAACACAGGCCCAGGGGGCGCGTCATATACTCAGAGACAGCCTGTCCCAACTAGAAAGTTTATCCAATTCAAAGAGGAATTTCAAAGAAGCCAAGGTGCGAAAAATGCAAATGTCCAATTGAGGGAGGAAATATCAAGGGTGAAAACATACCTGTGTGAAATGAAACAATCACTTCAAATGCTGCAGAAAGAAAATTCACAGCTCAAAAAAGAAATAACAGAGCTAAAATCATCAAACCTGCAACAAAAACCGGAGAAGGCACCACAAAGTACAATCACCCCCCCAAAACAGATGCCTGCACCAACTACCTCGGTGCCTGACACATCACAGACCTGTGACAGCCTCAGCCATACGGACTCTACACATTATCCCATCAATAAAAATACAGCCCCAGACACAAAGCAAACCAAGGTAACCAGCACCCCTGGACCCAACAACACTAAAATAAACTCCATCCTCAATCCCAGCAACTAAATTACAGCCCCATCATCACAGCATCCCAGGGCAACCGATACCCAAGGACCCAACGACACACAGAAAACAATTGGCCCAAATAAAACAACAGGCCCTGACATCGTCCTATTAATAGACTCAAACGGGAAATACCTGGACACTAAGCGACTGTTCCCGGGGGCACGGGTCCTAAAAATTTGCTGCTCAACAATTCCTCAAGCAGAGGAGGTGATCGATAACCCATACTTCTCAGAGCCCACACACCTCATACTACACACCGGCTCAAACCATATACACCAAGAGGCCACACAAGACTTATCAAAACTCGCAATAGCGGCCCATCAAAAATTCCCCAGAAGCAAAATAATCCTGTCTGCCCTGCTTCCAAGGAAAGACCTACACCAACAGATAACCCAGCAAATCAACACAGAGCTGGCCGCCAGCATTACCTCAACACCAAACATACAGCTGGCAAGACACCCCAAAATTAAGCTCCGTCATCTATATGATGACAAACATCTCAATAAACATGGAGTCAGCCAACTAGCAAAAGAGCTAAAGGACATGGTTCTAAACAGACCGCCGAGACCACAAGCAAGACGCCCTCCAAACAGATGGCAACCCAAAGCGATCCCCAGAGACAGCCCACAGAGTGGGCAGAAGTACAGGAGTCCACATTCCCCACAATGGCAACACAAAGCAATAGAGGGCAGCAACATGGCAGAAATAAGGACATTGGTCAACACATTGTGCAGCAAACTTGTGGGACACCCAGTAAAATATACCACCCAAACCCACCACTAAAACCAGTTATATCCAATGAAAATCTCTCTATTATAAGGTATATCGACAAAATATGACATCCTTAGTTATCAGCAGCTGTAACATTCAAGGATTGAACGCTTCAGCTTTTGGGTCCAAGATAAATGACCCAGACTTCAAACATAGGCTAAAAAACATTGACATTCAGATCCTCCTGGAGACATGGGCCCGAGCAGAGGAGGAATCCCTTGCACCCATGGGATACAGGGAATTATCTGTCTCCATCCAGAAAAACAAGAATACCAAACAGGGCCGGTGCTCAGGGGGCATACTAATCTGGTACAAGGAGGAGATCAAAGAACACATCAAGGCAATAAAAAGAGGAGACAGCCACATCTGGATGAGGATAAGCAGCTCCATCCTCACTTCTCAGCAGGATATCTACCTCTGTGCAGCTTACATCCCTCCATCAGAATCCCCATACTTTAAGCCGGACATCTTCGAGATCCTACAGAGGGAGGCAGCCCAATTCCAATCCAAGGGCAGGGTGCTCATCTGTAGAGATGTGGGGCTCCGGCTGGTTCAGTCGCCACAGAGGTACTGCATCTCACCCAGAGGAGTGGTACCCCACTCTCAGGTAAGGAGGGAGTACTACCCGGGACCCACAAACCCGCATCCAACACACTCCACTTCAGTAGGGAAGGGCGAGATTGCTCCTGAGGGAGAGCACAGTCCCTGGTCTCTAGCTGGAGGGTGGAACCATGTAGTGGGTGTGGGTGGAAGAAGTAGATCAGGGGAGCACCGTGAGGAAGAGTATAAAAGACAGAGAGAACCATCTAGAAGGGTCCAGTCTTGCTCAGGAGAGCAGTATAGGAGGGTCCAGGCTCTTGGTTCCAGTGCTTGGATCAGGAGTTGAGTGGAGAAAGAAAGAGGAGGCGGGCCTAGTTTGAGAGGCCCAGGAGAGAGAGTGAGAGAGGACGGGAGCAGAGGGAGGGCTCCGGAGAGACAGAGGGGATCCCAGGGGCACGGCGAGTGCAGAGCCCACCCATGCTCCCGAATCCACGCTGACGTGGAGGGATCAGGCTGCAGAGGGGACCGGCCACTAAACTAGTGGAGGACAACCAGGCTTAGCTAGATAACCGGAGGCTGCTGCATTTTCAAGGTGCTGCAGCCAACAACCACAATTACATCGCCGAAAAGGTGGCCGCATAGTGTCCAGGGCATTGCAAGTCACCCGACAAGATCTGAGGCTACCGGCTTGGGACACTGATTGTGAGGTGCAGGGCAGGAGGGCGAGAGACAGCGCAGGGAAGACGACCAAGAAAGGCATATAGAATGGGGTCCCGTTTAAGTACTCCTTGCGAGACTTTAGAGTTTGCTGAACCCCTTCCCTGGTGGACACAGGACTACGTGGGAGGTTACACACTGACCTTGGTAACCTGGAGACTTGCAGAACCGTGAGTAAAACCTGAAGACTGCACCCCACTATGTCCTGGAATTATTGCTGCGCCATCACCAGCCCTACACTACACAGCACCAGCAACATCTACCTCATAACATCACTATTTCCTGCCCTGGAGCTAAGCTCTGCTTGTGGAGAGCTGAACCAACTCTGCTGCGTCACCATCAGCTCCAGTGGATCTGCACCGCAGCAGCGGCTCCATATAGCTGCATACCACAGGTGGCGTCACGAACACCTTTTACTTTCCCTTTAATTGACCGCCCTGGGTCACGGACCGGGTCACTGCCATCGTGACATCCCCAGCACTGACCGGCCCGGCTACCGAGTACCCCACGGCCCAGGGGCGCATCAGAGACCTCAACGCCAAGATGGGTACAGAGAAAGACTACGTGTCACCTGATGGAAACACATACGTACTAGGAGATGAGTCCTTTTACAGTGACAGTACAGACAGCAAGAAACAGCCACGACAGAATTGTGAACAAAAGCGGCAGGACACTGCTGAGCCTGTGCCGGAGCCTTGGGCTGTATATACTGAATGGTCGCTTCAGAGGGGACTCATTAGGGAGATTTACACTAAACTCCCACACAGGCAGCAGTGTGGTAGATTATGCCATTACCGACATGGACCCAACAAACATAAATGCCTTCATAGTCACACCTGAAAACCACTTGTCAGACCACAACCAGACACTGCTGTACATGATATCCACGACAAGTCACCCACACCAAAGCCCCACTTGAGTGGTCTCCACAACCTGCCATCATCCTTCAAGTGGCACAAACAGTTAGCCACTGAATACACCAACATGACCAACAGAATCGAGATTCAAGAGCTACTTGTAAACTTTAACGCAAGTGTCTATACACCAAACCAGCAAGGGGTCAACCTGGCAGTGAACGACTTTAATAACATCCTTCCTATATACCATGGCAGAACTTGCAGGCCTCAGAAGGACTAACCCCAATAGACCAACAAATAAACAGTGCCAAAAATTGTATGACAAAGAATGCAAGACAATACGCAACTCCCTAAGGGTAGCGTCAAACAAAAAACACAGAGACCCCAACAACAGAGACCTAAGAGCGGCCCATGAAATCCTACAGAAGCTGCCCTGGAGCTAGCTCTACCTGTGGAGAGCCACACCATCCCTGCTGCCGTAACACCAGTTCCAGAGGACTGCTCCGCAGCGGCGGCACCCCTTAGCCGCATTCCACAGGTGGCGTCACGAACTGTCCAAATCCCCCATATCTACCCCCTTTTTACTGACCGCCCTGGGTCACGGACCGGCACAGCCACCGTGATATCCCCCGGCAACCAAAGGCCCGGCTGCCGAGTACCCCACGGCCCAGGGGGCGTGTCAGACTTGGCGTCACAAACAGGATTTCGTGCCCGTTGCCACCGGGTACTGTCCGCCTTTATTTAACTGAACTGTGCGTTAAACTGCGGTGAGGATCGCCGCCATTATCGCGCTGCAGCGCAGGAAGAAGAGGGGCGTAACCGCGGGAACCTGGGAGGCGTAATTGCTAAAGCGCGCAAAGCCTAAGACACGCCCCGCCCCTGTCGTCGAACCAGGAAGCGTCAGGTCCTGGAAGGAGCTCAGAGGACGCTCTGACGTCAGACGCGAGCGACGCAAGGTCCTGGAAGAAGACCGTCGCCCGCGGAGCTGCGGCCTACCTGGTAAAGAAAGTGAAGAAGGTAGGCTCCGGTTCACTAGGGGGGCGCAACAATGGCCGATGACAAGCAAGCCACCTGAGCACCGGTTAACGCTCCTGATGCCCAACCTGCGCCCGGCTCTGCACAGGCCAGCAGGGGTCGTGACCCCGATATTACCTATGGCCCTGCCGTATATCCCTGGAGTGAAGTGGCTTCCCCAGTATAACGGCAAACGAGACACCCTGTCCGGATTCAAGAGAAGAATATGTGGTGTGCTAGATATGTATTCTTTGACTGGCAAACAGAGAGCTGCTGTCATATTGGGACAGTTGACTGGTGCCGAAGAGCGGGAAGTTGAAACATGGCCAGCCGCAGACCAGGAATCGGTATCCATCATCTTTAAGAGACTGCAAACTGTGTTTGAAAACCGCACTGAGACAGATCTCCGGATGAGGTTCTACCACTGTGTCCAGGACCTGAGGACAGTGTCCGGGACTACGCCTGGCACTTATAGGAAGCCCTGCGGTCCCTGAAACAGGTTAGTCCAGCCAGCATACAAGATGAAAATAAAATGCTGACGGAACAGTTCATCCGGGGGTTAAGGTCCCAGGAGGAGAGCAGAACTGTACGGTGGTGGGCCTTAGATCATCCAGATGCCACCTTTGACATCCTTAAGGACATGGCCATAAAGGGTCTGCAGCCCTTGGAAGCAACAGATACTGCTGTCCAACGTTACCAGGGTGGGACCACCCCAGTGCCCGCAGCACCCACTGCTCCTTCACTAGTGGCCGAAACAAAGATGCAAACAGTGCCTCCTAGCAAGCTGGACAGCCTACGCTCTGCAGTGCGTCAGTTAAGTAAAACCCTGCCCACTGACCTGAGCACCATGCAGCTACAGGAGGAGCCCGAGCTGGAAGGAAGGATAATACTCGCCGACAGCCCTTAGGATGTCCCCTGGATGAGAGGAAGGAGGAGGACAATGCCACCCTGGAGGAGGACAACGCCGCTCCGTGGGAGGACCCACGACCAACGTCGCCCTCCAGGAGAGTTCATCTGCTATCGCTGCCAGAAGGCAGGCCACACAGTGTGGAACTGTCCTTTAAACGAGCGAACCCTGGGGCCGATG
Source organism: Phyllobates terribilis (assembly GCF_046119375.1). NCBI lineage: Eukaryota > Metazoa > Chordata > Amphibia > Anura > Dendrobatidae > Phyllobates > Phyllobates terribilis. The sequence goes on from NW_027362765.1 coordinate 420,879,566, forward strand.
GCCGACACCCAGGAGTAAATCAAGCAGGCCCATCAAACTGGTACCATCGGTTCGTGGGAGGAAGACCTTTCCTGTCCATTGTGCTGCACGGCATCGCGACACCTGCCCTGCTGGACACTGGATCTCAGGTAACCATCATGCAAGATGTCCTCTTCCAAAGGTTCTGGTACATAGACGAACTTCACCCGCCAGCTCCAAACCTTTCCGTGTATGCCTCCAATGGCCTTCCCCTTAACCTAGTCCGGGTTAAGGATGTGGCAGTAAAGGTGGGAAGAGTGGAACTGAAGGACCAGGGACTAATTGTAGTACAGACTAATCCTGATGATACAGACTTGTATATGGTACTTGGCACAAATATTGTCGGTAACTGTTTGGGAGAAGTGTTGTTTTTGCTCCAACAGATGTCCGACACTGCCAAACCATGGCAGAGAAGGGTGCTCCAGACAGAGATCCGAGCCCTTATGTACCAGCAACAGGTAAAGCTAACAGGTGGTGATATTGGTAATGTACGGGTGACAGACCCGATACCCATTGTGATCCCCCCGATGAGTGAGATGCTGATTTGGTGTAGAGCAGCAATAGGTCTCAAAGAACGGAGCTACCAGGCGGTAGTAGAGCCCCTTAGCTCGGAGCATAGACTTACACTCTTGACTGCCAGAGGGGTAGTGGATGTACGCAATGGGAGGGTGCCCGTACACCTCCTAAACTATGGGGAGGACGAGGTTAGATTACCACGCTACGCCACTGTTGCCAAACTGTACACAGTAGATAACAACTCCATACACACGGCGGAGTCCTTAACCTCACCAGACGAAGTGGAGGATAATGACCCGGGAACCCAGGTGGAGGACTGGTGTCAACAGCTCTATGTTGGGACAGACACCACTCCTGTCCATCAGAAACAGGGTGTACACCGGGTGGTTCAGGAATACGAGCGGGTATTCAGTAAACACCCACTTGATTTCGGAAGAATTAAAGGAGTACAACACAATATACCCACAGGTGACCATCCACCCATCAAAGAACGTTACAGGCCAATCCCACCAGCACACTACCAGAAAGCAAAGGAAATGTTGCATGACATGAGGAAGGCAGGGGTAATAAGAGATAGCTGTAGCCCCTGGGCAGCTCCCCTGGTCCTAGTCAGGAAATAGGATGGAAGCATGAGAATGCGTGTAGATTACCGACAAGTAAATCGCATAACACACAAAGATGCATACCCTTTGCCCCGTATAGAGGAATCCCTGGCTGCATTAAAGTCTGCAAATTACTTCTCCACCCTTGACCTCACTAGTGTGTACTGGCAAGTAGCTGTTGCTGAGGAGGATCGGGAGAAGACGGCCTTTACTACCCCGATGGGACTGCGAGTTCAACGGTATGCCGTTCGGACTCTGCAACGCCCCCGGAACGTTCCAGAGATTGATGGAGTGCTGCCTGGGACACCGCAACTTCGAGACTTTACTGCTATACCTGGATGACATGATAGTGTACTCCAACACATACGAGGACCATTTAAAGCACCTGGCAGAGGTATTTGAGTCGCTGTCCCGGTATGGGATGAAGCTGAAGCCCTCAAAGTGCCACCTGCTCAAGCGAAAGGTACAGTACCTAGGGCACATCGTCAGTCCAGAAGGAGTAGCACCGGACCCAGAGAAGGTCACTGCCATCCAGAAATGGCCAGAGGCGAAGAGCCTCAAGGAGGTACGTCAGTTCCTGGGACTAGTCGGGTATTACCGGAGGTTTGTGAAGGGCTATACCAAGAAAGTGGCGCCTTTGCAAGATCTCCTGGTAGGACAGTCCGGGAGAGGCAGAAACCCCCCGTTCCAGTGGGGTAAGGAGCAAGCTGAAGCAAGCCTTTGAGGTGATGAAGGAGATCCTGACCGGCGAAGAGATCCTGGCCTACCCTGACTACAGCCAACCGTTCCTGCTGTACACTGATGCCAGCAACGAGGGATTAGGAGCTGTGTTAAGTCAGAAGCAGAATGGCCGAGAGAAGGTGATCGCCTATGCGAGTAGGAAGCTCCGCCCGACCGAGAGGAACCCAGAGAACTATAGCAGCTTCAAGTTGGAGTTCCTGGCCCTGGTCTGGGCCATCACCGAGCGGTTCAAGCACTACGTAGCCTCCAGCAAGTTCACTGCCTACACTGATAATAACCCCTTGACTCATCTGGAAACAGCCAAGATAGGAGCCATGGAACAACGATGGATGGCTCGGTTGTCAAACTACCAGTTCACCATTAAGTACCGGGCAGGCCGCAAGAATGCCAACGCCGATGCCCTGTCCAGGATGCCACACCAGTCGGACACTGAAGAAGAAGTGGATGACCTGGAGGAGATTGAGCTACCTGCCTTCCATCGCAATGGAATGGTCCACGAGCAACGAGCCTCCAGGAGGCATCGCGGTAAGACATTAAACCCTTTGCCTCACCACAGCTGGAAGGAGACCCAGGACAGCGACCCGGTTGTCAGCCATATTAAAGAACTGATAACCCAGGAAGGTTCCTCCCTGGAGAAGGACGCTTCTCCACAAGTCAAGCAACTGTGGAATGAGAGAAGCCAGCTGTTCATCTATAGAGAGAAGCTGTGCCGAAGGTACGTCAACCCTAGGACCCATGGGATGGTATGGCAGATCGTAGTGCCCATGACGGACATCCAGATGGTGTTGGAGGCCTACCACGATCAAGCAGGGCACTTTGGCTGGAAGAAGCTGGAAACCCTGCTGAAAGGTTGGTTTTACTGGGTTGGAATGCGCAGTTCCATAGAGAGATGGTGTCGGGATTGTGGACCCTGTAGCCTCAGAAGAAAAGACTACAGCAGCCAGAAGGCACCCCTGCAACCCATCAAGACAACTCGACCCTTGGAGATCGTGGCCCTGGATCATGTCAAGCTGTCACCCAGCAGGTCAGGATATTCCATGGTGGATCACAGGTAGTACAAACACCAGTACCACACGCATCCCAGTAATACGTAGGTCAACACGTAGCACGCAAGGTCAGACCCCTGTCAGATACAGAGAGTAGGAAGAGAAACTCTGATAGTATAAATAGTTGCCCTTGGGGTATGTTATTATTGTGTAATTTTATTTTATGTATTGACGTATTTTTGCCTTACAATGGACAATTTAGGTGACATGGACACTTTTCTTGTTGCATTTAGTTACCCGTAAGGGTATATATAAAGGACTCAGTGGCTGAGGACTGTGTGCAGCCCAAAAACTGTTTATTTGTCCATAATTGCACTCCCTGGAGTCCCCCTTTAAGGTAACCACTGAACAAAAACCTGTTTGGTGTGGCGGAAGACGTGGTCCCACTCCGGATCACCTATGCCCGGCAGCCATGCCCAGGGCCTACGTTGAGGGTTTTCAGGCGGGTCCCTCATGTTCATCGGTGAAATGGACACCAGGTTACGGGACTTGCTGTAACTTTATTGTAATTATTATACTTGTTGTTATTATTGTATTATAATGTTACCTGTAACGTTTAAGAAAGTGCCTCTCATAAAGGGAAGAAATGTTATTTGTTTAACCTGTTTTTGAAAAAAAAATGCTTCAGTCCAGGAGTACTGAGTTTTACTAGGGGGGAATGTGGCGCCCTGCTCCGCATTGGTGCCACAGAACCCAGAAGGGTGCATGGATGGACTTCTCCACAAGAGGCCCTCACACATTCACACACCTTCACCCTACCACCTCAGACCAGTAGAGGGAGCCCGTTAGGGATATATATAGGGAGGGTGGAGCCAGGCAGCTCAGGGAGTTCTCAGTCAGTGTTCAGAGACAGAGAGGAAAACAGCTCAGAGTTGAGCAGAGAGCGTGCTGACGCTCAGAGAGCAGTGAAGAGGCAGCGAGCTGGCTGCTGTGCTTAGGCGAGCCAAGGCCTACAGCACGTGTGAAGGCCTAGTGAGGGCCTTGAGTGGGCCGAAAGCAAGAGGAGAAGGAAGAAGTAGTAAGGGGGCAGAGGAGCATACCAGGCTCACCCCGATATATATACCGGACACCGGGTCCGCACCTACAGGGACATTCATACTCAGTAGGAACCACCGGAAACCCTGGAGGACTACAGGTCCCAGGTTCACCAAACTCAGGCTACAGTACCAGGGATAGGAGTCACGGAGGTCCCAGCATCCAGGGAGAGTGATCTCCAAAGAGAAGGCCCTACCACCAAGTCAGCAGGTGCAAAGAGAGACAGTAACCAAGCTAGGCCTAGCTCCAGGCAGGTCAGAAGCTTAGAGAGTAAAGCAACGGATCAGGAGGCCCTATACCCGCTCACTTGGGAGAGAGTCCAAAAGTGTGCCCTTCACCTGGAGTACCCTGGACCGTGCCTGCAACATCACCAGTAAAGGTACTGAAGCTTACCCCCGTGTGAGTATCCGTCTTTCTTCCGGGACCGTCCTGCCGTCTCTCCCCTGCACCACCATCCATTACACCCCACGCTGCCCTGGAGCTAGCTCTACCTGTGGAGAGCCACACCATCCCTGCTGCCGTAACACCAGCTCCAGAGGACTGCTCCGCAGCGGCGGCACCCTTTAGCCGCATTCCACAGGTGGCGTCACAAACTGTCCAAATCCCCCATATCTATCCCCTTTTTTACTGACCGCCCTGGGTCACGGACCGGGCCAGCCACCATGATATTCCCCGGCAACCAGAGGCCCGGCTGCCGAGTACCCCATGGCCCAGGGGGCGCATCACCTTCGTGGTTCCTGGTCCTGTGTGGGTCTAGCTTCAGGTCTGCCAGGGACTTGTAGTTCTCCTGGGATGCCGGTTAGCCCTACTGGGTATAAAGGGACCCTGTAGGCGCGGACCCTGTGTCCGGTTTGTATACTGGGGTGAGCCTATGATGCTCCTCAACTCCTCTCTCCTTTCTCCTCTTGCCCTCGGCCACACTCGGGGCCCTCAGAACTCAGCAGCAGACGCGCTGCGTCTTCGCTGCTCTCAGCGTCAGCACGCTCTCAGACTCTCTCTCAGTCTGACTACAACTAACTGAGCTGCCTGGCTCCACCCTCCATATATATATCCCTAATGGGCTCCCTCTGGTGGTGTGAGGTGGAAGGGTGGAGGTGTTTGTATGTAATGAGGGCCACTTGTGGAGAAGTCCGTCCATGCACCCTGGGTCCTGTGGTACCTGTGCACAGCAGGGTGTAACATTCCCCCCTAGTACAATTCAGTACTCCTGGACTGAAGCATTTTGCTAAACAGGTTAACAACAATAACAAAAATAATTATAATAACAATTAAGTTACAGTATGTCCCGTAACCAGGTGCCCATTTCACCGAAGAAAGAACATGAGAGACCCGCCTGAAAACCCTCAACGTAGGCCCTGGGTGTGGCTATAGGGCATAAGTGATCCAGGTGTTGGACCATGTCTTCGACCACGCCAAACGGGTTTTTGTTCAGTGGTCAAATAAGGGGGCACTTTTGATGAGTGCAACTATTTACAGGGCAGTTTTTGGCTGCTCACAATCCTCAGCCTACAAGTCTCTGTACCCTGACAGGTAACTAAAGGCACACATATTAATTTTCAGTTTACACAATAAACAATAGACAATACCCAACTGGTTAACTCTATACAATGTAGGCACTTTGTGCTATTCCCTAAACCTGGCAGGGATTTGTCCTTGTGTGCTGCGTGTGGACCTACAGGGCATCAGCATTGGTGTTCTTGTGACCTGCCCGGTACTTGATGGTGAACTGATAATTTGACAGTCTGGCCACCCAACGCTGTTCCATGGCTCCCAACCTGGCTGTCTCCAGGTGTGTCAAGGGATTATTGTCAGTAAAAGCTGTAAACTTAGTTGAGGCTAAAGGCCCCGTCACACTTAGCGACGCTGCAACGATCCCGACAACGATACGACCTGTCAGGGATCGTTGCTGCGTCGCTATGTGGTCGCTGGTGAGCTGTCAAACAGGCAGGCTCACCAACGATCAGGGGAGCAGCGACATCGTGGAAAGAATCTTTCCACGATGTCCTGCTCCTGGTTACCAGCCTGCTGAAGCAGTAGCAGGCTGGTAACCATGATAAACATCGGGTTACTAGGGGCACACGTGCCCCTAGTAACCCGCTGTTTGTCATGGTTACCACTCTGCTACAGTGAGCGGGAGGTTACCGCTCACTTTAGCAGGCTCGTAACCATGATAAACAGCGGGTTACTATGTGCGCGTGTGCCCCTAGTAACCCGATGTTTATCATGGTTACCAGCCTGATCGCTGCTCCCGCTGGTCACACACAGCGATGTGTGCTGACCAGCGGGAGGACAACGACCAAAAAAAGGTCCAGGACATTCTGCAGCGATCAGCGACCTCACAGCAGGGGCCTGATCGCTGCAAAGTGTCACACATAGCGATATCGCTGGTGAGGTCGCTGTTGCGTCACCAAAACCGTGACACAGCAGCGATCTCGCTAGCGATCTCGCTATGTGAGACGGGGGCTTTAGTAATGCTTGAACCTTTCAGTGATAGCCCAGACCAAGGCCAGGAACTCCAGGTTGAAGGAACTGTAGGACGTAGCTTCCTGCTGGCATACGTAATTACCTTCTCTCCTTCATTCTGCTTCTGGAACAAAACAGCTCCCAGTCCCTCATTGCTGGCGTCGGTGTACAGCAGGAAAGGCTGGCTGTAGTCAGGGTAAGCCAGGATTTCTTCACCAGTCAGGATTTCCTTCATTACTGCAAAGGATTCTTCCTGTTCTTTGCCCCACTGGAATGGGGGACTCTTACCTCTTTTGGATTGTCCTACCAGGTCTTGTAGAGGTGCTACCTTTTTGGTATAGTCCTTTATGAACCTCCTGTAGTACCCGACCAGTCCCAGGAATTACCGTACTTCTTTGATGCTTCTCGGTTCAGGCCACTTCTGGATGGCAGTGACCTTCTCCGGGTCTGGTGCTACTCCCTCCGAGCTGACTAAGTGCCCCAGGTGCTGAACCTTCTGCTTGAGCAAGTGGCGTTTAGAAGGCTTTTAGTTTCATCCCATACCAGGACAATGCTTCAAATACCTCCGCCAGGTGCTTCAGATGGTCTTCATATGTCCTCGAGTACATGATAACGTCATCCAGGTACAGCAGCACTGTCTCGAAGTTCCGGTGTCCCAAGCAACATTCCATCAGCCTCTGGAACATTCCGGGTGCATTGCAGAGTCCAAACGGCATACTGTTGAACTCGCACAGTCCCATCGGGGTGGTGAAAGCCATCTTCTCCCGGTCTTCCTCAGCAACAGAGACTTGCCAGTACCCGCTAGTGAGATCCAGTGTAGAGAAGTAATTTGCAGATTTTAGTGCAGCCAGGGATTCCTCTATACGGGGCAAAGGGTATGCATCTTTATGTGTGATGCGATTAATCTGTCTATAATCTACACACATCCTCATGCTACCGTCCTTTTTCCTGACCAGGAACAGGGGAGCTGCCCAGGGGCTACAACTATCCCTTACTACCCCTGCCTTTTTCTTGTCGTGTAACATTTCCTTGTTTTTCTGATAATGTGCTGGTGGTATGGGTCGGTAACGCTCCTTGATGGGTGGATGGTTACCGGTGGGTATGTGGTGTTGTACCCCTTTAACCCTTCCAAAATCAAGTGGGTATTTACTAAACACTTGTTCATATTCCTGAACCACTCTGTAAACACCGTGTTTCTGATGGACAGGAGTGGCGTCAGTCCCAACATGGAGCTGTTGACACCAATCCTCCAGCTGAGTTTCGGAGTCATTGTACTCCACTGTATCTGGCGGGGTCAAGGATTCCACTGTGTGTATGGCATCATCAATCACAGTATACAATCTGGCAACAGTGGCGTATCTTGGTAATTTAACTTCCTCCTCCCCACATTTTAGGAGCCGTATGGGTACCCTCCCATTGCGTACATCAACTACCCCTCTAGCAGTTAAGAGTGTAGGTCTGTGCTCTGAGCTAATGGTCTGCAATACTGCCTGGTAATTCTGTCCCTTGAGACCTATTGCTGCCCTACACCAAATCAGTATCTCACTCATTGGGGGGATCACAATGGGTATTGGGTCTGTCACCCGTACATTACCAATTTCACCACCTGTTAGTTTTACCTGTTGCTGGTACAGGAGGGCTCGAATCTCTCTCTGGAGCACCTTCCTCTGCCCTGGTTTGGCGGTGTCAGCTATCTGTTGGAGCAAAAACAACACTTCTCCCAAACAGTTACCAACAATATTTGTACCAAATATCATATACAAGTCTGTATCACCAGGGTTAGATTCCACTACAATCATTCCTTCGTCCTTTAGTTCCACTCTCCCCACCTTCACTGTCACATCCTTAACCCCTACTAGGTTAAGAGGAAGGCCGTTAGAGGCATACACAGAGAGGTTTGGGGCTGGCGGCTGGAGTTCATCTACGGACCAGTACCTTTTGTAGAGGACATCAGGTATGATGATTACCTGTGAGCCGGTGTCCAGTAATGCAGGTGTTGCTATACCATCCAGCAGGATGGACAGGAAAGGCCTTCCTCCTACAAACCGATGGTACCAGCTTGATGGGCCTGGTTGATTTACTCCTGAGTGTCGGCCCTCGGGCCCAGGGTTTGCCCGTTTAAAGGACAGTTCCGCGCTGTGTGGCCTGCCTTGTGGCAACGGTAGCAGATGAAGTCTCCTGGAGGGCGATGTTGGTCGTTGGTCCTCCCACGGGTTGGCATTGTCCTCCTCCGGGGTGGCGTTGTCCTCCTTCTTCACCTCATCCAGGGGACATCCTCAGGGCTTCCTTCCGGCTCGGGCTCCGCCTGTAGCTGCAGGGTGCTCAGGACAGTGGCCAGGGTTTTGCTCAGCTGACGCACTTCAGAGCGCAGGTTGTCCAGCTCGCTAGGGGGCACTGTTTGCATCTTTGTTTCAGCCGTTAATGAAGGAGCAGTGGGTGCTGCGGGCACTGGGGTGGCCCCACCCTGATAACGATGGATAGCAGTATCTGAGGGCTGCAGACCCTTAATAGCCATGTCCTTCAGGGTGTCAAAGATGGCGTCTGGATGATCTAAAGCCCACCACTGTACAGTTCTGCTCTCCTCCTGGGACCTCAACCCCCGGATGAACTTTTCCGTCAGCATTTTATTCTCATCTTGCATGCTAGCTGGACTAACCTGTTTCAGGGCCCGCAGGGCTTCCTGTAAGCGCCAGGCGTAGTCCCGGATACTGTCCTCAGGTTTCTGGGCACAGTGGTAGAACCTCATCCGGAGATCTGTCTCAGTGTGGTTTTCAAAGACAGTTTGCAGTCTCTTAAAGATAATGGATACTGATTCCTGGTCTGCGGCTGACCAGGTTTCAACTTCCCGCTCTGCAGCACCAGTCAATTGTCCCAGCACAACAGCGGCTCTCTGCTTACCAGTCATAGAATACATGTCCAGTACACTGCATATTTTTCTCTTGAACCCAGACAGGGTGTCTGGTTTGCCATCATACTGGGGAAGCCATTTTGCTCCAGGGATATATACGGCAGGGCCATGGGTATCAACGGAGTCACGACCGCTGCTGGTGGGGTGGCCGCTCCGGCCTGTGCAGCGCCGGGCGCAGGTTGGGTATCAGGAGCGTTAACCGGTGCTCCGGCGGCTTTCTGGTCGTCGGCCATGGTTGCGCCCCCCTAGTAAACCATAGCCTACCTTCTTTACTTGGATCGGGTAGGCCGCAGCTTCGCAGGCGACGGTCTCCTTCCAGGACCTTGCGTCTCCCTCGTGGCTGACGTCAGAGCGTGCACTTGACAACGGTCTCCTTCTAGGAACTGACGCTTCCTGGTTCGGCGTCAAGGCGCGAGGCGGGGCCTGGCCTTCGCCTCTCTGATTCCCCTCGGTTACGCCCCTCTTCTTCCCGCGCGGTGACAGAAAAATGGCGGATAATGGCGGGAAACCTCGGGAATGGCGGGAAATCTTCACCACAGTAAGTGTTACAGTCTTTTAAGGCACACAGTACCCGGTGGCAATGGGCACGGAATCCTGTTCATTGCAACGGGCACGAAAACCTGTTTGTGACGCCAGACGTTGACGTGACCCCGGGGCAATGGGGTACTCGGGAGCCGGGCCTATGGATGCTGTTGGGGGATATCACGGTGGCTGGCCCGGTCCGTGGCCCAGGGCGGCCAACTAAAAAGGGGGAATTTGCAATTTGGATAGGAAAAATAAAATAAATAGTTTGTGACGCCACCTGTGGTACCTGGTAAGGTTTACCAGTGCTGCTGCAGACCTCCGGGGGGTGATGGGATGGCAGCTGAGGTGTTTCTGCTCCCCACAGGTGGAGCGGGCCCCCGGGGCAGGGATGGCGTTTGATGGTGGGTGGTGATGCTGGGGCTTGTAGTGCAGGCGGGATGGCGCAGCAGGAGTAACTGACAGAGACAGGGGATTCGCTTCAATACCTTTACTGGTGCGGATGTCAGGTACGGCCCAAGGTACTCAGTAGGTTGGGTGCACTTCAGGACTTCTCCCCAGTGAGCGGGTATAAGGCCTCCTGGTCTGTGTCTGCATCTCTGTATGCTCCTGGCCAGCCTGCAACGGGGCCTAGCTTATGTATCGTGCTGTTCCTTCACCTGTTGCTCGGTAGTAGGACCTTCTGCTGGCAACCACTATCCCTGGTAATGCTGGGGCCTTTGTGGTCCCTGGTCCTGTGTGGGTCTAGCTTCAGGTCTGCCAGGGACTTGTAGTTCTCCTGGGATGCCGGTTATCCCTACTGGGTATAAAGGGACCGTGTAGGCTCGGACCCGGTGTCCGATTTGTATACTGGGGTGAGCCTATGTTGCTCCTCTACCCCCTCAGCTCCTCTCTCCTTTCTCCTCTTGCCTTCGGCCACACTCGGGGCCCTCAGAACTCAGCAGCAGACGCGTTGCGTCTTCGCTGCTCTCAGAGTCAGCACGCTCTCAGACTCTCTCTCAGTCTGACTACAACTAACTGAGCTGCCTGGCTCCACCCTCCATATATATATCCCTAACGGGCTCCCTCTGGTGGTGTGAGGTGGAAGGGTGGAGGTGTTTGTATGTAATGAGGGCCTCTTGTGGAGAAGTCCGTCCATGCACCCTGGGTCCTGTGGTACCTGTGCACAGCAGGGTGCCACATTTCCAATCAGTGTGATGGAAATAAAAGACAGAATCAAACTGATGAAATGCAAGAAGGCAGGGGGCAGTGATGGCATCTTGCCAGAGATGATCAAATACAGTTCCCCAGACATACAGTACATGCAGCACTGTCAAAAGTATTCACCCACGTCCTGAGTGCCGGCTACTTCCCTCACAGCTGGAATCAAGCTCTCTTAACGCCCATCTACAAGAATGGGGATCGATACGATACAGCAAACTACGGATGGATCTGTGTCAACAGCATTCTGGGAAAACTGTTTAACAGCATTGTTAATAAAAGGATCACCACTAGTGTTGAGAGAGCATGCTCGACACTGCTCGGTACTCGCCCGAGCATCTCACTACTTGGGATGTTCGGCGAGCACCGAGCATTTCCGGGTTACTCGGGCGGGAGCTCGGGTCTCTGCCCTGCATGTTTGGCGCTCTTTACAGAGCCAATGAACATGCAGGGATTGCCAGCCAGTCACTGGAATGCCGCAGCTATGTTGGTTGTGGGCATTACAGTGATTGGCTGGCCGCACAGCGTCACCTCGAGTATTTAAAACCGGGCGCCGCCATCTTGGACACAGTCGCTCCGGATCAGACGGTGTAGGGAGAGTGCTGCTGAGCTAGGGAGAGATTTATACTGCAAAATAGGTAGTTTAGGGTCTCTAAAGCCTGCAAAATCAAACAAACAGTCCTTCTCAGGACTAATATCCATCCCAGATATCAGGCAGGCAGGCAGGCTGTATAGGAGACGCAGTGGTTATACCAACAAACACTGCATTTCAGTCCTGTGTGCTGCTTTTCAAATTGCTATGTGTCACCCCAGGCCTGGATGCAACAAATATTAAAGGCTGTGTCTGAGAGCAGGAGGGAGGTTCCCTGGTCAGGGACAATTAGCATACAGCACCTCCTGTCCCAGGCCAGTAGGGGGAGCAGGCTGCCCCTATAAAAGCTGGAACTGAGGGCAGGGTTAGGGAGAACTGGACGACCTAGCTCAGGACTGAGACTAGTCCCAGAGAAGGAGGGACAGTTGAGCTGTAGCTAAGGAGTCCGTGAGGCAGAGGAGAAGCTGCGAGCCAAGGACAGAGGCGACAAGAGCCGGTCCTGGCTGAGAGAATCACCACCGGACATTGGGGTCCGAGGCTGTCAGGGTTGCAAGCCCTGCAGCAGATAACCAACCCACAAGGGATTTCAGGTTCCTTGGCCTAAGAAGCCCGGAGGCTCCGCCACACAGAGGGACCGGTACAGCACGGAAAAGCAAAAGGTATCTAAGGCCCGAGTCGCAAGCCATACAGGCGAAGTACACGGCCAGCTCAGGGACGTGGGTTATTACACCACGAAAAGGGGGATAGTCAGCAAGGGCAGAGAGAGAACGGTAGGCCTTCACACTCACCCTGACCAGTGGGGCTCGCCCGAATGCTCTCAGACACCCAGGCCTATTCCTACCCAGTACTCCTGTTGGGTCATTAGTAATACCAACAATAAAGACCGTGGACTGTTTGAAGCAGATTCAGAACTCTTATTATTGCGGCCTGCACTATCACCCCCAGCATCCTCCTACATTGCCCTGAGGCTATACTCTTCCCGTGGGGAGTTATCCTATCCATGTGCTGCACACTAACCCCAGCCTCAGCAGTCTGCATTGCAGCGGCGGTCATCCCTGACCGCAATCCACGTGTGGCGTAGTCGGACATTCATAGCTCTACAAATAGACTGCCACAGCATTTGGTCTGACCACCCTGAGCCACGGGATCGGGTTGCCACTACTACCCCATCATCGCACTGAAGCCCGGTTCCGGGTGCCCCACGGCCCAGGGGGCGAGTCAGCTAGACTTAGCCCCAGTTCTCAGGGGCCAGGAAACATCCTTTTTTTTTTTATCTAAATCCTCTTTTTTTTTTTTTCCCTCAGTCAGACTGTACAAATACCCGTCTTATTAACCTTTTGGTATCCCTCCCCCCACACAAAAAAATTGAGTGTGTCTGTGAGTGTTCAGACACAAGTATATCTGTTTAAAAGAGTCTGGTGTAGGCCAGAGAAATAGAACTGTGGTTTTGCAGTTCCATGGCTCAAATCTCTGTATTATCCACTTTTTTGCCTTTTTTCCATTAAAAAAACAGTTTCAGTGTCTCGCTGACTGTTCAGACACAAATATATCTGTTTAAAAGAGTCTGGTGTAGGCCAGATAACTAGAACTGTGGTTTTCCTCTTCCACGGTTCAAATCTGGGTGTAATCCACCTTTTTGCATAAAAAAAAATTTTTGAGTGTCTCGCTGACTGTTCAGACACAAATATATCTGTTTAAAAGAGTCTGGTGTAGGCCAGATAACTAGAACTATGGTTTTCCTCTTTCACGGTTCAAATCTCCGTATTATCCACTTTTTTGCCTTTTTTCAATAAAAAAAAACATTTTGAGTGTCTCTCTAACTGTTCAGACACAAATATATCTGTTTAAAAGAGTCTGGTGTAGGCCAGATAACTAGAACTGTGGTTTTCCTCTTCCACGGTTCAAATCTCCTTTTTATTACCCTTTTGCCATTGATAGTGCGAGTGTAAGCTATTTTACTTAATTTACAATGGGCAAGGCACGTGGCAAGGGACGTGGAACTGGACGTTCTGGTGATAGTGCGTGCAGAGGACGGGGCCGTGGCCAAGGTGAAAATGTGCCACAACCAACAGCCACATCTTCTCGCTCCCAGTTCTTGACCGAATTACTAGGGAAGCACACAACAGCACCACTATTGCGAACTGATCAGTGTGAACAGGTTATTAATTGGATAGCAGATAATACTTCCACTCACCTGGGCACCACCACCTCCGGTCTGTCTTCCTCACGGTCAAGTGTTAGTAGCCGTGAGTCTCGACTGCATACTCCTCCTCACCCTGATGCTCCTTCCTCCCACCATGCCGAGTTTCGTCAGTCAGCAACTGATCCCACACTTGGACACTCTGAAGAGCTGTTCACTGGTCCATTTCCATATTTGGGCCCCTCGCCTGCTCTGCTTGAAGTGGTGGAAGAAGAGATCCCATGTAACAGCCACAGCCACAGGAAGGCGACGCTGGCAATTTGTCACAAGAGGTGGACGATGGCGAGACACAATTGCCACAAAGTGAGGAGGAGGACCATGTTGCGGAAGTGGAAGAGGAGGAGGTGGTGGATGATCTAGTAACTGACCCAACGTGGCAGGAGGACACCCAGAGCGAGGCCAGCAGCACACAGGAGGAGGGAGGCAGAGTACCCCAACAGGCAGGAAGAAGCAGTGTGATGTCCATAGACAGAAGGCGGGCAACCGTTCCCCGTAACACCAGCACGAGGGACGTTGCCAGTACAACCAGTAGGTCTTCCAGAGTCTGGAATTTTTTTAAAGACTCTGCTGATAACCACAAAAAGGCCATTTGTACCACCTGCCAGGCCAGCATCAGCAGGGGTGACAAAACTACCAGCCTGACCACCACCAGCATGATCAGGCACATGTCAGGAAAGCACCCGACTTTGTGGGGCGAACCCCAGGATCCACGACCAGTGTCAGCGGGTGTCACCACTGCTTTTTCCGCTGTTGTGCGTGTAAGAGAACCCCCTGTTGTGCGTGCAAGGCAATCCCCTGTCCATACTGCATGCAAAGATGCCCCCTCCTCTCAGTTTTCACTGGTTATGGCAGTTTCTCAAGAAACAGCATCAACTTCCACGTCCACGTCCCACCGCAGCGTTCAATTGTCCATATCCCAGACCTTTGAACGAAAGCGCAAATTCGCAGCCAACGCCCCACAGGCCTCAGTCCTAAATTCATACTTTCACGACTGCTTGCGTTGGAAATGCTGCCTTTTAGGCTGGTGGAGACGGAATCCTTCCGCAACCTTATGGCGGTGGCCGTCCCTCGGTACTCGGTCCCCAGCCGACACTATTTTGCTCGGTGTGCCATCCCCGCACTACACAAGCACGTGTCCCAAAACATCTGCCATGCCCTCAACAACGCAGTTACTGGGAGAGTCCACCTGACAACGGACACGTGGAAAAGTGCTTGTGGCCAGGGACGGTACATCTCCCTGACGGCACACTGGGTAAACATAGTGGAAGCCGGGACACAGTCGGACCTTGGGACGGAACACATCCTCCCCACACCGAGGATTGCGGGCCCTATGTCAGTCAGAGTTGCCCCCACAGTGTACAGCTCCTGCGCATCATCCTCCTCCTCCTCCTCATGTTCAGCCTCCATCTCAGATATCACCACATCAGTTAGAAGCTGGAAGCACTGCAGTACTGTGTCAGCCAAGCGGCAACAGGCTGTGCTGAAACTCATAAGCTTAGGTGATAAACATCACACTGCTTGTGAGTTGTGTACAGCTGTGAAAGAGCAGGCAGATCTGTGGCTGAGACCGCTGAACCTACATCCAGGCATGGTCGTGTGTGACAATGGCCGTAACCTGGTGGCGGCTCTGAGGCGAGGCGAGATCACACACGTACCATGCCTGTCCCATGTGCTTAACCTCGTGGTTCAGTGGTTTCTCAAATCCTACCCGGAGCTGCCAGATCAGCTTGTTAAAATACGCCGCCTGTGCCCATTTTAGAAAGTCACCTACAGCTTCTGCCGCCCTTGCTGTGTTTCAGAAGCGTTTGCTGCTTCCGGCTCACAGACTGGTATGTGATGTCCCCACACATTGGAACTCTACCCTCCACATGTTGCAAAGGATTTGTGAGCAGAAGAGAACAGTTGTGGAGTACCAGCTGCAACAAGGCCGTCGATATTCAAGTCAGACTCCACACATAAGACCTCAGGAGTGGACCTGGATGTCTGACATATGTACCATCCTGACAAACTTTGAGGAGTCCACCAAGATGGTAAGTGGCAATGATGCCATCATTAGCATCAGCATCCCACTTGCCTGTCTTTTGCAACGCTCTCTGCAGATAATTAAAGAGGAAGCATTGCAGCCAGAGTATGATGAGATAGATCAAGAAGCCGTAGCGGGCGATTACACACAGCCCAGCCTCATCTCATCCCAACGTGCAATGGGGGACAATGAGGGAGAGGAGGAGGAGGAGGAGGAAGAACAGGAGCTGGTATCATGCGCTGTAGACGGTAGTACCTGTACAACTGTAATACCATCGGTTCAGCGTGGGTGGCCTGAGGACAAGGGGAAGGAGGAGGAGAGCATGGTCAGTCGTCATCTTGGTGAGGACCCGGAAGTCTTGCCCGTTACCAGTCTGGCACGCATGGCCGACTTTATGTTACGCTGCCTTAACCGTGACCCTCGCATTGTCAAAATGTTGGGTGACAGTCATTACTGGTTGGTGACACTTTTAGACCCCCGCTACATGGAGAACTTTCACTCTCTTATTCCTGAGGTGGAGAGGTCTACAAAAATGGGGCAGTACCAGAAGGCCCGTACTGCAGAACTGTTAAAAAAATTCCCATCTGAACACGCTAGCGGCAGAGGTCACAGTTCGTTGCCCAAAAAAAGGCGTACAGGCGAGAGAGACGCAACTCCAATCCAGCAGAGGCAGGGGAACACTGTCAACATTCTGGGACAGTTTTCTGAGACCCGGCCAGCTTACAGGCCCTGAGGCACGGGCTACTCTCACAAGGAGTGGAAAATTTCAAAAGATGATGAGTACCTTGCTGACCGTACCAGCGTCCTCCGTGATTCCTCTGTGCCTTTTAATTATTGGGTATCCAAGCTTGACACTTGGAATGAACTCGCTCTGTACGCCTTGGAGGTCCTGTTCTGCCCTGCTGCTAGCGTGTTATCGGAGCGCGTTTTTAGTGCCGCTGGGGGGAATTATAACTGATAAGCGCACTCGCCTGTCAAATGACAATGCTGACAAGCTGACCCTTATTAAAATGAACAAGGGCTGGATTGGGCCAGACTTCTCATCACCACCAAATGACAGCAGAGTAACATAAAGTCAAATCCACTGTGTTATTTCGGGAGGTGTATTCCCATGCACCGCTTCACACCCACACATGGGTATACGCTTCCTCATTTCGGCTGTTTTTTGCTCTTCTCCTTATCCTCAGCCTCCACCACCACTATACCACCAGGGTGACCGTGGTCCGTGTTGCCAGCATTGCAAGTTCCTCCGTCCTAATTTTTGGCAGCTTTTGCTTGGAAGGTGTGGCTCCCAGTTGCGCTTGGTACCACAGATCCTAGAAGTGTTCATTGATGGAATCCTCCACAAGAGGCCCCCATAAACATTCACACATCTCCACCTTCTACCTCAGACCAGCAGAGGGAGCCCGTTAGGGATATAAATAGGGAAGGTGGAGCTAGGCAGCAGTTAGTCTGGAGTTGACAGAGAGTCAAGTCTGTTGAGAGAGTTCCTGCAGTAGAGAAGCCTGAGTGAGGTCAGCCTGCAGTGGAGCTTAGTCCAGACTCAGTTGTAGCTCAGAATAGTGAGCTTTAGGTGTGCCGCCGCCATAAGATCGGTGAAGAGCGGCAAGCTGGCGTTAGTGTGTATAGCCTAGTGAGGGCCCGAGCGGGGCCGAGGGCGAGTGGAAAGTGAGTAGCAGTGGGGGCAGAGGAGCTTACCCAGCTGACCCCGAAACATATACCGGACACCGGGTCTGAGCTTACCGGAATCTCTATGACCCAGTAAGGCATAACCGGAATCCCTGGAGAACTACAGGTCCCAGGTTCACCAGAGAGCTGATACATAGCAGAGCTAGGAGACACATAGGCCCCGTAAGCTGGGAGCGTGCAATCCAAGAGAAGGCCCTACCACAACGTCAGCCGGTGCAGGACAGAGATAAAGTTAGGCCTAGCTTCAGGCAGGTCAGAAACTTACTACGCAGAGGCAAGAAACAGGAGGCCCTACACCCTGCATCCCCCTCTCCGTACGCTGCCCTGAGGCCTAGCTCCACCTGTGGGGAGCTATACCATCGAGCTGCTTTATCACCGGCCTCAGTGGACTGCCACAGCACTGGTGATTCTCACCAGAAACCACAGGTGGCGTCACAAACTTTCATAAAATTAACAAACAATCCCCTTTTAAAAGCTGACCCCAGGGTATGAGCCCGGGAGCCGACCACCGCGACATCCCCACAGACCAGGCAAAGGCCCGGGTACCGAGTCATCCCCATCCCGTGGGCTAGTCATCTTCCCTGGCATCACGAACAGGATTCCGTGCCCGCTGCAACGACGGAGTGTTATGCCCGTTGCCACCGGGTACTGGTGTATGTTAAACTGTGTATGTTAAACTGTGTTGAAGATTGCCGCCATTGTTGTGCCGCCGGGCGAGAAGAAGGGCATAACCGCGGGAAACTGAGGGGTGTACCTGCAAAAGCGCGCCAAGCCCCGGACACGCCCCACGCTTCGACGTCAAACCAAGAGGCGCCAGGTCCTGTAAGGAGCATCGCTGAACGCTCTGACGTAGGACGCAAGCGATGCAAGGTCCTGAAGGAGACCGTCACCTGCGGAGCTGCGGCCTACCGGAAGAAGAGAAAAGAAAGTAGGCCACGGTTCGCTATGGGGGCGCCAAAATGTCCGACGAACAGAACAACGCCAGAAAACCGGTTAACGGCCCTGATGTTCAACCGCGCCCGACGCCGAGCAGGCTGAAGCGGCCACTCCACCAGCAGCGCCTGTAACTCCTGTCATCCCCATAACTCTACCGTACATTCCTGGAGCAAAGCGGCTCCCCCAGTACAACGGCATACCAGATACCCTGTCTGGATTCAAACGGAAGATATGCGGTATCTTGGACATGTACTCTATGACAAGCAAACAGAGGGCCGCTGTGGTATTAGGACTACTGACCGGTGCTGCGGAATGGGAAGTAGAAAGATGGTCAGACGCAGACCAGGAGTCAGTGTCCGCACTCTTTAAAAAGTTACAGACTGTTTTTGAGGATCATACTGAGGCGGACCTCCGGATGAGGTTCTACAACTGTTCCCAACAGCCGGAGGACAATGTTCGGGACTATGCCTAGCGTCTACAAGGGGCCCTGCGGGCTCTGAAACAGGTTAGTCTGACCAGCATCGAAAATGAAAACAAAATGCTGAAGGAACAGTTTGTCCAGGGACTGCACCCACCTTTTCCCCGGTGGCTGCTGAAGCCAAGGTTCCAGCAACGTCTCCTAGAGCGCTGGACAGTCTGCGCTCTGAAGTGCGCCAGTTGAGCAAAACCCTGACCACTGTGCTGAGTCCTCTGCAGCTGCGGATGGAGCCCGAGGAAGGAGGGAAAATCCTGTTAGCCGATAGCCCTGAGGATGTCCCCTGGATGCGAAGGAGGAGGAGGACAACACCAACCTCTACGAGGATCAGTGACCAGCGCCGTCCACAGAAGGACCCTACCAGCTACCGCTGCCGCAAGACCGGACACACCGCCCAGAATTGTCCTTTAAACGAGAAAACCCTGGGGCTGAGGGCCGACACCCAGGAGTAAACTCCCCAGGCCCATCAGACTGGTACAACAGGTTCGTCAGAGGAAGACCTTTCCTGTCGATTGTGCTGGACGGCATCCCGATGCACGCTTTGCTGGACACAGGATCTCAGGTAACCATAATGCCTGACGTCCTCTACAGGAGGTTCTGGTCCATGGACGACCTAAGTCCGCCAGCTCCAAATCTTTCTGTTTATGCCTCAAATGGACTCCCCCTTAACCTAATTGGGGTTAAGAATGTGACTGTAAAGGTGGGGAGAGTGGAGCTGAAGGACCAGGGGCTAATTGTAGTAGAGACTAATCCTGATGATACCAATCCATATATGGTACTAGGCACTAACATTGTTGGTAACTGTTTGGGAGAAGTTGTGTTCTTGCTCCAAAAGATAGCTGACACTGCCAGACCAGGACAGAGGAGGGCGTTGCAGAAGGAGATCCGAGTCCTGATGTACCAGCAGCAAGTAAGGCTAACAGATGGTGAAATCGGTAATGTGTGGGTGACGGACCCCATACCCATTGTGATCCCCCCAATGAGTGAAATGCTTATCTGGTGTAGAGCTGCTATAGGTCTTAGAGGACAGAGCTACCAGGCGGTAGTAGAACCCCTTTGCTCTGAACACAGACCCACGCTATTAACCGCCAGAGGAGTGGTAGATGTACGCAATGGGAGGGTGCCCGTCCGTCTTCTCAACTGTGTGGAAGATGAGGTCAGATTGCCACGTTATGCCACTGTTGCCCAATTACATGCTGTAAATAACAACTGCATTCACAAGGCGGAGTCCTTAACTTCACCAGACGAAGTGGAGGATAATGACCCTGCAACCCAGGTGGAGGATTGGTGTCAACAGCTCCATGTTGGGACAGACACTACTCCTGCCCATCAGAAACAGGGTGTACACCGGGTGGCTCAGCCACACGAAAGGACCAGTACCGCCACAGAGGAGCGAGGAATACACGGGATCCGAGTCGCCAGCCATACGGTTGAGCACAGCACGTCACACTCAGGGACGTGGGCTACAACACGACTATAAGCGGGATAGCCAAAAGAGTACAGTCAGAACGCCTACAACTCCACCTGGCCAGGGGAATTCTAGGATTGCTCCCAGACTGACCAGGCCCTCATCCCTAGCAAGTACTCCCATTTGGGCCTATATAATTGCCACCAGTAAAAGCCCTGGGACTGCACTGCAAAGACTCTGTGTTGTCATTACTGATCCAGGCACTATCACCACCACCATCTATACACTCTGCCCTGAAGCTACACTCTTCCTGTGGGGAGTTACACTACTTTGCTGCAAATATCACCAGCTTCAGTGGACTGCTCCGCAGCGGCGGTTCTCAATAACTGCATTCCACAGGTGGCGTAGTCGGACTATTTAAACCAGATACACATAGACTACCCTGGTTTGACCGCCCGGTGACTACAACCCCCAGCATCTACAAGGCCCGGCTCCGGGTATCCCCCACAGCCCAAGGGGCGCGTCAACTTTGGCGTAGTCGGCAGGATTTTGTGCCCGCTACCACTGGGTACTGCACACCTTCACAGACTGTGTAGCGTACCGTGGTGAAGATTTCCCGCCATCTGTCGCCGTTTTCCCGCCACCGTCCGCCATTTTCAAGTCACCGCGCGGGAAGAAGAGGGGTGTGATCGCTGAAAACGCGCGAAGTCCAAGGCCCCGCCCCACGCACAGACGCAGCGCCAGGTCCTGGAAGGAGCCACAGCGAACGCTGACGTCAGACGCGCGTGACGCCAGGTCCTCGACGGAGACCATCGCCTGCGGAACTGCGGCCTACGGAAGAAAAGAGAAAGAAGGTAGGCCACGGTTCACTAGGGGGGGAGGAAGACGCCCGATATGGAAGGAACGTCAACCACCGCCACGCCCGCTGCCGCGGTAATGCCATTCACCATGCCATATATACCGGGAGCTGTGTGGTTGCCCCAGTACTCAAGAGAGTCGCACACCCTGAGTGACTTCAAGGAGAGACTCAACAGTTTATTTAAAGTATACCCCCTGTCCGAGGAACAGAAAGTGAGCATCCTTATAGGCCAGTTATTTGGTGCAGCCCAGAGAGAAGTAAAGTCCTGGTCAACCAGGGAAAAAGGGACTGTAAAAGAGATACTGGCCTGCCTAAAGGACACTTTTGACATTCGTACTACAGCAGAGATAAAGATGAAGTTTTATGGGTGCAAACAACGGGCAAAGGACAGTGTACGGGACTATGCTTTAAACCTGCAGGAGGCGCTGAGGGCCATCAAACAGGTAGACCCTGACAGTGTTCGTGATGAAAACAGACTGTTAACTGAACAATTTATTGAGGGTTTACTGTCCAGCGCCCACCGAACCCAGCTGCGCATAATGGCTCTGCAAAACCCTGACTTGGACTTTGCTCAGTTTAAGGACAGGGCCATCCGGGTGCTACGAGAACCAGCACCAAGTGGCGCTACAGCTCACCGCCGCCCAGCTATCACCTACCACCAGGAGGTGGCACCCTTTTCCCCGGAGCCTGTAGGAGTTGATGCACAGACTCTGGACAATGCCCCGTCTACAGACCTGCACCATCAGGTCCAAGAGTTAACTAAAAGTGTAGCGGCGCTAACCAAAACGGTGCAGTCCTTGCAGGTGTCTCCCATAGGAAAGATCCAGCTGGTTTCCAGTCCGGAGGACATCCCGTGGCGCCGACAGAAGAGGATTCCACCATCCAGAGGGAGGAACAGCGACCGCTGCGACCAGGACGGACAACCCATCTGCCGCCGCTGCAACCAGCCAGGACATTATTCAAGGTGCTGTGATTTAAACAAGCAAAACCTGGGGCAGATGGCCAACCCCCAGGCATAAGACCACCAGGCCCATCAAGCTGGCGAGACAAATATGTGGGAGGATGACCGGTCCTACCTGTCGTGCTGGACGGCTTTCCAATGAGCGCGTTTCTGGACACTGGATCCCAGATGACCACCATCCCCTGCATTCTTTTCAAACGGTACTGGACCGACTCTGACATCACCCGCCGTCCAGATGAACATTTGAGCATTTATGCCAGCAATGGTCAACCCGTACCTCAGGTGGGGTTCAAAGAAGTGACCATAAAGGTTGGCAAGGTCGAACTGCCAGCACAGGGACTGATTATTGTCGACATTGATCGCCGAGAAAGTCATCCCATGATAACCTTAGGCACTAATGTCATTGAAAATTGTCTTGCAGAAATAATTGTCTTGTTACAGCAGGTTGCGGAGACCGCCAGTTCCAGCCAGCAGCGGGTTCTACAAAGAGAGATCAGAGCCCTGATGAAAAGACAACAGGTAGAACTGTCTGGTGGTGAGATTGGCAGTGTTAGGATGAGTGACCCATTCCCTATTGCCATGCCCCCCAAAAAGTGAAATGCTGATTTGGTCTAAGGGGTAGAGATTACCAGGCCCTGGTAGAGCCCGTCTACTCCGACAGTAGGCCCACCATTTTGACAGCCAGGGGGGTGGTTGATGTTTACCATGGGAGAGTGCCAGTCCGCATCCTGAACATTGGCGAAAAAGAAGTTCATTTGCCCCGGTATGCCACCCTAGCCAAGCTATTCACCGTCAACCAAAATTCTATAAAGACAGTGGAACCCTTACCTCCATCCAAACAGGCGGAGGGTAATGGTAATGACAGATGGAGGACTGGTGCCAGAAGCTGCATGTGGGTACAGACTCCACCCCTCCACACCAAAAACAAGGAGTATCCCGGGTGGTCCAGGAGTATGAGAGGGTCTTCAGTAAACACCCACTCGACTTCGGGCAGGTAAAGGGGGTTCAACACCATATCCCCACGGGAGACCAGCCACCCATTAAAGAAAGGTACCGGCCTGTACCGCCAGCACACTACCAAAATGCCAAAGGGATGTTACGAGAGATGAAGGAGGCTGGGGTAATAAGAGACAGTTGTAGCCCCTGGGCAGCTCCATTAGTTCTTGTAAAGAAAAAGGATGGCACAATGAGAATGTGTGTAGACTACAGGCAAATTAACCGCATAATTCATAAAGATGCGTACCCGCTACCCAGGATAGAGGAGTCACTAGCTGCGTTAAAATCTGCTAATTATTTCTCTACTTTGGATCTTACTAGTGGGTATTGGCAGGTTCCTGTAGCAGAGGCGGATAAGGAAAAGACCGCATTCACCACCCCGATGGGCCTCAGCGAGTTCAACTGCATGCCATTCGGGCTCTGCAATGCCCCAGGAACCTTCCAGCGGTTGATGGAGTGCTGTCTAGGACATAAGAATTTCGAGACAGTCCTCTTGTACCTGGATGACGTCATAGTATACTCCAAGACATATGAGGATCATCTGAAGCACCTGTCGGAAGTGTTTGAAGCCCTGGCTAGCTTTGGCCTGAAGGTAAAGCCATCAAAGCGCCACCTGCTGAAGCCCAAAGTACAGTACTTAGGACACGTGGTAAGAGCTGACGGTGTAGCACCAGACCCCGACAAGGTCACCGTAATCAAGGACTGGCCGAGACCTTCCACCATCAAAGAAGTGCGGCAGTTCCTCGGGTTGGTAGGCTACTACCGAAGGTTTATACCAGGCTTCACCAAGATGGCGGCACCCATGCAGGACCTCCTAATAGGCCAGTCCAGGAAGGCCAAAAACCAGAAACCACCATTCAAATGGGACAAGCTGGAAGATGAGTCCTTCACCAGGTTGAAGATGGCCCTAACAGGAGACAAGGTCCTGGCCTACCCTGATTATGGCCAACACTTCATCCTCCACACGGACGCGAGCAATGTGGGACTGAGAGCGGTGCTGTCCCAGGTCCAACAAGGCAGGGAGAGGGTAATAGCCTACACCAGCAGGAAGCTCCAGCCCACAGAAAGAAACCCAGAGAACTACAGCTCCTTCAAGTTGGAGTTCCTTGCCATCGTCTGGGCTGTGACTGAACGCTTCAAGCATTATCTCGCCTCCTCCAAATTCACCGTCTTCACGGATAATAACCCGCTGACACACCTGGACACTGCAAAACTTGGTGCCCTGGAGCAAAGGTGGATGGCCCGGCTGTCTAATTACGAATTCACCATCAAGTACCGGGCTGGGCACAAGAATGCAAACGCAGATGCGCTGTCCAGAATGCCTAACTTGCCAGACGGGGGAGAAGACCCAGAGGAGCTGGAAGAGATAGAAATCCCCGCATTCCACCGCCATGGGATAAAGCAGTGCTCCCATTGTGTGAAGAACAGGTGTTCTGCCAACAGAGAAGCGACGTTCAATTCTTTGCCCCACCATGGATGGGCAGAAACGCAAGACAGTGACCCGGCTGTTCGCCTAGTCAAAGAGTTGCTGACACAAGCTGACTCATACCCTGATTCAGATGCTCCAGAAGAGACCAAACAGCTGTGGAAAGAAAAGAACAAGCTGTTCATCTATGAAGGGAAGCAGTGTCGAAGAACTGTCAACTCCCGGACACATGAGCTGGTCTGGCAGGTTGTAGTCCCGAGGCGAGATGCATCTATGGTCCTGGAAGCGTACCACGATGGAGCGGGACATTTTGGATGGAAGAAGCTGGAAGTCCTGCTACGTGAACGGTTCTATTGGGTTGGCATGAGGAAAGCAGTCGAGAGGTGGTGTCGAGAATGCGGACCATGCAACCTGAGAAGAAAAGACCGTGACAGCCAGAGGGCTCCCCTGCAGCCCATCATCACCAAGCAGCCACTCGAACTGGTAGCCCTGGACCATGTGAAGCTATCCCCGAGCAGGTCAGGCTTTGTCTACGCTCTCACCATCATAGACCACTATTCCCGGTTCCTGGTAGTAGTGCCAGTCAAGGACCAAACGGCTCAGACAGCAGCCAGAGCTTTCCAACAGCACTTCTGCCGCCCGCATGGTTACTCAGAACGTGTGCTAACTGACCAAGGTCCGGCCTTCGAGGCAGAAGTATTCCAGGAATTCTGCAACCTGTACGGCTGCAAGAAGATCAGGACAACGCCTTATCACCCCCAGACCAATGGGATGTGTGAAAAGATGAATCAGGTGGTGATAGACCTACTGAAGACGTTGCCCCTGGAGGAACACAGCCTGTGGCCAGAAAAGTTGCCAGACCTGGTGGATCTCTACAATCACATCCCAGTTAGTTGCACCAACTGCACACCGGCTTACCTGATGCGAGCGAGACCTGGTAAGCTGCCCATCGACCTGGATATGGGAGTTCTGACACCAGAGGACGCCTTACCCGATGCAGATTGGGACACTGAGCGGCAACAGCAATACCGCAAGGTACAGGAAAGTGTTTAAAGAAGTCTGTCCCAAGCAAGAGAAAGGCAAGAGAAGACTTACAATCAACATGCACCTGCTGCCCCCTTGTCACCAGGAGAGCAAGTCCTAAAGAGGAAGAGGCGACTCCACAAGTTGGATGACCAGTGGGAAAAAGAGCCGTACACCGTTCTACCATCAAACCATGATAACACCAAGTTGTGCCTCATAAGTAAGGACGGAGGTGAGACAACAGCAACAGTTTCCAGAGACCACCTCCAGAGACCGCCTTACATTTCTCCAACCAGCCCCTCAAGAAGCTGTAGAAGTCCCGGTAGAGTTGGAAGAACCATTGGCCCAGGAGACAGAAGATTCCTCATCAGCAGACCAGGAGAATCTACCCTCTGCTAGTAGCGAGCCTGTGGTACCCCGTAGGAAGCTGCCCAACCTAGCTGAGACACCTCCAAACACCTGTAGTGAGGTGAACATTGAGCCCACCACACCAGGGGTAAATACAGGGGACCAAGGTAGAACACAGACAGACAGTGTGTTACGTAGGTCTGCCAGAAGCACCAGAGGTCAGATCCCTGCTCGTTGGAGAATTTAAAATGTAACTATAACTGTATTATTGCAAATGTATTATGTGTGTATTAAATATGTTTTTCCAGTTACCCTACAGGGTCCAAAAAGACTTTCAGGTTATGGACAATGGATAACCAAAAACTTTACCTTGTAAATAGTTGCACCTGTAAAGTGCCCCTTTTGTGCCAGACCACAGAACAAAAACACGTGGAGGTGGCTGAAGACGTGGTCCAACATCCGGATCATCAATGCCCTGTAGCCACCCCAGGGCCTCCGTGGAGGGTTTGGGTCGGGTCCCTCAAACTACATCTTCAGTGGAATGGACACCTGGTTACGGATGATACCGTGACCTATGAAGACTGTAAAGTTTGTAATATTCTAATGTGCCTTGCATTTACTATTTGTTACCTGTTATTTTTGCAAAATATGTTCAGTCCCGGAGTACTGAAATTTACTTGGGGGGAATGTGGCACCCCAGGGGGTCTGGTTGCCACAGTGGTAGTAATACCATGTCTGGGAGCAAAACAGGGGTTTCCTGGTCAGGAACACACAACATGCAACACCTCCTGCTCCAGACCAGAGTGGGGAGGATCCTGCCCTTTATAACTGGGTCTGGAGGCGGGGTTAGTCAGTTCAGTTCAGTGTCAAGAGTCAGATAGGACACAAAGGAGCAAGGAGCCAGGGACTGGAGCTGGATAGCTCGTCCTGGCCAGTGTACACAGAGGACCGGACACCGGAGTCCGAGGCTGTGGGACCCTTCAAGCCCAGCAGCAGAAACCGCACGGCAGGAGATTGTATGTCTCCTGGCCCAACAGAAGCCCGGAGGCTCAGCCACACGAAAGGACCTGTACCGCCACAGAGGAGCGAGGAATACACGGGATCCGAGTCGCCAGCCATACAGGTGAGCACAGCACGTCACACTCAGGGACGTGGGCTACAACACGACTATAAGCGGGATAGCCAAAAGAGTACAGTCAGAACGGCAGGCCTACAACTCCACCTGGCCAGGGGAATTCTAGGATTGCTCCCAGACTGACCAGGCCCTCATCCCTAGCAAGTACTCCCATTGGCGCCTATATAATTGCCACCAGTAAAAAACCTGGGACTGCACTGCAAAGACTCAATAATGACAACACAGAGTCATAGAATTCTATGATTCTATGACTCTGTGTTGTCATTATTGATCCAGGCACTATCACCACTATCATCCATACACGCTGCCCTGAAGCTACACTCTTCCTGTGGGGAGTTACACTACCTTGCTGCACATATCACCAGCTTCAGTGGACTGCTCCGCAGCGGCGGTTCCCAATAACCGCATTCCACAGGTGGCGTAGTCGGACTATTTAAACCAGATACACATAGACTACCCTGGTTTGACCGCCCTGGTCACGGTGACTACAACCCCCAGCATCTACAAGGACCGGCTCCGGGTATCCCCCACAGCCCAGGGGGCTCGTCACAGGCCTATACCACCAGCTCACTACCAGAAGGCAAAGGAGATGTTGCATGACATGAGAAGGGCAGGGGTAATAAGGGATAGTTGTAGTCCCTGGGCAGCTCCCCTAGTGCTAGTTAGGAAAAAGGACGGGAGCATGAGAATGTGTGTAGATTACCGACAAGTAAATCGCATTACACATAAAGATGCATACCCTTTACCACGCATAGAGGAGTCCCTAGCTGCCTTAAAGTCTGCAAATTACTTTTCCACCCTTGACCTCACTAGTGGGCACTGGCAAGTAGATGTGGCTGAGGAGGATCGGGAGAAGACGGCCTTCACCACACCTATGGGACTCTGCGAGTTCAAGAGTATGCCGTTTGGACTCTGCAATGCCCCCCGGAACGTTCCAGAGATTGATGGAGTGCTGCCTGGGACACCGCAACTTCAAGACTGTGTTACTTTACCTGGACGATGTGATAGTGTACTCCAAAACGAACGAGGACCACTTGAAGCACCTGGCGGAGGTAATTGAGTCACTGTCCCGGTACGGGATGAAGCTGAAGCCCTCAAAGTGCCACCTGCTCAAGAGAAAGGTACAGTACCTGGGGCATGTTGTCAGTCCAGAAGGGGTAGCACCAGACCTGGAGAAGGTCACTGCCATCCAGAAGTGGCCGGAACCGAAGAACCTCAAAGAGGTGCGTCAGTTCTTGGGACTAGTAGGATACTACCGGAGGTTTGTAAAAGACTACACCAAGAAAGCAGCTCCTCTGCAAGACCTCCTGGCAGGGCAGTCCCCCAAAGGCAGAAATCCCCCATTCCACTGGGGTAAGGACAGGAGCAAGCTGAGTCGTTTCAGGAGATGAAGGAGATCCTGGCAGGCCATGAGATTCTAGCCTACCCTGACTACAGCCAACTGTTCCTGCTGTATACAGATGCCAGCAACGAAGGACTGGAAGCTGTCTTAAGTCAGAAGCAGAATGGCCAAGAGAAAGCGATCGCATATGCAAGCAGGAAGCTCCGCCCGACTGAGAGGAACCCAGAAAACTATAGCAGCTTTAAGTTGGAGTTCCTGGCCTTGGTCTGGGCCATCACTGAAAGGTTCAAGCACTATCTAGCCTCCAGCAAGTTCCCTGCCTTCACTGATAACAACCCCTTGACCCATCTTGAAACAGCTAAGCTAGGGGCACTGGAACAACGATGGATGGCTCGGCTGTCAAATTATCAATTCACAATTAAATACCGGGCGGGCCACAAGAACGCCAACGCCGATGCCGTGTCCAGGATGCCTCACCAGTCAGACATAGAAGAAGAAGTGGATGACCTGGAAGAGATTGAGCTACCTGCCTTTCACCGGAATGGGATGATCCATGAGCAACGAGCCTCCAAGAGGCAGCGTGGAACGACGTTAAACCCCCTGCCTCACCACAGCTGGAAGGAGACCCAGGACAGTGACCCGGTTGTCAGCCGCATTAAAGAACTGATAAATCAAGAAGGTTCCTCCCTGGAAAAAGAAGCGTCTCTGCAAGCAAAGCAGCTGTGGAACGAGAGAAGACGGCTGTTTATCTACCGTGAGAAGCTGTGCCGGAGGTACGTCAATCCAAAAACCCATGAGATGGTATGGCAGATAGTGGTCCCCAAGACAGACATCAAAATGGTGTTGGAGGCCTACCACGATCAGGCGGGACACTTTGGCTGGAAAAAGCTAGAGACCCTGTTGAAGTGTCGATTCTACTGGGTAGGAATGCGCAGCTCCATTGAGCGGTGGTGCCGGGACTGTGGACCCTGTAGCCTCAGAAGAAAGGACTACAGCAGCCAGAAGGCACCCCTGCAACCCATCAACACGACTCGACCCCTGGAGATCGTGGCCCTGGACCATGTCAAGTTGTCACCCAGCAGGTCAGGGTACTCCTATGCTCTGACCATGGTGGATCACTACTCACGTTTCCTGGTGGTCACCCCCGTCAAAGACCTGACGGCAGAGACAGCAGCAAAGAAGTTTCAAGCGTATTTCTGTAGACCCCATGGTTATCCTAAGAAGGTGCTGACGGACCAAGGCCTGGCCTTTGAGGCTGAGTTGTTCAAGGAGTTCTGCCATCTCTACGGGTGTAAGAAGATAAGAACTACACCGTACCACCCACAAACCAATGGTCTCTACGAAAAGATGAACAACATCATCATCGACCTGCTAAAGACCATACCACTTTAGGAGAGAAACCAGTGGCCAGACCTACTACCTGACCTAGTAGATCTGTACAATCATATACCAGTAAGTTCCACCAATTGCACTCCGGCATATCTCATGCGGGCAAGGCCAGGAAAGCTGCCCATGGACCTGGAGCTTGGTGTTGTTGAACCTGAAGCTGATATGACCACTGAGGACTGGGACACGACCAGACAGGAGCAGTACAGAAGGGTACAAGCCTGTGTCGAGGACAGTCTCACTCGGGTGAGAGATAAGCAGGAGGTGCACTACAACAAAAACGCGCCTGCAGAACCCTTTACACCTGGTGAAGTAGTATTGAAAAGGAAAAGACAAAATCATAAACTTGATGACCAGTGGGAAAAAGAACCCGACACTGTGTTGAATTCAAGATTTGATAATTAGAAGACCTGCTTAATTAGTCGAGATGGAGGAAGAACGTCTACAACAGTGTCCAGGGATCACCTAAAGTTGTGTTCAGACCTACTAAAACTCCAAGAAGGAGTGCCTGTCACTGTATCGGAGGAACCAGAAGAAACAGTAATACATACTGATTTAGGAGACTTCCTGGCAGATTGGCCTCAAATAGGAGGAGCAGCAATCATTCCAACACTCCAATTCTTCGAACAGCCAGAAGACCCTCCACAGCAAGTTGAACCTGTAAGTGCTGCAGAAGAGCCTAGTGCTGCAGAAGAGCCAGCTCAAGAAGAATCCCCGGACGAAGGATCCCCGGCAGGAGAAGAGCCAGAGAGCCCAGCCAATGGCACACTTATGTAATGCACACGCCCGGACGGACTGGCGTGTGCGTGTTTAGTGGTTCCACTGTGCCATGAACCGGAGAGTGCCTGGAGGGGCATAACTAAGTATCTGCTCGATCCGACCAAGGTCGCACGACGGCATACGACGCCAGTGTACCAGGGAGGAACCGAGCAGAGGGACCAGGGTCTACTCCAGGTCAGACTCCGGACACGGCTGTTGACCCACACCGGGGAATACAGGAACAGGCAGGCTAGAGCGCAGGCTGGGTAGGGTCCAGTACAGACTGGGAGACGAGTTCAGAGCCGCAGATGCGGTAATCAAACAGAGTAAAACGAAACCGCAGGTGCGGTAGACAAGGCTGAGCAGAGTGAAACCGCAAACGCGGTGGACAAGGCTGAGCAGAGCGAAACCACAGACGCGGTGGACAAGGCTGAGCAGAGCGAAACCGCAGACGCGGTGGACAGAGCTGAGCAGAGCGAAACCGCAGACGCGGTGGACAAGGCTGAGCAGAGCAAAACTGCAGACGCGGTGGACGATGCAGAGCAGAGCAAAACTGCAGACGCGGTGGACAAGGCTGAGCAGAGTGAAACCGCAGACGCGGTGGACAAGGCTGAGCAGAGCGAAACCGCAGACGCGGTGGACAAGGCTGAGCAGAGCGAAACCGCAGACGCGGTGGACAAGGCTGAGCAGAGCGAAACCGCAGACGTGGTGGACAGGGCTGAGATAAATCGCCGAAGGGGTAAACAAAGACAAAGCAAAGGGGACAGGGCTCTGTTCATACGGAACAGAAAGAAAGGCAGAACTGGAGATCAAGTGCGCGCTCTTGCACAGTGGGAGATGGACCACTATGCAAGGACGCCGCCAGGTATGTTACAACTTGCCAGTCCCAGAGAGAGGTTAAGGCAGTTTTACAACTTAGTCACAAGCAGAACTGGTAGGGTAACTGATAATGCAGACTCTGATACCACACAGACCACCGCGCTATGCAGATCAACACGTAGTACTAGAGGTAAACCGCCTGTAAGATCCACTAAGTAAAATAGTTACCCCTGGGGTATTGTATATTATTATACTGTATTATTGTGTATTTTCATGCATATGTATATTATTCTATGTTTTGCCTTATTGATGAACAGTTTTAGTGATACGGACACTTCCTTTATTGTTTATCTAAGAACTTCGTGGCTGAGGACTGTGTGCAGCCCAAAAACTATTTATTGTATATAATTGCGCTCCCTGGAGTGCCCCTTTTAGGTGACCTCAGAAGTAAAACCTGTCTGGAGTGGCTCTACTGGAGGTCCAACACGGGATCTTCATGCCCTGCAGCCACCCCAGGGCCTACGTTGAGGGTTTGGGACAGGTCCCTCAAACCACCAAGTACTCTACCCTGTGAGATGGACATCCTGTCTGGGAACCTCACCGCAAGAGACTTGAATTCTGAGGACACTTTGTATTCGTTTATGTTATTATGCAACGTTTAAGAAATGTGCCTCCCATAAAGGGAAGAGTTATTGCATTGTTCATGTTTAATATTGTTGTTTTAAAATGTACTTCAGCCCGGGAGTGCTGAGCTTTGCTAGGGGGGAATGTGGCGCCCAGCTGCGCTTAGTACCACAGATCCTAGAAGTGTGCATTGATGGAATCCTTCACAAGAGGCCCCCATAAACATTCACACATCTCCACCTTCCACCTCAGACCAGCAGAGGGAGCCCATTAGGGATATAAATAGGGAAGGTGGAGCTAGGCAGCAGTTAGTCTGGAGTTGACAGAGAGTCAAGTCTGTTGAGAGAGTTCCTGCAGTAGAGAAGCCTGAGTGAGGTCAGCCTGCAGTGGAGCTTAATCCAGACTCAGTTGTAGCTCACTGCCGTTAGTGTGTATAGCCTAGTGAGGGCCCGAGTGTGGCCGAAGGCGAGTGGAAAGTGAGTAGCAGTGGGGGCAGAGGAGCATGCCCAGCTCACCCCAAAAAATATACCGGACACCGGGTCCGAGCTTACCAGGATCTCTACGACCCAGTAAGGCATAATCAGAATCCCTGGAGAACTACAGGTCCCAGGTTCACCAGAGAGCTGATACATAACAGAGCCAGGAGACACATAGGCCCCATAAGCTGGGAGCGTGCACTCCAAGAGAAGGCCCTACCACAATGTCAGCCGGTGCAGGACAGAGATAAAGTTAGGCCTAGCTTCAGGCAGGTCAGAAACTTACTACGCAGAGGCAAGAAACAGGAGGCCCTACACCCGCTCATTGGGGAGGATCCTGATATGCACCCTTCACCCAACAGTGCTCCGGGATGTGCCTAAATTTCCACCAGTAAAAGGTACTGAAGTGACTACCGTGTCCGTCCCCGTTCTTGCTCTGACCCGGCTGGGTCTCGTCTGTCCTGCATCCCCATCTCGTACGCTGCCCTGAGGCCTAGCTCCACATGTGGGGAGCTATACCATCGAGCTGCTTTATCACCGGCCTCAGTGGACTTCCGCAGCGCTGGTGATTCTCACATGAAACCACAGGTGGCGTCACGAACTTTCATAAAATTAACAAACAATCCCCTTTTAAAAGCTGACCCCAGGGTACGGGCCCGGGAGCCGACCACCGCGACATCCCCACAGGCCAGGCAAAGGCCCGGGTACCGAGTCATCCCCATCCCCTGGGCTAGTCATCTTCCCTGGCATCACGAACAGGATTCCGTGCCCGCTGCAACGACGGAGTGTTATGCCCGTTGCCACCGGGTACTGTGCGCCTTAAATTTAAAAAAAAACTGTGTATGTTAAACTGTGGTGAAGATTGCCGCCATTGTTGGGCCGCCGGGCGAGAAGATGAGCGTAACCGCGGGAAACTGAGGGGCGTAACTGCAAAAGCACGCGAAGCCCCGGACACGCCCCACGCTTCTACGTCAAACCAAGAGGCGCCAGGTCCTGTAAGGAGCATCGCTGAACGCTCTGACGTAGGACGCAAGCGATGCAAGGTCCTGAAGGAGACCGTCACCTGCGGAGCTGCGGCCTACCGGAAGAAGAGAAAAGAAAGTAGGCCACGGTTCGCTAGGGGGGCGCCAAAATGTCCGACGAACAGAACAACGCCGGAATACCGGTTAACGGCCCTGATGTTCAACCCGCGCCCGACGCTAAGCAGGCCGAAGTGGCCGTACCATCAGCAGCGCCTGTAACTCCAGTCATCCCCATAACTCTACCGTATATTCCTGGAGCAAAGTGGCTCCCCCAGTACAACGGCATACCAAATACTCTGTCTGGATTCAAACGGAAGATATGCGGTATCTTGGACATGTACTCTATGACAGGCAAACAGAGGGCCGCTGTGGTATTAGGACAACTGACCGGTGCTGCGGAACGGGAAGTAGAAAGATGGTCAGTCGCAGACCAGGAGTCAGTGTCCGCAATCTTTAAAAAGTTACAGACTGTTTTTGAGGATCATACTGAGGCGGACCTCCGGATGAGGTTCTACAACTGTTCCCAACAGCCGGAGGACAGTGTTCGGGACTATGCCTGGTGTCTACAAGGGGCCCTGCGGGCTCTGAAACAGGTTAGTCTGACCAGCATCGAAAATGAATACAAAATGCTGACGGAACAGTTTGTCGGGGGACTGAGGTCTCCAGAGGAGAGCAGGACTGTGCGTTGGTGGTCCTTGGATCATCCAGATGCCACCTTTGACAATCTTAAGGACATGGCTATAAAAGGACTGCAGCCCCTGGAAACAAATGCCATCCAATGTTACCAGGGTGGGGCTACCCCAGTGCCTGCTACACCCACTTTTTCCCCGGTGGCTGCTGAAGCCAAGGTTCCAGCAACGTCCCCTAAAGAGCTGGACCGTCTGCTCTCTGAAGTGCGCCAGTTGATCAAAACCCTGACCACTGTGCTGAGTGCTCTGCAGGTGCGGACGGAGCCCGAGGAAGGAGGGAAAATCCTGTTAGCCGATAGCCCTGAGGATGTCCCCTGGATGCGAAGGAGGAGGAGGACAACACCACCCTCTGCGAGGATCAGGATCATCGAGCTGCTTCATCACCGGCCTCAGTGGACTGCCGCAGCGCTGGTGATTCTCACCAGAAACCACAGGTGGCGTCACGAACTTTCATAAAATTAACAAACAATCCCCTTTTAAAAACTGACCCCAGGGTACGGGCCCGGGAGCCGACCACCGCGACATCCCCACAGGCCAGGCAAAGGCCCGGGTACCGAGTCATCCCCATCCCCTGGGCTAGTCAAAGGCATAGGCGAAGACTATGGGAGACCCACTCCCCAATAATGGGAATAATGTTTTTAATATGCTGTACTGCATGGCTCTTGTAAAGGGCATTGCAAGTTCATCCGTCCTAATTTATGGCAGCTTTTGCTTCGAAGGCATAGACAAAGACTATGGGAGACCCACTCCCCATTAATGGAAATAATGTTTTTAATATGCTGTACTGCATGGCTCTTGCAAGGGGCATTAAAATCGTCTTGTTAAGCTACTGTGACCTCCACGTCTCTTCCAAGGGTCATTGATATTGTCTTTTTATTCCACTGGGACCTCCACGTCTCTTCCAAGGGGCATTGATATTGTCTTTTTATTCCACTGGGACCTCCACGACTCTTCCAAGGGGCATTAAAACCATCTTGTTAAACCACTCTGAACTCCAAGTCTCTTCCAAGGGGCATTATAACCGTCTTGTTAAGCTACTGTGACCTCCATGTCTCTTCCAAGGGGCATTAAAACCGTCTTGTTAAACCACTCTGAACTCCATGTCTCTTCCAAGGGGCACTAAAACCGTCTTGTTAAGCTACTGTGACCTCCACGTCTCTTCCAAGGTGCATTAAAACCGTCTTGTTAAACCACTTCGAACTCCACGTCTCTTCCCAGGGGCATTAAAACGGTCTTGTTAAGCTACTGTGACCTACATGTCTCTTCCAAGGGGCATTGATATTGTCTTTTTATTCCACTGCGACTTCCACCACTCTTCCAAGGGGCTTTGATATTGTCTTTTTATTCCACTGTAACCTCCACCACTCTTCCAAGGGGCATTGATATTGTCTTTTTATTCCACTGTAACCCCCACCACTCTTCCAAGGGGTATTGATATTGTCTTTTTATTCCACTGGGACCTCCACCTCTCTTCCAAGGAGCATTAAAACCGTCTTGTTAAACCACTCTGAACTCCACGTCTCTTCCAAGGGGCATTAAAACCGTCTTGTTAAGCTACTGTGACCTCCACGTCTCTTCCAAGGGGCATTAAAACCGTCTTGCTAAACCACTCTGAACTCCACAGCTCTTCCAAGGGGCATTAAAATCGTCTTGTAAAGCTACTGTGACCTCCACGTCTCTTCCAAGGGGCATTGATATTATCTTTTTATTCCACTGCGACCTCCACCACTCTTCCAAGAGGCATTGATATTGTCTTTTTATTCCACTGTGACCTCCACCACTCTTCCAAGGGGCTTTTATATTGTTTTTTTATTCCACTGTAACCTCCACCACTCTTCCAAGGGGCATTGATATTGTCTTTTTATTCAACTGTAACCTCCAACACTCTTCTAAGAGGCATTGATATTGTCTTTTTATTCCACTGCGACCTCCACCACTCTTCCAAGGGGCATTGATATTGTCTTTTTATTCCACTGTAACCTCCACCACTCTTCCAAGGGGCATTGATAGTGTGTTTTTATTTCACTGTAACCTCCACCAATCTTCTAAGATGCATTGATATTGTCTTTTTATTCCACTGCAACCTCCACCACTCTTCCAAGGGGCATTAAAACTGTCTTGTTAGACCACTCTGAACTTCACAGCTCTTCCAAGGGGCATTAAAATCGTCTTGTTAAGCTACTATGACCTCCACGTCACTTCCAAGGGGCATTGATATTGTCTTTTTATTCCACTGTAACCTCCACCACTCTTCCAAGGGGCATTGATATTGTCTTTTTATTCCACTGTAACCTCCAACACTCTTCTAAGAGGCATTGATATTGTCTTTTTATTCCACTGCGACCTCCACCACACTTTCAAGGGGCACTGATATTGTCTTTTTATTCCACTGTAACCTCCACCACTCTTCCAAGGGGCATTGATAGTGTGTTTTTATTTCACTGTAACCTCCACCAATCTTCTAAGGGGCATTGATATTGTCTTTTTATTCCACTGCGACCTCCACCACTCTTCCAAGGGGCATTAAAACTGTCTTGTTAAACCACTCTGAACTTCACAGCTCTTCCAAGGGGCATTAAAATCATCTTGTTAAGCTACTATGACCTCCACGTCACTTCCAAGGGGCATTGATATTGTCTTTTTATTCCACTGTAACCTCCACCACTCTTCCAAGGGGCTTTGATATTGTCTTTTTATTCCACTGCGACCTCCATCACTCTTCCAAGGGGCATTGATATTGTCTTTTTATTCCACTGTAATCTCCACCACTCTTCCAAGGGGCATTGATATTGTCTTTTCATTCCACTGTGACCTCCACGTCTCTTCCAAGGGGCATTAAAACCGTCTTGTTCAACCACTCTGAATTCTACGTCTCTTTCAAGGGGCATTAAAACCGTCTTGTTAAGCTACTGTGACCTCCACGTCTCTTCCAAGGGGCATTGAAACCGTCTTCTTAAACCACTCTGAACTCCACTTCTCTTCCAAGGGGCATTAAAACCACCTTGTTAAGCTACTGTGACCTCCACGTCTCTTTCAAGGGGCATTAAAACCGTCTTGTTAAACCACTCTGAACTCCACGTCTCTTCCAAGGGGCATTAAAACCGTCTTGTTAAACCACTCTGAACTCCACAGCTCTGCCAAGGGGCATTAAAATCGTCTTGTTAAGCTACTGTGACCTCCTCGTCTCTTCCAAGGAGCATTGATATTGTCTTTTTATTCCACTGCGACCTCCATCACTCTTCCAAGGGGCATTGATATTGTTGTTTTATTCCACTACGACCTCCACCACTCTTCCAAGGGGCATTGATATTGTCTTTTTATTCCACTGTAACCTCCACCACTCTTCCAAGGGGCATTGATATTGTCTTTTTATTCCACTGCGACCTCCAACACTCTTCCAAGGGGCATTGATATTGTCTTTTTATTCCACTGCGACCTCCAACACTCTTCCAAGGGGCATTGATATTGTCTTTTTATTCCACTGTAACCTCCACCACTCTTCCAAGGGGCATTTATATTGTCTTTTTATTCCACTGTAACCTCCACCACTCTTCCAAGGGGCATTGATATTGTCTTTTTATTCCACTGGGACCTCCACGTCTCTTCCAAGGGGCATTAAAACCGTCTTGTTAAACCACTCTGTACTCCACGTCTCTTCCAAGGGGCATTAAAACCGTCTTGTTAAGCTACTATGAACTCCACGTCTCTTCCAAGGGGCATTGATATTGTCTTTTTATTCCACTGCGACCTCCACCACTCTTCCAAGGGGCATTGATATTGTCTTTTTATTCCACTGTAACCTCCACCACTCTTCCAAGGGGCATTGATATTGTCTTTTTATTCCACTGGGACCTCCACGTTTCTTCCAAGGGGCATTAAAACCGTCTTGTTAAACCACTCTGAACTCCACGTCTCTTCCAAGGGGCATTAAAACTGTCTTGTAAAGCTACTGTGACCTCCACGTCTCTTCCAAGGGGCATTAAAACCGTCTTGTTAAACCACTCTGAACTCCACAGCTCTTCCAAGGGGCATTGAAATGTTGTTTTTAATTACCTCTAACCTCCACCACTCTTCCAACGGGCATTGCATTTCCTCCTAATTTTAATCAGCTGTTGCTTTTCAATGCATAGGCGAACACTAAGGGAGACCCACTCTCCAATAATGGGTAGAAGGTTTTTAGTACGCTGTAATCCACATCTGTTTCAAGGGGCATTGCAGTTCCTCATAATTTTTGGAAAGCCTTCCATTCACTGCTTAGGCCAACAGTGTACAGGAGACCCAGTTGCTATAAATGGAAAAAACGGTTTAGTTAAGGCCCTCTGACCTCCATGTCACTTCCAAGGGGCATTGGAGTGCGTCGAAATTTTTGGTAGGTATTGCACTCACTGTATGCCCTATAACTGTGTAGCTGAACCGCTCCTTTTGTTACAGAAGCATATCCTACTAGACATGTGTGGTTGACTGGCCTGATATTGATATGAATGGTCCCTGTTCCTCCTGCTCTTTCTCCTTTACCACCACCTCATCCATCATTCATCACCTGAAGCTTTGTTTTAACGGGAGTCATAGAACTGGGATAGTAGCAGGAAAACATCCAGCAATCCTCGGAGGAGGTAGGATATGCGCCAAAACACTGACCACCTCAGGCCTAGCCACTACTACATACATGCGCTTGCATTCCAAGGAACAGAAAGCTAAGGAGATGGATGGCCTCATGATCCTGAATAATTTACTCATTGTGTAGGAGGCCGACCACTGCTGCTGTCTACCTTCTGAACGTTGTGTTGAAGCCTGATTTACCTCTATGTCTGGAGGACGTGTTGCATCCCAGTGTCCAACTGTGTCCCGGCTTCCACAATATTAACCCAGTGTGAAGGCGTCAGTGAGATGGACCATCCCTGGCCACATTCACTTGTCCACGTGTTTGTGGTTAGGCTGTCCTTCTCACTAAATGCACTGGGGAGGGCACAGGTAATGTTTTGGTATGCGCGCTTGTGTATAAGGTGCACTGGGACAAATAGGGGAGGCTGCGGACCGTTTATGGACACCCGGCCGCCCCCAGGCGGCTGGGGACTGTGTGTGGGCACCCGGCCGCGGGGCGGATGGGGACCGAGTATGGACACCCGGCCGCCCCCTGGCAGCTGCGGACCAAGCGTGGACACCCGGCCACCGGGCGGCTGGGGACTGAGTATGGATACCAGGCCGCCGACGCAGCCATGACGTGGTGGCCAGATTCCGCCTCCACATGCCTAAAAGGCCCAATTTCAAGTGCAAGCAGTATGGTATTGCAGCCTGCGGGTGGGTGGGTGGCAGGCTGCATACTTGTGCTTGCATTGCAAGGAATGGGGGAGGTACAATTGAACACTGCCCTGGGACAAGGACTTGCACGGGGATAGTTGCAAGTCTGCATCTTCTGATGCGGCAAGGATCACTTCTGATGGGCACACTTTAGGCAGTGACCTGGGTGTCAGAGATGCTTCCAGGGGTCTTCCCCATGCTGTTCCCATGTCTTTTCAGCACTGTATGCATGTGTCACACAGCACATGGCCAGATAAGGTTGTAAAATGTTAAAATTACATTTCCCAGTGAATGCATTTGTCACAGTTGAAAGCAATACAAAAGTGCAAAAACGCATAAAAAATGCTACTTGTGAGCATAGCCCAAGGTGTGGAGGAGTATTTTGTTTTTGGTTATTTATTTTACCTTATACACAAGTCTTTACCCTGGAAAGGATGTTCCTTAACATATTTCACAGGAAAGCAGTTTCAGTTTCGTTTTTGAACGTTTTATTGTGAGCCCGTAAAAGTGGCTTAATACCTCTGACCACGTTGTTGACAGCAGTGACCTGGGGGTCAGAAATGCTTCCTGGGGCGATCCTCATGCTGTCCCCATGTCATTTGAGCACTGTCACTATCGTTTTGGGCACTTTTTAGGCTTTCTACTGACTGCCGGGGGTGCCGCCGCAAAAATGCTCGGGTCTCCCATAGACTAACATTGGGCTCGTTGCTCGGGTCGAGCACCCGAGTATCACGGTGAGATCGGCCCGAGCTTCGAGCACCCGAGCATTTTAGTGCTCGCTCAACATTAATCACCACCTTCCTCACCCAACATGATATCATCAGCAGAAGCCAAGCTGGATTCATGCCGAACCACTGCACTACCGATAACATCTACACCCTGCAGAGCCTCATCAAGACCCATGTCCATAGCAAAAAACAAGGTAAAATATTTGCATGTTTTGTGGACTTCAAGAAGGCTTTTGACTCAGTGTGGCACTCTGGCTTGTTCCTGAAACTCCTAGAGAGCGGAATAGGCGGCAGAACCTATGACATCATCAAGAGCTCGTACACTGAGAACCATTTCAGCTTGAAGGTGAATGGGAAAAGGACTGCTTTCTTCAGACAGGGCCGCGGGGTCAGACAGGGATGCAATCTGAGCCCAACCCTATTCAACATCTACATAAATGGACTGGCTGCAGATCTGGAATCCTCCTCCGCCCCAGGCCTCAGTTTGCACGACCAAGAGGTAAAGTTCTTACTGTATGCAGATGACCTCCTGCTACTCTCCCCAACTGAGAGAGGCCTCCAAGATAGCCTGGCAGTGCTGGAAACATTCAGCACCACACGGGCGCTGCCCATCAACCAAAAGAAGACCAAAGTCATGGTGTTTCAGAGAAGGAACCAGAACAAAACCCCCACTCCCTCCCGCACATTAAATGGCTAAAGGCTGGAGAAGAGCAGCAGCTATACCTACTTCAGTCTGGAGATAAGCCAAACCGGGAGCCTCAAGCAAGCAGCAGAAGCCCTAAAAAGAAAAGCGTGCAGAACCTTCTACGCCACCAGAAGACAACTGTACCACCTCAAACTACCTGTGAGAGTCTGGCTCAAGATATTTGAAAGTGTCATCGCCCCTATACTGCTGTATGGCATTGAAGTATGGGGCCCAGAGAC
The DNA here is from genome assembly GCF_046119375.1 of Phyllobates terribilis. NCBI lineage: Eukaryota > Metazoa > Chordata > Amphibia > Anura > Dendrobatidae > Phyllobates > Phyllobates terribilis. The sequence continues at coordinate 420,920,755 of NW_027362765.1, forward strand.
CTACCCAGATCAGACAAAGTGGGATCTCAGCCCAACTGAAGTCTTCCACCTGGAGTTCTGCAAATATCTCCTCCAAGTCCAACGCAGCACCTCAAACATAGCCTGTAGGGCTGAGCTGGGCCGATTCCCCATTTGGCTCACTATACACAAGAGGGCACTATCACTCCAGGCACACATACAGAGCAGCAACCCCAGCTCCTACCATCATAAAGCCCTGCTGAGCCGGAGCCCAGAGCAAGCCAGGAATCCCGGCAGCCAGTCCAGCCAAAGTCAGCAACACACCCTGACAAAATGCCAAATAAAGGGGACCTCGGAGAGCTGCAAGAAGCAATACATAAAGGGATGGAAAAGTGAACTAGAGAAAGCCCAGAAACTCACCATTTACTGGGCACTGCAGAGGGAGTACACTTTGGCCCCATATCTGGAGATGTTACACCACCGCAAAGACAGGCAGACCCTGAGTCTGTACAGACTGAGTGCTCACAGCCTAGAGGTGGAAACACGGTGGCACCGACAGACATACAAGCTGCGGGAGGACAGACTGTGCCAGCACTGCCAGCAGGGGGCCCTGGAGGACGAGGCGCACTTCCTGCTGCACTGCAACAAATACTCAGAAGTGAGGACCTCCCATTTCCAGAAACTCTCCACTCACATCCCGGACTTCCCGTCCATGGACGAGGATAGTAAACTCTGCATCCTACTGGAGGAAGAGGAATCAACGGTGGTGATCGCCGCCCAATATGTCACCGCATGTCATAAACTGAGAGGAATGTAAGACCCCCGAATGGTCTATTACTGACCAAATTGATCCCCCCAAAATCCCATCCCCACAAGCCCCCTCCCCTGTCACCTTTATTTTTTATTTTTATTTATTTATTTATGTTTCTTGCTTTGGCAACACTAATTGTATTTTGGTCCTGCCAATAAAGCCTATTTGTATTTGTATTTGGGAGGGAGGAGAGAGAGAAAGGAGAGAGGAGAGAGAGAGAGAAGAGAGAGAGGAGAGAGGGGAGAGAGAAGGAGAGAGAAGAGAGAGAGGAAGAGAGAAGTGAAAAGAGAGAGAGGAGAGAGAAAGAGAGAGAGGGGAGAGGGAGAGAGGAGAGAGAGGAGGGGAGAGAGAGACAAGAGAGAGGAGGAGAGAGAGAGGAGAGAGAAATGAGAGAGAGAGGAGAGAGAGGAGGACAGAGAGACAAGAGAGAGACAAGAGAGAGAGAGAATTTTACTGTCAAAAGTTTGGGTCCCCATTGTTTTCAATGGGGCTCAGGTTCTGATTCAATTTCGGGTACAGTTCTGGTACCCGAACCGAACTTTGGAATAAAGTTTGGGTCAGGTACCAGAATCCGAACTTCCACAGGGCCTCTCATCCCTATGACTCTTAAAGAGGTGTTCCCATCTCAGACATTTGTAACATACCCACAGACTATGACATAAATGTCTGATAAAATCCAGTGCCATAAGTAAGACCAGGGGCGGACATATAATTGGTGCAACCTCTGCAGCCACCCAGGGGCCCAAGAGGTAAGCAGGATAGCTACCACCTCCAAAGCAGGTGGAATCGTACATTATGATGAGCAATTGAGCCCAAATATTGTTCTTGCATAGGTGCCCTCTTCTGTCTGATAAAGCAAAACTGTGCAACTTTTTTAATGAAACTGTATTGCAAAAATTATGTTTAGCCCAAAATACATGAATTGAAGTAAAAAAAATAAAGTGTTCCCCAGAGGTGTACAATCCCTTTAATTTCCGTTTTTCAGAATCCAAGATTGGTATGGGTATGAGTCAGCTCCAGATCTCGTGGCCAACTTCTCTTCTACATAGGATAAGCAAGAAAATTCATGTTCACTGTCTCTTCTAAGGTACATAGGCTCCGATTCCTCATTGCCTTTACGCCTGTTTTTTGTCTAGTTTTGTGTGTTTTGCACTTTTTTGTTTGTTTGCAGTCCCTCCCTGGTGCATTTTTGTATTTGCACAATGTTTTGTGACTTTAGGCTCCAACATGTATCGTTTGCCTCCAAAACAGTTGAAGGCAGGAAAGAAGCAAATTTTTGACTTTGTGCCAAATTTATGAATCGCGAGGGTCATTTTGATGAATTTTGACTCAAAAAATGGCAACTGATACCACAATCGGAGCTCTAGACTTCATAGAGGGGTTCCTTTGCTCTTGACCTCCCTAAAAGCTGGAGTGAAGAAGAACCAGGTGAGAGTGACTCCACCCTTAGTGCATTCAGCCTCGCCATGGTTTGCATAATTATTTGTTTCAAAAGTCTATAGAAAAAGTGAAGCTAAATTAAACTCTTCCCGGCAATCAGCAGCTATCACTGGTGTGGCTTTTAAAGAGGTTGTATAGAATGAGATAAGGGATGGTGCGCCCCTTTAATGATATTGTTTTGGACTATATGTAGTAGAAGGCAGCAAAACATCAGAGACTGCTATCTGCTGGCCAGGCAAAATTAACCGGAACCAAGTTGTGATAGAGGATTTGAAGTGGAAGTAAATTCAGATGCTGGACCTGGTCAGGTGACCCACAGGAAGGATTTCCTGGATATAAAAGCCCAGAGCGCCAAACCGCAGGCAGATTTGGCACAAAGCTGCAGAGCAGAATGCTCTAGAGGTGCCGCAGTGGCCAGCAAAGGCTTGCGTCACCTAAGTGCCGGACGCAGCCTGATAAGGTCTGGAACCCTCACCGAAGCGCCCCGAGTTCTGCGCATGTTGGCCAGAGCAAGGACTAGCACTCTGCACTGATTAAGTTCCCGGGATCCAACGTCACCTGTCATGATCCGAGATCTGGGCCCCCCTGCCCCAAGCCTGAGAGACTCTCATTGTTGGTCAAGCCAAGCAGAGAAGACTGCTACCGGAGAGACGCACCAGCAGTAGCAGAGGAACAGCGCGAGTGAGCAGGGCCTTAACTTCCAACTTTCACCTACGGTACCGGGGACAGTTGGGATTAGGACTTCAGGTTGGCAGGGGACCGTTTGGTGCGTGGAAGTCTAAACGGGATCTGATAGACTTTATCCAGAAGAGACTTGCAGCCTAGCGGGAAGAACCAGTGACCCCTGCTAGGGCCATATAGATAGAAAGAGAACTTACGTGGTGACTCCCACGACTGGGTGCACCGCACCACAGAAAAGAACTTTACTGTTATTTGCTGAAAGATTCCTTTTGTTAATACAAGTTACTGTTGATTTCCATTGTTACTAACCCCTTTTACAATAACTGTTATAAATAAAGTGGTTATATTAACCCCTGACTGTTCCCGGCACCTGTGTTACAGATATTCAATGTGTAGTATAGTTATCATTGTTATTTGTACAGTAGGAGCAAGATGGGAATAAGAATCTGCACAAAGGTGGCATCAAGTGTGTTACTCTATGGAAGCCTGCATGTGATGAATGGTTGTTATCACTGGCGGACACAAACCAAAAAAAGGACCCCTGTGCAAAACAGTATATGGGCGTCCCTTTGCAGTCCAAAACTCTTAATAATGCAAAATTTCACCTGCTTTGGATTTAGAAGTGGCCCTCTTACTTTTTTGGTCCCTGGTTGTGTGGCACCCCAGGGGTCTGGTCTCCACAGTAATAGCAATGTTATGTCTGAGAGCAGGTGGGAGGTCTCTTGGTCAGGAATCCTATGCATGCCACACCTCCTGCCCAGTCCTGGGAGGGGAAGAACTTCCCCTATATAAAGCTGGGGCTGAGGCAGGGTTAGTGAGAAGAGTGAGGAGAAGAAGAGAAGCAGCTATAGGAAAGAGAGATCAGGAGCTCTGTGGGAGCAGTGCTAAAAGGAATCAGGGGCTGGCAGCTGAAGAGCTCGCCCTGATTGAAGAGTTACCACCGGACCCGGAGTCCGAGGCTGTGGGGATTAACCCAGACCCAGCAGCAGAAACCGCCCGGCAGGGGATTTCAGGTCCTCTGGCCAAGAAACCCGAAGGCACGGTCACACGCGTGGGACCAGCACCGCCGTCGTGGAGCGGAAGCCACTAGAAGGCCCCGAGTCACCGGCCATACGGGTGAGCACCACACGGTACACTCAGGGACGTGGGCTACCTTTACCCGCCTCTAGCAAGGAAGCCAGAAGAGTACAATTAGTTGGGGAGGCCTACAACTCCGCCTGGCCAAGGGGGATCCCATCTGCTCAAGGACTGACCAGGCCCCGACCGCTAGCCAGTACTCCGGGAGGGTCTATCTTTGTCACCAGTAAAGACCCTGAACTACACCGCATCGTCTCTGAGTGGTTCCTGCTACCCCCATCATCCACGTCGGCTGCCCTGAGGCCATACCCCTCCCGTTGGGGGTTATACCATCTACGCTGCACTATCCTACCACCGGCCTCAGCGGTCTGCCCTGCAGCGGCAGCTCCATAGCTGCATTCAACGGGTGGCGTAGTCGTCCTACATCTACTGCTAATATACTGCCACTCAGCTTGACTCCCTGGGCACGGACCGGGTCACCGCCACGAGACTACTACCCCTATCAGATCCGGCTCCGGGTAGGCTCCCGCGTGCGCAAAAGAAAGAACAAGTTTAAATTTGTTTTCCTAAAATAGATTGTACAATAAAGCTGACTTGCGGGAGTTTGCTGTCAAAATTAAATGAAAGCAATTTTCTACTGGTGTATTTTCCTTGTAAACATCTCAGATTACCGGTCCCAGTTTGATGCAAGTGGAGCTGGCATGGCGCTTCAGTAAGTAGATTAGACAATGAAGGCAAATGGTCTGGAAGTTACGTGCAACAATAAAAAAAATAGCATCATGATGCTTAAAGGGAAGGTAAAATCATTGCAAATATCAAAGGCAAAACCGTTCATTTTGGGGGATTTTTTTTGGGGGGGGAGGGGTCAGTGACATCACTGACTCCACAACAATCTTCATTATAAGGGTGCAGTCAGACGGCTTTATAACACGAACGACAATCACATCGCAATGCATGGACTGGCCATCGGCTCTCTTGACCAGAGCGTGACAGCTGCATAGAAATACACGCCATCATGCTCGGGTGGGGAGAGCCGCCGGCCAGTCCGAGCATTGCGATGTGACCGCAACATTGCAATAAAATGCAATAAGAGGCGATCAAAGCATCGTATCTACCCCAAAATGGTATCAGTTAAAGCCTCAGCTCAGGGCAAAAATAATAAGCCCCCAACCCCAGATCCTGAAAACTAAAAGTGTGACAGGTCTCAGAAGATTGCGACACAAGCAAAGCTTTTTTTTTTTTTTTTTTTTTACAAATTTCCATTTTTTTTTCACTACTTAATTTTTTTAAAAAAACTATACATGTATACCATAGGTATCTGTGTAATCGTACTGAATTGGAGAATCATATTGGCAGGTTAGTTTTACCGTACAGTGAACATAGTAAATATCTACCCCCCCACACACACACCAAAAATTGTGAAATTGCACTTATTTTTTTATAATTTTATTGCACCTGGATTTTTTCCCCAACTTTCCAGTACATCACATGATAAAATTAATGTTTTTCAAAAGTACAACAAACCCTCATACGGCTGTGGGGATGGAAAAATAAAAAAGTTGTGGGTCTTGGGAAAAAGGGGAGAAAAAAAAACAGAAATGAAAAATCGGAAAATCGCCGGGGAGTTAAGGAGTTAAAAAGTCATGGAAACCCCTTAGATAATTTATAGCTGGGGCACAGAACTGTATAACGCATACAGCTGCAGCTGCTGAAGAACATCATCTCAAAAAATAGGGAGCACAACATATCAATAGTATTAGTAAAAATAATCATCATTGTTAAAATACACATCATGATTGTACCAAAAATCTGGGAAAAAAAGGTTACTTGGGTACAAGAAGGCAACACATTGGGTCATGTTATCCTGTTTCTAATGGGATACACTATGATTGTAGCATCGTAATCCCCTCTAATGGATCTTGTATGATACTGGAAAAGTATTTCTTAGTCTCAAGTCACAGCGACAACTTTGATTTCCTTATAGAGAACAGTGGATTCTCTTGCTGCAGACATTATTATTTATAAGCTTGCAGCGCCCTCTTCTGTTTTTACAGCAAATGATCCCCGGTATTTTACGTTGCTATACATTGAAGCGTTGACGTGGATTTCAAGCAACAATGTGCATAAATTGGCTTATATCCATAGAAATGGATAGATTTTAATTTTAAAGCTATTCAAACTCTTCTTTGCATTTCTTTAGAACCTGTCAATCAAAATAGTTGTAAAAATGAGTAAAGTGGGGGTCCGACCACTGGGACCTCCCCCCCGGTGTTGTGAGGTTTGTCAGTCCCTAATGCCAGTTTTTCGGCTGGAGTGCAGGACAAGCATCTAACGTTCCGGTCCAAATACTTGGTTACAGGCATCAAAAATACCCAAATGAGTGTGTTCAATTATATCTAGAGCCCTGATTTAAAGGGGTTATCCAGGACTATTTTATTATTTAAGTTTGGCCCTAAGAACTAAGAGGCAGGTAGTTAGCCTATTCTACCCAGCGATGGCTCAGATCGGTCACTGAGCGCTCCTGCCGGTGATTCTGCTGCAACAGGAGCAGCTCTTCTTCTTCTGGGCTGCTCTGTGGATGAGGTGAGACTGTCAACGTCATGCTGATTGACAGGCGGGCAGGGAGGAGGTAACTGTCAATCAGCATGACGTCGCCAACAGGACTCTGTGACAGCAGAGATCAACGCCGGGCAGAACAGGCAGGTAGTTAGCACCTACCTGCCTATTAGTTCTTAGGCCGATAGTAAAAAAAAAAAAAATAATAAGTCATTTAAGTCTACAGGGACAACCATAATTTTTTCTATTGATGTAGCTTTTTTTTGTGTTTATTTATTAACAATTTGTTTTTCAGAGAGGAATGTTATTGCTCTTTTGTGTCTGGGGTTCCCTGCAAAGTATGAATGAAGTTTTAATTTACAATACAGGGCATTACTATTATAGCAATTCCAAGTACATGTAGTTTTAGGTTTGATTATTTTTACTAGGATATTCATTCTGTTTATTTTTTTATTGATTGATTTATCATGTACACGGATAATTCCCACAATTTGGTGAAAGTGTAGGATCAAGCGGATTTTTAAGCAGATTTCGCAATACAATATGCATAGAATATTTAATAGATATCTTAGATCTCGTCAGTCTTGATGAGGGATCGTGGTGGAGTCAGATGCTCCTGATTCCTGAAGAGGTGCACGCCTCTTCATGAATCTGGAGCGACTAACGAGTAGCTCCATGCGGTACACCACAAATCTTACTCTTGTCCCTGACTGGAGTAAGATTTCTGGCGTACTAGGGAACGCCATGGCTCATCATGAATTAGAGAAGCTGTGACGTCAATACCCCACCCTTCCCTCGTCCTGCCCCAGTTACTCCAATTTTGGCAGAGCTTGGAGAAACTAACATGCGCAGTTGCGCAAATCATTTTTGGCTCTTTAAAGTAATATATGCCAAAATTCTGGTGAAATTTTTGTTATGAATTGAGGCCCTATTATATCTTCCCTATTTAGGAAAACTTTTGCAAAGAAAACATGAAACAGTTGCATATAGCATCCAATCAAATGATTGTTCTTAGCTGGTGGTTTTCATGCATGATACCCAGTATGTACAATATATAATGCTCTTCACTCTGCCCTCAGCTGGTATCACCTGGTACACAGTAAGCAGCCAGCAGGCACATGTTGATGTGACCCTGGAGAGACAGGAAGAAACATCCTTCCATGTGCAAACTGGATTCACAGCACACAGCGCCAGCTGAAGACTCTGCAAATAACTACTTACTCTTTCTGCTCCCCTGGTTTTGCTGACTGCATTCTCTTCCCTTTCCGTCATTCACTTGGTCCAAAGTGAAGGAATCTAGTAAACAACTGGTGTAAGCAGCGGTGGAATTCAAATGTTTAAGAGGTTCCCTGTTTTTTTTTAGGAAACCACGCTCATTTTAAAACCACGCCCATTTTCACACACACTTTCCTCAACCAAAAAGTATAAGCATCAAGAGTGCTTTCCCCTTATTGCCGTGCATGTACCTTCGTGTATAGTCTCATTGCCTCCTGTCCTGTACACGTTGTTCCAGTCTCTGCTAGTCAATTCTTACTATGACGAATGGTATTAAAGGATTTCCTACAAGTTTTTAAAATTAGTACTAAAGGAACCTCCTCAAATTTCAAAGGACGAGCACCTGTCTATCTGGCCCCTCAACTGTCTGCTGCACTTAATCTCTGACCACAGCAGACACGACCCAAATATGTGCGAAATACCACCACACCATGACCAGATCACATATTATCACCACATAGTGACCGAATGCTGCAATACTGATCATTAATAAAAAACACAAATACTAATAACACTAATATTACCAACAGTGCCATTGTAAGTGGCACAGGGCGGTAGTCGTGGGAGAGGGACTGCTGTTCTCCCACACCCTGGCTCCCCACAAATAAAATATAGTGTCATAGAATCATAGAATCATAGAATGGTAGAGTTGGAAGGGACCTCCTGGGTCATCTGGTCCAACCCCCTGCTCAAAGCAGGATTCACTAGATCATCTCAGACAGATGTCTGTCCAGCCTCTGTTTGGAGACGTCCATTGAAGGGGAACTCACCACCTCTCGTGGCAGCCTGTTCCACTCATTAATCACCCTAACTGTCAAAAAGTTTTTTCTAATATCTAATCTGTGTCTCCTCCCATTTAGTTTCATCCCATTGCTTCTAGTCTTTCCTTGTGCAAATGAGAATAAAGATGATCCTTCTACAATGTGACAGCCCTTGACATATTTGTAGACAGCTATTAAGTCTCCTCTCAGTCTTCTTTTTTGCAAGCTAAACATTCCCAAATCCTGCAACCGTTCCTCATAGGACATGGTTTGCAGACCAGTCACCATTCTGGTCGCTCTTCTTTGAACTTGCTCCAGTTTGTCTATGTCTTTTTTAAAATGTGGTGCCCAAAACTGTACACAGTATTCCAGATGAGGTCTGACCAAAGAGGAGTAAAGACCGATAATGACTTCACGTGATCTAGACTGTATGCTTCTGTTAATACATCCCAGAATTGTATTTGCCTTTTTTGCTGCTGCATCACACTGTTGACTCATGTTCAGTCTATGATCTATTAGTATACCTAAGTCTTTTTCACATGTACTGTTGCTTAGCTCTATTCCTCCCATTCTGTATATGCTTTTTTCATTTTTATTGCCCAGATGTAGTACTTTGCATTTTTCCCTGTTAAAAACCATTCTGTTGGTTGCTGCCCACTGCTCCAGTTTATTTAGGTCTTTTTGAATCCTCTCTCTCTCTTCTCTAGTATTAGCTATCCCTCCTAGCTTTGTGTCATCAGCAAATTTAATCAGCTTACCCTCAATTCCTTCATCTAAATCATTGATAAAGATGTTGAACAATACAGGTCCCAGGACGGAGCCCTGAGGTACCCCACTTGAGACATTCATCCAGCTGGATGTGAAGCCATTTACAACCACCCTTTGAGTCCGATCACTAAGCCAGTTATGAATCCACCTAACAGTTGCCTGGTCCATTGCATACTTGGTCATTTTTTCAATAAGGATGGTGTGAGATACTTTGTCAAATGCTTTGCTGAAGTCAAGATATACTATATCTACAGCATTTCCCTGATCCACCCAGTCAGTGATTCTGTCATAGAAGGAAATTAAGTTAGTCTGACATGACTTGTTAGTTACAAACCCATGCTGACTCTGGTTAATCACTTCATTCTTATCCATGTACTTACATACATGTTGTTTAATAATTTGTTCAAAGATCTTTCCTGGTATAGAAGTCAGACTCACCGGCCTATAGTTCCCTGGGTCCACCTTCTTCCCCTTTTTGAAGATAGGAACAACATTTGCTCTTCTCCAGTCTTCTGGGACTTCTCCTGTTCTCCAAGAATTTTCAAAGATTATGGAGAGTGGTTCTAAAATTTCTTCTACAATCTCCTTCAGTACTCTGGGGTGTAATTCATCTGGACCTGGAGACTTGAACTCATTTATGTTAGCTAAATATTCCCTCACAATCTTTCTGTTTACTGATAACTTGGATTCCTCTATTCCTTTAAAAGGACAGTGAAGATCAGTTGATGTTACATTTTCTTTCTGAGAGAAAACAGATGCAAAATAGGAATTAAAAAGTTTGGCCTTCTCAACATCCTCTCTTACCATTTCTCCATTTTCATCCTGTAAAAATCCTATAGCATCTTTGACTTTTCTTTTACTTTTGACATACCCCCAAAATCCTTTTTTATTGCTTTTGACATCTCTTGCAAGCCTTAATTCATTGTCAGCTTTAGCTAACCTGATACGTGCCCTGCAGGATCTGCAGACTGCATTATAATCTTCTTTAGATATGCCTCCCTCTTTCCATTTAATAAACATTTCTTTCTTTCTTTTTAGCATGTGTTTAAGTTCTGTGTTCATCCATCCTGGTTTCCTTAAATGCTTCCCATTCTTCCTACTTTTCGGGATTGTTAACGATTGTGCTTTGAGAATCTCATTTTTAAAAATTTCCCATCCTTCCTGGACATTTTTGTCCTTAAGGACATCCAGCCATTGGATCCCTCCTATTCTCTTTCTGAGTCTCTTAAAATCTGCCTTTCTAAAATCTAACCTTGAAGTTTGAGTCTTCATATGTCTTCCTCCTCTAGTTATCCAAAATTCTATAATAGCATGATCGCTGCCTCCTAGGGTCCCAGCCACCTTTACCTCCTCAACCATTTCCTCCCTGTTTATAAGGATTAGATCCAAAGTAGCAGATCCCCTTGTTTTCTCCCCTACCTTTTGGAAGATAAAGTTGTCAGCAAGAGAGGATAAGAATTTGCTTGACCTGTTAGTTTTACTTGAGAGAGATTCCCAACAAATGTCTGGATAGTTGAAATCTCCCATGACCACTACGTCATATTTTTTGGAGAACTTGGTCATTTGATACATAAAGAGTTCATCCATATCTTCAGCTTGCCCAGGTGGCCTGTAGTAAATGCCTACAATGGTGTCCTTTCCGTTGTTCTCTCCTTGTATTCTTACCCAAACAGTTTCCACAGAACTCCCAGTCTCTGAAGCTTCAATCTCTGTGCAGATATACGCTTTTCTAACATACAATGCAACACCTCCTCCTCGTTTATCAAGTCTGTTTCTTGCAAATAAGTTGTATCCTTTTAGCCTTTTATTCCAATCATGTGTATCGTCCCACCAAGTTTCAGTGATTCCAATGACATCATATTCCTTTTCCTGCATTAGTAGTTCCAATTCTCCTTGTTTGTTGCCCATGCTTTGTGCATTTGTATAAAAACATTTTAGTTTGTGATTGGTTTCTCTTCCTCCCATATTTTTATTATTTAGATTTTTTTGTCTTTGTTCTTCTTTTCCACTTCCAGTAGCAGAGATCTCAATAGTATTTGTCAGCTGTATGGCTTTTTCTGGCCTTTTGCTTCCCTTCCCACATTGTTCTAGTTTAAAGCTCTTCTGATGAGTGTAGCAAGGCGACTTCCAAATACATGTTTTCCAGTCTTCGTAAGGTGCACCCCATCTCTAGCAAGTAGTCCATCGTATAGGTAATTCATTCCGTGATCCAGAAATCCAAATCCTTGTTGACGGCACCATCGACGTAGCCAGTTGTTCACCTGTAGAATCTTATTCCACCTCATTGTTCCATGGCCATCCACTGGGAGGATGGATGAGAAGACCACCTGCGCTCCCAATTCTTTCACTTTCTTGCCTAAGTCTTCAAAGTCACTGCAGATGGTTTCCAGGTCCTTTCTTGCGGTGTCATTTGTCCCCACATGTATTAGCAGGAATGGGTAGTGATCTGTAGGTCTGAAGAGTCTTGATATCCTGTCAGACACATCTTTAATTTTTGCTCCTGGAAGACAGCACATTTCTCTTGAGGTTATGTCTGGTCTGCAGATAGCGGCCTCTGTTCCTCTTAACATGGGAATCCCCCATGTGTCCTGTCTGTCGTGTGGTTTGTGTTTAATGGGCAACACTCCCATTCGTTCTATGAAGCTCCATCTGTCCCATTTGAGCCGGGTCTGGGCTCAGTCACAGTTCACAGTGTGAACGAGACTCTTGACAAGTTTTCAACATTTCAACTTTACTCCATAGGCTCAATTCAGACTTGATCATGGGTACAGCACAGTGTAACACAGCATTTGTGGTTCGGTCGCCTGCGTTATTCATCGCTCTAATGGCACTTCCTGCCTCAGGGATGTCTCACCCAGCACCGCACTTTCCCAGTACTCTGCCCCGACTTGTCGCTGTGGATTCCCGTCTGTTCTCCTCTCAGGAGACAAAATCAAGGTCATAGTGTACAGGTAATATAGTGATCATCAGTGACATTATACACAGGAGCTCTGTATATAGTGTATAGTGTACAGGTAATACAGTGATCACCAGGTACATAATACACAGGAGCTCTGTATATAGTGTATAGTGTACAGGTTATACAGCAATCACCGGTGACATTAAACACAGGAGCTCTGTGTATAGTGTATAGGTAATAGAGTGATCACCAGTGACATTATACATAGGCGCTCTGTATATAGAATCAGTGTACAGGTGATACAGTGATCACCAGTGACATTATACACAGGAACTCTGTATATACTATATAGTGTATAATGTAAGTGCACATGCAATACAGTGACTTACCAGTGACCTCTATAGTTGAAGTTATTCATCTTTACTTTTCCTCTTCTTACAATCAGGACTCGTCTCTGCAGAAAATAACACACAGTCATTGTTGTAATAATGCTTATTATTGTAGATATTTCAAAAACTATTTACTACTGTTTAATGGTGCATGAGTTTCTGTATCCAGTAATAGTGTTATATTGTCAGTAAAACACTGTTAAAAAAAAAAAACAGGAAGTTCCTGTTCACTGTGTGTGTAGCTGGAGCACGTTTTTTACTTTCACTTTGCAAGCTGACAGAGAAGATGCTAAGATCCTAAGTTATAAGAAATACCATTTGTAAGCTCTATTATGTATCTTTGTTGCTGAATAAATATATATTCACTGTTGAACGACTGGACAGTACAGAGATTAATCTGCTGCCAACAGTCATCTATAGTATAACTGATCGCTTCTAGAATACAGTCCCCACTCCCCCCCCGACTTCTTCACTGCGCAAGATGAAGAAAAAAGCGACAAAGTGCTGCCCTGCACAGTATCAGGACCTGTCTTTTGTTCCCCCCATGGAAAACAATATCTTAAAAGTAAAATATGTTACAGCAGTAATAATGTCCCCTATTTGGCCCCTACAGTAATTACGTCGCCCACTTGCCAAAATAAAGTAAAAATCTATGCTTTTCACTCTCGCCCCCATACCATAATTATGCCACCAGTCCTGGCCCCTTCCTGTAATCATGTCTCCCATCCTGGGCCCCTTCCTGTAATTATGTCCCCCATCCTGGGCCCCTTCCTGTAATTATATCCCCCATCCTGGGCCCCTTACTGTTATTATGTCCCCTATACTGGGCCCCTTCCTGTAGTTATGTCCCCTATCCTTGGGCCCTTCCTATAATTATGTCGCCCATCCTGTGCCCTTTCCTGTAATAATGCCCTCCATCCTGGGCCCCATATAATGTCCCCCATCCTGAGCCCCATATAATGTCCCCATCCTGGGCTCCATATAATATCGCCCATTCTGGGCTCCATATAATATGACCCTTCCTGGGCTCATATAATGTCCTCCATCCTGGGCCCCATATAATGTCCCATGTTGGGTCCCATATAATGTCCCATCCTGGGCCCCATATACAGTACAGACCAAAAGTTTGGACACACCTTCTCATTTAAAGATTTTTCTGTATTTTCATGATTGTTGGAAGACCATTTCCAGTTACTACGTCTTGAAGCTCTTCAAGAGAATGCCAAGAGTGTGCAAAGCAGTCATCAAAGCAAAAGGTGGCTTCTTTGAAGAACCTAGAATATAAGACATATTTTCAGTTGTTTCACACTTTTTTGTTAAGTATATAATTCCACATGTGTTAATTCATAGTTTTGATGCCTTCAATGTGAATGTACAATTTTCAAAGTCATGAAAATACAGAAAAATCTTTAAATGAGAAGGTGTGTCCAAACTTTTGGTCTGTACTGTAATTTCCATCCTGGGCCCCATATAATGCACCATCCTGGGCCCCATATAAAGTCCCATGTTGGGTCCCATATAATGTCCCATGTTGGGTCCCATATAATGTCCCATCCTGGGCCCCATATGTCTCCCATCGATTCTGTAATTAATTAAAATAAAAAAAGATTCTTCTTACCTGACTGCAGTCGAGCAGGGTTCTCTTCCTGGTTCATTTGTGGTGTGGATGTATGGCAGATGACGCACATTCAGTTCAAACTGGTGGGGTACTTCTTCCTGCCAGTTCGGGGAACTGGCTGCAGTTTTAAAAATCGGTTACCCTGAATGAGTGGGAACCAGCTGAATCCAACCCCTGGGTGTAAATAGCACCTGCACATATCTGACAAGCTCAGAGGACTTGGCAACTCTTACAAGGAATATAGAAAGAGGTTGTTTTAGTAAGAAAAGAGCTTTAGATTACAGATCAATTGTAAGATATAAAGACTGTTACATTTCTATCATCACAACATAATAAAGCATGCCTGTCATTCCATGTAACTTTTCAGAATAAACTATCCTGTGTGTACTTGGGGAATAACACTATTTCTAGCCATTTTATGACTTATATCCTGCATTTTCACCAGTCTCCCTTTGACAGGCTCTAACTCTAATTTTCAGTTGTCTCTGAGCTAGTAGATGCAAACTAGCTGCTATAATATGTCCTATACACTGCACACACAGTCATGAGGGATTCCTGCTCTTTTGTCTCTATGTTCATGATTAGAGATGAGCGGTGTTCGACTAGAACTGTTCGCCAATCTCAAATTCAAGCTGTTTTGGGCGGTGTTCGAGTCGTTCGACGAACGCGAACGATTTGCAAAAAATTTGGCTGTTCGAGGTTATGTTCGATAACTGTTCGTGCACCAAAAGCGTAACTGGATTTTTTTCACATCATGCAGGGATTGTCTGACACTTACTGTAATGCCACAGCCATGGTGGTTGTGGCATTACAGTGATTGCCCAAATCGATGGGAACAGTGTTCACAGTGAAACATGAAAAGCCGGCAATTCAGCAGCGGCATACACCGGTATCTGACAATTTAGAACAGAAAGAATAGAGTATCACACATAGATTAGATAGATAGAAACATGTCAGTCACATATATAAGAAGTACAGTGATAGTGTTGGTTACTGTACTTGTCATTTAGTGTTAAAGGATTTATTAAAAAAAAATAATAGTGTTTTCATGCACCGTCTCTTTAAAAAAGTCGGCTGGCAATTTAGCATTGGTACCTGACAATTTAGAACAGAAAGAATAGAGCATCACACATAGATTAGATAGATAGAAACATGTCAGTTACATATATAATAAGTACAGTGATAGTGTTGATTACTGTACTTGTCATTTAGTGTTAAAATAAACGATTTATTAAAAAGAAAATTGGCGTGGGGTTCCCCGTAATTTTAGTCTCTAGCGGAGGTTAAGCAGACGGCTGGGGCAGATGTTTGAAGCCTGGGAAGGGGGTAATACCCACGGAGCTTCCCAGGCTACTAATATCATCCCCCAGCTGAATACATAGCCTTTCCTAGCTATTAAAATGGGGGACCCCAAAAAAGAATGATGTGGGGTCCCCCTTATTTTAATAGCTAGCAAAGGCTAGGCAGACAGCTGGGGGCTGATATTAATAGCCCTGGAAGGGTGCCATGAATATTGGCCCCCTCCCAGGCTAGAAACACCAGCCTTCAGCCACCCCAGAAATGGCGCATCCATAGGATGCGCCAATTCTGGCACTTAGCCTCGCTCTTCCCACTGCCCTGTAGCGGTGGCAGTGGGGTAATAGGGCTGGGGTTGATATCAGCTTATAATGCCAGCTGACATCAAGCCCAGGTTAGTAATGGAGAGGCGTCTATAAGACACCCCCATTACTGACCGCATAGTCAAAGTTAAAAAAGCACAAACACCCAGAATAAAGTCCTTTAATTGAAATAAAAACACAATTTGTTCTAAATTAAACCATAGTTACCGTCACGCCCATTCCAGCTGAAGCCAACGATCTCCTGCAATAAAAGTAAAATAATAAACCAACCTCATCCTTACCTTTCCATGGTTCCCAGGATGGCTCCAGCTCTGTTACATTCACATGACAGGCTGGATCGCAGTCGAAAGCTGCCATCCAGCTTGCCATGCCACAGACACTGAGAAGCGCAGGCATGCTTGCGCTCCTCAGTGTCTCTCTGTGACGTCATCCAGATGAGCCGAGTTCATGTCCAATGAACTCAGCTCACCTCATGCACGTCACTGACAGGGTGGGAGAATTCTCCTGCTCTTGCAGTGAGCGCAGGAGAATTCTCTCATGCTCACCGCATGCGCAGGAGAATTCTCCCACGCTGTCAGTGACGTGCATGAGGTGACCCCATGACCCATGAATTTCGGGCTTAGGGCCAGCTGATAATACCAAGCTGGCCCTACCCCCTTTATTACCCAGTGAGCCACCGCACCAGGGCCCTGGATGAGTTGGGTACAGCGCCAGAAGATGGCGCTTCTATGAACGCGCCATTTTCTGGGGTGGCCTCATTGCGCTGCGGATTCCAGCCCCCAGCTGCCTAGTTGTACCTGGCTGGACAAAAAAATATGGCGAAGCCCCACGTATTTATTTTTTAAATTAGTTCATGAAATTCATGAAATAATAAAAAAAAAGGGCTTCCCTATATTGTTGTGTCCGGCCAGGTACAAAAAGGCAGCTGGTGGTTGGGGGCAGCCCATTCCTGGATGCTGTACCTGGCTGGCATACAAAAATATGGCGAAGCCCACGTCAAAATTTTTGGGAAAAATGAATTAAAAAATAATAAAAAATAATAATAATTTAGGGACTGCATCTTTATTAACCCCTCAAGTGGAGGGGTTAATAAAGATGCAGTCCCTAAATGTGTTTTTTTTTTAAAATGTAATGAATTTTTCACCAAAAATTTGACGTGGCCTTCGCCATATTTTTGTGTCCAGCCAGGTACAGCAGGCAGGAACGGGCTGCCCCAAACCCCCAGATGCCTATTTGTACCTGTCTGGAAACAAAAATAAAGGGAAGCCATTTTTTAAATTATTATTATTATTTTAGCTATTAAAATAGGGGGGACCCCACGTCATTTTTTTTGGTGTCCCCCATTTTACTAGCTAGTAAAGGCTAGGTATTCAGCTGGGGGCTGATATTAGTAGCCTGGGAAGCTCTGTGGGTATTACCCCCTTCCCAGGCTTCAAACATCTGCCCCAGCCGTCTGCTTAACCTCCGCTAGAGACTAAAATTATGGTGAACCCCACGCCAATTTTTTTTTAAATAAATCTTTTATTTTAATACTAAATGACAAGTACAGTAATCAACACTATCACTGTACTTATTATATATGTGACTGACATGTTTCTATCTTGTGATGCTCTATTCTTTCTGTTCTAATTTGTCGGGTACCGATGCTGAATTGCCAGCCGGCTTTTTTAAAGAGACGGGTGCATGAAAACACTATTATTTTTTTTAATAAATCCTTTAACACTCAATGACAAGTACAGTAACCAACACTGTCACTGTACTTCTTATATATGTGACTGACATGTTTCTATCTATCTAATCTATGTGTGATGCTCTATTCTTTCTGTTCTAAATTGTCGGGTACCGATGCTGAATTGCTGGCCGTTTTTTTTAAAGAGACGGGTGCATGAAAACACTATTATTTTTTTTTAATAAATCCTTTAACACTAAATGACAAGTACAGTAAACAACACTGTCACTGTACTTCTTATATATGTGACTGACATGTTTCTATCTATCTAATCTATGTGTGATGCTCTATTCTTTCTGTTCTAAATTGTCGGGTACCGATGCTGAATTGCCGGCCGGCTTTTTTAAAGAGAGTGTCTTCTGAGAAGTTTGTCAGCTTTTGGACACCTTTGAAGATGTTTTCTATGTGTTTTTGTTTGCCTGCCATTGGTTTTAACGGTGTTCGACGGTGTTCAACAGAGTTCTAAAGTGTTCGACGAAGAGTTCCACGAACATCCCGGTGTTCGACGATCCGAACCGAACCCGAATACTACGGGGGTGGCTCAACACTATTCATGATCATCATCATCGTCAGCTGCAGCATGGAAGACATTATGCAGCAATACGGAGCTGTCTAGAGAGGCGCAGCACTGGAGTAGACACTTGCAAGAAAGCAATAGCACCCTTTGTGTGTGTATATATTTCTCTCTTGACTCTGCTCCCCTCTTCTCCTCCTCCTCCCCTCTTTATAGAATAAAAGGGATATACTCAAGTTCTTAAATCGCTTTAATTAGTCAGCATGAAAATAATCAAGTTAGCAATTGACTTGCTTTTTCTATCTGTTGTCATTCTCCTGCAATGACAGCTTTTATCTTTTATAGTGTATAGCTTGTTTCCAGGAAAGGAGTTAACTCTTAACATCCCAGTAAGCTCTCTCCAGCCCATTGATTTCTATAAAGTAGTTAGCTGCTCGCCTCCCTCCCTGTTCACAGCAGGTCTCCTAATCTTGGCTGTCTGGAGCCATGGGTTTGTTCAAATGCCCTGTTATCTCTATGTGTAAATACAGGGGTAACAGTGTAGACTCCAGAACAGTGTTTCCCATCTCTGGCCCTCAAGGCTCCCCACAGGTCATGTTTTCAGGATTTCAATAGTGTTGCACAGGTGAGAGCATTGCTTATGCCTTAATGATACTTCCACCACCTGTGCAATACTAAGGAAATCCTGAGAACATGATCTGTTGGGGGTGTGGCACCCTGCTGTTCACAGGTACCACAGGACCCAAAAGGGTGCGTGGATGGACTTCTCCACAAGAGGCTCTCACTACAAACAAACACCACCACCCTCCCACCTCATACCAACAGAGGGAGCCCTGATAGGGATATATATAGGGAGGGTGGAGCCAGGCAGTTAGTGAGTTGTTTAGTCAGAGAGTGTGCTGCCACTGAGAGCAGTGAAGACACAGCACGTCTGCTGCTGAATTGAGGGCCCTGAGTGTGGCTGGAGGCAGTAAGGAGAGGAGAGAGGAGTTGAGGGGGCAGAAGAGCATCATAGGCTCACCCCAAGACACAAACCGGACACCAGGTCCGCGCCTACAGGGTCCTCTTTACCCAGTAGGGACAATCGGCTTACCAGGAGACTTCCAGACCCCTGGTCATCCTGAAGCTACCAGCAATAACTGGACTAGGAACCACAAAGGCCCCGGTGTCCAGGGATAGTGGTTGCCAAAGAAAGTTCCTACTACCAAGCGGTCAGGTGAGAGAGCAACACAACACAGAAGCTAGGCCAAGTTTCAGGCTGGCTAGAAGCTTAGAGAGAGAGAGACACGGATCAGGAGGCCTTATACCCGCTCACTGGGGAGAAGTCCTGAAGTGCACCCTTAATAGCAAGTACCCTGGACCATACCTGCCATTACACCAGTAAAGGTACTGAAGCGAATCCCCTGTGTGAGTGTCCGTCATTCCCCCTGACCAGGCCATCTTTCACCTGCATCCTTCCATCAACTCTGCCCCTGGGTCCGCTCCACCTGTGGGGAGCAGAAACATCCCAGCTGCCATTTCATCACCCCCAGAGGTCTGCAGCAGTGCCGGTAACCATTACCGGAAACAACAGGTGGCGTCACGAAACAAACTATACACTAAAAACCCCTTTTTCAAGAGAGACCCCAGAGTACGGGCCCGGGAGCCGACTGCCGTGACATCCTAAGCAAGGTAAAAGGCCCGGGTACCGAGTCCCCCATATCCCCCTGGGTGACACATCTCTCTTCCTGGCGTCACGAACAGGATTTTGTGCCCGTTGCCACCGGGTACTGTGTGCCGTATTGAACTGTGCTTTAACTGTGGTGAACATCGCCGCCATTGCCGCGTCTCATCGTGGGAAGAAGAGGGGCGTTACCGCGGGAACCAGAGAGGCATGACTGTTGGAAGCGCGCAAAACTCAAGCCCCGCCTTGCGCTCTGACGCAGCTCCACGAAGTGTCAGGTCCTGGAAGGAGACCATCATCTGCGGAGCTGCAGCCTACCCGATCAAAAGTAAAGGAGGTAGGCTACGGTTTACTAGGGGGGGTGCAACCATGGCCGACGACCAGCAAAACACCGGAGCACCGGATAACGCTCTCGATACTCAACTTGCGCCCGGCGCTGCTCAGGCCGGAGCGGCGCTCCACCAGCAGGGGTCGTGACTCCGTTAATACCCATGGCCCTGCCGTATATCCCTGGAGCAAAATGGCTTCCCCAGTATGACGGAAAACTAGACACCCTATCTGGATTCAAAAGGAAAATATGCGGTGTACTGGATATGTACTCAATGACTGGTAAGCAGAGAGCCGCTGTTGTGCTGGGACAATTGACTGGTGCCGCAGAGCGGGAAATTGAAACCTGGCCAGCCGCAGACCAGGAATCAGTATCCATTATCTTTAAGAGACTGCAAACTGTCTTTGAAAACCGCACTGAGACAGATCTCCGGATGAGGTTCTACCACTGTGCCCAGAAACCTGAGGACAGTATCCGGGACTATGCCTGGCGCTTACAGGAAGCCCTATGGGCCCTGAAACAGGTTAGTCCAGCCAGAATACGTGGTGAGGACAAAATGCTGACAGAACAGTTCATCCGTGGGTTGAGGTCCCAGGAGGAGAGCAGAACCGTACGGTGGTGGGCCTTAGATCATCCAAATGCCACCTTTGATGCCCTGAAGGACATGGCTATTAAGGGTCTGCAGCCCCTGGAACCATTAGATATTGCTATCCAGCATTACCAGGGTGGGGCCACCCCAGTGCCCGCAGCACCCACTGCTCCTTCATTAATGGCTGAAACAAAGATGCAAACAGTGCCCCCTAGTGAGCTGGACAGCCTGCACTCTGAAGTGCGTCAGCTAAGTAAAACCCTGACCAGTGTCCTGAGCGCCCTGCAGCTACAGGCGGAGCCCGAGCCGGAAGGAAGGATCCTACTCGCCGACAGTCCTGAGGATGTCCCCTGGATGAGGAGAAGAAGAAGGACAATGCCACCCCGTAGGAGGACAACGCTACCCCGTGGGAGGACCAACGACCAACGTCGCCCTCCGGGAGAATTCATCTGCTACCATTGCCACAAGGCAGGACACACCGCGCGGAACTGTCCTTTAAACGGGCAAACCCTGGAGCCAAGGGCCGACACCCAGGAGTGATAAACCAGGCCCATCCAGCCGGTACGACCGGTTTGTAGGAGGAAGGCCTTTCCTGTCCATCATGCTGGACGGCATAGCAACACCAGCATTACTGGACACCGGCTCACAGGTAACCATCATACCTGATGTCCTCTACAAAAGGTACTGGTCCATAGATGAACTCCACCCGCCAGCCCCGAACCTCTCTGTGTATGCCTCTAACAGCCTTCCTCTTAACCTAGTAGGGGTTAAGGATGTGACAGTGAAGGTGGGGAGAGTGGAACTAAAGGACCAAGGACTAATTGTTATAGAATCTAACCCTGGTGATAACAATCCGTATATGATACTTGGTACAAATATTGTTGGTAACTGTTTGGGAGAAGTGTTGTTTTTACTCCAACAGATAGCTGACACCGCCAAACCAGGGCAGAGGAAGGTGCTCCAGAAAGAAATTCGAGCCCTCCTGTGCCAGCAACAGGTAAAACTAACAGGTGGTGAGATTGGTAATATACGGGTGACAGACCTGATACCCATTGTGATTCCCCCAATGAGTGAAATGCTGATTTGGTGTAGGGCAGCAATAGGTCTCAAGGGACAGAACTACCAGGCGGTAGTGGAGCCCATTAGCTCAGAGCACAGACCTACACTCCTAACTGCTTGATGTACGCAATGGAAGGGTACCCGTAGGTCTCCTAAATTGTGGGGAGGAGGAAGTTAAATTGCCACGATACGCCACTGTTGCAGATTGTATACTGTGAATAATGATGCCATACACACAGTGGAATCCTTGGCCCCACCAGACACAGTCGAGGACAATGACATGCGAAGCTCAGCTGGAGGATTGGTGTCAACAGCTCCATGTCGGGACTGACGTCACCCCTGTCCATCAGAAACACGGTGTTTACAGAGTGGTTCAGGAATATGAACAAGTGTTTAGTAAGCACCCACTTGATTTTGGAAGGGTTAAAGGGGTACAAGACCACATACCCACCGGTAACCATCCACCCATTAAGGAGCGTTACAGACCCATACCACCAACGCATTACCAAAAAGCCAAGGAAATGTTGCGTGACATGAAAAAGGCAGGGGTAGTAAGGGATAGCTGTAGCCCTTGGGCAGCTCCCCTGGTCCTGGTCAGAAAGAAGGACGGTAGCATGAGGATGTGTGTAGATTATAGACAAATTAATCGAATAACACATAAAGATGCATACCCTTTGCCCCGTATAGAGGAATCCCTGACTTCACTAAAATCGACCAATTACTTCTCTACATTGGATCTCACTAGCGGGTAAGGGCAAGTCTCTGTTGCTGAGGAAGACCGGGAGAAGACGGCCTTCACCACCCCGATGGGACTGTGCGAGTTCAACAGTATGCCGTTTAGGCTCTGCAACGCCCCCGGAACATTCCAGAGGCTGATGGAGTGTTGCTTAGGACACCGGAACTTTGAGACAGTGCTGCAGTACCTGGATGACGTTATCGTGTACTCGAGGACATATGAAGACCATCTGAAGCACCTGGCGGAGGTATTTGAAGCATTGTCCCTGTATGGGATGAAACTAAAACCTTCCAAGTGCCACCTGCTCAAACAGAAGGTTCAGTACCTGGGACACGTAGTCAGCTCAGAGGGAGTAGCACCTGACACGGAGAAGATCACTGCCATCCAGAAGTGGCCTGAACCGAAAAACATCAAGGAAGTACGTCAGTTTCTGGGACTGGTTGGTTACTACAGGAGGTTCATAAAGGATTACACCAAAAAGGCAGCACCTTTACAAGATCTCCTGTTAGGACAGTCCAAGAGAGGTAAAAATCCCCCATTCCAGTGGGGTAAGGAACAGGCTGAATCCTTTGCACTAATGGAGGAAGTCCTAACTGGTGAAGAAATCCTGGCTTACCCTGACTACAGCCAGCCGTTCCTGTTGTACACCGACGCCAGCAACGAGGGACTGGGAGCTGTGTTATCCCAGAAGCAAAACGGCAGAGAAAAGGTAATTGCGTATGCCAGTAGGAAGCTTCGCCCTACTGAGAGGAACCTGGAGAATTACAGTTTCTTCAAGCTGGAGTTCCTGGCCTTGGTCTGGGCTATCACTGAAAGATTCAAGCATTACCTAGCCTCAACTAAATTAACAGCCTTTACTGACAATAATCCCTTGATACACCTGGAGACAGCCAGGTTGGGAGCCATGGAACAGCGTTGGGTAGCCAGACTGTCGAATTATCAGTTCACAATCAAGTACCGGGCAAGTCACAAGAATACCAATGCTGATGCCTTGTCAAGAATGCCCCACCAATCGGATACCGAGGATGAAGTGAATGATCTTGAAGAAATTGAACTACCTGCTTTCCACAGAAATGGAATGGTCCACGAGCAGCATGCCTCCAGAAGATGTCATGGTAGGACACCAAACCCTCTACCTCATCACAGCTGGAAGGAGACCCAGGACAGTGACCCAGTTGTCAGCCTCATCAAAAGACTGATAACCCAAGAAGGTTCTCACCTGGAGAAGGATGCTCCCCCACAAGCCAAGCACCTGTGGAATGAGAGAAGCCGGCTGTTCATCTACAGAGAGAAGCTGTGCAGAAGGTATGTCAACCCCAAGACCCATGAAATGGTGTGGCAGATTGTTGTACCCAGGACGGATATCCAGATGGTGTTAGAGGCCTACCATGACAAGGCAGGTCACTTTGGCTGGAAGAAGCTGGAAACCCTGCTGAAGGACCGGTTCTCTTGGTTTGGAATGCGGAGTTCCATAGAAAGGTGGTGCCGGAATTGTGGGACCCTGTAGCCACAGAAGGAAAGACTACGGCAGCCAGAAAGCACCCTTGCAGTCCATCAAAACAACCCAACCCCTGGAGATTATGACTGCGCCATATCATCCTCAAACCAACGCTATGTGCGAGAAAATGAACAACATCATTATAGATCTGTTAAAAACCCAGCCTTTGGAAGAGAGGAACCAGTGGCCAGAAAAGCTACCTGACCTAGTGGACCTGTATAACTACATACCCATGAATTCTACTAATTGTACCCCAGCGTACCTTATGAGAGCAAGACCTGTAAAATTGCCCATGGACCTGGAGCTCGGAGTGGTAGAACCTGCTGCAGATACGTCCACTGAAGATTGGGACACAAGTCGGCAAGAGCAGTACAGAAAAGTACAGGCCTGTGTCGAAGACAGTCTAAGCAGAGTAAGGGAAAGGCAAGAAGAACAGTACAATAAGCATGCACAAGAAGAACCCTTGGCACCTGGAGAGATAGCGCTAAAGTGCAAAAGAAGAGGTCACAAGCTCTATGACCAGTGGGAAAGAGAGCCCTACACTGTGCTAAACTCCAGATTTGACAACAGTAAAACCTGCCTGATTAGTAACGATGGAGGTAAGACAACCGCAACAGTCTCAAGAGACCACTTGAAGGTGTGCCCAGGTCTACTGAAGACAACAGAGGAAGAAGTACCTCCTATAGCACCGGAAGAACCCAAGGAAGATGTGCTTCACACAGTTCTAGGAGATTTCCCTGCGGACTGGCCTCAACTTGATGGAGCAGTTATCATACCAGTGATACACTTCTATCAGCAACCAGAAGAACCTCCACCACCAGTAGAACCTGTAAGCGCCCTAGAGGAACCTGCTCAGGAACAGGAAGAGTCCCCACTCAGAGGAGGATCGCCCGTTGAAGCAGAGCCTGAAGGCCCAGTAATCAGTGCACTTGCCAGTCCCATAGAGAGATTGAGGCAGTTTTATAATCTACCAGCACGTACACCTGATAAGTTAGCAGAGAGTGCATGCACAGACACCAGTATCACCCCAGTGCTACGAAGGTCCACACGCAGCACACAAGAACAAATCCCTGCCAGGTTTAGGGAATAAATACAAAGTGCCTAAAGTATAAATAGTTACCCAGTTGGGTATTGCCTATTGTTTATTATGTAAACTGAAATTAATGTGTGCCTGTAGTTACCCGTCAGGGTACAGAGACTTGTAGGCTGAGGACTGTGAGCAGCCAAAAACTGTCCTTGTAAATAGTTGCACTCATCAAAAGTGCCCCCTTATTTGGCCACTGAACAGAAACCCGTTTGGCGTGGCCGAAGACGTGGTCCAACACTTGGATCACATATGCCCTGTAGCCACGCCCAGGGCCTACGTTGAGGGTTTTCAGGCGGGTCCCTCATGTTACTTATTTTTACGCGTCATCTGTGAAATGGACACCGGGTTACGGGACTTACTGTAATTTTATTATTATTATTGTTATAATTATTGTTATTTTTGTAACCTGTTACAAAATGCTTCAGTCCAGGAGTACTGAATTGTACTAGGGGGGAATGTGGCACCCTGCTGTTCACAGGTACCACAGGACCCAAAAGGGTGCATGGATGGACTTCTCTACAAGAGGCCCTCACTACAAACAAACTCCTCCACCCTTCCACCTCATACTACCAGAGGGAGCCCTGATAGGGATATATATATGGAGGGTGGAGCCAGGCAGTTAGTGAGTTGTTTAGTCAGAGAGTGTGCTGCCACTGAGAGCAGTGAAGACGCAGCATGTCTGCTTCTGAATTGAGGGCCCCGAGTGTGGCCGGAGGCAGTAAGGAGAGGAGAAAGGAGTTGAGGGGGCAGAGGAGCATCATAGGCTCACCCCAAGACACAAACCGGACACCGGGTCCGTGCCTACAGGGTCCTCTATACCCAGTAGGGACAACCGGCTTACCAGGAGACTTCCAGACCCCTGGTCATCCTGAAGCTACCAGCAATAACCAGACTAAGAACTGTTAGAACTCTCCTGTTAGGTTTTTTCTATTTTGCTGGTCACATGACCTTTTTGCCGGACTTCATTGTAATTTCTACTCTTAAGCTAGCCAGGTGCTTTGTAACCTTTCTCAGTCAGTTTAGCTAGGTCTTTTGACCTTTATGTTCTATGTTGTGTGTTTGTCTTTTTACTGCTACAATTTCTGCTAGGAGGTGTCCATCTTTCTCCCAGTCCCTAGTTCTTGTAGGGATCCCTCCCTCACATCTATAGGTCTTCGTTCAGACTAGCTGAGGACTTTAGCGGGTCTGATCGCAGGATCAGGTTCCCCATTACATCGTAGGGATCTAGCTTAGTTCTATTGTAGGGACAGATCTCCTGTCTTTCCTTAGTGCTTGTAGTCTATCATAACAGTAAGTCCAGCCCAAAAATATCTCTAAGGAAAGACCTCCAGTTTCCATCATGGTGTCGGTTCAGGATTTGGCTCAACGCCTGCAGGGACTCTCTCTGGAGGTGGCCGAGCTCCAACAACACGTGAGTAGCTGTTCTGGAGCGCATTTTGTGGAGCCAAAGATACGATTGCCTGATTTATTTTTTGGTGAACAACAAGATTTTTTTTCCTTTAAAAATTCTTGTTTATTGTATTTTCGTTTGAGACCCAGATCCTCTGGTGATGAATCATAGCGCATAGGGTTCATAATGTCACTTTTGCGCAAAGAACCTCAGGGATGGGCCTTTTCTCTCCAACCTAGTGATCCGTGCTTTAGATCAGTGGATAGCTTTTTTTCTGCTTTGGGGTTGTTGTATGATGATCCTGATCGTGTCTCATCAGCTGAGACGGAATTGAGACTTTTGAGACAGGGATCAGGTAATGTGGAAAATTATTGTACTCTCTTCCGTCGGTGGTCTGCTCAGGTGGGGTGGAACGATTCAGCTCTGAAAAGTTTGTTTCTTGCTGGGCTAGGTGAAAGGGTTAAGGATCTGCTTATTGCTTATCCTACACCTGGAAACTTGCAGGAGGCAATGCAATTAGCTATACGGGTGGACAGGAGACTACGTGCAAGGGTTAATGAGAGTAAATCCTTTGCCATGTCAGCTCCTAGTCTTGAGAGGGTCTGTACTGACATTGGAGAGCCGATGGAGATTGGGGCGATGTCACCCCGCTCTCAGGAAAAAGACCGCAGGTTTTCTGAAGGTTTGTGCTTTTATTGCGGAAAATCTGACCATTTCATTAAGAACTGTGTGCTTCGTATGAACAAAGAAAAAAAAAAAAGGTCAGTTACGCCCGTATAGCCTGTTTAAACACTAAGGGGGTATTTCTTTCTGCTACCACTGCAGCTCAGGAAGAATTAATTGAATTTCGGGTATTTGTGGATTGTGGTTCTGCTCTGAATGTGATTGATGGGGGATTCTTGGAAAAACTTAAATTAAACCCAAACCTTTGTCATCCCCTATTGCTGTGGTTTCTGTCAATGGCTCTCCCTTGAAATGTGTTACTCACAAGGTTTATGAATTTCCCCTCACTATTAATGGTATTCACCAAGAAAATTTGGATTTGGTAGTATTAAATAATTTGCCTTCTCCAGTAATTTTGGGGTTACCCTGGTTAAAATTGCACAATCTTGTACTGGATTGGTCTACTAATGAAATTTAGTCCTGGAGCCCAAAGTGTTATGACAAGTGTTGTAACGGGCGCATTGCTGCTGTGGATAAAGGGGAATTACCTGTACCTATTCAGGATTTTTGGAAAGTTTTTTCTGAGGAGGAGTCGCAAATTTTGCCTTCCCATAGAGACTATGATTGTACCATTGAATTTGTCCCTGGAGCGACTCTTCCTAAAAGTCGTTTATTTAATCTTACTATTCCTGAGAGAAAGGCTTTGGAGGAATACATACAGACGAGCTTGGCCGCCGGTCATATCAGACCCTCTAAGTCACCTGTGGCTGTTGGATTTTTTTTTGTTTAAAAAAAGGACGGCGGTTTACGTCCTTGTCTGTATTTTCGCGAGATTAATAAAATTACTGTATGTAATCCCTACCCACTGCCATTGATTCCTGATTTGGTTAACCAATTAATGGGGGCCAAGTGGTTCTCTAAAATTGATCTCCGGGGGGCATACAATTTGTTGCGCATGAAGGAGGGTGATGAATGGAAGACTGCTTTTAACTAGTGTTGAGCCACCCCCGTAGTGTTCGAGTTCGGTTCGGTTCGTCGAACACCCGTGTGTTCGCCGAACTGTTCGTCGAACTGTTCGTCGAACACCTTCGAACACCGTTAAAACCAATGGCAGGCAAACAAAAACACATAGAAACACATAGAAAACACCTTCAAAGGTGTCCAAAAGCTGACAAACTGCTCAGAAGACATAACTAACACATGGAAAAGTGACAAGTACATATAGTCATGCGAAAATAAAAGAGGTGGAGGAGTAAAAGGAGGGGGAGACACAGATATAGGCATGTCATGCCCTTCTAAAATCCAAAAAGTGAGAAGCCGACACGGCCAGTCCGCTCCTGCCCGTGCCACCTCCGTGTCGCCGGGTTTGTGCCAGAGCCGCGGTGAACCCTGACGGCCAGCCCCCCTCTCCCAATACTGGTGCCTGTCCGCTGGTGGGTCGAGCGATCCCCCCTGTGGTGGAGGCAGCTCTAAGCTTTTTAATTTAAATTGTCTCTCTAATTTGAATGAATACACTTTAAATCCATTTACAAGGATCTATTGGAGGGCAAGTCTCATGCCAGCAGCCGCGGTAATTCCAGCTCCAGTAGCGTCCACTAAAGCTGCTGCAGTTAAAAAGCTTTTATAAGGATCGAGCTCGGCTGTCCACCGCAAGGCATCCTACTGCCAGTCCCAGCCCCTATGCCTTGGGGTGCCTCCTGATGCTCTTCACTAAGTATCCCATGGTCCCGAAGCATTTCCTTTGAAAAAATTAAGTGTCTAAACTACAGGTGGTGTAGCTTGCTTAACAGCCGGGATAATCCGCTGACTAGCAGACACTGCTACTAGGCACAAAGTATTTCCTGGGCTAGATGCAGTTAAAAATTTGTAATTAGATACTCTCGTTGGATGCTGAGAAAGCATTCCATAGAGTCTCCTGGCACGCCATATATGATTCTCTTAAAAAGCTTGGGGTAGGGGTCTAGGGGACCCTTTTATAGCCAAAATCACGGCCCTGTATCGCAATACGTCACCTAGGCTGAAGATAAATGGAACTGTAGCACCCTGAGGGCTCGGTTGCTACAGACGTATTGCACCTCACCCAGAGGTGTGATATCTCACTCTCAGGTAAGGATGGAGTGTGGATCAGGACCCGACACCTGCATGCATTACACCACATTGCCGTGGGGCAGGGCGACCAATATGCCCCTGAGATGGGCACGACAGTCCCTGTCCCTGGCTGGAGTGGGTGGAGGGAACACTGAGGAAGGGGAACCCTGTAGTGCAGGAGCAGGGAGGAAGCAGTTCCTGGGTGCATTGAGAAGGGAGTATAAAAGGTGGGCACCATCTAAGTTCAGTGCAGAGAAGTCTGAGCAGAAGTGGCAGGGAGCAGGGGCTCTGCATGAGCTCTGCTCCGGAGGCGGGCCTAGTAACAGAGGCCCAGGCCTGGAAGAGGGAGAAGGAAGGAAGAGGAGCAGAGAAGGCTCCAGGAACGAGGAATGAAGGGATCCCAGGGGTGCGGACGGGCGAGTCGCCACCGCACGCCCGAATCCACCTGCGTGGAGGGGTCAGGCCAAAGGGGGAGACCGGTCCCCGAACTAGTGGAGGCAGGAAACGACCCTCAGCTAGAAACCGGAGGCTCTGACATTTTATGTGGCGCAGCCCCTCGCTACACCCGCTAGGAAGGCACCACATAGGGTCAGGGAAACTGGCGCCAAGTTTACCAAGAGGAGGCCCGAGGCAGCCGGACAGAAGTGTTGGTAAGAAAGGCCAGACAAAGGACACACAAAGGGGGTCCTGTGAAGTGCTCCAAAGTTATCTGGGAGTTGTCTGAGCCCCTCACCTGGTGAGCACAGTACGACGTGGGCAGCCGTTACCTGCAGACGTGGTCTGGATAATAAGAACTGTGAGTAAAGGCCCTGGACTGCATCACTGACTCCGTGTCGTTACTGCTGCTGCCCTGCACCATCACCCCCATCCTCCGCATACACTGCCCTGAGGCTATACTCCTCCCGTGGGGAGTTATGCTACGCTCTGCTGCACCCACAACACCAGCCTCAGCGGTCTGCCCTGTAGCGGCGGTTCACTCTGACCGCAATCCACGGGTGGCGTAGTCGGACATTTAAACATCAAAACCACATAAATAGTTCCGCCACTGGTTTGACCGCCCTGAGCCACGGAACCGGGTCGCCGCCACGAAGACTACAACCACCAGCATCCACCAAAAAGGGTTCGGCTCCGGGTGTCCCAAGGCCCAGGGGGTGCGTCAGAACATTTTCATCACCTTTCACAATCACCAATGGGACAAGGCAGGGATGTCCTCTGTCCCCTCTCTTATACATCCTAGTGACGGAGCACCTGCTCTCATCAATTCGCCATAACCCCAATATTAGGTGGATTGAGGTGGGAGGCACCGAGTACAAGTGCTCTCTATTTGCTGATGATGTCCTAGTATATATCACTCAATCACATATATCCATCCCTGCTGTTATGGCTGAAATAGATCACTTTGTTACATGGTAAAATTTTAAAATCAATGCAGCGAAGTCTGAGGCCCTCGATGTCTCCCTCCCCAAATCCATATAGGATTCCATCCAGTCCAACTTTCCCTTTGCCTGGCCCTCACAGGGTATCAAATACTTAGGAATTCCTATTCATAGAGACCTCTCTCATCTATGTTATCTTAATTTTGGGCCCTTTATTGAACAATTCCATACAGACCACGGTTGGCAAGTTAGAACTGTAAGATTCACTACGTGAACCACTGGTGTTTTGTGGAAAAGCACATGTACACTGCGTTCCAAATTATTATGCAAAAAGTGTTTAGGAGTGATAAGGGAAGAATTTGTTTGTTTGTCAGTTAAACTCATTGATGGTGATGTGTGTCAGGGCTCTTTATATCACTGTAAGCAATTGCAGACACCTGTGCTAATTAGTTTGGCAGGTGTGTCCAATGAAAGGCAAGACTACTTAAGAAGGCTCTCTCACATTATTAAGCAGCCTACATTTTCTGCCAAAATGGGAAAGAAAAAGGATGTGTCGGCTGCTGAGAAGCAACAAATTGTGGAGTGTTTAGGTCAAGGCATGACTACAATCAACATTGTGCGATGATCAGGATGAAGTGTCTTGGCAATCAAGAAGTATGTAGCTGATTCACAGTACACACGTGTGCGTGCTGATAAGGGCAAATTGAGGACTCTTTCCTACAGGCAATTACGTCAGGTTGAAAGAGCAGCGGCAAAAAAGCCTTGTCATAGCAGCAGACAAGTTTTTGAAGCTGCTTGTGCCTCCAACGTCCCCCGAACAACAAGATGCAGGGTCCTTCAGAGGTTTGCAGGTGTGCATACGCCATCCTGTCGACCTCCTCTATCCACTTCACACAAGCAGAAACAGCTCCAGTGGGCCAAACATTACATGAAGACTGATTTCAAAACTGTTTTGTTCACGGATGAGTGCCGTGCAGCGCTCGATGGTCCAGATGGATGGAGTGGAGGATGGCTGGTTGATGGACACCCCACGCAAACACGGCTACAGCGCCAACAAGGAGGAGGTGGAGTAATGTTTTGGGCTGGAATCATGGGGAGAGAGATTGTCGGCCCCTTTAGGATCCCTGAAGGCGCTAAAGATGAACTCCATAATGTATGTGGATTTTCTCAAACAGCACTTCCTGCCATGGTTCAAGAAGAAGAACCGTGTATTTCACAGCAAGATCATTTTTCTGCATGATAATGCACCATCTCATGCTGCACATAAAACATCTGCATCTCTGGCTGATATGGGCATAAAAGGGGACAAACTTATGGTGTGACCCCCATGCTCCCCTGACCTCTACCCCATTCAGAACCTTTGGAGCATCATTAAAAGGAGTGTCTATGATGGCGGGAGGCAGTTCACATCTAAGCAACAGCTCTGGGAGGGTATTCTGTCCTCATGCAAAACAATTGAAGCAGAAACCATCCAAAACCTGACAAATTCAATGGACGAGAGAGTTCAGAAGCTCCTTTCGAACAAGGGGTCCTATGTGAAAATGTAACATCACCTAGAATAAAGTTTTGAGTTGAAAACTGTTTGATTTCAGTTTCTAACAACCTGCTAATGCTTATAATTTCAAAAATGACCATTTTTTTGGTCTTTATTAAAATGAAAAGGTTGATGGAAAAGTTTGGGGGATCTAAGAGTGTGGCAACCCAGTAGTCATGATTACTTCGAATTCTGACAATATGAGGGTCATGCTGCAGGTAGTGCAGCAAGAAGGCACTTATGTGTCTTGCGCATCTCGGAGCCCCAAAATTATTTTCCGGGCTAGATGCAGCTAAAAATTATTTTTAATTTTAAATCTGGTGGAGCTTATTATAGATGGCCTAATAGGATCAGTGCTGCACACTGCTACAAAGCCCAAATTATTTTCCAGTCAAGATACAGATAAACATGATTAGTAATTTGAAAGCTTAAAACGGTTGGTAGGGTGATTTTAACCAATCATCAAGCTTTTACTCTCCCCAGGATGACACAGGGGTAGAAAAGTCGTTTCGGATCCATGATTTGTTCATCTTTATGAACGTGAGTCTGTCTACATTATCAGTGGAGAGCCGCGTGCGCTTATCTGTCAGCACACCACCAGCAGCGCTGAACACACGTTCAGACAGAACGCTGGCTGCGGGGCATGACAAGATCTCCAAGGCGTAAGTGGCTAGCTCCGGCCATTTATCCAGATTGGAAGCCCAAAAAGAGCAAGGGTCCAGTGACACAGTCGTGGCTTCAATGTTTACTTGGAGATACTCCTGTACCATCGTCTCTAGGCGTTGACTATGTGCCAGACTTCTTGTCTCCTGTGGCCTTGCAAAGGATGGGCTAAAAAAGTGGTGAAATGATTCCGCAAAATTGATGTTACCAGCAGATACTGTGGTTCTGTTACGGTTTGAGTGCTGAACACTTGACGGTCCCACGGTTGGCAAGTTGGAACTGTGAGATTCACTACGTGCACCACTGGTGTTTTGTGGAAAAGCACATGTAAGATTCTGCAACAGTCTCTGCTGATACTCCTGCATGCGTGCATCCCTTTCTATGGCAGGAATAATTTCGGCAAATTTACTTTTGTACCGGGGATCTAACAGTGTGGCAACCCAGTAGTCAGGATTATTTCTAATTCTCACAATTCGAGGGTCATGTTGCAGGTAGTGCAGCAAGAAGGCACTCATGTGTGTTGCGCATCCAGGAGCACCAAGTCCCTGTTGTGTTGGTGGCGAGGTAACAATCATGCTTACTTCCTCTGTCCTCTCCCCCCAACCTCGCACAACAGAAATGTGATCAAGGTCTCCCTCATCTGATGAGTCTTCCATCAGTTCGTCCTCCACTTCTTCCTGGGCTCCTGCACCTTCCTCACTAGTTTGGCTGCTACCATGCGCCCTGGTAAAACCATCTCCCCCACCCTCACATGCCTGCCGCCTTGGTGCTGCCGACCGTCTGGACCTTGCAGATGTTAGCCCTTCCGCATACAACTCCTCCTCCTCTACTTCCTCCACCTCCTCTTGTGCCACCACCTGACTTCCGAATTCTGTTTAACATGTGCTCCAGCATGTAAATCACCGGAATAGTCATGCTGATAATGGCATCATCAGCACTAAACATCTTCGTCGCCATTTCAAAACTGTGCAGAAGGGTGCATAGGTCCCTGATCTGAGACCACTCCTCCAGCGTGATTTGCCCCACCTCTGGATCTCGTTGGCCCAGGCTATACGTCAGAACGTATTGCACCAGGGCTTGTCGGTGCTGCCACAGTCGCTGCAACATGTGCAGAGTTGAATTCCACCGGGTAGGCACATCGCATTTTAGCCGGTGAAGTGGCAGGCCCAACGACTTCTGTAGAGATGTAAGTCGCTGAGCTGCGGGATGCGAACGGCGGAAGTGAGAACACAGCGACCGTGCCCTCTGCAGAAGGCCATCTAGTCTGGGATAGTGGGCTAAAAATTGCTGGACAACCAGGTTCAACACGTGAGCCATACAAGGCACGTGTTTGACATTGCCCCGGCGAAGGGCCGCACCCAGGTTTGCAGCATTGTCGCACACGGCCTTCCCTGGTTTCAGGTCCAGTGGAGACAGCCATTCATGAAATTGGTTCTCCAGAGCTGACCACAACTCCTCAGCTGTGTGACTCACATTTCCCAGACATTTCAAAGTAAAAACCGCCTGATGACGTTGAGCCCTACTGCCAGCATAGTAAGGAGGTGTGCAGGATCCCTTCTGCGCAGTTAGAAAGCTTGTGGCATGACCAGACAGGCTTTGGGTGCAGGTGGAAGACCGAGAGGAGGTTGAGGAGGCAGAAGCAGTGGAGGAACTTTGACATAAAGAGGATTGACGCACAACTCGTGGGGACGGCAAGACTTGGACAGCAGCCCCTTGTCCTGCTGTCACCATAGTTACCCAGTGCCCAGTCAGCGACATGTAACACCCCTGTCCATGCCTACTCGTCCAAGTGTCTGTGGTGAAATGCACCCTGTCACACACAGAGTTTCTCAAAGAAGCGGTGATGTTGTGTGCGACATGCTGGTGGAGCGCAGGCACACCTTTCTTTGAGAAGTAGTGCCGACTGGGCATCTGGTACTGGGGCACTGCGACGGACATAAGGTCTCGAAAATCCTCTGTGTCCACCAGGCGGAAAGGCAGCATTTCTGTAGCCAAGAGCTTGCAGATGGTGAAATTCAACCTCTTAGCTTTCTCATGGCTAGGAGGAAATGGTCTTTTACTTGTCCACATCTGAGGGACCGAGGGCTGGCTATTGTGCTTAGACGGGGTTGATAAGGGTGTCCCCGGCAAACTGCCGGTCTGTGAGGAAGATGCAGGCGGACATGTTAGGTTGCCTTGATCCAAAGGTGGTGCTATCGATGTCGGACAGCGCTCAACACCAGCTGGTGTTACCACCTCCAAAGAAAATGATGACCTGCCAATCACGCTGGCTGTTGCGGGTAAAGAGGTGGCAGGTCTGCGCCCCAAAACAGGTGTGACTGCTGTCCCCCCAGTCACAGAGGATGAAGAGGCCGCGGATGCACAAGATATGGCAGACGGTGGTTGGCCCGGCCGGCTAGGCCGCATTGTAGCACACTGAGCTTCCCACTGCAACTTATGCTTCATGTCCATGTGCCGGTTCATGCATGAAGTACTCAAACTATGTATTTTTTGGCCTCTACTTAGCTTTTGCTGACAAATGTTACAGATAACACGAGTTGGGTCATCTTTATCGATCTGAAAAAATGCCCAGGCTATGCAAGGCTTAGCACCCATGCGACCTGAAGAGCCACCACGACTTGTGGTGAGAGGCAGAGTTGTGTTTGAGGATGCAGTTGTTGACGTGCTTCCAGTACTATGTCTCTGTCCAGGAAGGCGCAACCTGACCTCGTCGTCACTAGCATCTTCCTCCACCTCCTCTGCTGACCTCATCTCTTGGCTGACTGTGGGTTGACAGTAAGTGGGATCTCCAACCTCATCATCATCACCCTGTGTGTTATCACACCCGTCGTCCTCAGAGCCAACCTGTTCCTGCCCTGACAAAAAACTAAAGTTGTCGCTCCAATCAGGTATTTGAGTCTTATCATCGTCTTCCTCATTGTCTCCACCAACAGGAGTTACAGTTTGGGAATGAGGGTCTACATTATGGTCAGAACCTTCTGCGTCTGGTCCTGGATCCGACTCATAAAGATTCTGGGCATCAGTGCAGATCATTTCCTCGTCTGGATTCACAGAAGCGCTGGAGTCGACCTCTGATTCCCAGGCTATAGTATGAGTAAACAGCTCTGCAGACTCAACCATCTGTTCTACCTCATACTCAGACGGGCAGCTGGAGATTTGGGAGCTGTGAGGAAGCAAGTGCGATTTGGGTGACACCTTTGAGGACTGGAGTATTTGTGATGTTGAAGTTGATGTGGAGGAGAGCCCACTTAAAGGAGCACTTGATATCCGTTGAAGCACCTGCTGTTTTTGTGCCTCATCTGGAATTTGTAGCGATTGGCGTGGCCGTAAGAAAGGGATCTTATCACATTGTCCGCTAAAAGAAGTAGACATTTTAGTTTGGCTGGAAGATGGTCTTTCTTCTGCAGATGTTACTGTTGCTTTAACACCTACCCCATGGACACAACCTTTTTTCCCCTTCCCAACACGCCTATTCCCCTTTCCACCAGCAGCAGGCCTTTTTCCACTCATTTTGGTGGTTAACTAATTCACAACTCTGGAGTTGTTTGCACAAAAAAACAATGGATGGTAACCGAGCAGAGCTGAGTGGCCAAACTGTGGTATTAGGCCAAAACTATTGGCTGGGTTAGATGCAGAAAAAAATTATATTCAATTTGCAACCTGATGGAGGTCAGTATAGATGGACTAATACAACAAGTCCCACACACAGCTAGAAGCCCAATATTTTTTCAGAGGTAGATGCAGAAAAAAATATATTCAGTTTGCAACCTGATGGAGGTCAATATAGATGGACTAATACAACAAGTCCCACACACAGCTAGAAGCCCAAATATTTTTTCAGAGGTACTGTAGATGCAGATAAAAATTATTTTTAATTTACAACCTGATGGAGGTCAGTATAGATGGACTAACAGAGAAAGTCCCACACACTGCTAGAAGGCCAAATATTTTTTCAGAGCTAGATGCATACAAAAAATTATTTTGAATTTGCAACCTGATGGAGGTCAGTATAGGTGGACTAATAGAACAAGTCCCACACACTGCTAGAAGGCCAAATATTTTTTCAGAGCTAGATGCAGAAAAAAATTATATTCAGTTTGCAACCTGATGGAGGTCTGTATAGATGGATTAATAGAACAAGACCCACACACAGCTAGAAGCCCAATATTTTTTCAGAGGTAGATGCAGAAAAAAATATATTCAGTTTGCAGCCTGATGGAGGTCAGTATAGATGGACTAATACAACAAGTCCCACACACAGCTAGAAGCCCAATATTTTTTCAGAGGTAGATGCAGAAAAAAATATATTCAGTTTGCAACCTGATGGATTTCAGTATAGATGGACTAATACAACAAGTCCCACACACAGCTAGAAGCCCAAATATTTTTTCAGAGGTACTGTAGATGCAGATAAAAATTATTTTTAATTTGCAACCTGATGGAGGTCAGTATAGATGGACTAATAGAGAAAGTCCGACACACTACTAGAAGGCCAAATATTTTTTCAGAGCTAGATGCAGAAAAAAATTATATTCAGTTTGCAACCTGATGGAGGTCAGTATAGATGGATTAATAGAACAAGACCCACACACAGCTAGAAGCCCAATATTTTTTCAGAGGTAGATGCAGAAAAAAATATATTCAGTTTGCAACCTGATGGAGGTCAGTATAGATGGACTAACAGAGAAAGTCCCACACACTACTAGAAGGCCAAATATTTTTTCAGAGCTAGATGCAGAAAAAAATTATATTCAGTTTGCAACCTGATGGAGGTCTGTATAGATGGATTAATAGAACAAGACCCACACACAGCTAGAAGCCCAATATTTTTTCAGAGGTAGATGCAGAAAAAAATATATTCAGTTTGCAACCTGATGGAGGTCAGTATAGATGGACTAATACAACAAGTCCCACACACAGCTAGAAGCCCAATATTTTTTCAGAGGTAGATGCAGAAAAAAATATATTCAGTTTGCAACCTGATGGAGGTCAGTATAGGTGGACTAATAGAACAAGTCCCACACACTGCTAGAAGGCCAAATATTTTTTCAGAGCTAGATGCAGAAAAAAATTAGATTCAGTTTGCAACCTGATGGAGGTCAGTATAGATGGACTAATAGAATGATGCTATGCCCAAAAGATTTTACTTCACTAGGTGCAGTAAAAAAATTGGTATTCTATACACAGGTGGTATATCTTGCAACACAGATAGGCTACTCCACTGACTAACACACTCTGCAATAGGCCAAAAAGGATTAGCTTTGCTAGATTCAGCCAAATGCTGTGAAAAAAACTTGCACAGCACTGGCACAGACCTGCCTGGCAAAAACTGATAGGAACTGATGTAACCTAGTCCTGAAAAGGACTCCAATTACAATTAGTCTTTACTCCCACAACCTATCTATTTAAGAGCACAGACCTGCCTGATAAAAGTCGTAGGAAATGCTGTAACCTAGTCCTTAAAAGGACTGCAATCACAACTATTCCCTACTCCCAAGCTATCTGTATATTTGTGCGAAAATTGGCTTGAAATTAACAAGGTATAGCGCACACAGCAACAGCGGTGCCGTCTAACACGCAGCTGCAGCAGTGAGAAAATGGTGGTGACGGGGAAAATGGCTTGGTCTTATAGGGCAAGGACATGTGACATACACTGCCAATGACACATGCCCTTGCTTGTGTGAAAAAAAGCACTTCGCTCCGTGTGTGCGCTGCTGATAGGCTGACAGATTGCACCTCCCCACTGTAAATGCGGGAAAGAGAAAAAAAAATGGAGATCTTCATTGTTCCTGCAGAGATCCATCCCCTGCCCCTCCCCCTACCCCGCTGTACACTCAAACTGCGTATTAACATTAATTTTCATCATTACTGAGAAAAAATCCTGTTATGATTTTGGTGCACGAACAGTTATCGAACATAACCTCGAACAGCCGAATTTTTCTCAAATTGTTCGTGTTCGCCGAACGGCTCGAACACCGCCCAAAACAGCTCGAATTTGAGATTGGCGAACAGTTCGAGTAGAACAACGCTCATCTCTACTTTTAACACTCCTGTGGGTCATTTTGAGAATCTGGTGATGCCTTTTGGTCTTACCAATGCACCAGCATTTTTTCAGAATCTTATTAATGACATCCTTAGACCTTTGATCGGCAAAAATGTGGTTATGTATTTGGATGACATTTTGATTTATTCGCCTGATCTGGAGTCTCAATGGCGGAGCGTACGTGAGGTATTACAGTTATTAATTGACAATTCGCTTTTTGCTAAGCTAGAGAAATGTGAGTTCACTGTACAGAGAATTATTTTTTTGGGCTACATTATATCCAGCGAGGGCTTTGAGATGGACCCGGTGAAAGTTCAAGCTGTGCAGGAATGGTCTAGGCCTATTGGTTTGAAATCGATACAGAGGTTTTTGGGTTTCGCCAATTATTACAGAAAATTCATTAAAAAATTTTCTATTATTGTTAAACCACTGACCGATCTCACCAGGAAAGGTGCTAATACGGTTCAGTGGACTACTGAGGCCATTGAAGCGTTTGTGTTTCTAAAGGAGAGGTTCACCTCTGCTCCCATCCTTATGCAGCCTGATGTGACTAAGCCGTTTTTGGTTGAGGTTGATGCTTCTTCTGTGGGGGTCGGTGCGGTGTTGTCTCAGGAAAACAAGGATGGAGTACATCCCTGTGCCTTTTTTTCAAAAAAATTTTCTGAGACTGAACTTAATTACGATATTGGTAATCGGGAATTGCTGGCTGTTAAACTCGCATTTGAACACTGACGTCATCTCTTGGAAGGTGCTGAATTTCCCATTCAGGTTTTCACTGATCATAAAAATCTGATCTATCTTGATGCTGCCAAGCGCTTGAATGCCCGTCAGGCTAGGTGGGCACTTTTTTTTTCGCGGATTAATTTTTCCGTTACTTACATCCCGGGTACCAAGAATGTTAAAGCTGATGTGTTGTCTCGCAGCTTTTCTCGTATGGTCGGTGCTGAGGAGGAGGAGAGCATTTTACAAGGTGTTGTGATTGCTGCATTGGACTCCGTTTTGGAAGATGAGATTCTTAAAGCACAGGAGAATGCCCCATGTAACACTCCCCATGGGAGGTTGTTTGTGCCTAGGACCTTTAGGAGAGATTTGTTTGTTGAGTGTCATGAGTCTCAGTTGGCAGGTCATCCAGGAATTTCTGAGACCAAGAGACTTGTGGGTCGCAGTTTTTGGTGGCCTGGATGGCAGAAGGAAGTCATTAATTGGGTGCGTCAATGTACTGTGTGTGCTAGATCTAAGTCTTCTCATACTCCTGCTGCGGGGTCGCTTTGCCCTCTGGAGGTTCCTAGTGCACCTTGGACACATCTGACTATGGACTTTATTACTGACCTTCCCTCCTCTGAGGGTTTCACGGTCATCTGGGTGGTCGTAGACCGTTTTAGCAAGATGTGTCACTTGGTTCCCTTCATCAAACTGCCCTGCGCTAAGACATTCGCTAAGGCCTTTGTCAAGGAAATTGTCAGACTCCATGGTGTTCCAACTGACATTGTTTCTGATAGGGGACCTCAGTTCGTGGCTCGTTTTTGGTGTGCCTTTTGTGACAGGTTGGGAGTTCATTTGTCGTTTTCATCTCGATATCATCCTGAGTCTAATGGCCAGACAGAAAGGAAGAATCAGGATGTTGAGCAGTTCTTGCATTGTTTTGTGGCAGACAATCAAGAGGGGTGATCTGAGTTTCTGACGCTTGCTGAATTTGCTCTTAACAGCCATACATCCTCTTCTGCTGGGTGTTCGCCTTTTTTTTGTTGTTCTGGGAGACATCCGTCTTTTGGGTCATTCTCCAAATTGGTATCGGCTGTGCCTGAGGAGGAGAGTTTTTCCGGTGATTTGGAGAGAGTTTGGACGGATGTGCGTGGTAATCTTCAGGAGGCTAACAAAAAATCTAAGAGGTACTTTGATAGGAAACGTCAAGAGGTTTTGTTTACGGTTGGTGACATGGTTTGGTTGTCCTCTAAGAATCTGCGGTTGAGGATTCCTTCTAAAAAATTGGGTCCCAAGTTTGTAGGGCCCTTTAACGTGCTTCAGGTAGTTAACCAATCTGCTGTTAGGTTGGAGGTTCCTACCTCCTGGAAGATTAATCCGGTGTTTCATGTTTCTCTATTGAAAAAAGCTGATGTATCAGATAGAGACGCCACTGCTACTGTTCCTCCGGTGGTGGAGGACGGGGAATATGAAATTTCCCGCATCCTTAATTCTAGACGGTATAGGGGGAGTTTGCAGTATCTCGTCGCTTGGAAGGGTTTCGGTCCCGAGGATAACTCATGGGTGAGGGCGGATGATGTTTCTGCTTCCAGACTTGTCAGAGCGTTTCACAAGAGGTTTCTGGATAAGCCTAGGCCTAGGGGATCCGGAGGATCCTCTTAGAAGAGGGGGTACTGTTAGAACTCTCCTGTTAGGTTTTTTCTATTTTGCTGGTCACATGACCTTTTTGCCTATTTAATCCTGCTCCGCCCTTCTGGCCATGCTGGACTTCATTGTAATTTCTACTCTTAAGCTAGCCAGGTGCTTTGTAACCTTTCTCCGTCAGTTTAGCTAGGTCTTTTGACCTTTATGTTCTATGTTGTGTGTTTGTCTTTTTACTGCTACAATTTCTGCTAGGAGGTGTCCATCTTTCTCCCAGTCCCTAGTTCTTGTAGGGATCCCTCCCTCACATCTATAGGTCTTCGTTCAGACTAGCTGAGGACTTTAGCGGGTCTGATCGCAGGATCAGGTTCCCCGTTACATCGTAGGGATCTAGCTTAGTTCTATTGTAGGGACAGATCTCCTGTCTTTCCTTAGTGCTTGTAGTCTATCATAACAAGAACCACGAAGGCCCCGGCGTCCAGGGATAGTGGTTGCCAAAGAAAGGTCCTACTACCAAGCGGTCAGGTGAGAGAGCAACACAACACAGAAGCTAGGCCAAGTTTCAGGCTGGCTAGGAGCTTAGAGAGAGGGAGACACGGATCAGGAGGCCTTATACCCGCTCACTGGGGAGAAGTCCTGAAGTGCACCTGTAGCACCCTGAGGATTCGGCTGCTACAGGGGTATTGCACCTCAACCCAGAGGTGTGATATTCCACTCCCGGGTAAGGATGGAGTGTGGAACTGAGCTCAGTTAGCTGCATGCACTACACATATCCCATTTCCGAGGAACAGACCGATGGTACTCCCACTAGAGAAATGTGCAGGTACGACAGTGTCTGTTCCTGGCTGGAGTGGGAGGGGGGTGGAACATCCCAGTAGTGTAGGGGCAGATAGGGGGAGCAGTCTGGGTAATGCTAGGAGCTCATTGGGTGCTGGTCACCTGAGCTCACACATAGAGGGAGTATATAAGGTGGGCACCATCTTAGGACAGGGTCTTTTGTAGAGTGAGTGAGTCTGTCAGAGTTTAGCCTGAGGAGCAGAGCAGAGGAGCTCAGCCAGAAGGGCTGACAGGGAGTTGTGGTTCCGGCTGGGCCCAGCTCCAAGGCCAAGAGAGAGAGAGGAGTCGGAAGGACCCAGAGAAAACAAGCAGGAACCCCAAGACCCCAGAATACAAACAACAGGGTGAAGGGTTGGCACCTAGGGTACCGGATCCCAAGCTGGCAGAGAGACAAGCACACCTTAGCCAGAGACCGGAGGTCGTGGGCAGGATCTGCCACGACCCTCACCAAATCCACCAGGAAGGCAGACCAAGTATAGGGTCAGGGAACCCAGAGGAGGTGTACCCACCAAGAGACCCGAGGGAGCCGGACATAGGTGGATCCCTGGTGAGAACGGCCAGAAGAGAGGGAAAGTCAGACAGGAGCTCAGGACCACGCTCCAGAACTGCCTGGGGGTTAGCCGAGTCCAGGACCTGGTGGACGCAGCACGGCTCGGGTGGTCGCTTCAGGCCAGAGTGACCATAAGAACACCCGTAAGTAAAAACCCCTGAACTGCACAGCCCGACTCTGAGTCTTCTTGCTGATTCATCCTGCACCTTCACAACCACCATCCTCTACATCTGACCCCCTGAGGCTATACCCCTCCCGTTGGGGGTTATACTACCAAAGCTGCACACATACCAACAGCCTCAGCGGACCCTGCTGCAGCGGCAGCCTTTTGACCGCAAATCAACGGGTGGCGTAGTCGACACAAAGAACTCTAATAACATCTGTAGGACTGCCACACACTGAGTTTGACACCCTGGGCACGGACCGGGTCACAGCCACTCGGAGACTACAACCCCCATCTGATCCGGCTCCGGGTATCCCTAACAACATGGCCCAGGGGGCGCGTCAACTTTGGCGTAGTCGGCAGGATCACGTGCCCGCAACCATCGGGTACTGCGTGCCTGAAGAAAAGATCGCATTTACCTCAAAAAGAAGTCTCCCGCCAATTCCAGAGGGTCCCCGCCATCGGACGCCATCTCGGATCAGTTCCCGCCATTTGCCCGTCATCTGCAGTCTTTTCCCGCCATCCACAGAGTTTCCCGCCACTGGGAAGCGGTTCCCGCCATCTGAGAAGGTTTCCCGCCTTGGCAGAGCGGACGCCATTATGGGCGTGCCAAAGGATGGCAAGAGGCCACCTCCCATCGTGGGCCAGGACCGAAAATGGCGCCAAAAGTGGAAACCGCCCCCACCAGCAGAGACTGTGATGATTGATATGTCCATCAGCGTGAGAGAACTGCCCCTGGAACTCGCAATCACAAAGTTGCCCCAGGACCGCCCTCGGGATGGGCGTAGACAGAACAAGAGAACGAAGATGGGTGCAGCCTGGAGGGGTCTGGAGAGAGCGCACCCGGAGACAAGACGTCTGGAGGAGAGTCCAGAGAGAGCGTACCCGGAGATGGAGGGAGAGTCAGGCAGCACCGACCCAGTGGTCAGGAGCCTGTTGCAGGTCGCCACTCCAGAAGGCCTGCTGGAGATCCTAGCACA
The DNA here is from genome assembly GCF_046119375.1 of Phyllobates terribilis. NCBI lineage: Eukaryota > Metazoa > Chordata > Amphibia > Anura > Dendrobatidae > Phyllobates > Phyllobates terribilis. The sequence goes on from NW_027362765.1 coordinate 420,964,440, forward strand.
GCTCCCCCGAGACCGGGAGTGTGCACAGACCGCGCTGGAGGGCCTCGCACGGAGGATGGCCCGGGTGCAGCGAGAGACGTTGGCGGAGTGGAGCCGAGAGATGGCCCAGCAGACCGAAACCCGACAGCGGAGCACGCCGCCCGAGACGAGGAGACAGACCGCCTCTGAGAATGGCGCAGGAGGAATGAAGGCAGGAGACGGCGCCGAGAAGGGAGCTGAACGGACGGAGGCAGGTAAAGGGGACGTCTCTACCCCGAGCCGGGAAACCGCGTGCCTGCCCCAGCTCCCCGTCGCAGAGCCCGAAGTTCCCTCTGCCGTGCCCGTCGCTGCATCGTCACCGTGCCAGACTAGGCCTCAAGTAGAAGCCGCGGCCGCGACCCCTGTGACGTCACACGCCTCGACCCTGAGCGTGGCCAAGCAGGAAATACCACCGGCCTGGTCGCAAGGCCTAGTACCTCCGGGCGCCGCAATACCAACAGCGCCCCCTACCTCCGCGGAGCCACCGGCCTGGCCGCAGGGCCGAGTAACCCAGGGCGCCGCCTTTCTTACGGTGCCCTTTGCCTTTAGGGTGCCCCAGGCCTGGTCGCAAGGCCTGGTCGACCCGGGCGCAGCTACCATCAACGCGCCCTCAACATCTAGAGTGCCGCACCTGGGTGAGGACCTGTTCGCCCAGCATACGTGCCCGGATGGGCAGCCCTTCATATGGCCTCAGGAGTATATTCAGCTGGAACTCCAGAGAGCAAGGCCCATGTGCGAGCCCCTGATTCCGGCTCCGAAGCCCGCAAGGAGGACCTCGCCCCCACTGGAGGAGATCCAGTTCGAGTGGGACCCCACCGGAGAAGACCTCATGGGGTTCACTCAGGAGACTCGGGCGGCCGCAGCGGAGCGTGCAGAGTGCTGCCGGCAGCAGCTCGAGGTCTTCGAGAGGGAGCGGAGAGAGAGGCGGGTCCGGGAACAGCAAATGCAGATAAGGAGCGCGGAGCAGAAGAGCCGGACCAGGAGGAAACCCCGTGCAGCTCATGGTCCCCGTGCCACCGGCACTGTGATAAAATTCAACATGCAGCACGGATGGGGCTTTATTAGAGACCATCAGACCCCCGGCGACGTCTTTGTCACCCGCAGAGACGTAGAAAGCCATCTGCCGGACGGACACAGAGGTCGTGACCTGTATGTAGGGGACGAGGTCACCTTCACCCGGCACAAGTGTGCCAAAGGACCCTACGCCCTCCATGTGCATCGCCTGACGGAGGAGGAGCTGCGGTGTGAGGAGGAGCAAGAGGACCCGGACGGGTCTGAAGAATCTAAAGAAGTGTAACATACCTGGCGGCGTCCTTGCATGGTGGTCCATCTCCCACTGTGCAAGAGGGCGCACTTGTTCTCCTGTCCAGAATGTCTCTCTGGCTTCCCTCCATGCTGTCTGTTTGTGTCTGTTTCTGCTGCTTAAGGGCGGCGCCCGATCACTTCCTGCCTTTTGTACCTGCTGTGGGTCACACCCCTTGTGCGTCCTCAGCCTATTGCTGTCTGTCACTTGGTATATAGCTCAGCAGCTCCCTTCTATCCCTGCCTGAGCATAGTGTTTCCTTCAGTGTGTGCTTGCACTCTGAAGGTGCCAGGTCCCGTTCTTTGTTTCCTTGTCTGCCTTTCCTGGAGGCTGTATTTCCAGGCCTGTCTGAACTGAGTCCTGTATGTCTTCTGCTTTGCGGTATCAGCTCCCGTGTCTGAACTGAGTCCTGTATGTCTCCTGCTTTGCGGTATCAGCTCCCGTGTCTGAACTGAGTCCTGTATGTCTCCTGCTTTTCGGTATTAGTTCCCGTGTCTGAACTGAGTCCTTTCTGTGTTCTCTTGTCTGTCCTGTCTGAACACGCTCCTAGCCTGTTCCTCCTGCCTTCTAGGGGCCGATTACCTAGACCCGTTCCTGTATCTTGTCTGACCTGTCTGAACACGCTCCTAGCCTGTTCCTCTCACCTTCTAGTGGCCGATTTCCTAGACCCGCTCCTGTGTCTGGTCTGTCCTGTCTGAACACGCTCCTTGCCTGTTCGCTCCGCCTTCTAGTGGCCGATTTCCTAGACCCGCTCCTGTGTCTGGTCTGTCCTGTCTGAACACGCTCCTTGCCTGTTCGTTCCGCCTCTCTGGGGGCCGTATTCCCAGACCCGCTCCTGTATCCCTCTGCAGTGTCGGTCTCCTCCGTACACTCAGTTCCAGTCTGAACTCTCTCCTGTCCTTTACCTGTTTTGCCTCTATGTCCGTTCCCTTCCTTTTTCTGCAGAGTCTGAACTCGTACCTAACTCCTGCTTGTTGTCTCTGCAAGTACTGTGTGAGTATCTGGCTCTGTCTTTCCCTTCCTGTCTGTTCCGTGTGAACAGAGCCCTGTCCTCCCTGCTCAGCCTTGTCTGCACTCTAGCTGTGCTTGCCTGTAACCCTCTGCCTGTATTGTTCCTTAGTCCCGGTGTGTACTGGGTCCTATCCCGACTGTGTTCCTACCTGCTAGTGCCTCCCTGTCTGCACTCTAGCTGTGCTTGCCTTTACCCCCCTGCCTGCATACCCGCCTGCCTGCATACCAGTCGTGCCTGCCTATACCCACCAGTCTGTGTGCCAGCCTACCAGCCTGTTCCTGTATTCCCCTGTGTGGGTCAACAGCCGTGTCCGGGGTCTGTCCTGGAGTAGCACCTGGTCCCTCTGCTCGGTTCCTCCTTGGTGCACTGGCGTCGTATGCCGTCGTGCGACCCTGGTCGGATCGGGTGAATACCTAGTCACGCCCCTCCAGGCATTCACTCTCCGGCACGGTCCAGTGGAATCACTACCAATCACACGCACACGCCGCTTAGCCCGGGCGTGTGCATAACAGCATGCTCAGGCCATGGTTCCCGTTGAGCCCCACGGCCTTCGCTCTTTGAGAAGTTTTTCCAGCGAATACATGCATTAAAATAAAATAAATACATTTTTTTTTTCCCCCTTTAGCTGAGTTCCAGGCGAATTACGCACCCGTCCAGATGGATCTATCAGCCCTCGTTCCTGCGGATCCGCCACGTTACTATGGGGATCCAAGACAGTGTCGTGCATTTGTGGAGCAATGCATGCTACACTTTAAGGCCTACCCTCTCTATTTTCCTTCCGATTGGGCTAAAGTGGCCTTTATGATTGACTACCTAGCGGGTGATGCCTTGAAATGGGTCACCCCCCTATGGGAAGCATGGGATCCTGTCATCCTTGACCTGCAGGCCTTCCTGGTGGCCTTTCGTATGGTCTTCGAGGACCCTAACTCTGAAGCCCCTGCTGAAGCTTCACTTCCCAATATCCCGGAGCAGCCCCGACGGGTAATGTGTGTGGGTAGCGCAATAGTCCTCCAGCCCAATGAGACTACTGCCCACCCAGAATCCTCACAGGGTGACTACGCTTTCCGGAATACTTCTCTCAACCTCAAGAGGCAGTCCAGACGTGCTAGACTTAGAGGCAAGCCGTCACGCCAGGGTCTGTCCTCCCTGAGACCTCCTGACCCCAACCTTGAAGTCCCTACTGAAGCTTCATCTCCCTGTATCCCGGAGAAACCCCAATGGGTAATGTGTGTGGGTAGTGCACCAGTTCTCCTGGCCGAAGAGACTTCTGCCCATCCAGACTCCACACAGGAGAACTTCCTGCACCCGGCATCAGATGCTTCTCTCTCTTTAACCGGTGTGCATGTCCAAGGATGCTCCAAAGCTGTGGTTACCTCAGAGTCTGTGCACCTCTACTACCTGGCGGAGGATCCCCTGTTGCCTCCTGAACCCTCCGGGATACCACTCGATGACAAATGGAGAGAGACTTCTCTACACCCGGTACACAATACTTTGTCCGCTTCGTCCTGTGAGCCTGACAATGGGTACCCCAAAGTGGTAGTTACCTCCGAGTCTCTACACCCCTCCGACCAGGCGGAGGATCTCCAGTTGTCTCCTGAACCCTTCGGGGTGCTACCTGGTAGCGAAAGGACAGAGACTCTCCTATACTCTGTACCTGATACCTCGCTCGCTTCGTCCAGTGAGTCCAACCTAGTGTACTCCGAAGCAGAGGTTACTCCTGAGTCTCTACACCCCTCCGACCAGGCGGAGGACCTCCAGTTGTGTTCAGAATCCTTCGGGGTGCCACCTGGTGGTGAATGGACAGAGACTTTCCTATACTCTGTACCTGATACCTCGCTCGCTTCGTCCAGTGAGTCCAACCTAGTGTACTCCGAAGCAGAGGTTACTCCTGAGTCTCTACACCCCTCCGACCAGGCGGAGGACCTCCAGTTGTGTTCAGAATCCTTCGGGGTGCCACCTGGTGGTGAATGGACAGAGACTTTCCTATATCCTGTACCTGATACCTCGCTCGCTTCGTCCAGTGAGTCCGACCTAGTGTACTCCGAAGCAGAGGTTACTCCCGAGTCTCTACACCCCTCCGACCAGGCGGAGGACCTCCAGTTGTGTTCAGAACCCTTCGGGGTGCCACCTGGTGGTGAATGGACAGAGACTTTCCTATACTCGGTACCCGATACCTCGCCTGCTTCCTCCAGTGAGTCCGACCTAGTGTACTCTGAAGCAGTTGTTTTCTCTGAGCCTCTGCACTCTTCTGACCCGGCGGAGGACCTCCAGTTGTTTCCTGAATCCTCCGGGATACCACCAGATAACAAAGAGACAGTGACTTTTCCTCATTATGTACCTGATAACCCGTCTATTTTTTCCTGTGAGCTTGACAAGATGTACCTCGAAGCAGAGATTACCCTCAAGTCTCTGTCCCCCTCCAACCCAGTGAACGACTGGTCCTCGAATTCCCTGCGGAAGATTCTGGCAGGCCTGAAGAAGAGGGGGCGTAAGGGGGGAGGTACTGTAACATACCTGGCGGCGTCCTTGCATGGTGGTCCATCTCCCACTGTGCAAGAGGGCGCACTTGATCTCCTGTCCAGAATGTCTCTCTGGCTTCCCTCCATGCTGTCTGTTTGTGTCTGTTTCTGCTGCTTAAGGGCGGCGCCCGATCACTTCCTGCCTTTTGTACCTGCTGTGGGTCACACCCCTTGTGCGTCCTCAGCCTATTGCTGTCTGTCACTTGGTATATAGCTCAGCAGCTCCCTTCTATCCCTGCCTGAGCATAGTGTTTCCTTCAGTGTGTGCTTGCACTCTGAAGGTGCCAGGTCCCGTTCTTTGTTTCCTTGTCTGCCTTTCCTGGAGGCTGTATTTCCAGGCCTGTCTGAACTGAGTCCTGTATGTCTTCTGCTTTGCGGTATCAGCTCCCGTGTCTGAACTGAGTCCTGTATGTCTCCTGCTTTGCGGTATCAGCTCCTGTGTCTGAACTGAGTCCTGTATGTCTCCTGCTTTCCGGTATTAGTTCCCGTGTCTGAACTGAGTCCTTTCTGTGTTCTCTTGTCTGTCCTGTCTGAACACGCTCCTAGCCTGTTCCTCCTGCCTTCTAGGGGCCGATTACCTAGACCCGTTCCTGTATCTTGTCTGACCTGTCTGAACACGCTCCTAGCCTGTTCCTCTCGCCTTCTAGTGGCCGATTTCCTAGACCCGCTCCTGTGTCTGGTCTGTCCTGTCTGAACACGCTCCTTGCCTGTTCGCTCCGCCTTCTAGTGGCCGATTTCCTAGACCCGCTCCTGTGTCTGGTCTGTCCTGTCTGAACACGCTCCTTGCCTGTTCGTTCCGCCTCTCTGGGGGCCGTATTCCCAGACCCGCTCCTGTATCCCTCTGCAGTGTCGGTCTCCTCCGTACACTCAGTTCCAGTCTGAACTCTCTCCTGTCCTTTACCTGTTTTGCCTCTATGTCCGTTCCCTTCCTTTTTCTGCAGAGTCTGAACTCGTACCTAACTCCTGCTTGTTGTCTCTGCAAGTACTGTGTGAGTATCTGGCTCTGTCTTTCCCTTCCTGTCTGTTCCGTGTGAACAGAGCCCTGTCCTCCCTGCTCAGCCTTGTCTGCACTCTAGCTGTGCTTGCCTGTAACCCTCTGCCTGTATTGTTCCTTAGTCCCGGTGTGTACTGGGTCCTATCCCGCCTGTGTTCCTACCTGCTAGTGCCTCCCTGTCTGCACTCTAGCTGTGCTTGCCTTTACCCCCCTGCCTGCATACCCGCCTGCCTGCATACCAGTCGTGCCTGCCTATACCCACCAGTCTGTGTGCCAGCCTACCAGCCTGTTCCTGTATTCCCCTGTGTGGGTCAACAGCCGTGTCCGGGGTCTGTCCTGGAGTAGCACCTGGTCCCTCTGCTCGGTTCCTCCTTGGTGCACTGGCGTCGTATGCCGTCGTGCGACCCTGGTCGGATCGGGTGAATACCTAGTCACGCCCCTCCAGGCATTCACTCTCCGGCACGGTCCAGTGGAATCACTACCAATCACACGCACACGCCGCTTAGCCCGGGCGTGTGCATAACAGCAAGGAGCAGGAGGACGCCGTCGTTGAAGTACGGTAGAGAGAGACTGTACATAGTTACCCGTCAGGGTATAAGAACTGTTCTAGTTAAAATATAGTCCCCGTTGGGACCAGCAGATTGAACTGAAACCCGTGTGTCCCTATTCCCACTGACCGAGGACTGAGAGCGGTCAATCCTCCCTAATACCTGGCCGAGGACTGAGAGCGGCCATATTTCCCTTGTATATAGTTGCGCTTCCTAAAGCGCCCCCTACCGGTTTTATAGGGAACTGTTTTCTTCCAAGAGAGACTGTCGCACTTTACCCGGTCACAAGTTGCACCGTGGCCGGAGGAACAAGAATGTTTCTAATGAGGAGTTTTATATGAAAAGTTTTATGATATATATATATATTATTTTATATGTTTATGACGTTTATGAAAAAAAAAAAATTGTATGTTTTTGGATGTTTTGTTCTCTTACAGCCCGAGGACGTGCTGTGATTTACCAGGGGGGAATGTAGCACCCTGAGGATTCGGCTGCTACAGGGGTATTGCACCTCAACCCAGAGGTGTGATATTCCACTCCCGGGTAAGGATGGAGTGTGGAACTGAGCTCAGTTAGCTGCATGCACTACACATATCCCATTTCCGAGGAACAGACCGATGGTACTCCCACTAGAGAAATGTGCAGGTACGACAGTGTCTGTTCCTGGCTGGAGTGGGAGGGGGGTGGAACATCCCAGTAGTGTAGGGGCAGATAGGGGGAGCAGTCTGGGTAATGCTAGGAGCTCATTGGGTGCTGGTCACCTGATCTCACACATAGAGGGAGTATATAAGGTGGGCACCATCTTAGGACAGGGTCTTTTGTAGAGTGAGTGAGTCTGTCAGAGTTTAGCCTGAGGAGCAGAGCAGAGGAGCTCAGCCAGAAGGGCTGACAGGGAGTTGTGGTTCCGGCTGGGCCCAGCTCCAAGGCCAAGAGAGAGAGAGGAGTCGGAAGGACCCAGAGAAAACAAGCAGGAACCCCAAGACCCCAGAATACAAACAACAGGGTGAAGGGTTGGCACCTAGGGTACCGGATCCCAAGCTGGCAGAGAGACAAGCACACCTTAGCCAGAGACCGGAGGTCGTGGGCAGGATCTGCCACGACCCTCACCAAATCCACCAGGAAGGCAGACCAAGTATAGGGTCAGGGAACCCAGAGGAGGTGTACCCACCAAGAGACCCGAGGGAGCCGGACATAGGTGGATCCCTGGTGAGAACGGCCAGAAGAGAGGGAAAGTCAGACAGGAGCTCAGGACCACGCTCCAGAACTGCCTGGGGGTTAGCCGAGTCCAGGACCTGGTGGACGCAGCACGGCTCGGGTGGTCGCTTCAGGCCAGAGTAACCATAAGAACACCCGTAAGTAAAAACACCTGAACTGCACAGCCCGACTCTGAGTCTTCTTGCTGATTCATCCTGCACCTTCACAACCACCATCCTCTACATCTGACCCCCTGAGGCTATACCCCTCCCGTTGGGGGTTATACTAGCAAAGCTGCACACATACCAACAGCCTCAGCGGACCCTACTGCAGCGGTGGCCTTTTGACCGCAAATCAACGGGTGGCGTAGTCGACACAAAGAACTCTAATAACATCTGTAGGACTGCCACACACTGAGTTTGACACCCTGGGCACGGACCGGGTCACAGCCACTCGGAGACTACAACCCTCATCTGATCCGGCTCCGGGTATCCCTAACAACATGGCCCAGGGGGCGCGTCACACCCTTCCTAGCAAGTACCCTGGACCATACCTGCCGTTACACCAGTAAAGGTACTGAAGCAAATCCCCTGTGTGAGTGTCCGCCATTCCCCCTGACCAGGCCATCTTTCACCTGCATCCTTCCATCAACTCTGCCCCGGGGGTCCGCTCCACCTGTGGGGAGTAGAAACATCCCAGCTGCCATTTCATCACCCCCGGAGGTCTGCAGCAGCGCCGGTAACCATTACCGGAAACCACAGGTGGCGTCACGAAACAAACTATACACTAAAAACCCCTTTTTCAAGAGAGACCCCAGAGTACGGGCCCGGGAGCCGACTGCCGTGACATCCTAAGCAAGGTAAAAGGCCCGGGTACCGAGTCCCCCATATCCCCCTGGGTGACACAGGGCCCCTAAGGACTGGAATTTGAGAAATACTGCTCCAGAACAACCACTGATACCTGAATGTGTTACAGCAGAACTGAGCTTTATAGTTCTACCAATACTACAGTTCTATTCACCAATGCTGTCACTCAAGGAGGAGAGACCGCCCTGCCAGAAAGCAGGGAGTAAGAAAAATGTAAGGAGACTGCAGAGTTCTGAGTGTCTCAATAGACAAATTGAGAATACTCCTTTAAATTGTTTTTCCCACAAACAAAGTACATTTTAATCAATAGATTTTGGAATAATAACACATTTCACAATTTGAGGTGTTAATAAAAATGTCTTGGTCTGTAATCTGAGATGTTCCTATAAATGTGCCCGTGTTGATATACTGTTATCTGCTGTGTCCGACCCAGCTCAAGTCTCCTAAGGGAACTAATGAAGTCAGCAAAAAATCTACAAAAAAAAAACATAAAAGAGCAAATCATCCTCCTTTTGCCCCATTGAAAATAAAACAATAAAAAATACACATATCTGGTATTCCTATGTTCAGAAATATCCGATCTATCAAAATATAAAGTAAATTGATCTGATCGGTAAACGTCATAAAAAGAAAAAAAAATAGAAATGCCAGTATTACGTTTTTTTGGCCGCCCGTAATATTGCAATAAAATGCAATAACAGGCAATCAAAACATCGTATCTACCCCAAAATGGTATTGTGACGCCTCTACTCGAAAAAGCCCTTTTCTTTACCCTGGGAGATGGGGGACTCGGAGTCGGATCCTGTGGTGGAGAGATGGGGTGCAGCCGTGGCCCGGACCCGACCCGTGCTCAGGGCCGTCACATTAAAAGGATGGTGTGGGCTTATCCGGGTTGAGTGGCTGGTTTACGACTACGTCACCTGTGGCACCTGGTGAAGGCCACCAGCACCGCCGCAGTCCGCTGAGGCATGGTGTTTATGGCAGCCAGAGTTATTACTACTCCCCACAGGCGGAGCAAGGCCTCAGGGCAGAGGGACAGGATGGAGGGGGTAGTAGTAGTGGGAGACGGGCGCCGCGTCGTGCGGTGTAGCGCAGAATAAACAGTCCGGAGGCCATAGGGGTGAACTTCCAAGGCTTTACTCACTTTAGAGATGGCAGAAGGATGGCGACTCCCTGCTCCCCGCGGAGTCCTGCGGTCACCAGGGATGGGCGTCCGACAACCTCCGAGTAAGTCCAGCGTTCCATCGGGACCCTACACCAGAGTGTTCCTGAACTACGGACCGAATCCTTTCCTGTCCGTGTGTGTGCGAATAGGCCGGGTCTCCCTCTGAGCTCCTCTCAGAACAAGGGCACGGGTGGCAGCTCCGCTCCGTCCGATACCCGATGGGATCCTCAGGGCCTACCGGGCTTTCCCGACCAGGACATGGAGTAGCAAGGTCGGGTGTCGGGGGCCGGTACCCCTCTTGCAGCCGGACTCCCTCTGAATATATCAGCATGGCGAGGACAGGTGGCGTACACCGCTCTGTCTGCATCCTGCCTGGGATCCATTCGCTATGGAGCCACACTCTTAAGCTCCGGGCCTTCTTGGTCCTGGTCCTTGGCTGGGTTGAGACATTCCTCGTCTACAACCTGCCCCTCGACCCAAGGCCAGGGTACGGGGGCTGTGTCTCCATCCGATGCGGGCCCACACAGGATCCATGCTAAGGGTGGGAGATCACAGTAACACACAGTATTTGACAGCACAAAAGACTTGACTAACAGGGACCAAGAACCAAGATGGCTTTTTATTAAATATGAAATTTAAAGTGTAACTAACTTGTAAGTCCTCCACCCTCACCCACTAACTGGTTCCCCTATCTCTTGGTTCCCCAGTCTCCCTGTAACCAGGAAGGCAGCACCTAGTGCATACTAGCCCCCTCTGGTGGAGAAATGTGGTGTTGGATGCAAAGGTTGGGTCCCGACTATCACACTGTTCTTACCTCAGAGGAGGAACACTACACTCCATTAGAGAAGTGCAGCATCCCTGTGGCGGTCGAACCCTCAGGGGCGCCACAGTATCAATAAAAACATCAGCTCAGGGCGCAAAACATAAGCCATCACACAGCCCAATATCCCAAAAAATGGAAATGCTATGGGTTTCAGAAAATGACGACAATCTCAAAAACTTTTTTTCAGACAAATTTCAGATTTTTTTTTCACCACTTAAATAAAAAATAAACTATACCTGTTTGGTATCTGCATACTCATACTGACCTGGGGAATCATATTGCCAGGTCAGTTTTACCATATAGTTAACATGGTAAAAGAAAAAAGATTACACTTCTCACCCTCTTGCAATAAGGGCCCTTTCCAGTCTGTCTGTCCGGTACGTGTGGTGACAGTTTCCACACGTACTGGAGACACTGACACACATAGACCCATCTGTGCACATCAGTGTGTTTCCACGGACAGTGTGTCCATGGGAAAAACACGCTGACATGTCTGTTTTTTACCCGCTGCATGGGACGCAAAATATCCCGCACAGATGACACACGGATGACATCCATGTGTCATCCGTGTGACATGTACCGGCGCATGGGAATCAGCAGTACAGTTATCGCTGTTCCCAAGCGCTGGGTGCTGAACGATGCCTTCATCATTGTGATCACAGCGCCAGCAGGGGACAATGTTGAGGGTAGTAGTCTGCTCCCGCAGTGTCCACCTGTAAAAATAAGAATAAAATAAAAAAATCCTTATACTCACCTGTCCTAACTGTCCCCCGCTGTCATTCATCTTACCACTCACGCTGGGGAGCCGGGGAGAATGACTCCTGCACGAGTGGTGTCCAGTCACTCACTGAGCGTAGCGGAGGTCCAGGGCCAGCTCGTTGCAGGAGTTATTGTCCCCGGCTTCTCGGCGTGAGCAGCCGCATGGATTACAGCGGGGGACAATTAGGACAAGTGAGTATAAGGATTTTTTTATTTTATTCTTATTTGTACAGTTAGACACAGCGGGAGCAGACTACTACTCTCAACATTGTCCCCTTCTGGTGCTGATCGCAGCGCCAGCAGGGAACAATGATGAGGGCAGCATTCAGCACCCGGCGCTTGGGAACAGCACTAACTGTACTGCTGATTCCCAAGCGCCGGTATGTTTGCTCCTGATGCGGCACATGGTTGTCACACAGGTGCACACGGACACACTGACATGGATATCTCCGGTATTGATTTTTCCAGTATATGAAATATTAAGACATGTGAAAGAGCCCTAACCCAGAGAAGACGTTCTAGTGTTCCTCCCGGTCTTTGCAAGCATGCAAATACTGCAGGAAATTAGTAGCCACAGTCATCACATGCTTGCCTCTAGAAACGTGTGAGAAATTTTTCTATCTTTTCTTTTTGTTTTGATTTACAGCTGTTTTGAAAACATTACCGAAAAAGTTGGAACCCCTTTTAGGATGTAGTTATAAAACTGGTCATGTGACCAAACATTATTTAATACCTCTGCTATATTGCAGTATAGTGCAAGTGAATAATGTTGACCCATGGGGTAATGTGACTATGGCAAGACGTATAGTGTGACATATTGAGATAGCAATTAGTGTCTGGTGATGTGAGGGATAATAATAATTTTTATTTACTGTATATAGCGCTAACTAGTGGTGAGCGAACGTGCTCGCCACTACCCAGTACTCGCCAGAGCATCACGGTGCTCGACAAGCTCGGCGCTCAGCGAGTATTTCCGGGTTGCTTGGGCAGGAACTCAGGTCCCCACACTGCATGTTTGGCACTCTTTAGAGAGCCAATGAGCATGCAGGGATTGTCACGCAATGTAATGCCGTAGCCATGTTGGTTGTGGGCATTACAGTGATTGGCTGGCTGCACAGCGTCATCAGGTCTATATAAGACCTGGCGCCCCTATGCTCGCAACAGTCTACCCCGGAACGAGGCAGACTAGGGAGAGCTGCAGCTGAGTCAGGAAGAGATTTGCTTGTTTATAGTTAGTATAGGTATTCCACAACATATATATATATACAGTTATATGAAAAAGTTTGGGCACCCCTATTAATCTTAAGCTTAATGTCTTATAAAAATTGGTGTTTTTGCAACAGCTATTTCAGTTTGATATATGTAATACCTGTTGGACACAGTAATGTTTCTGCCTTGAAATGAGGTTTATTGTACTAACAGAAAATGTGCAATCTGCATTCAAACAAAATTTGACAGGTGCATAAGTATGGGCACCTCACCAGAAAAGTGACATTAATATTTAGTAGATCCTCCTTTTGCAAAAATAACAGCCTCTAGTCGCTTCCTGTAGCTTTTAATGATTTCCTGGATCCTGGATGAAGGTATTTTTGACCATTCCTCTTTACAAAACAATTCCAGTTCAGTTAAGTTTGATGGTCGCCGAGCATGGACAGCCCTCTTCAAATGATCCCACAGATGTTCAATGATATTCAGGTCTGGGGACTGGGATGGCCATTCCAGAACATTGTAATTGTTCCTCTGCATGAATGCCTGAGTAGATTTGGAGCGGTGTTTTGGATCATTGTCTTGCTGAAAGATCCATCCCCTGCGTAACTTCAACTTTGTCACTGATTCTTGAACATTATTGTCAAGAATCTGCTGAAACTGAGTGGAATCCATGCGTCCCTCAACTTTAACAAGATTCCCGGTGCCGGCATTGGCCACACAGCCCCAAAGCATGATGGAACCTGCACCAAATTTTACTGTGGGTAGCAAGTGTTTTTCTTGGAATGCTGTGTTTTTTTGCCGCCATGCATAACGCCTTTTTGTATGACCAAACAACTCAATCTTGGTTTCATCAGTCCACAGGACCTTCTTCCAAAAAGAAATTGGCTTCTCCAAATGTGCTTTTGCATACCTCAGCCGACTCTGTTTGTGGTGTGCTTGCAGAAACGGCTTCTTTCGCATTACTCTCCCATATAGCTTCTGCTTGTGCAAAGTGCGTTGTATAGTTGACCGATGCACAGTGACACCATCTGCAGCAAGTTGATGCTGCAGCTCTCTGGAGGTGGTCTGAGGATTGTCCTTGACTGATCTCACCATTCTTCTTCTCTGCCTTTCTGATGTTTTTCTTGGCCTGACACTTCTGGCCTTAACAAGAACTGTCCCTGTGTTCTTCCATTTCCTTACTAGGTTCCTCACAGTGGAAACTGACAAGTTAAATCTCTGAGACAGCTTTTTGTATCCTTCCCCTGAACAACTATGTTAAATAATCTTTGTTTTCAGATCATTTGACAGTTGTTTTGAGGAGCCCATGATGCCACTCTTCAGAGGAGATTCAAACAGAAGAACAACTTGCAAGTGGCCACTTTAAGTAGCTTTTCTCATGATTGCATACACCTGGCTATGAAGTTCAAAGCTCAATGAGGTTATAAAACCAAAAAAAGTGCTTTAGTAAGTCAGTAAAAAGTAGGTAGGAGTATTTAAAACAAGAAAATGATAAGGGTGCCCATACTTATGCACCTGTCAAATTTTGTTTGAATGCAGATTGCACATTTTCTGTTAATACAATAAACCTCATTTCAAGGCAGAAACATTACTGTGTCAAACAGTTATTACATATATCAAACTGAAATAGCTGTTGCAAAAACACCAATTTTTATAAAACATTAAGCTTAAGATTAATAGGGGTGCCCAAACTTTTTCATATAACTGTATATATATATAGATATATATATATATATATATATATATATTCAACTGAACTAACAGTCCTTCTGAGGACTAATCCAGCTGCACATATTCAGTAGTGATAGCAGGAGTTAGGCAGGCAGTGTATGTGGCAGACTGCAGTGCATGATACAGCACAAAATGGTCTATTGAACGTCCTGTTAGTATAGGTATTCCACAACATATACATGTATATATATATCCATCTCAACTAACAGTCCTTCTGAGGACTAATCCAGCTGCATATAATCAGTGCTAGGCAGGCAGCGTATGTAGCAGACTGCAGTGTATGATGCAGCACAAGAGGGTCCATTGAACATCCTGTCTGCTGCTGCTGTAATAATTACAGATATTTGTAGACATAGCCCCAGATATCAGGGGCTAGGGGAATTTTTTTTAAAAAAGCAATCCAGACTACACCATTTTTCTGCTCTATTTGCTTATTCTTACTGCAGAATAAAGTCAGATCTGTTCCATATTTCAGCGATAAAAATCCAGAAATTTAAACTGAACGTGGAAAATATTGGCCTCCTTTTCCATTCTGCTGCAGTGTATCAGTCAAGCTATTCACACTAGGTGTCTGTGAAGAATAGTATTAGTAAATTACAGGCCTGCTATTTAAAACCGTGGTTCTCTGTCAGACGTGTCACATATAACTGCGTTCCAAAATCAGCCATTTCTCGTGAACGTGGAAAATATTGTCCTCCATTAAAAATGGGCAAGGTGCGTGGTAAGGGACAGGGAAATGGACATGATGGTCACAGTGCATGCAGAGGCCAAGGACATGGCCTTTGGCAAACTGAAATTGTGCCACAACAAACACCCTCATCTTGTCGGTTGACCTTCCTGCCCAATTACTAGCGGACCGCAGAATAACACTATTGAACACAGAGCAGTGTCAAAAGGTTGTTGGTTGGATAGCAGATAATGCTTCCAGTCACTTAGCCACCACCACCACCCTGTCTTCCACACGGTCAAATCTCAGTAGCCGTGAGTCTGGACTGCATATTCCTCACTCTGATCCTCCTTCCTCCCACCATGCCGAGAGACGACTGATCCCACACTTGGACACTCAGAAGAGCTGTTCACTTTTCCACTTGTAGATTCGGGCCTCTCGCCCGGCCAGCTTCAAGCGAGTCAAGAGGAGAACGCGTGTAGCGATGCCGAAATATTGGAGCAGCCACGGTCACACGAAGGAGACGGGGGAAAGTGCAATTACTGTCGCAAGAGGTGGATGATGATGATGATGATGAGACACATTTGCCAAAAAGTCAGGAGGAGAACCAGGGTGTAAGACAAGGTGGTGGATGATATAGTAACTGACCTAACCTGGCAGGGGGACATACAGAGCGAGGACAGCAGCACACAGGGGGAGGGAGGCTTAGCGCCACAACAGGCAGGAAGAAGCAGTGTGGTGGTTGCAGACACAAGGAGGGAAAGCGTTCCTCGTAACGCCAACACAACGGAAGTTGCCAGTTCAACTTATAGGTTTTCCCGAGTCTGGTTATTTTTTAAAGACTCTGCAGACAACCCTAAAAAGGCCATTTGCACCACCTGCCAGGCCAGCATCAGCAGGGTAGCAAAACTAGCCGCCTGACAACGACCAGCATGATGAGGCACATGGCAGCAAAGCAACTGACTAAGTGGGCCGAACCCCAGGGTCCAGCAACAGTGTCTGCGGGTGACACCACTGCTTGTTCTGCTGTTGTGCGTGCATGCCAATCCACTGTCCATGGCGCATGCCAAGATGCCTTCCGCCCTGCACCTGTCGTTGAATACTCTCAACTAGCACCATCAGCAAGCACGTACACATCCTTGTCCCAGCGCAGCGTTCAGTTTTCCTTACCCCAGTCCTTGGAACACAAGCACAAACGCCCCACAGGCCACATTACTAAATTGACACATTTTGCGAATGCTTTCGCTCGAAATGTTGCCTTTTAGGCTCATGGAGGCCACAACCTGATGGCGGCGGCCGTCCCTTGGTACTCGGTCCCCAGCAGCACTATTTCTCCCGGTGTGCCATCCCTGCATTACATGATCACATGTCCCACAACATTAGACGTGCCCTCAACAATGCAGTTACTGGGAAAGTCCAACTAACCACGGACACGTGGACAAGTGCTTGTGGGCAGGGTCAGTACATCTCGTTGACGGCACACTGGGTTGGACCTTGGGATGGAACACATCCTACCGACGCCGAAGATTGCGGGCCCTGGGTCAATCAGGGTTGCCCCCACATTCTACAGCTCCTGCACCTCCTCCTCCTCTTTAGCCTCCTTCTCCGAAATGACCACATCAGTCGCAAGCTGGAAGCAGTGAAGCACTGCCTTGGCCAAGCAGCAACAGGCTGTACTGAAGCTAATATGCTTTGGTGAAAAACCACACAACGCTGAAGAGTTGTGGACAGCTCCGAAAGAGCAGGCAGATCTGAGGCTGACACCAATGACCCTACATCCAGGCATGGTCGTGTGTGACAATGGCCAGAACCTGGTGGTGGCTCTGAGGCGAGGCGAGCTCACACACATACCATGTCTGGCCCATGTGCTTAACCTCGTGGTTCAGCAGTTTCTCAAAACCTACCCTGATCTGCCGGATATGCTTGTCAAAGTGCGCCACCTGAGTGGCCATTTTAGAAAGTCAGCTACAGCTTCCGCCGCCCTTGCTGTTCTTCAGCAGCATTTGCAGCTTACAGCTCACCGACTGATCTGTGATGTCCCCACGCGTTGGAACTCTACATTGCAGATGTTGGGAAGGATTTTTGAGCAGAAGAGGGCAATTGTTGACTACCAGCATGAACAAGGCTGCCAGTATTAAGTTCAGACTCCACACATTAGACCTCAGGAGTGGACATGGATGTCAGACATATGTACCATCCTCCAAAATTTTGAGGACTCCACCAAGATGGTGAACGGCGAAGACGCCATAATTAGCGTCACCATCCCGCTTCTATCTTCTGAAATGCTCTCTGCTCACAATTAAAGAGAATGCATTGCAGGCAGAGCACAATGAGATGGAGCATGGAACCATACAGGGTGATTACACACAGCCCAGCCTTATCTCATCCCAACGTGGATTGGGTGACAATGAGGAAGAGGAGGAGGAGGAAAAACAGGAGCAAGTTTCCTGTGCTATAGACAGTACTACCTGCACAACTGTCATACCGTCTGTTCAGCGTGGATGGCCTGAGGACAGGGAGGAGGAGGATGAGGATGAGAGCATGGTCAGTCATCCTCTTGGTGAGGACACGGAAGTCTTGCCTCTTTGCAGTCTGACACACATGGCTGAGTTTATGTTACGCTGCCTTTCCTGTGACCCTCGCGTTGTCCAAATGTTGGGTGACAGTAATTTTTGGTTGGTGACACTTCTAGACACATGCTACAAGGAGAACTTTCTGTCTCTTATTCCCTTGCAGGACAGGCCTAATAAAATGGTGCAGTACGAGAAGGACCTTTTTTTGGAATTCTTAAAAAAATTCCCATCTGAAAACGCTGGGGGCAGAGGTCACAGTTCGTTGGACAATCAAGGAGTACGGGTGAGAGAGACACAAATGCAATCGAGCAGAGGCAGAGGAACACTGTCAAATTTCTGGGACAGTTGTCTCAGACCCTCCTGACGCGCCCAGGGTATGGGGACGACTCGGCGCCCGAGCCTTGTTGTTGGTTTTGGGGGATGTCACGGTGGCCAGCTCCCGGGCCCGTACCCTGGGGTCACTCTTAAAAGCAAGGGAGTGGGGAAAGTTTTATGGGATAAGAAATGTTCGTGACGCCACCCGTTGTGTCTGGTGAGGATCACCAGCACTGCAACAGTCCTCTGAGGCCGGTGTTCAGGCAGCTTAGTTGGTGCAGCTCCCCACAGGTGGAGCAGGGCCTCAGGGCAGCGTAGGAGAGGGGATGCAGGACAGAGGGGACCCAGCCGGGTCAGAGGAAGGGTAGAAGAATAGGCACGCACACCGGATTCACTTCAATACCTTTACTGGTGGTGTTTCAGGCACGATCCAGGGCACTGTAGGGTGAAGGGTGCATATCAGGACTCTCCCCAGTGAGCGAGTGTGTGGGGCCTCCTGTTTCTTGCCTTTCCTTGATAAGTTTATGACCTGCTTGGAGCTAGGCCTAACTTGGTCTCTGTCTTGCACCTGCTGACCTGGTGGTAGGGCCTTCTGTTGGAGTTCACAGTCCCCGATCTCTTGGGCCTCCGTGACTCCTGACCCTGGTATGACAGTCATCTTTTGGTGTTCCTGGGACATATAGTTCGCCAGGGGTTCCGGTTGTTTCTGCTGGGCGTAGAGATCCCTGCAGACGCAGACCCGGTGTCCGGTAAATGGTCTTGGGGTGAGCTGGCTAAGCTCCTCTGCCCCCTATGTAGCTCGCTTACTCCACTTACCTTCAGCCTCGGGGCCCTCACTAGGCTTCACACTGGCAGTAGGGCTCGCTACTCTTCACCGCTCTTTCGGCGTCGGCACGCCCTAGGCTCACTAACTGAGCTCACGGAGTCCGTACTGACCTAACAACCTCTCTGGCTGCAGCAGACTGGCTTCTTACTCCAGACTGTAGATTCCAGACTAGACTGAACTGCCTAGCTCCACCTTCCCTTTTTATATCCCTAGCGGGCTCCCTCTGGTGGTCTTAGGTGGAAGGTGGAGGTGTGTGAATGCTATGAGGGCCTCTTGTGGAGGAATCCGTCCTTGCACCCCCTGGGATCTGTGGCACCAATGCACAGCAGGGCGCCACACTCCCATCGCACAAGCCTTGATGCGTGGGGTGCTCTCCCAAGGAGGGAAAGGTTGCGGAAGATGCTGAGGGAGTACCTTGCCGACCGTACCAACATCCTCCGTGATTCCTCTGTGCCTTTTAATGGGTATCCAAGCTGGACACGAGGCATGAACTGGCTCTCTACGCCTTAGAGGTCCTGGCCTTCCCTGCCGTTAGCGTTTTGTCAGAGCAGGTTTTTAGTGCCACCGGTGGAACTATAACCGATAGGCGCATTCGCATGTCAACTGAAAATGCTGACAGGCTGACTCTTATAAAAATGAACAAAGGCTGGATTGAGCCAGACTTCTCAACACCACCGAATGATAGCAGCATAACATAAACTCAAATACAGTGTCTTTTTTTGGGAGGTCTAACTCTATTTCCATGCACCTCTGTCTTCACATCCAGACATGGGTATACGCTTCCAGATTTTGTCAATTTGCTCTTGTCCTCCTCCTTCTCCGCATCCTCATCCTCCACCACCATATCACAACAATATGTACCGTATCAACATATCTATGTCTCTTGCAAGGGACATTAGAGTTCCTCCAAATTTTCGGCAGCCGTTGCTTCACTGCATAGGAAAACAGTATGGGAGACCCTCTCCTTTCTAATGGGAATATGTCATTACTGAGGACCTGCTCTATGTGTCTTTAACTTGTTAGTAGGGTTTTTCCTAAATTCTGGCAGCCGTTGCACTCACTGCATACCCCCATAACTGTATAGCAGACTCTCTCCTTTCTAATGGGAAATTGTCAATACTGTGGCCCAGCTCTACAGTGGGTATGGAAAATATTCAGACCCCTTTACATTTTTTCACTCTTTGTTTCATTGCAGCCATTTGGTAAATTCTAAAAAGTTCATATTTTTCTCATTAAAGTACACTCTGCACCCCATCTTGACTGAAAAAAAACTGAAATGCAGAAATTTTTGCAAATTTATTAAAAAAGAAAAACTGAAATATCACGTAGTCATAACTATTCAGACCCTTTGCTCAGACACTCATATTTAAGTCACATGTAATGATGAGCGAGCACTAAAATGCTCGGGTACTCGTTGCTCGGGTCGAGCAAATTGGAATACTCGGGTGCTCGACCCGAGCAACGAGTCCAATGTAAGTCTATGGGAAACTCGAGTATTTTTCTGGCGGCTCCCCCCGGCGGTCTGCAGAGGGCCTGAAAATTGCCCAAATCGAAGGGAACAGTACTCAAATGACATGGGAACAGCATGGGGAAGACCCCTGGAAGCATTTCTGACTCCTAGGTCACTGCTGTTGACAACGTTGTCAGAGTATTACGCCACTTTTATGGACTCACAATAAAACATACAAAAACGAAACCAAAAAGGATTTTCCTGGGAAATATTTTAAGGAACATCCTTTCCAAGGTAATGACTTGTATAAAAGGCAAAATAAATAACCAAAACCAAAAATACTCCTCCACACCTTGGGCTATGTTCACATGTAGCGTTTCTGATGCGTTTTTGCACTTTTGCATTGCTTCCAACCAAGACAAATGCATTCACTGGGAAATGTCATTTTAACATTTTACAACCTTATCTGGCCATGTGGTGTGTGACACATCATCAGACACATGCATATGACGCGCTCCCTGGGCCGCGTGGGGAACCCGGAACCGGGCCTTTTGTGGGACGCTAGGAGGTTGTAGTCACCGTGGCGGCGACCCGGTCCCGTGGCTCAGGGTAGTCAAACCAGTGGCAGTCTATTTGTAAGATTTTAGGTTAATTGTCCGACTACGCCACCGGTGGATTACGGTCAGGATGAACCGCCGCTGCAAGGCAGACTGCTGAGGCTGGTGTTGTGGGTGCAGCAGATTGTAGTACAACTCCCCATGGGAGGAGTATAGCCTCAGGGCAGTGTAGAGTGAGATGATGGGAGTGATGGTGCACGGGCGTCCCAATACTAGTAGTGCTGACGCGGTGAGAAAGTACAGAGACAAGGTGTTGCAGTTCAGGTTCTTTACTCACAGTTCTCATCCAGGTCACTTGTGCGCAGATAGGACCGCCCGAGCCATGCTGCGTCCACCAGGCAGGGGGCTCGATCAACCTCCAGGCAATTCCGGAGTGTGGCACAGGACTCCCTTCTATCCTTTCGTCAGCCGTGCCCCACCAGTGACACTACTTCTGTCCAGCTGCCTCGGGTCTTCTCCTGGGAGGACTGGGTGTCCACTTCCCTGACCCTATGTGGTGTGCCTTTCTAATAGGTGTAGTGAGGGGTCGCACCAGTAAATGGTCACGATCGCCGGTCCTTGGTTAAGGATTAGTCGTCTCCACCAACTTGGGATCCGGTACCCTGTTCTGCCAACCCGTCACCCGCAATCTCCTGGGTCCTTAGGGTTCCTTCTGCTTTCATGTCTCTGAGCCCTTCTACACTTTGGGTACTTCTCTTTCTTTGCTGTTCCTTTCTGTTTCTGTTCCTTTCTGTTTCTGTTCCTTTCTGCTGGCTCTGGCCTTCCTCCTAGGCCTGCCTCGTGGAGCTGGGCCCAGACTGAGCCGCAGCTCCCTGTCAGCCCTCTCTGGCTGAACTCCTTCCCTCACAGAACACTGTTTTAAGATGGTGCCCACCTTTTATACCTCCCTCTCTGTGAATGAGCCCAGGTGACTTGCAACCAATGGGCTCCTACCTATGCCCAGAAACCGTCCCCTCCTGCTCCTACATCACTGGGTTTTCCTCCCCCCTCCCCACTCCAGCCAGGGACATGTTCTGTCGTGCCTGCATTACTGTACTAATGGGAGCACCGTTGAGCTGTCCCTCGGAAATGGGGTGTGTGTCATGCATGCAGCTAACTGAGTCCTGGTCCACACACCATCCTTACACGGGAGTGGGATATCACACCTCTGGTTGAGGTGCAATACCTCTGTAGCGACCGAACCCTCGGGGCGCTACACATACAGTGCTGAAAAGACATGGGGACAGCATGGGGAAGACCCCTGGAAGCATCTCTGACTCCCAGGTCACTGCCTAAAAGTGTGCCCATCATAAGTGATCCTTGGCGCATGCGAAGATGCCTCTTGCCATGCACCTGTCATTGCAGACTTGCAACAATCACCGTCCACGTCCTTGTCCCAGTGCAGCGTTCAGTTGTCCCTACACCATTCCTTGGAATGCAAGCGCAAGTATGCAGCCAACCACCCACAGGCTGCAATACTATACTGCCACATTTTTGACTGCTGCTTGCACTTGAAATGTGGCCTTTTAGGCTCGTGGAGGCGGAAGCTGTCCACAATCTTATGGCGGCGGCGACCGGGTGTCCATACTCGGTCCCCAGCCGCCATTATTTCTCCCAGTATCGTCTCCGCCTTCCACAAGCACGGGTCCCACAACATTACCCATGCCCTCCCCAGTGCACTTACTGGGAAGGACCACCTAACCACAAACACGTGGACAGTTGAATGTGGCCAGGGACGGTAAAGAGCCAGTCCACAGCTTTTTTTGCTGAGTTGTATTTCACTACAGCCATATTCTTTAGCTTGATGAAAGGACTTGGGAAACCATATCTACCCAGCTGTCATTTCTCCCAGGAAGTCCTCTAAAGGTACTTTCACTTGAAATGTGGTCTTTTAGACTTGTGGAGGCGAAAGCTTTTCATAACTTCATGCCGGCGGTGGCCGGGTGTCCATACTTGGTCCCCAGCCGCCACTATTTCTCCCGGTATCGTCTCTGCCTTACACAAGCACGGGTCCCACAACATTACCCGTGCCCTCCCCAGTGCACTTACTGGGAAGCACCACCTAGCCACAAACACGTGGACAGGTGCATGTGGCCAGGGACAGTACGGAGCCAATCCACAGCTTTTTTTGCTTAGAGTTGTATTTAGCTCGGTGAAAGGACTGGCATAGAGGGAAACCGTATCTCCTCTGGGTGTCATTTCTCCCAGGAAGTCCTCTAATGCAGCTTGTTGCAGAAGCAATGGAAAGCCCGTCCAACATCAACTCACACTTGTCCGTGGTGCTTTGACACACAAACATCTTTCTTTGTGCATTTCATTTCATGACTACAGAGTTGGGCAATGGCCTGATCTGCAATGCGGTTTGAGAAATAACATGCATAAGTGACGCGCCCCCTGGGCCTGTGTTGTGCAGGGGAACCCGGAACCGGGCCTGTTGTAGAATGCTGGGGGTTGTAGTCTCCGTGTGGCGGTGACCCGGTCCGTGCCCAGGGTGGTCAAACCAGTGGCAGTCTTAATGTATAGCAAATGTCCGACTACGCCACCCGTGGATTGCGGTCAGTGGGGACCGCCGCTGCGCTGCCGACCGCTGAGGCTGATGTTGTTTGCGCAGCTGAGTATGGGATAACTCCCCACGGGAGAAGTATTACCTCAGGGCAGCTAATGTGAGAGATGATGGGAGTGATGGTGTGAGGGTCCCAGTGCTAATGGTGCTGGTGCGGCAAGGAATCACAGAGACGTGAGGTGCAGTTCAGGGTCTTTACTGATGGTACAAGGCAGACCCTCCCGGGAGTACTGGCTAGTATAAGGGGCCTGGTCAGTCTGCGAGCAAGCAGGAGTTCCCCTGGCCAGGTGGAGTTGTAGGCCTCCCCGTTTATCTGCACTCTTCCTGGCTACCTTGCTGTCAGCGGTTACAAGTAGCCCACGTCCCTGAGTATACCGTGTGGTGCTCACCCGTATGGCTGGTGACTTGGGGCCTTCTGTTAGCCTCCGCTCCTGGATGGCGGCGCTGGTCCCTTCTTTGTGACTGAGCCTCCGGGCTTCTATGGCCAGAGGACCTGGAATCCCCTGCCGGCTGGTTTCTGCTCCTGGGTATATATCAGTCCCCACAGCCTCGGACTCCTGTGTCCGGTTTTAGTAACTTCAGCCAGGGCGAGCTATATCTCTGCTCACAGCCCCTGGCCTTCAGCTGCTGCTTCTACAGAGCTCCTGTTCTCACTTTCCCTCTCCAGGCTCTGACTGCTCTGCTTGTTCTGCAGGCTCTGTCTCTGTCTTAGACCCAGTTTATAAGGGCAGATTCCTCCCCTCCCAGGTCTGGGCGGGCAGTGTTGCATGCTTAGGGCTCCTGACCAGAGAAACCTCCCACTTGCTCTCAGACATAATATCTCTATTACTGTGGCAACCAGACCCCTGGGGTGTCACATTCCCCCCTAGTAAATTTTAGTACTCCGGGACTAAACACATTTTTAAAGAAACATAAATACAGGGTATAACAATAACACGATAACATATTTACAAGAAGCTTTAGTTCTTTAAAGGTCACGGCGTGTCCGCAACCGGGTGTCCATATCACCCAAGGTGAAGTTTTTGAAACAAGAGGGTGTCCATGTCGCCCCAGGTGAAACTTTAAGTGAAGTAGGGGACCTGTCCAAAGCAAACCCCTTGCGTTGGCCTTGGGCGTGGCTGCAAGGGTAGACTAACTACTTTGGGCCGCAAGGAGGCCAGGCCAGACAGGTTTTCTCTTCCGCGGCCGTCTTTGCAAGAGGCACCAAGGTGCAACTATCTACAAAACTGTTCCGGTTATCCAGCGTCCATAACCTGTTAGTCCATAAAAATCTGCAGGGTAACTGAGAAACATAATTAATAACAGGCAACAAACATAAACCATAAACAGTTAACAGATAAATTCACAGTGCATTAGTTTAGATTCTCCAGCGAGTGGGCATCTGACCTCTAGTGACTTTAGTTGACCTACGGAGCTCACTAACTGGTTCTGCACTACAGGGTGTAGGAGGTGTTATGGGTAAGCTGGGCAGCTGTCTGCGCACTCTTTGGCTCACTAGGGGCACGGCAGGCTCACTACTAGCAGAGGGTTGATCCTCCTGTACTGCTGGTGTGGACTCTTCTGCCTCTTGGGCCGGCTGCTCTTCCAGCTCTACCGATTCCTCTGTAGGCACTTGCGGGGCTGGCTGGAGAAAGGTGAGGACGGGTACCACGACAGCGCCGTTTACTTGTGTCCAAGACCAGGGGAAGTCTCAGAGTACGGTACTGATCATTTCTTCCCTTTCCTCTGCGGGTTGAGGGTTTCCTTGATCTTCTTCAGGGCTTTGCAGCTGCTCGGGACACTTCTTCAGGTGGTCTCTGGAGACAATGGCTGTGGTTTCTCCTCCATCCTTACTGATTACGCAGATTTTTGGGTTCTCATGGCTTGATGGCAGTACGGTGTACGGGTCCTTCTCCCACTGGTCGTCCAACTTGTGGAGCCGCCTCTTCCTCTTCAAGACCTGCTCTCCAGGTACCAGGGGAACAGCGGGAGCATACTGGTTATAAGCCTTCTCTTGCCTTTCTCTAGCTTGAGACAGACTTCGCTCGACGCTCTCCTGTACTTTCCGATACTGCTGCTGCCGTTCTGTATCCCAGTCTGCCTCTGGCGAGGTGTCCTCAGGCGTCAGGACTCCCATATCCAGGTCAATAGGCAGCTTACCAGGTCTTGCTCTCATTAGGTAAGCCGGGGTACAGTTGGTGGAACCTACAGGGATGTGGTTATACAGGTCCACTAGATCGGGCAGTTTCTCAGGCCACAGACTGCGTTCTTCCAGGGTCAATGTTTTTAGCAGATCTATCACCACCTGGTTCATCTTCTCGCAGAGTCCATTGGTTTGAGGGTGATAGGGCGTTGTTCTTATCTTCTTGCAGCCATACAGGTTGCAGAACTCCTGGAAGACCTCCGCTTCGAAGGCTGGTCCTTGGTCTGTCAACACTTGGTCCGGGTACCCGTGTGGACGGCAGAAGTGCTGCTGGAAGGCTCTAGCTGCTGTTTGAGCCGTTAAGTCCTTGACCGGGACCACCACCAGGAACAGGGAGTAATGATCTACGATTGTGAGGGCGTAGACATACCCAGATCTGCTTGGAGCCAGTTTCACATGGTCCAGGGCTACCAGTTCCAGTGGCTGTCTGGTGATGATGGGCTGCAGGGGAGTCTTCTGGCTGGCTCGGTCTTTTCTTCTCAGGTGGCACGGGCCACAGTCTCTGCACCACCTCTCGATGGCTCCTCTCATGCCTACCCAGTAGAACCGTTCACGCAGCAAGAACTCCAGCTTCTTCCATCCGAAATGCCCTGCTCCGTTGTGGTATGCCTCCAGAACCATAGCCGCGTCTCGTCTTGGGACCACTATCTGCCAGGTCAACTCATGTGTTCGAGAGTTAACCATTCTCCGGCACAGCTTCTCCCTGTAGAGGAACAGCTTACTTTTCTCCTTCCACAGTTGCTTGGTCTCCTCCGGAGCATCTGGGTCAAGACGGGCATCGGCCTGGGTCAGCATTTCCTTCACCAAATGGACTGCGGGATCACTGTCTTGCGTCTCCGCCCAGTTGTAGTGGGGCAAGGGATTGAACGTCACGGAGCGCCTGTCCTTCACATGGTGGGAATACAGGGTAATCCCATGACGGTGGAACGCAGGGAGCTCAACTTCTTCCAGATCTTCTGGATCTTCCCCTATGTCCGGTAAGTTCGGCATTCTAGACAGGGCATCCCCGTTGGCATTTGAGCGTCCTGCCCGGTATTTGATGGTGAATTCAAAGTTGGACAGGCGGGCCATCCATCTCTGTTCCAGGGCACCGAGCCTTGCAGTGTCCAGGTGTGTCAACGGGTTGTTATCCGTGTACACGGTGAATTTGGAGGAGGCAAGGTAATGCTTGAAATGTTCGGTCACTGCCCACACTACTGCCAGGAACTCCAGCTTGAATGAGCTATAATTCTCAGGGTTCCTCTCCGTCGGCCGTAGCTTTCGGCTGGCGTAAGCGATTACCCGTTCTTTCCCTTGCTGGATCTGGGACAGTACGGCTCCTAGCCCGATGTTGCTTACGTCCGTGTGGAGGATAAAGGGCTGGCTGTAGTCTGGATATGCCAGGATTTCATCCCCCGTGAGGGCCATCTTCAGCTGGCAGAAGGACTCCTCTTCCAGCTTTTCCCACCTAAAGGTCGGCTTCTGGTTTTTGGCTTTCCAAGATTGACCTATCAGGAGGTCCTGCATAGGGGCTGCCATTTTGGTGAAACCGGGAATGAATCTTCGGTAGTAGCCTACCAACCCGAGGAACTGCCGCACTTCCTTTATGCTGGAGGGTCTTGGCCAGTCCTTAATCACGGTGATCTTATCAGGGTCAGGAGCCACTCCGTCAGCACTCACCACGTGTCCCAGGTATTGCACCCTTGGTTTCAGGAGGTGACACTTGGAGGGTTTCACCTTTAGGCCGTAGTTTGCCAGAGATTCGAACACTTCTGCCAGGTGTTTCAGGTGGTCCTCGTAGGTCTTGGAATAAACGATGACATCGTCCAGGTATAACAGGACCGTCTCGAAGTTCCGGTGTCCCAGACAGCATTCCATCAACCGTTGGAAGGTTCCTGGTGCGTTGCAGAGCCCGAACGGCATACAGTTAAATTCGCTGAGACCCATCGGGGTGGTGAATGTGGTCTTCTCCCGGTCCGCCTCTGCTACAGGAACCTGCCAGTACCCGCTAGTGAGATCCAAAGTAGAGAAGAAGTTAGCAGATTTTAATGCAGCTAAGGACTCTTCTATCCTTGGTAATGGGTACGCATCTTTGTGTGTGATACGGTTGACCTTCCTGTAGTCTACACACATTCTCATGGTGTTGTCTTTCTTTTTCACTAAGACTAGTGGAGCTGCCCAGGGGCTACAGCTGTCCCTGATTGCCCCAGCCTCCTTCATGTCTCTAAGCATCCCCTTGGCGTGTTGGTAGTGTGCCGGGGGTACGGGTCGGTATCTCTCCTTTATGGGAGGATGGTCTCCCGTGGGGATGTGGTGTTCTACCCCCTTTACTCGCCCGAAGTCTAGCGGGTGTTTACTAAACACTCTCTCGTACTCTCGAACCACCCGATAGACTCCCTGTTTCTGGTGTGAGGGAGTGGAGTCAGTACCCAAATGCAGTTGCTGACACCAGTCCTCCATTGGTTTCTTAGAGCCGTTACCTTCCTCTGGTTGAGATGGAGGCAAGGGTTCCACGGCCTGTACAGAATTCTGGTTTATGGCGAACAATTTGGCTAGCGTGGCATACCGGGGCAGGTATACTTCTCTCTCCCCGATATTTATGATGCGAACGGGCACCCTCCCATGGCGTACATCGACCACCCCCCGTGCTGTCAAAATGGTGGGCCTACTGTCTGAGTAGACGGGTTCTACCATTGCTTGGTAGTCTCTACCTCTTAGACCAATAGCTGCCCGGCACCAAATCATCATCTCACTTTTTGGAGGCATGGCAATAGGGAACGGGTCACACATTCTCACGCTACCTATCTCACCACCAGATAGTTCCACCTGTTGCCGCTTCATCAGTGCCCGGATCTCTTTTTGGAGCACACGCTGCTGGCCGGAACTGGCGTTCTTGGCAACCTGCTGTAAAATGAGAATCACCTCTGCAAGACAATTTTCAATCACATTAGTTCCCAAGGTTATTCTAGGGTGACTCTCATGACGGTCTATGTCCACTATAATCAGTCCTTGTGCCGCCAGTTCGACTTTGCCGATCTTAATGGTCACCTCTTTGAATCCCACCTGCGGCACGGGCTGACCATTGCTGGCGATGATACTCAGGTCGTCATCTGGGTAGCGGGTTATGTCCGAGTCATTCCAGTACTGTTTAAAGAGCACGTACGGGATGGTGGTCACCTGTGACCCAGTGTCTAGTAGGGCACTCATCGGAATGCCATCCAGTACCACAGGCAAGATTGGACGTCCCCCTACGTATTTATCACGCCAGTTTGATGGGCCTGATGGTCTTATGCCTGGGGGTTGGCCCTCTACCCCAGGTTGTGCCCGTTTAAATGACAGTACCTTGCCACATGTCCGGGTTGATTGCAGCGGCGGCAGATGGGTCGTCCGTCCTCGTTGTATCTGTCGCTGGGTCTTCCTCTGGCCGGTGGGGTCCTCCTCAGTTGGCGCCACGGGACGTCCTCCGGTCCGGATGCCAGCTGGATCTTTCCTGGAGAAGAGACCTGTAAAGACTGCACAGTTCTGGTTAGCGTGGCAACGCTCTTAGTCAGCTCTTGGACCTGATGGTGCAGGTCTGTAGCCGGGTCACTGTTTAAAGCCTGCGCATCAGCTCCCACAGGCCCTGCAGACAAGGGTGCCGTCTCCTGGTGGTAAGTGATAGCAGGGCGCCTGTGGGTCACAGCGCCACCTGGTGCCGGTTCTCGGAGCACCCGGATGGCTCTGTCCTTGAACTGTGCAAAGTCCAGGTCAGGGTCCTGTAAGGCCATTGCCCGCAACTGGTTCGGTGGGCATTGCACAGTAGACCCTCAATAAATTGTTCAGTCAACAGCTTATCTTCATTTCCCACGCTGTCAGGGTCTGCCTGCTTAATGGCTCTCAGGGCCTCTTGTAGGTTTAGAGCATAGTCTCTTATACTCTCATGTGCCCGCTGTTTACACCCGTAAAATCTGAGCTTTATTTCGGCTGAGGTGCGGGTATCAAATGTGTCTTTCAGCCGGGCTAGTATTTCTCTGACAGTCCCCTTCCTCCCAGGTGGCCAGGACTTTACCTCCCTTTGGGCTGCCCCGATTAATTGGGCCACCAGGATGCTCACTTTTTGCTCTTCTGTGAGGGGGTACACCTGGAAGAGGCTATCCAGTCATTCTCTAAAGTCATTTAGAGTATGTGACACCCCTGAGTACTGGGGTAGCCAGGTTGCCCCCGGGATATAGGGCATGGTGAATGGCATGACTGCTGCAGCGGTTGCGCTGGCGGTGGCTGTGGCAGTGGAGCTCCCCTCGGTATCCGGCATCCTCCTCCCACCTAGTGGACCGTGGCCTACCTTTCGATGCTCTTCTTCCATAGGCCGCGGCTCCGCAGTCGATCGTCGGGGTTGAGGACCTGGCGTCGCGCTCCGATGACGTCAGCGTCGCTCTTCCTCCCTTCCAGGACCTTGCGCAGCGTCAGAGCGTGGGGCGGAACGTGGGGCGGAGCTTCGGATCTCGCGCGCTTTCGGCGTCCACGCCCCTTTTCTTCCCGTGCGGCGTCCCGAAGATGGCGTCCGAAGGCGGGAAGCAGCTGCGGATGGCGGGAAGAAGGCAGAAGACGGCGGGAAACGGTCCAAGATGGCGTCTGATGGCGGGAATCGGCTCCGGATGGCGGGAAACGACTCCGGACGGCGGGAAACTTCACCACAGGTAAGTATAAAAGTCTCTTTTTCAGGCACGCAGTACCCGGTGGTTGCGGGCACGAAATCCTGCCGACTACGCCAAAGTTGACGCGCCCCCTGGGCCTGTGTTGTGCAGGGGAACCCGGAACCGGGCCTGTTGTAGAATGCTGGGGGTTGTAGTCTCCGTGTGGCGGTGACCCGGTCCGTGCCCAGGGTGGTCAAACCAGTGGCAGTCTTAATGTATAGCAAATGTCCGACTACGCCACCCGTGGATTGCGATCAGTGGGGACCGCCGCTGCGCTGCCGACCGCTGAGGCTGATGTTGTTTGCGCAGCCGAGTATGGGATAACTCCCCACGGGAGAAGTATTGCCTCAGGGCAGCTAATGTGAGAGATGATGGGAGTGATGGTGTGAGGGTCCCAGTGCTAATGGTGCTGGTGCGGCAAGGAATCACAGAGACGTGAGGTGCAGTTCAGGGTCTTTACTGATGGTACAAGGCAGACCCTCCCGGGAGTACTGGCTAGTATAAGGGGCCTGGTCAGTCTGCGAGCAAGCAGGAGTTCCCCTGGCCAGGTGGAGTTGTAGGCCTCCCCGTTTATCTGCACTCTTTCTGGCTACCTTGCTGTCAGCGGTTACAAGTAGCCCACGTCCCTGAGTATACCGTGTGGTGCTCACCCGTATGGCTGGTGACTTGGGGCCTTCTGTTAGCCTCCGCTCCTGGATGGCGGCGCTGGTCCCTTCTTTGTGACTGAGCCTCCGGGCTTCTATGGCCAGAGGACCTGGAATCCCCTGCCGGCTGGTTTCTGCTGCTGGGTATATATCAGTCCCCACAGCCTCGGACTCCTGTGTCCGGTTTTAGTAACTTCAGCCAGAGCGAGCTATATCTCTGCTCACAGCCCCTGGCCTTCAGCTGCTGCTCCTACAGAGCTCCTGTTCTCACTTTCCCTCTCCAGGCTCTGACTGCTCTGCTTGTTCTGCAGGCTCTGTCTCTGTCTTAATCACACCCCAGACCCAGTTTATAAGGGCAGATTCCTCCCCTCCCAGGTCTGGGCGGGCAGTGTTGCATGCTTAGGGCTCCTGACCAGAGAAACCTCCCACTTGCTCTCAGACATAATATCTCTATTACTGTGGCAACCAGACCCCTGGGGTGTCACATAAGCACGTCCAATCCACATTAAAAAAGCAGCCATAGAGTGTCCGGGAACCTTCCCCCACACTTTTCTTAGCCAGGGCTGCTTCTCGGTAGGAATGGACGGACCCACCAGAAAACCGGAGACTCCTCCGGTGGGCCCTGGCTTCTCTTCAGGAGAGTTCATAGTGCCGAAGTGAGGCCATGATGATGATAGAGACCATCATCTGCTTAGTTTTCTGTTACTTGGAATGCAAGCGCAAGTGATGCGCCCCCCTGGGCCGTGGGGTACTCGGTAGCCAGGCTGGTCGGTGCTGGGGATGTCACGGTGGCAGTGACCCGGTCCGTGACCCAAGGCGGTCAATTAAAGGTGTAGCATCGGCGTCTCTGCCCTCTGCCAGGCAGAGATGCCGTCCCTCTCACCACCGCGCTCCCTGCCCGGCGTCCTCCAGCGCTCCTCTTCCTGCTTGACTGGTCTGCAAACCATGTCCTATGAGGAACGGTTGCAGGATTTGGGAATGTTTAGCTTGCAAAAAAGAAGACTGAGAGGAGACTTAATAGCTGTCTACAAATATGTCAAGGGCTGTCACATTGTAGAAGGATCATCTTTATTCTCATTTGCACAAGGAAAGACTAGAAGCAATGGGATGAAACTAAATGGGAGGAGACACAGATTAGATATTAGAAAAAACTTTTTGACAGTTAGGGTGATTAATGAGTGGAACAGGCTGCCACGAGAGGTGGTGAGTTCCCCTTCAATGGACGTCTTCAAACAGAGGCTGGACAGACATCTGTCTGAGATGATCTAGTGAATCCTGCTTTGAGCAGGGGGTTGGACCAGATGACCCAGGAGGTCCCTTCCAACTCTACCATTCTATGATTCTATGATTCTATGATTCTATGCTTCTGCTGCTGGTGCGCGCAGCTTCCCGGGCATTGTGTTTAGGGCGGCGCGCGCTCCCTTCCTCTTAAAGGGGCCGCGCGCGCCGCCCTAAGGAGTCCCCGGCCAATATATAAGGCACCTCCTCCAAAATGGAGGTGCCCGAGCAATAGTTGATGCACAGTGTACTTACCTCTGCTTCAGCCCTCAGGTCCCGCTGCTAGCCTGACTACTAGTCTTGCCCGCCAGCCTGACTATCAGTCCAGTCCGCCAGCCTGACTACTCTCCAGTAGTGTTGAGCCACCCCCGTAGTGTTCGAGTTCGGTTCGGTTCGTCGAACACCCGTGTGTTCGCCGAACTGTTCGTCGAACTGTTCGTCGAACACCTTCGAACACCGTTAAAACCAATGGCAGGCAAACAAAAACACATAGAAAACACCTTCAAAGGTGTCCAAAAGCTGACAAACTGCTCAGAAGACACAACTAACACATGGAAAAGTGACAAGTACATATAGTCATGCGAAAATAAAAGAGGTGGAGGAGTAAAAGGAGGGGGAGACACAGATATAGGCATGTCATGCCCTTCTAAAATCCAAAAAGTGAGAAGCCGACACGGCCAGTCCGCTCCTGCCCGTGCCACCTCCGTGTCGCCGGGTTTGTGCCAGAGCCGCGGTGAACCCTGATGGCCAGCCCCCCTCTCCCAATACTGGTGCCTGTCCGCTGGTGGGTCGAGCGAGCCCCCCTGTGGTGGAGGCAGCTCTAAGCTTTTTAATTTAAATTGTCTCTCTAATTTGAATGAATACACTTTAAATCCATTTACAAGGATCTATTGGAGGGCAAGTCTCA
This sequence comes from Phyllobates terribilis, assembly GCF_046119375.1. Taxonomy (NCBI): domain Eukaryota; kingdom Metazoa; phylum Chordata; class Amphibia; order Anura; family Dendrobatidae; genus Phyllobates; species Phyllobates terribilis. The sequence continues at coordinate 420,997,234 of NW_027362765.1, forward strand.
TGCCAGCAGCCGCGTAATTACAGCTCCAGTAGCGTCCACTAAAGCTGCTGCAGTTAAAAAGCTTTTATAAGGATCGAGCTCGGCTGTCCACCGCAAGGCATCCTACTGCCAGTCCCAGCCCCTATGCCTTGGGGTGCCTCCTGATGCTCTTCACTGAGTATCCCATGGTCCCGAAGCATTTCCTTTGAAAAAATTAAGTGTCTAAACTACAGGTGGTGTAGCTTGCTTAACAGCCGGGATAATCCGCTGACTAGCAGACACTGCTACTAGGCACAAAGTATTTCCTGGGCTAGATGCAGTTAAAAATTTGTAATTAGATACTCTCGTTGGATGCTGAGAAAGCATTCCATAGAGTCTCCTGGCACGCCATATATGATTCTCTTAAAACGCTTGGGGTAGGGGTCTAGGGGACCCTTTTATAGCCAAAATCACGGCCCTGTATCGCAATACGTCACCTAGGCTGAAGATAAATGGAACTGTAGCACCCTGAGGGCTCGGTTGCTACAGACGTATTGCACCTCACCCAGAGGTGTGATATCTCACTCTCAGGTAAGGATGGAGTGTGGATCAGGACCCGACACCTGCATGCATTACACCACATTGCCGTGGGGCAGGGCGACCAATATGCCCCTGAGATGGGCACGACAGTCCCTGTCCCTGGCTGGAGTGGGGGGAGGGAACACTGAGGAAGGGGAACCCTGTAGTGCAGGAGCAGGGAGGAAGCAGTTCCTGGGTGCATTGAGAAGGGAGTATAAAAGGTGGGCACCATCTTAGTTCAGTGCAGAGAAATCTGAGCAGAAGTGGCAGGGAGCAGGGGCTCTGCATGAGCTCTGCTCCGGAGGCGGGCCTAGTAACAGAGGCCCAGGCCTGGAAGAGGGAGAAGGAAGGAAGAGGAGCGGAGAAGGCTCCAGGAACGAGGAATGAAGGGATCCCAGGGGTGCGGACGGGCGAGTCGCCACCGCACGCCCGAATCCACCTGCGTGGAGGGGTCAGGCCAAAGGGGGAGACCGGTCCCCGAACTAGTGGAGGCAGGAAACGACCCTCAGCTAGAAACCGGAGGCTCTGACATTTTATGTGGCGCAGCCCCTCGCTACACCCGCTAGGAAGGCACCACATAGGGTCAGGGAAACTGGCGCCAAGTTTACCAAGAGGAGGCCCAAGGCAGCCGGACAGAAGTGTTGGTAAGAAAGGCCAGACAAAGGACACACAAAGGGGGTCCTGTGAAGTGCTCCAAAGTTATCTGGGAGTTGTCTGAGCCCCTCACCTGGTGAGCACAGTACGACGTGGGCAGCCGTTACCTGCAGACGTGGTCTGGATAATAAGAACTGTGAGTAAAGGCCCTGGACTGCATCACTGACTCCGTGTCGTTACTGCTGCTGCCCTGCACCATCACCCCCATCCTCCGCATACACTGCCCTGAGGCTATACTCCTCCCGTGGGGAGTTATGCTACGCTCTGCTGCACCCACAACACCAGCCTCAGCGGTCTGCCCTGTAGCGGCGGTTCACTCTGACCGCAATCCACGGGTGGCGTAGTCGGACATTTAAACATCAAAACCACATAAATAGTTCCGCCACTGGTTTGACCGCCCTGAGCCACGGAACCGGGTCGCCGCCACGAAGACTACAACCACCAGCATCCACCAAAAAGGGTCCGGCTCCGGGTGTCCCAAGGCCCAGGGGATGCGTCAGAACATTTTCATCACCTTTCACAATCACCAATGGGACAAGGCAGGGATGTCCTCTGTCCCCTCTCTTATACATCCTAGTGACGGAGCACCTGCTCTCATCAATTCGCCATAACCCCAATATTAGGTGGATTGAGGTGGGAGGCACCGAGTACAAGTGCTCTCTATTTGCTGATGATGTCCTAGTATATATCACTCAATCACATATATCCATCCATGCTGTTATGGCTGAAATAGATCACTTTGTTACATGGTAAAATTTTAAAATCAATGCAGCGAAGTCTGAGGCCCTTGATGTCTCCCTCCCCAAATCCATATAGGATTCCATCCAGTCCAACTTTCCCTTTGCCTGGCCCTCACAGGGTATCAAATACTTAGGAATTCCTATTCATAGAGACCTCTCCCATCTATGTTATCTTAATTTTGGGCCCTTTATTGAACAACTCCATACAGACCACGGTTGGCAAGTTAGAACTGTAAGATTCACTACGTGAACCGCTGGTGTTTTGTGGAAAAGCACATGTACACTGCGTTCCAAATTATTATGCAAAAAGTGTTTAGGAGTGATAAGGGAAGAATTTGTTTGTTTGTCAGTTAAACTCATTGATGGTGATGTGTGTCAGGGCTCTTTATATCACTGTAAGCAATTGCAGACACCTGTGCTAATTAGTTTGGCAGGTGTGTCCAATGAAAGGCAAGACTACTTAAGAAGGCTCTCTCACATTATTAAGCAGCCTACATTTTCTGCCAAAATGGGAAAGAAAAAGGATGTGTCGGCTGCTGAGAAGCAACAAATTGTGGAGTGTTTAGGTCAAGGCATGACTACAATCAACATTGTGCGATGATCAGGATGAAGTGTCTTGGCAATCAAGAAGTATGTAGCTGATTCACAGTACACACGTGTGCGTGCTGATAAGGGCAAATTGAGGACTCTTTCCTACAGGCAATTACGTCAGGTTGAAAGAGCAGCGGCAAAAAAGCCTTGTCATAGCAGCAGACAAGTTTTTGAAGCTGCTTGTGCCTCCAACGTCCCCCGAACAACAAGATGCAGGGTCCTTCAGAGGTTTGCAGCTGTGCATGCGCCATCCTGTCGACCTCCTCTATCCACTTCACACAAGCAGAAACGGCTCCAGTGGGCCAAACATTACATGAAGACTGATTTCAAAACTGTTTTGTTCACGGATGAGTGCCGTGCAGCGCTCGATGGTCCAGATGGATGGAGTGGAGGATGGCTGGTTGATGGACACCCCACGCAAACACGGCTACAGCGCCAACAAGGAGGAGGTGGAGTAATGTTTTGGGCTGGAA